>NC_049256.1:13750945-14422731 GCF_011100685.1 Canis lupus familiaris | reverse complement strand
ATATTTTAGATATTCATATTCTTAGATTATTTTTGTATAGTAATCGTGGCTGTTTTAAGAATGCACATGTTGGATATGGTATGGTAAAGTGGTTAACAGCTGTAGGAGGAAATAAGAACAAGGCTTGGGAAGGAAGTTTATTATACTAACAGTTCCTAGAGAGGGAGGTCCCATATGCCACGAAGGGTCCCAGGGGAAGTACCAGGTTTTGGTCAGATGGCAGGAGACAGGAGTAAGGGAGGGGCTTGGGTCAGGGCTCCCAAGGGATAGGCAAAGTAGGGCAGGACTAAACAGTTTAGAAGGGGCCAGTGGGAAGGATCTGCGTGGGCTTTGGGCTATTGTGGTGGCTTCTGATTTTCTGGTCCCTGACTCTGGGATGATTTAGGTCAAGGGAAATACTGGCATGATAGTGTGTGTGGAAGTGAGATAAGGAGCTTTGCCGGGGGCTCCTTGGCCTGGAAACTTTTTAAGGTGTTCAGGGCATCATATAAAATATAAACAATAAAAAGCATGATTAGTTTAGCAATCAAGTGAAGTTTCATGTGTTTCTTCCCATATAATTTTTGATGTGTTCATAATCTTTCTGAACCTTAGCTCTCTAGACAATTGCTTTCTTTTTGTATGCTTTTTTATTTTTTAAAGATTTTATTTATTCATGAGAGACAGAGAGAGAGAGAGAGAGAGAGAGAGGGGCAGAGACACAGGCAGAGGGAGAAGCAGGCTCCATGCACCGGGAGCCTGACGTGGGATTCGATCCTGGGTCTCCAGGACCGCGCCCTGGGCCAAAGGCAGGCGCTAAACCGCTGTGCCACCCAGGGATCCCCTTTTTAGAAGTTCTTAACTGGTTTGATTAGTGATTGCTTTTTAACCCTGAAATATGCATTTTCCTAAAAACCTGATTAAATATTTTCACAGGAACATTTGCAGCTTTGATGAAATGTTTTTTAGTTTAATTTTATAGCACTATTATATGAATCATTAATTGGATATATATCTGAAGCTTTTAATGGTTGAAAGTAGTTACGTTTTTTTCTTTCACATAAAGAAGTGAATGTATGGTCATATTTTTTTACACAAGTTTAAGATTGGTAGCTCGTGAGTTATAGATAACTGTCATAAGTTTCTATATATAGAAATAGATATACATACACCAATGTATCTTGAAGCAGTAACTCTTTTGGTGCTTTTAATTTGAGCGTCTTATTTTATCACAGTCATTATGCTATCTGACAGAAATAAGACATTTCACTTCAAAAGGTATTAAGTAATTTTCATGTCTTGTAAGATGAAAAGATCCCTCTTGTACCTAGAGTAACAAGAAGAAACTACTCAGAATTTGAAATTTTAACATCAAGCATCAAACAAGGGATTTTATTGGTTACTGTTTTACCCACTAGATGAATTCTTACTGAACACCTAATGTTTAGTATAATTTGAAATTTTCATTATTTCTGAAATTCATGAACACTTTTGTTAAGTTACATTGATCAAATTGCTTCTGAGATTCAAATAAGGCACTGGTTAAATGAATTATTATAATTAAATTAAGATTAAATTTTATGATTAAATTAAAGGTAATTTTAATCCTATATGACACAAATACCTAGTTCACCAGGCTTTTGGAGCTTCCAAAAGTTGAATTACTTCACTCAAAAGGGCCGCATTAGCTCTTTTGGAAAAACTTTGTCAGTTACCTTTCTGCAAATGTACGTACGCACTGTTCCCTGACATGCTTTCCTCCTCTATTATTGTCTAATATCTTTACATTTTTTTATAGCAGCATTTATAATAACCATGTAGATTTGTTTTGTTTGAGGTATTGGGGATTCTAGCAGAGCCTGGCCAGAGTTTGCTGGCTTCTCTGTTACAGGGCTATCTCTTCCTCTACCCATTGTATTTGCGGTGCACTGGGCCTGGGTGGGGACTTCTTGAGATGGGGACATGAGTGCTACAGAGTTTAAATATATGCGTATAAAGTCATTTAATGCTTTCCTTTATTGTTACACATATAGGCTGGCCCTGGATTTTAAATAACATAAACAGCCCTGCTGTTCTTGTATCTAGCTTTGCGTATGTCACTGATTATTTTAGTATACATTAAGTGAAAAATGGTTTGCCATTGTGAGGAGGATTTCCTTGATTACTAATAAGGTCAAATATTTTTCATATTTCGCCCCCCCCAAGTGCCTATTTCAAATATTACTCATTTTCTTTTTATTTTTTTTAAGATTTATTTATTTATTTATTTATTTATTTATTTATTTATTATTTATTTATTGTAGACAGAGAGAGAGAGAGAGAGAGAGACACAGGCAGAGGGAGAAGCAGGCTCCATGTAGGGAGCCTGACGTGGGACTCGATCCCGGGACTCCAGAATCGCGCCCTGGGCCAAAGGCAGGCGCCAAACCACTGAGCCACCCAGGGATCCCATATTACTCATTTTCTATTAAGAGTATTCCCTTCGGCAGTCCGGGTGGCTCAGTGGTTTAGCGCCACCTTCGGCCCAGGGTGTGATCCTGGAGACCCGGAATCGAGTCCCATGTCGGGCTCCCTTCATGGAGCCTGCTTCTGCCTCTGCCTGTGCCTCTGCCTCTCTCTCTCTCTCTGTGTCTCTCATGAATAAATAGATAAAATCTTTTAAAAAATTTATTGAAAAGAGTATTCCCTTAAAAAAAATTTTTTTAAAGATTTTATTTAATTGAGAGAGCGAGCAAGAGCACAAGCACCGAGAGAGGCAGAGGGAGAAGCAGACTCCCTACTGATAGGGAGCCTAATGTGGGGCTCGATTCCAGGACCCTGGGATCATGACCTGAGCTGAAGGCACTTAGCCAGCTGAGCCACCTGGGTGCCCCTAAATTTTTTTCTTTTTAAGTAGGCTCTGCACCCAACATGGGATTTGAACTCAAGATCCTGAGATTAAGAGTTGCATGCTCTACTTGCTAAGCCAGCCAGATGCCCCTGAAATTTATCTTTAATTAATGTACAGTAAAATTCACTTTTTTTTGGTTTGTGCAGTCCTGTATGAGTTTTGACAAAAGCACAGAGTCGTGTAGCCACTACCATAATCAAATACAAAACAATTCCATCATTCTCCCATACTTCTCTAAGAGAGAATGACCATTAACCTTCTCCACACCCATAGAGATGGCATATGAATGGAATTGTATCATATGTGATTTTTGAGACTTTAATACATTTGATATTAATCCACATCAATGCTTGTACCAATAGCTTGTTGCTTTTTATTACTGAGTAGTATTCCATTGTAAGGCCTTACTGCAGTTAATTCAGTTTAAGAACTTTGTGTTGTTGATATGTCAGTTATGAATTAGTAGAGCTGCTATGAGTTTTTGCAAACAGGTTTTTGTGTGAACATCTTTTCCACAATATTTTTAAGCATACTGTATATTAAGGATAATTCATTATTATGTATGCTGGAATATTTCTTTAACCTGTTGGCCCTTTATATTTATTTATGGTGTTTTTGCCCCCTAAATAGTGGACTTTCATTTTTAGGACAATTTTAGATTTACAGAAAAATTAAGCAGATAGTACAGAGAATTCCCATATATCCCTCCTTCCTCCAGTTTCTCATTAATATCTTGCATTAGTGTACATTTGCTATAATTGATAAACCAGTATTGGTATTATTAACTAATATCTTCAGATTACATTAGAGTTCACTTTTCGTATTGTAACTTCTGTGGGGTTTGGCAAATGCATAGTATCCTGTACCCACCATTACAGTGTCATACAGAATAGTTTTGCTGCCGTAAAAATCCCCTCCTAGTAACATCCGTTCATCCCTCCATCTCCACACTCCTGGCAACCCCGATCTTTTTTTACTGTCCCTATAATTTTACCTTTCTCAGAAGGTTATACTTGGAATCGTACAGTGTGTAGCCTTTTCATACTGACCTCTTTGCACTTCACAATATGCATTTAAGAGTCTTCCTGGTCTTTTCATGGCTTGATGGATTTTTCTTTGTGTCGCTGAATAGCAGTACTCCATTGTGCAGGTGTATCAGAGGTTTTATCCATTCACTTATCAAGGGATATCTTGGTTACTTCCAGTTTTTGACAAAAACAAAACTGTCATATACATTCATGGGCAAGTTTTGCCTGGATGTTGGTTTTCAGCTTATTTAGGTAAATACCTAGGAGTGTGATTGCTGGAGCAGAAGGTGGTCTGTCTTGGTGAATGGTTTTGTGAGTGTGACAAGAAGTGTATTCTACTGTTACTGGAACAGAATAGAAGGATTCTGTAAATGTCAGTGAAATCTAGTTGATTGAGAGTGCTGTTGACTTTTACTACATCCTAACTTCTTTTCTGCTTGCTGTGTCTTCCAGTTACCAATGCAAATTTGTTGATGTCTCCAGTTATAATAGTGGGTTTAACTACTTTTTCCTTGCAGTTCCATTAGTTTTTGCCTCACATTTTTTGACACTTTGTTATAAGGTGCATAAATATTAAGGATCATTATGTCTTCTTCGAGAATTGGTTCTTTATCATTATGAAATGCTTTTCTTTAACTGTGGTAATTTTCCTTGTTAAATCTGCTTTGAAATTAATACAGCTAGCCCTGCTTTCTCTTGATTAGTATTAAGTAGCATAGTGTACCTTTCTCTATCCCTTTACTTTTAATCTATCTGTGTCTTTATATTTAAAGCACATTTCTTCTAGGTGACATATATTTGGGCCTTGTTTTCTTATCCAATCTGTCAGTTTCTTTTAATTGGTAAATTAGACCTTTCACATTGAAAGTGGCTATTGTTGTAACTGGGTTAATGTCAGTGTTATTTGTAATTGTTTGCTATTAATCAGGTTTGGGTTTTTTTGCTTTATTTTTTTTTTAAATCTGTTTTCTCCCTTCTCTGGTTTTATTTTTTTTTAATGATTTTTTTTAAATTTTTATTTATTTATGATAGTCACACACAGAGAGAGAGAGAGAGAGAGAGAGAGAGGCAGAGACACAGGCAGAGGGAGAAGCAGGCTCCATGCACCAGGAGCCCGACGTGAGATTCGATCCCGGGTCTCCAGGATCACACCCTGGGCCAAAGGCAGGCGCTAAACCGCTGCGCCACCCAGGGATCCCCCTTCTCTGGTTTTAATTGAACATTTTTTATGATTGCATTTTCTTTTCTGTCTTAATATATCAATTATATGTCTTTTAAAAATTTTATTGGTAGTTGCCCTAGGGTTTGCAGTAGACATTTTCAATGAATACAAGTCGGTTTTCGAATAAAACTTTACCAGGATGCCTGGCTGGCTCAGTGGTTAAGCTCTGCTTTCAGATCAGGGCCTGATCCTGGGGTTCAGGGATCGAGTCCAACATCGGGCTCACTGAGGGGAGCCTGCTTCTCTCTCTGCCTGTGTCTCTGCCTCTCTCTCTGTGTCTCTCATGAATAAATAAATAAAATCTTTTAAAATAAAAATAAAGATTTACCATTTTATAGGTAGTGCAGGTGCTTTACAACAGACTACGATCAATTCCTCCCTCCCTTCTCAGGTAATATTGCTCTCATTTTCACTTACCTATAATTACCCAATTCATCGTTACTGTTTTTAACAATTAAGGTCAATTCAGAATAAGAAGAATAAAATCTTATTTTATCTTCATTTATTCCTCATCTTTTTCTTTATGTAGATCTGAGTTTCTCACCTATGCTTTTTCCTTCTCTCTGAAGAACTTTTAAAATTGCTTGCAAGGCAAGTCTGTTGGGCAGTTCTTTCCATTTTTGTTTGCCTGATAAAGTCTATTTGTCTTTAACTTTTAAAGGATAATTTTGCTGGATACTCGTTTCTAGATTAGTTTTTTTTTCTTTCAACACTCAGAGATTTCACTCCAGTGTCGTCTTGCTTGCATGATTTGTGGGAGGAAGTCTGATGTAATTCTTAACCCTCTCCTTAAAGGTGAGTTTTTGTTTCATTTTGTCCTTTAGTTTATTTCAAGATTTTCTTTTTGATTTTCTGAAACTTGAATATAACTCTAGGTGTTGATGTTTTGGAATTTATTCTATTTAGTATTCTTATTCTCTAAGCTTTCTGAAGTTTTGGTTTCATGCCTATTACTAATTTTGGAAAAATCCCCAGCCATTATTGCTTAAAATACCCAAGTTTCTTTCTTATTCTTTTGGTATCCCCATTATGTGTATGGTATACTTTTTATAGTTGTCCTGCAGTTCTTGTATGTTCTGTTCTGGTTTTTTTCTGTTTTTCTCTTGGCATGTTAGTGTGGAAGGTTTTTATTAACATATCTTCAGTGGATTGCTACTCCACTTCCTCACTTAGTTGAATGATGAAGTCGTCAAAAGCATTCTTTGTAGTAGTGTTTTTAACTTCTAACATTTAAAAAATTATTTTTCATAGCATATTAACAACAGTTACCTTAAATTACTAGTTTTATAACTCCAAAATCTCTGCCTTATCTGAGTTTGGTTGTGATGCTTGCTTTATTTCTTCAGAATGTATTTTTCTTTTTAGTGTTCAGTGTAATTTTTTGTTGAAATTTTTATGTGATTTTTTTGGGTAATAGGAATTTAGGTAAATAGATGGTTAGTATGAAGTTTTGTAACCTGGCTCTGAGTCAAGTTGTGTTTAATGTTTGCTTGGTGTATGTATTGTTCGACGGTGTCAGAGGCTTCATTTTTCTCTGGTTTCCTTGTTTTTGTTTCCACTGTTATTTGGGGTTTTCCTAGAAACTCCTTGAATAGAGTCTGTGTCTTGAACCTCTCTGAATTATAACCTGCTGTTATTATACTATTATACTAGAGCTTTGCTGATGTAGTGATAAGGTACCAGGGAAAGGAATTGTTTTATAATTTTATGATTAAATCTCAGTTGTTAATAGTGGACTTTCCTGTGAACTTCAGAAAAATTTTAGTCTCTACCCTCCTCCCCCTTTGTCATGAAGGCTACCTGGAACTAGAGTTGTCTCACTGCCCTTTTTCTTCTTTTTTTTAAAATTCAAATAAGATTCTGACAAAGTAGTTTACCTTGAAGGCAGGTCTATGTTAAAGAAGACACATTGAGGGACACCTGGGTGGCTCAGCAGTTGAGCCTCTCTGCCTTCAGCCCAGGGAGTGATCCCAGGGTCTCAGGATCAAGCCCCACATCGGGCTCCCTGCATGGAGCCTTCTTCTCCCTCTGCCCAAGTCTCTGCCTCTCTCTCTGCGTCTCTCATGAATACATAAATAAAATCTTAAAAAAAAAAAAAAAAGATATTGTGGGGTACCTGGGTGGCTCAGTCAGTTAAGCATCCAGCTCTTGATTCCAGCTCAGGTCATGATCTCAGGGTCATGAGATTGAGCCCTGCTTTGGGCTGGGCATGGAGCCTGCTTGGAATTCTGTCTCCCCTTCAGCTCTTCCCTCTCCCTGCACCGCCCCCCGCCCCCCAAAAGGGATGACATGTTGCTCTGGGCATATCTCAGAATGGTTACTTTTCCTCCTCCCATGCCCAAAACTGGAAGAGATCTTCTTCCTCCTGGATGATAATCTGGCAGAGCTACTAAAGGGAAACTCTTGAATATGTGGACGCTTCTCTTAAAACTGGACCTTCAAGAGTTTTAAAGCTTCCAGCTAGTTTATGCTCTGCCTTCAGGAATTCACTGTTATTTTTATAAAGTATTCTTACCAGTTAACTCTCTTCAGAAGCTCCTGTTCGTGATAAGTTCTGATCCTCTGTATTCACACAGAGAGTTGTAGATTTTTTAAAATTTGTTCAACTTTTTTTTCTTATTGTGGGGAAGGGAGTGACAAATTACAAGTTCTTTACATTTTGTAGCAGAAAACAAAAGACCTCTTGTTAATATCTTAGAGTTTTATTGAGATGTAATTCAGAATAATAAAAATTTACCCTTAAAAACATACAGTTAGGTAGTTTTTAGTATGTTCACAGACTTGTGCAATCCTTATCATTTATCTGAGAATTGATATATCACCTGGAAAAGAAATCTTATACCCATAAGCAGTCACTCCTCCCAAACCTAGGCAACCATTTACCTGTTTTGTATGGATTTGCCTACACTGGGCATTTTATTTAAGTAGAATCATACAACATGTGACCTTGTTTGCAGCTTATTTATCTTTTATCATCCCAAAGATCCATCCATTTATTTTAGAAAGAGGGGAGGTGGAGCAGAGGGAAAGGGTGAGAAGCACACTCCCTGCTGAGCACAGCCCCACAACCCTGAGATCAGAGATGATGACCTGAGGCAAAATCAAGAGTTGGATGCTCAACTGAGCCACCTAGGCACCCTCCAGCTTATTTATCTTAATGTTTTCAGTGTCATTCCTGCTGTACCATATATTAGTATTCCATTCCTTTTTCTTTCTAAATAATATTCCATTGTAAAGATATATAACATTTTGTTTGTCCATTCATCAGTAGGTAGAAACACATTTTGGGCTATTACAGATGAAGCTGTTATGAACATTTGTGTAACATTTTTGTGTGGATATGTTTTAATTTCTCCTGGATAGATGTCAGGAGTTAAATTGCTGGGTCATAAAGAAACTATGATTACCATTTCAAGGAACTGCCAGACAGTTTTCCAAAGTGACTGCACTGTTTTTCATTGTCACCAACTGTGAAAATTCTAAATGCTTATTCTTGCCAATGCATGTATTCTTGAATTCTAGTCCTCCTAGGGTGTGTGCAGTGAGTTCTCAGTAGTTTTGATTTGCATTTCCCTAATGACTGATGATATTGAGCATCTTTTCATGTCCTTATTGGCTATTTGTGTATTTTCTTTGGAGAAAAGTCTATTCAGGTCCTTTAGTTGGATTTTCTTTTTATTGCTCAGTTATAAGAGTTGTTTATATATTCTGGATAGAAATCCAGCTATATGATTTGCATATATTTTCTCCTGTTTCAAATTCCTTGACAATATTCTTCTAACCACAAGTTTTGTATTTTTATGAAGTCTAGTTTATCTTTTTGTTGTTCCTTGTAACTTTGGTATACTAAGAAACTATAGCCTAACCTAAGGTTATGAAGATTTATTCTGGTGTTTTTGTCTAAGAGTTTATACTTTAGCTCTCCCTCTTAGTTTCCTAACACATTTTCAGTTAATTTAGATATATGATGTTGAGGTATTGCTTTTCTTTCATTCTTTTGCATAGAAACACCTAGTCCTAGCATTAGTTGTTGAAGAGAACATTCTTTCTTCCATTATGTTGTCCTTGTTTCCCTTGTCCAAATCAATTGCCTGTAAACATAAGGGTTAGTTTTTAAATTCTTAATTTGTTGCATTAATATATATATGTATCTATTCTAAAGCCAGTAATAATATACTCTTAATTATTATAACTCTGGTGACTTTTAACATTGTGACGTGTGAGTCCACAGGTTTTTTTTTTTCCAAGATTGTTTTGGCTCTCCTGGGCCCCTTTGCATTTCCATGTGAATTTTAGGATCGATTTGTTAATTTCTGCAGGAAAGCAAGTTAGAATTTTGATTGGGATTGTCTTGTATCTCTAGATTAATTAGGACAGCTCTGCCATTTTAACAGTATTCTTCCTGTCCATGAACATGGTTATCTTTCCATTTATTTAGGTGTTCTTTGATTTCTTTCAGCAACGTTTTATAGTTTTTAGCATTTACATCTTACACTTTTTTATTAAATTGACTTCTAGATACTTTATTCTTTTTGATTCTGTTGTAAATGGGATTTTCTTCAATTCATTTTCAAAATGTTAATTGAGAGTAGAAATAAAACTTATTTTTTAAAAAGATTTTATTTATTTTGAGAGAGAGCATGAGCTGGGGGAGGGACAGAGAGTGGGAGATAGAAAATTCCAAGCAGAGTCCTTGCTGAGCATGGAGCCTGATGTGAGGCTCAGTCTCACGACCCTGAGACCATGACCTGAGCCAAAATCAAGATTCAGATGCCCAACCAATTGAGCCACCCAGGTGTCCCAGAACTGATTTTTGCATATTGAACTTGGTATATTACAATCTTGCTAAACTTGTATATTAGTTTTTTGATAAGGATTCCTTAGGATTTTTTTATGTACAAAATTGTGTTGTCTGTGAATAGAAAATGTTTACTCTTATCTTTATAATACGAATGTCTTTTCTTTTTCTCGCCTTATTGCCCAAGCTAGAAACTCCAGTCCAGTGCTGAATAGAAATGGTAAAGAGGATATCCTTTTCTTGTTTAAGGGGAAAATATTTAGTTTTCTACCACTAAATATGTTAGTTATGGGGTTGTTTGTTTATTTATTTTTTAAAAGATTTTATTTATTTATTCATGAGAGACAGAGAGAGAGAGAGGCAGAGACACAGGCAGAGGGAGAAGCAGGCTCCATACAGGGAGCCTAATGTGGGACTCAATCCTGGAACTACAGGATCATGCCCTGGGCCGAAGGCAGGGGCTAAACCACTGAGCCACCCAGGGATCTCCATTTATGGGGTTTTTTAATAGTTGCTTTTTACCAGGTTAGGAGGTTCCCATTTATTGCTAATTTGTTGAGTTTTGTTATAAAGAAGGGATTATAGATTTTGTCTTAATTTTTTCCTGTGTCAATGATCATGTTGCCTTTTTCCCTTATTTTCTCAGTACGGTGTATTACATTGATTATGTTTGTAAACCTGTATTTCTGTGATAAATTCCCCTTGGTCATGATGTATAATCCTTTTTGTGTGTTGCCAGATTTGGTTTGCTAGTTGAATATTTGAGCATACCTATTCATAAAGGATAGTTTTTAATGTTTTCTTGTGTTGTCTCTGTCTGATTTGGACAACAGGGTAACACTGGCCCTGTAGGGTTAGTTAGAAAGTATTCCTCATTTGTGGGGAGTAGTCTGAGGATTGGTAATAATTTTTCTTTTTTTGGTAGGACTCACCAGTGAAACCATCAGAGAATGGTTTTTCTTTCTGGGAAGTTTTAAGATTACTATTCAGTTTTGGTGGTTTATGACTTTTAGGAATTTGTCCATTTTAAGTAGGTTATATAATATGTTGCTATGTAGTTTTTTCTTTTAGTATTTTCTTATAGTTCTTTTTATTAAAGTCTTTTTTTAGGGCAGCCTGGGTAGCTTAGTGGTTTAGCTCCGCCTTCAGCCCAGGGTGTGATCCTAGAGACTCGGGATCGAGTCCCCTATCAGGCTCCCTGCATGGAGCCTGCTTCTCCTTCTACTTGTGTGTGTGTGTGTGTGTGTGTGTGTGTGTGTGTCTCTGTGTCTCTCATGAATAAATAAATCTTTAAAAATTTTAAAAAGTCTTTTTTTTTTTTTTTTTACTTTGGTAGAAATTACCATTCTTCTCTTCCTGATTTGATTAACTTGAGTCTTTTCTCTTAGTAGAACCAACTCTGGATTAATTGATTCTGTTAATTTTCTGGCCCCCAATTTAATTTATTTCTGCTCCAATATTTATTATTTGCTTCCCATTGCCTGCTTTGGGTTTATTAGGGTTTTTTTTTTTTTAATTTTTCTAGTTTCTCAAAATAGAAAGTCAGATTATTAGATATTTCTTAAAAAAAAAAAAAAAAGATTGTATTTTAAGTAATCCCTACACCCAACATGAGGCTTGACTTCCACAACCCCAAGATCAAGAGTCACACACTCTGCTAACTGAGCCAGCCAGGTGCCCTGAGATATTTCTTTTGTAAATCACAGCTATAAATTTCCTTCTAAGTATTATTTAGATTCATCCCATACATTTTGGTGTGTTTTGTTTTCATTCTCCTTCATTTCTAAGTATTTTCTAATTTCCCTTGTGGTTTCTTTCTTTCTTTTTTTTTTAAGTGTGTTGTTTAGTTTCCACATATTTATATACATTGGAATTTTTCTTGTGTTTGGAATTTCTCATTTAATTCTCTTGTGATTGGAGAATATTATTGTTTATGATTTCAATTTTAAATTTGTTGAGGCTTGTTTTACGGCCTAGTAGATTCTGGAAATTCTTCTGTGTGCTCTTGAAAAGCATGTCTCCTCCATGATTGGCAGAGTTCTACAGATGTCTCTTAGTTCTGGTTGGTTTATGGTTGTGTTCATGTATGTGTTTCCTTGTTGATCTTCTAATTGTTCATCATGACTGATAACAAGACTTAAGTCTGCCATTTGATACTTTCCTGTGTTCTACCTTTTTGTTTCTCTGCTCTTCCTTTGTTGCTTTCTTTTGTGTGAATTAAATGTTTGCAGTGTACCTTTTAATTTCATTGTGACTTTTCTGTAGTTCTTTTTTTTTTTTTCTTTAAGATTTATTTATTTGAGCGAGAGTGAGCAAACAGGGAGAGGGCAGAGGGAAAGAGAGAATCCTGAGGAGACTCCCTGCTGAGTGTAGAGCCATATGCAGGGCTCTGTATCCCAGGATCCTGAGATCATGACCTGAGCTGAAGAGTTGGACTCTTAACCGACTGAGCCACCCAGGTGCTCCTTGAGTTATTTTCTTATGGTTGCTCTAGAGGATTACTTAGAGAATATCTTAATAAGAAGATATAAATACTAACTTAATTTCAATAGTAGTTAAATTTTGCTCCATAGTATATCTATTTTCTCCCTTCTCCTTTTTTGCTATTATTGTCATAAAATTATATCTGTATATAATTCAAACCCAAAATGTTATAATTACTGCTTTATGTTTTTTAGGTGGGAAAAGAGAAACAAATCATTTATACTGTCTTTTATGTTTATGTAGTTAACTTTATTGATGTCCTTTTTATAGATTTGAGTTACTATCTAGTTTCCTTTCTTTTCTGCTTTATTATTATTATGCAGTTTTGTTAGTGACAAATTTTCAGTTTTTGTTTATTTGGGAGTGTTGTAGTTTTTCCATTTTTGAAGTATAGTTTTGCTCCGTATACAATTCTTGCTTTACAGGCCTTTCTTTCAGCACTGCAGTACACATCCCACTGCCTTCTGGCTTCTGTGGTTTCTGATGAGAAGTCTGTTGTATATCTAATTGAGCAAAATAGCATTAATTATATAAAGCAATAATGGTGATATTCTTGTGGGATGTGTTACATACAAAGAAGTAAAACATGACAACAGTACACAAATGTGGGAAGAGGTAAACAGGCTTTAAAAATTTTTGTGTTCTATTGTCATCATGTGATGAATATACTAATCCAATCAAGACTATGTTAAAGATTCAATTTTTAACACTTACATGGTGTTCATTAATACAATATCAAAATGTAGGGACGCCTGGGTGGCTCAGTGGTTAAGCATCTATCTGCCTTTGGCTCAGGGTGTGATCCTGGAGTCCCAGGATCGAGTTCCACATTGGGCTCTTTGCATGGAGCCTGATTTTCTTCCTTCTTCCTATGTCTCTGCCTCTCCCTGTGTCTCTCATGAGTAAATAAAATCTTTTAAAAAACTACCAAAATGTAAAAAAAACAAAAACAAAAAAACAAAAAAAATGTATAGCAAAAAGCTAACAAAAAGGTTAAATATAGAAAAATTTTAACGACATGGGAAAGGATGAATGGAGAGAACAGATGGAAAACAAGCTAGTAGACTTAGACCTGTAGTAGGAATTAAAACTATTCTTCTAAAAATAAAAATAAAAAAAAGAAAACTATTCTTCTTAGTCTCTCTTGTTAGGTATTTGATATAACCAAAATTTTAAAAATGCTAAAAAATGTAAAATTTGAAAATATCTGTAGTGTTATATGGATCTGAAAAGTTTTTATGTTCATTTTCTTTCCTAAATACACAGCACCACAATGATAAATTTTTTGTTCGTGTACTTAAAAAAATCTTGCCACTCCCTCTCTGCTGTTGAATTTGAGCTCGTTTTTACATGTCATGCAACACCTCAGACATCTATCAGCCATAGTTCACTACCTGTTACAGGCCACACCCATCCACATCTGCCATTACAGATTTGCCCCCGTGGAATAACTTTCCTTCCACTACTTCACAATAACCCACAAACTACAGTCCTGTGTACCTATTTCCCCAAGTAAACTTCAGGTCTTTTTCAGTGTGAAGTGCTATGTTTATTGTAGTGTTTATGTATTTTAAACAACTCAGCATGTGTAAAATCGTTTTTATTGAATTTTGTTGTTTTTTAAATTGGGTTTTTTTCTTTTTCTAAATGTCTTACTGACGGAATTTTGGAATGCTGTGCTCTTGGTCCATTTTTTCCCCATAAGCCTTGCAGTTTTTACTGCATGATTTTGTAAAGTGCAATCAATTTAAGGAACTTAAATGTGATAATACAACATGAGTCCCCCCCACCCCCCAGCTTCTGTGCTAATAGATATTTCATTTCACTGTCTTCTGGGTTTCATATATTCTTGTGAGAAATGTACAAGTGAGTATTCAGCTCCGTGTTCCTATGACAGTAAAATGTCCTGTCCACCCCCCTGCCCCACCCCAGCTGCCTTCAGTATTTCGCTTTTAGTTTTCAGCAGTTTAACTGATTTCTGCCTAGGTGTGTGCTTTTCTTTACATTTAACCTGATGAGGTTTGCCGTGCTTTTTGAATATATAAATGTTTTTGTTTTCCCACATCTGGGAGATTTTACCCAAATTTTTTAAACCCATTTTCCTTTTCTTCTTCTTCTTCTTCTTCCTTCTTCCTTCTTCCTTCTTCCTTCTTCTTCCTCCTCTTTCTTTCTTCTTCTTTCCTTGTGGGACTCTGGTTTACGTGTATGTTAGACCTTTGGATACTGCCTCAAGGGACTTCCTCCCCCCCCCCCCAATATTTTTTCTCTCTGTTCTTCATATTGCTCTCTCTTGATTTTTACTTACTCGTTTTGCCATTTCCAATGTGCCGTTAAGTACATAAGGTAAATGCTGATTTCAGATGTTTTTCAGCTCCAGAATTTTTGTTTTTTTTTATTGTTTCTCTTTGTTTAAATTGCTATCATTTCATTCAGTACAAGCAAATTTCCCTGTACATCCTTGAGCATTTTTAAAAACAGCTGCTTCAAAATTCTTTGTATTTCAATTTCACTTTATCATCTCAGAGTCATTTTCTCTTTTATTTCTTTTCTCTTGAATATGCATCATGTTTTCCTGTCTCTTTATATGTAAAGTACCATTAATTGTATTCTAGTATGTGGATTATAGATTTTAAAAGCAATGGTATTTTTATTTTTAAAGGTTTTATTTATTTGACTGAGAGGGTGAGCGCACAAACGGGGTGCAGCAGGCAGAGGGGGTGGGAGAAGCAGGGACCCTGACATGGGGCTCCATCCCAGGACCCTGGGATCATGGCCTGAGGCGAAGGCATGAGCCACCTGAGCCACCCAGGTGCCCTGCAATAGTATTTTTAAAGAATCTAATTGTTATTAGTTGCATATTTCATAATTTTTTGTGCTGATTGTTTCTTTGACTCATGTATTCTGTTTTTTTTTTTTTTCCACTTGTCTTGCTACTAAAGCATATCCTCAAATAGTTCTTTCATGCGGTTCTGTGGGTAGTAAACTTAGCTTTTTACTATCTTGAACAACCTTATTTTGCCCTCATTTTCAATGCTACTGTAGGCATTCGGTTCTAGCTTGGGAGTTCTTTACCTTAGTACTTTGTGCCATTGTTTATCATCATCAGTCTAATGGTTTTTTGGGGAGAGCAGATAATCTGCCTGTTCTCTTCTGGGAGCTTTTTTTTTTTAAGATTTTATTTATTTATTCATGAGAGACACAGAGAGAGAGGCAGAGACACACACAGGCAGAGAGAGGAGCAGGCTCCACGCAGGGAGCCTGACGCGGGACCTGATCCCGAGTCTCCAGGATTACACCCTGGGCTGAAGGTACCGCTGAGCCCCCTGGTGCCCCATCTTCTGGAAACTCTCAGGAGTATGTGTTACTGGTATTCTACAATGTGCCGACGTGAGACATGTTTATTTTTATCTTTTTCAGTGTGGTATGCATTTTCAATTCAATTTCTTTTTTAGTTGTGGAAAAATAGCTAAATATCTCAGTAAATATTGATATCTGGCTTTAACTTTCATGCTCACGATTCCTTTTGTCTTTTACATATCCTGAATGTACTTTTGAAAATGCTTTGTCTTCCTGCCCACTCGTTCATGTCATCGAGAATGAATTCTTGTTGCAGTTGTAGATTTCCTTGGCCTTCTATGTATTTGGTATATTTTAGAATTTTGCTTTTGTGGTCTCATTTTGATTGGGAAATTTAAAGTTTTTCTTCATTTTGTTCATCTTTTTCTGTACTTATTTTCCCTTGATTACAGTTTGTGCTTTCTAGCACCTGGACCCTTAAACTAAAAGCAGGTATCCGTTAGAATTTTCAGCTTGGTTCTTCAGGGTGGATTAGCAGCTTTGTGGATGCAGCCACTGATCATTCCACGGCGTTGTTTGGTATTCATCAAGAGACCTCTCTTTCTCTTAACCAAGGCAGCAGGTGGTATTAGCATTTCCTTATCTTCAGGAGTGGAAGCCTGTCTTAAAGCCAGTCTTTGGCTTTAAGCAGGGAGCATTTTTAATTCTTGTGTCCTCAGAAGGGGAAACTGGTAGCCATTCACAAGTGCTCATAGACTCAGCTTTGTAGGTCCCTTGCTGTATCCCTGCTCACAGCTTTGCATTTCTTCTCCTCAAAGACTGGAGTCCTCTACCTTCTTAATAAGCCTTTTTTTTTTTTCTTTCCCAATACTTAAATTGTATTGTTTGGAACAGAGGGACTTAACTAAAAAAACACACTTAATGAGTCTTTTTTGACTAGATTTCTAAATGTTGTTTCTTGATGTTTTGTCACTCTTGTCTCACTTGACACCTGCTCTTGTTAGTAATATTGCTTTTGTGAGTTCAGCTCATTCAGAGTTTTAATATTTAGTAGGACAAACATGAATTTACTTTTGTTTTTAAAAATGTTTTTCTTGATTAAAATTCTGCATTTTTACATAGGAACTTTAAAATCATTTTCTAGTTTTGAAAATTCATTGGGAATCCTAAGTCTTACTATGTGTATACAGTAATTTTGGAAATATTTTTTTGTGCTGTCATGTTATCCAGATACATAACATATCTATTTACAGGTTTTTAAAAATATTTTATTTATTTGAGAGAGAGTGAGCACACGTGGGAGGAGAAGCAGAGGGAGAGGGAGAAGCAGACTCCTTACTGAGCAGGGAGCCCCAGGCCAGACTCGATCCCAGGACCCTGAGATCATGACCTGGATGGAAGACAGATGCTTAACCAACTGAGCCACTCGGGTGCCCCTACAGATGTTTATATATTGTTTTTATGCCTTGCTTGAGATTCCTGTTCTGTGATTTTTATAGTTTTGTGATTGGTATGTTTATACTATTTTTTTCCTCTAGTACTACTAGAAGAGAAATTTAAATGTTTTTTTATATCCAGTCACTTTTCCAGAAGACTTAATTACACTTGACCTCTGAACACAGGTTTGATCTGCATAGGCACACTTATATGCAGGTTTTTTCCCAGTAAATACAGTACAATGCTATAAATGTATTTTCCTTATGATTTTCTAAACATTTTTTTCTTCCATATTAAGAATACAGTATATAAAACACATAATATACAAAATATATGTCGGGCACCTGGGTGGCTCAGTCAGTTGAGTCTGCCTTCGGCTTAGGTCATGATCTCAGAGTCCTGGGATCGAGTCTGGTGTCCCGCTCCCTGTTCAGTGGGGAGTCTCCTTCTCCCTCTGCCCCTCCCCTTATGTGCGTGCTCGGGCGCGCGCGCGTGCCCTCTCTCTTTCTCAAATAAATAAATGTGCTCTCTCTCTCTCTCAAATAAATAAATGTCTAAAAAGAATGTATCATTTTACTGTTCATGTTACCCATAAGCTTCAATAGTAGACTATTAGTAGCAAGTTTTGTGGGAATCCAGTTACACATGGATATTGGACCTCATGGAAGCCAGCACCCAGCACCCTGCATTGTTTAAGAGTCCACTGTAATTCTAAAAGCTGTTAGTAAATTCTGTAGTGTTCTATATATATAATCATGGCAACTACAAATAAATATTATTGTATATCTTTTAATATTATACTGGTTATTTGTTTTCATTATATTATTGTCTGAAACCTTCAAAATAATGTTTAACAGTTGTAGACAATTGCTTGTCCTGATTTTAATGGAAATGGTTTCAGTGTTTACTGTTGAATATCTTGTTGTATTAGATTTGAAAGAAAGTGTATCATATTTTAGTTTCCTTTTACTCTTATTTTGCTTGAGTTTTTATTTAGAATGGTAGCTGAAATTTGTCAAGTGCCATTTAAAATCTTGATGCAATCATAGTCAATTAGCTTTTTCGCAAACTGGATTCATCTTTTATTTAGTTGGTATTTGGGGAGGTTTTTTGCATCAGTACTTACAAGTGTACTGCTTTATACTCTTCCTGCTTTTCAACTATCTTTATCAGCTTTTATTAATATTTTATAAGCTTTTAAAAATGAATCACATACCTTAATAATTACTTTTTCCTCTTCCTCTTACATTTCTTTTTTTGGGGGGATAATTTTGTTCTTTTAGTTTGATAAATTAAAAATTAAGAGTCCCATATTTAATTTGATTTTGTCATTTTGCCAAACTCCGAGAAAACCAGTATATGGATACCATACAGTACATATTTTCAAGTGTAATGTTATTAAATATTTTAAATGTCTTTATATGAATTTGACATTTTTTCGAATCTGTATCCAGGTCCCAATTTTTGTGGTCTAGATTTTTTACTATGTCTTTTTAGAAATACAAGTTTCAAAAAAAAAAAAAACCCAAATAAACAAAAAAGAATTATAAGTCTCCCAATGACTGTTTATCTTTTTTTCCACAAATCCCCCTATACTTTTTACTGGAAGTCTTAATCCTAAATATTTATGTGTAGATAAGTTGAAAGATTTTTATAGTTGTTACTAGAGTGCATAATAATTATTACTAGTACTTTGTATTTATGAATGAGTACTGTAGGAATTTACAGTGAATCTGGGTTTTATTGTTGCTTCATATTGCTCTTCCTGCTATTTAATGAATTGTAATAAATTTTTTGTAGCTGTCCTAAGTGTTTCAACTTGGGCTGGGTTCTGATATATTTCAGAGTATTTGGTAATTTTTACACATGTGGTTATAATAACCTGTTTTTCTTCCTTCCCTTTTTTTAACAGTTACATGGGAATTGGTCTTTCTGCTCAAGGTGTGAACATGAATAGACTACCAGGTACTTAAAATTGAATTATAGCACTGTCTTACGGCTACCTCCTTCTGGCTAAAAATTTGAAGTAATAAATTGAAATAGTTAAATACATTGATGTTCTATCTTTAATCACCTATGTTATGAGTTCTAAGTGGAAGCCAAGTGGTTTTAAAAGATTGAAATTTTATGCTATTTAGCAAAACTTCTATCTACCATGCATTTACCATGCATTTTTTTTGTTTTGTGTTTTTGCTTGTTTTGTTTTGTTATTTTAGCTTCCATTACATAGTCATATCAACTACTTGAAATCTTTTAATGTGATTGATTCTCTTAGCTACCCAGCACATGTCTGGCTTTTAACCTATGTTCCTTTGTTTAATGTTCTGGGAATGTAGGCTAATAGTAAAAGTAAACTAAGGAAGGTGTCAGTTGGGATACCAGAACTGTTTTCCAAAACTGTTAATCAGAAGAAAGTGATTCTTGTATTATATTTTCTGGTATTCTGTTTTCTAATGTTAAAAATTAATTCTAGGGGAGACTTTTTGAAAATAGAAAAATCTCCCATTTTATTTTATTTTATTTTTTTAATAAAATCTCCCATTTTATATTAAACTCTATGTGTTTCAATCAAAGCAAAATTCCTTTGGTCTGTTAGCAAAGGAAATATGCATGGAAAATGTGTCTTGCTATTTTTTTTAATCATAGTCTTGTTTAATACATGTTTTAGTCTTCTGTGTGGTAAATTTATTTTCCTTAGTGTTACTTAGTGTTATAAACAGTATTTTAATGTAGAAATCATGTGGTATAATTGTTGGGAATTTAAATGTATATTTGAGGATTTTATCTTTGTGCTGTCATCTATTGTACTATTCTTGTTTATCTTGTCATAATGTTTAGTGAGTAGCACTAGTACAGGGGAACCTTACTTTTCATTGTAAATATACTGGAACTTTCTCTTTAGGCTGGGATAAACATTCATATGGTTATCATGGGGATGATGGACATTCGTTTTGTTCTTCTGGAACGGGACAACCTTATGGACCAACGTTTACGACTGGTGATGTTATTGGCTGTTGTGTTAACCTTATCAACAATACCTGCTTCTACACCAAGAATGGACATAGTTTAGGTACTAAGAAAATGTGTTGCATGTAAAATAATCCAGTATTGTGATTATTGTACTTACAGCATGGTAGTCACATTTACTATATAGTCCTCTATTATAAATACATGCCTCTGGATATGATTTCTTTGTTCTTTCTAGGTGGAAGTTGAGGAAATAGTGAAAATTTATATTCTGGGAAGACTATGTTGTATCACATGTATGGGAATAACTATGAAAATAATCCCCATGTTCACATATCTATTCTAGGAATAGAAATGCTAAATGTTTTCTGCTTTGAGTAAAACACTAAACACTTGATAGTGTGACTGAATTCTCTAGGTAACAGGTGCCAAGAGAAAAAGGCTGTCAGTTTTTAGTGTATTCTGTTTGGGGTAATAATGAAGGAAAGGCTTGATACTGGAACCAAATGAAAGGCATTTGACCTACTAAAAGGGCAGGCATGATAACGATGATGACTACAAGTTCTGCAGAAAGGAGAGTTTGTTTTTTTAATATTTTATTTATTTGGGAGAGCGAGAATGAGAACACAAACAGGGAAGGGGCAGAGGCAGAGGGAGAGGGAGCAGCAGGGTCCCCACTGAGCAGAAAGCTTGACCTGGGAGTTGATCCCAGGAACCTGGTATCATGACCTGAGCCAAAGTCAGATGCTCAACCAACTGACCCACCCACGCACCCCAAGGAGCAGAATTAAAACAAAAAACTAATAGCAAAATTTCTAAGGGTAAAAGACAGATGGGAGTTAAATAAATAAATAAACAAACAAATATTAATGAAAACATGAAGAAGCCTATCCATTATAAGACTAATATAAAATTAGGCTTTTTAGTTGTGTATGCACCCATAGCACTTCAAATTGAGAACTGTGTGTGGTGGTTATATTTTCTTAATTTTTTGTTGTTGTTTTTATACAGAAAGTATAAAGGATAGTAAGACTGATATTTTAAAAATAAAATGGTTTCACGTTTTTTGAAAAGTCCTTGATTCAAAGCAAATTATTTCTGATGAGGTAAATCTAAAGGAAGCAAAAATCACTCAGAAGGCAGAAATTTCCATGTGCTGAAAAATAGTATTTAAAAATTAGACCATAAACAGTATCCTTAGGTATACAGTAGATATTCTTTAATATAATACAAAAACTGTTGTGTCTTTCATTTCATAATAGAAAATTCTAAATTTCTGGCTACATTGGTAATAACCATTCCTTTTTACTGTCTCACCGTATTCCTGATATAAAATTAATATTTTCACTTTTATATTTGGGTTAAATCTTTCCCTTCTCATTACTAATATTGATTCTGAAGTCCTGTGTTATCTGACTTAAAGGTTGTCCCAAGTCCATGGGTAGACTGGTGGTTACTGGTAAAAGAATGTTTTTTCAGGACACCAGGCAAGATACGTATACTTGTGATTTGATTGCTGTGGCCAGCTAGTTTCCAGAGGATGCAGCCTCTTTAGTTTATTTGTTGTTACTCTTCTGGCTCTGATGTATCAGAGCGGTTAACTGGGATGGTTTTAATTGCCTTAGCTGCTTAAGATATTTGTATTTAAATTAAACTGCAGAAATCTGCTTTTAGGTATGACTTTTGATTCAGAAATGCAAAAGAAGGCATAATTTTAAAACCAAAATTATTCTTTTTACAGTTTTTAAAACTTTATTCCAGAGAAGAAATTTTATTTTGGAAGATGGAAAGGTCATGATGATGTGATTTTGTTTCTCACTAGATTTTCACAAACATTTATATTGAAATTTTCTCTTCAATAAGAAAACTATTTTTGAAAGTGAGATACTTTTTAAGAAAAAGGTACATTCTAAGTTTAAATTTGAAACCTTTATCAGTATTCATTTATAAATTTAATAAATGCTTATTAAGCCCAAAGAGAGTCATTAATATGGGTTCTTTAGTTGCTTGGGTTTGTCTCCTTGCTTAGGCTGTGTGACCTTTTGCGAGTTAATATTTCTGTGCCTCAATTTGTAAAATAAGGTCGCTATAATACCTACCTTTTTTTGGTTGTTAAAGTAGACTGATGCATGCAAAGTTCTTAGGTGATTTCCTGGCACACAGTGAGTACTCATTAAATGTTTATTATCGTTGTGTGCCAGAGTCTGGGCTAGATGCTGGGGATGCAGTGGCAAAGAGCTACTCTTCTAGAACAGAGTTCAACAGGCCAAGGCCCATGTGCCAGATTGGTCTCCTATCTATGTTTTAAGTCAAGTTTCATTGGAACAAAGCCACACCCATTCATTTGTGCGATGCAGCCACTTTCCTATTCCAGTGGCAGAACTTAGTAGTTATGACAGAGACCATATGGTTTGGAGAGGAGAAAAGATTTACTCTCTGGGTCTTTACAGAAGTATGCTTAACCTCTGGTCCAAATTCTAACATCTAGAAGATAAAATATTATTTACATCCTGTTTTTTATATTTCCTGAGGTGGATCATTTCCACCCAAAAGCTGATACATCTTTAGTTTCTGTTTCATAAAGGTTTCCAAAATATATATTTACTGATCATAGAGGAATGGAAAGGGTTTTTTGTTTTGTTTTGTTTGTAAAGAGTTTGTTTATTTGAGAGAGAAAGGGAAAGAAAGCCCAGAAGGGAGGAGGGAGGAGGGTCTAAGGGAGAAGCAGACTACCAGCTGAGCTGGGAGCCCAATGTGTGGGGCTCAGACCTGGGACCCTGGGATCACTACCGGAGCTGAAAGCAGATACTCAGCCGACTGAGCTCCCCAGGTGCTCTGGAAAGGTTTTTGAGAAAACAGTTAAAGAAGAAACAGTATCTAGGTTAATTTAATTGGAAATTTTTTTTTACTTTGTTTTATTGAATATCATCAATTGAAGGTTACTTTTTAAAAAGCCTCTTGACAAATCAGAAAACTAGAAATATAAATTAATTGCCTTCTGTGTAAAACTTAATTATACTAACTTACTAAAGTATCTTTTTGTGGTCTGAATCTGTACAGTTTGTGGTAGCTATATTTGGCAGTGTTCAAAAAATGTTAGCTAATCTATGAAACTGACTTGGGTTTTTCATTAGAGTTTTTGGTAAGGACTGAGGATTTTATTACCTATTAACAAAAAGGAATTTTTGCTAAACCTACAGAAGTAGACCCTCTTTGCTATAATAGATATCTTTGAGGACAATAATTTTTTATTGAAAATTGTTAAGATACGGTTGGTAATATTTTATTAACGTAATCTCTCTTGTTTTCTGTATCCTTTTAGTTTTCTGAAGATTTTAGAGTAAATTTTCATATTTGGCCGGAAGTCACTTTGCTTTCTATTTATTAATAAAGCTAAAAGTTACCAATGTTTTATGGGGGATATGGGGAGACCTCCAGCTTTGCTTTCCTCCTGACAAGCCAACATGAACTTACTAGTTTTTAAAAGTCCTAAAAACAGAACTTAACTACAAACCACTATTTTTACACATTTATTAAAAGCCATATAGTAGAGATGCATAGTTTGTCTTTTAATTAATTATTACTTTAATAAATAGAGTCAGATAGTTGTGTTTTCTGATGGGTCAGCACAATTACAAAGCCATGAAATCTCCAGTGGGAAGAGACCTTAAAGATGATTTAACAGAAACACCCCTAATTTTTAGATGATGATCAACACTGGAGAGGTACTGGTGCTGGTGTGTTGGTTTTGTTTTGTTTTAACGTGTGTTTAGGTGGGAAGAACTGAAATTAACTAACAAACCACTCGGTCTCCTGTTTTTCTAGAGCTCAGTCCTCTTAAACCTGTGAATGAGGTCCTACAGAAATAATTGGTTTATTTATTATTTTATTTTCACCCAAGTAATATACTTAAATATTTGAAGAGAGATTATTAAATCATCACTTTGGGATGCCAGAGACTTACTCCTATGACTTCATGTTAATTCAGGTCTATCTGGAACATGACTGTGTTGAAATTACTGTCAGAGGACATTCGTGAGAAATTCTCACCCTATAAATCTTGATCCTTTGAATGAGGAATTGAGTTTTTTCACAGAATAGTCCAAAGTTATTTAAGAATGTACTTCCATGAGAAAAAAAATTTTTTTAAAGAAACAACAGTACTGTATTTCGCATCATTCACTTTTTTTTTTTTTCTTTGTAACAACAACAAAAATCTCTTCTTTCCCTTCCCCTCAAAATTACAAAGCTAAATCTAGGTGAGAAAGATTAAGTGAAAAGACTGGGTGTAAAGCAGCTTGGGTATTGGTAAAAAATTAGATACTATTTTGCAACCAGTTTTCTTATATGGCTCCTGACATAGCTTAGAAGATACATCTGAAACCATTTTTAAAGTCCTGGAGGCAGTTGCAGTACTCCAGAAATAAAATTGGTGTGTGACTAATGAGGATGTTGATTTTGAAAGGAGATAGCATTCGTTCAGACCTCTGTTGCTCTTTCTGAGAAAAATGCTAGTCTCATTATTTTATATTTAGGTTTTAAATTTTTTCCTTCCTTTGTTTTCAGTTATAAATTCAGCTTGTCATTATCATCTGCCTTTGAAAACCCATTTCTAATGCCACTTTTTTTTTGTTTTGTTTGTTTTGTTTGTTTTTTAGGTATTGCTTTCACCGACCTACCGGTAAGACATAATTTCTTTTAAAAGCTGTTTTGTATTTTTAATTAAAAGAAATACGAAGAAACTATTATTAAGCCTGTTTGGAATTCCGTCTTACTGATACTTATCAAGCTTATATGCGATGCATAGAATAGAGAGCTTTTCTCTAGCCTCCATTGTTGTCACCTTCAGAAATTAGGCTCCAAATGGCATTTGGTGCCCTGGCCCAAGGGAACTACTGTTATAGTGAGAAAAAACAACAACACAAAAACAGAAAAACAATTACTTAAAATACACCTTGTAATGTCACTGTCACTGCATTCACTTAAAATATGTTTCTTTGGTATCACTGAACTTTTCAGCAAGTGGCTGTGCAACAGTTGTGGTCATTTATTTATGCCGAGTATACCGAAATGACTGCTCTGTGGCAGATTCTGTGCGTGGGGTGCATCATTCATCTAACAGGTGAAGGTCTCTGCCCTCTTGAAGCTGGAGAATAGGAGTAAATGACACATTAAAAATAAGTAAATTAAAACATTTTAAAAGGTTTTAGGTACTTCTTAAAGAGAAAAAGAACATGGAAGTACCAGAGACAGAACATGGGTTATACAGTTTGCTCACCTTTGGAAAGGTTTGCAAGGGCTGAGGACTTGAGCAGAGACTTGTGACAAAGTGAAGGGAGTCACCTGAACGGCAGGCAGAGCAAGCATGTCCCAGGCAGAGGGAGCAGTTAGAAGGAGCCCGACTAAGGAAGGGGCCCGGAGACCCAAGACAGTGCTAGGTGAGTCCGAGGTCATGGGGGGGAAGGTGGGCTAGAGGGTGGACATCTTGCGAGCCATAATGAGTACTTGGGCACTCACCGTGAGTGGAATGCAGCCACACTGCAGAGTTTACCGTTCTCACGGTATAACTCAGTTTTCAAGATCGCTGACTGCCGGCTGAAAGGTAGACTCGGGCAGGGAGTGAGAGCAGAAGCAGGCTGACCTGTGAGGATGCTGTTGCAGAAATTCAGGCAGCAGGTGATTGTGTCATTACAGATTGGAGAACTGGCTTGATTCTAGATACCTTGTTTACCAAGGTGAAGACTAGCCATTGTAATATGCACCATGTATAAGATGAAGGGAGGAAAACCTAACTATGATATATTTTCTTAGCACTTAGAATTTTCATTTTGTATTCACTGAATGATCTGTTAGGGTATTGAAATATGGTGTTTTGTTTTGTTTAAGATTTTATTTATTTACGAGAGGCATAGAAAGGCAGAGACATAGGCAGAGGAAGAAGCAGGCTCCTTGCAGGGAGCCCAGTGTGGGACCCAATCCCAGGACCCCGGGACCTGAGCCAAAGGCAGATGCTTAACCACTGAGCCACCCAGGCATCTCGAAATACAGATTTTTTTTTTTTTAAGATTATTTATTTATTTATTTGAGACACACAGAGAGAGACAGAGAGAGAGAGACAGGCAGAGGGGGAGGCAGGCTCCATGCAGGGAGCCTGACGTGGGACTCCATCCCAGGTCTCTAGGATCACGCCCTCGGCTGAAGGTGGCGCTAAACTGCTAAGCCACCAGAGCTGCCCGAAATATAGATTTTTTTTTTTTTAAATCAGTATCACTCGTTGCACCCCTGAAAATAATAAATAAGGATTATAGATTGATGAAGATATTTCCCACACTTCATGCTTAGAGTCCAATCTTTGAAACCACTTTTTTAGAGTTGATATCCCTGGTTTTCTACGTGATGCTGTCTTTGCCATTAAGAACATTTATTAAGAGCTCTCCATTATATCTCTGGCATTTTCTTCCAAGCTCCTGATTGCATTGTGCAGTTTTCAATATTACCAGAGGATACTAACCAAAAGTTTTCTGGCAACAGCTAAGACTCTGGTATTTTTTCTTAGGTGGTTCATACATGGCTTGTTGACTAAAGTGTCTTAGAGGTGGCAGTTAACCAGCTGTTCCACCAGGAAAAAAAAACAGTCAAGTTCTAGAGTTTTCAGAGACCTTATTCTTCAACAGATTCACATCTGTGTAGGCAGGGACAGCTGCCTGAGTAGGCAGATGTAGGGTGCCACTATTCATAAGACACATTTCAGTTGCAGAGATGTTTTGAGAGAGGTGACAGGAGAATCACAGGCAGAGAATAGTCATCCAATCTATAGATTAGAATTATTTTCAGGAATATTAATAGAAAAAAATCAAAGTTATAGTAGAGAACAACTTTGCTAAGCTAAGGAAGATTCAGAGTCTGAAATCAGCATACTTACTAGGAAGCATTATTTAATACGCAGTAGGGGAACAAGTGTTTATCTTTTGAAAAAGTGTGTAATCTTAGGATTTTGTCTTATATTTATATCAAAGTAAGTTCCAGGTAGATTAAAGAGTTAAATTCAAAAATAAAAATAAATCTGATTTGAAAAAAATCCCAACTTAGAGCCAAGAGAATTTTCTGATGGATTGGATGTGAAAATACGAGAAAGAGGATAGGACTTCGAGATTCTTGGCCTAAGGAATGGAAGGAATGGTGATGCTACTTACTGATACAGAGAAGGCTGTATATAGGCAGAGCAGGTTTTGAGGGAGAGATCTGGAGATCAGTTTGGATAAGTTAAATGGAGTTACCGAGCATAGAGTTGGCTGTGTAAGCCTAGAATTTGAGACAGTTATCTGGGCTGGAGACAAAAATTGGGAATCCTTGGCATTTCGGTGTTTAATGTCTTGAGATCAGATGACATCTCCAAGGGAGTGTGTAGGCCAAGAAGAGGGGTGGTGCATGTTTGGGAGAAGAGAAGGAACCAGCAGAGGGAGATTGAGAATGAGCAAGACTTACAACTGAGTGTGTCCTCAAAGCCAAGTGATGAAAGCATCTCTAGAAGAAAGGCGTAATCAACTGCATCAGGTGCCCCTTTGTTACAACATGTAAGCTAAGGACCAAGAACTGACCAGCGGGTTTAGCAGAGGAGAGGTCACTGGTGACTCTTGACAGAGTCTCAGCACAGTGAGGGAGGGAGAAATCCTAATCAGAGAGGGTTTAAGAGAGAGTGGGAGGAGGGAAATGACAAAGTAGGGACAACCTCAGGGAGGATTTCCACTGCAGTAGGGAGGAAGCAAGTGGGATACAGTAGCTGGTGGCAGAAATGGAGGCAAGGAAAGATTTTTTTGATTTACCATGATGTTTTATTTGCTGATGAGAATGACTCAGTAGCAAGCAAACAAGTCAATCTAAAGGGAGGAAAAGTAACTAGTCATCACACCTGTGAGTGGACAAGTAGAGATGCGATCATGTGCTTATTGGAGGGGAGGCTTTAGGCATGACTACCTCCTGGTGAGTGCAGGTCTGAGTGGCTCAGAACTAACAAGTGAAGTTTCCTTTCCATTTGGCTAAAGGACTCTGCTGGTTGGGTGTTTGGGGGTTTTCCCCCTCTTTTTGTGGCCCGAAGCAAGTAAAACCAACTTGTCGGAGCAAGCAGATGTTTTATGAGCTTTTGTTCCTCGCTTGTAGAAGTGGTGGTGACTTGGAAGAGGCTAAGCAGGTCATAGACATGTTGACTGTTTTTATGTTGCCTTCTGACTATTTTTGTCCCATTTTAGAATCACTAGTTAACTGTTTGCCTTGTCTATAGTTACTTAGTAGTAATACTCAGCTTTGTAACAACAGTGGGTAAAGTGGTGGTTATGGAGGTTGTTACAAGGTTTTTTTTTCTTTTTTTAATACAGTGGTTCTGAGAGCTTTTATTTTTATAACTCTCAGATCTTCTGGGACTTCCACATGCAGTACAGCATTCTGCTGCTTAAAAAAGGAAAGAGAAAGTTAGTCTTTCCCTTAAGGACCCCACTATAGGAGTGTTTATATATTCTGTGTGTGTGATCTCCCACTAGCCAGTTGTAGCATTAAATTCTGGTAAAGAGTATATTTACAGGGGGAAAAAAAAAAAGTTTATCTAGACCATTGCACTTACCATGAAACCTAGGCTGTTTACACGGCTTTGAAAACCTTATGTCTCTTTCAAAATGATCTTCCCCAGCCCATCTTACCAGTTTGGGAAATGTCCGTCTATAAACTAATTCAGTTCAGGATTAGGTGAATTCCTTTTGTTACAGAAGCTGTTCTCATTTAAAATGCTCTTTTCCAAGTTCTGTAGACTGATTTGAAATCTACCTTTTATAGATATGTTATTTGCTTTCATTTTCATTAGAAAACATCTTTAAAATAGAACAAAACTATGCTATTGAGAATATGATTTTGCGTATATTTAGCTTTTGAATATTTTTAGGATCTATATTTTTATTTATTTATTTTTTATTGGTGTTCAATTTGCCAGCATACAGAATAACACCCAGTGCTCATCCCATCAAGTGCCCCCCTCAGTGCCCGTCACCCAGTCACCCCCACCCCCCGCCCACCTCCCTTTTTACCACCCCCTTGTTCGTTTCCCAGAGTTAGGAGTCTCTCATGTTCTGTCTCCTTTTCTGGTATTTCCCACTCATTTTTTCTCCTTTCCCCTTCATTCCCTTTCACTATTTTTTATATTCCCCAAATGAATGAGACTGTATAATGTTTGTCCCTCTCTGATTGACTTATTTCACTCAGCATAATACCCTCCAGTTCCATCCACCTCGAAGCAAATGGTGGGTATTTGTCGTTTCTAATGGCTGAGTAATATTCCATTGTATACATAAACCACATCTTCTTTATCCATTCATCTTTCGTTGGACACCGAGGCTCCTTCCACAGTTTGGCTATTATGGACATTGCTGCTATAAACATTGGGGTGCAGGTGTCCCAGCGTTTCACTGCATTTGTATCTTTGGGGTAAATCCCCAGCAGTGCAATTGCTGGGTCATAGGGCAGATCTATTTTTAACTCTTTGAGGAACCTCCACACACAGTTTTCTTCCAGAGTGGCTGCACCAGTTCACATTCCCACCAACAGTGCAAGAGGGTTCCCCTTTCTCCACATCCTCTCCAACATTTGTTGTTTCCTGCCTTGTTAATTTTCCCCATTCTCACTGGTGTGAGGTGGTATCTCATTGTGGTTTCTTTCTTCTTTTTTCTTTTTTTTTTTTTTAAAGATTTATTTATTTATTTATTTATTCATGATAGACATAGAGAGAGAGAGAGGCAGAGACACAGGAGGAGGGAGAAGCAGGCTCCATGCCAGGAGCCCGACGTGGGACTCGATCCCGGGACTCCAGGATCGCGCCCCGGGCCAAAGGCAGGCGCTAAACCGCTGAGCCACCCAGGGATCCCCTCTCATTGTGGTTTTGATCTGTATTTCCCTGATGGCAAGTGATGTGGAGCATTTTCTCATGTGCTTGTTGGCCATGTCTATGTCTTCCTCTGTGAAATTTCTGTTCATGTCTTTGGCCCATTTCATGATTGGATTGTTTCTTTGCTGTTGAGTTTAATGAGTTCTTTATAGGGTCTATATTTTTCATAGGCTAATAGAAAATAGGAGATCTTTTGTTTTATTTTCATAGAGGTGTTATTTTTGTCTGATTCTACAAAAGAAGGGGTGATTTTTTTAATGTATTAGAAATTTTCATGGAAAACAATTGTTTTACATAAATCCATAACCTAGATTCATGCTACATAATGGAAGAACCTTGTAAGCATTATTATGCTAAATGAAAGAAGACAGTCACGAAAGACCACATTTTATATAAATAATTCCATTTGTATGAAATGTCCAGAATAGGTAGAGCTGTAGGATCAGAAAGTAGATTAATGGTTGTCGAGGGTTATGGGATGAGGGGCAGGAAGTGATGGCTAATAGGTTGGAGGTTACTTTTTTGGAATGATGAAAATGTAAAATTGTGGTGATGGTTGCACAACTCTGTGGTTATGCTAAAAACTATTGAATTGTTCCTATTTTTAGATATCTGTAGTCTAGCAAGTTAAAAAGTTAAAATGTATAGTTTAGCCCCTCGATGGCTAATTCCTTTCTCCTCAGTTCTTCAGGTTTAAAGTTGAGTAGCCTTAAAAAAGTTACTTTTCATTGATTCCAGCTGACTTTACCAGTTCTAGTTTTTTATCGTGTTCTGATTCCAGAGGCAATGTATAGTATTCAAATAATAAATGTTTATAAATACAGAATTATGCAGAAGAGAAGTTTCTTATAATCACAACGTGTTGAGATGAGTGCGCATCCTTCCAGGTCTGTTTCTAAACTTGTTAGCAGGTCTGTCCATTATTTAAGTGTTTACAGTGGGGTCATAGTTTATGTAGTCTCTAGCTTGCTTTCTTCATTTAGTAATATATATGACCTCTTTCTGTATCAGTATACACATTTTTACTCATTTCTTACAATAGCTTGTTTTATGATGTACTACCACAATTTCTAGGATGTATACTTTTCATATTTTGACGTTTATGAAATGGGAGTGCTTCTTAGAATCTATGGCCTGTCAGATTTAATGGGCAGTGTTTTTTCTTAGACCTAAAATAATGGTATATCTTACAGTTATTAGAGTCTGAGTTTCAATGATATGGTATGTAATACCACCTGTGAATGGACATTCTTTTTAATATTTTGCCATTAAAATAGTGCTGCAGGGCATATATCTTTGCACATGTTTGTTTCTCTGCAGGATTTAATTCTCACAAGTGAAATTGCTTTGTCAATTTCAATAGATTTTTGCCAAATTTCTTTCTTAAAAGATTATACAGTTTACATTTCTGTGCACATTGGATGAGAGGGCTTGTATGATCTCAACCTTCTGTCAACATTGGGTATTTTCAGTCTTTTAAATCTTAATCTAATGTGCATAAAATTCTTGTTTTGATTTGTATTTTAGGCAATTGAGTGAGGTTAATGTCTCTGTATATTTTCATTGTCATTTTATATTTCTTCTAATTGCTTGTATATATGTCACTACTTAAAAAAATTTGAAGGAAAAAAAAAAGAAAAAAATTGAATTGGTCTGTTAATCTTTGTCCTGTATTGTGAGAATATTGTTTACATTGAGAATGTTGATCCTTATATGTATAGCGGATTTTTTTTCGATAAAATCCATTTGTCTTGACATTAATGGCATATTTTGTCATAGGGAAATTTTAAACTTTTTTTATAGCACAATTTTATCAGTACTCCTGAATGTTGATTTTCTTTTATAGTGTGGATGTGCTTATTTTCCTGAATTTGTCAGGAAAATTTAGAGTAGCAAACTATTTTTAAAGCATCTCTGGGCAATGCCAAATATCAGAATTATAAATTCTGCTTAACAAACAGGATTGCCTTGTACTCTTGTTATCTTTATTAAGAGTCTTTGGCTTTATATACTTTTGTTTTAAAGTATGTCATAATCTTGTAATGGAGTTTAATGGAAAGAATACTGTGCTAGAAATGGAGAGGCTTGCAATAATTGCTTTATGTGTGTCATTAAGTTGTGTGCTCCTAGATAAATCCCTCAGACTCTTTAGGTCTGTTTTCTCTGTGTCAGAAACGAGAGGGTTATAACAAGTATCTCACTTGTCTCCAGCTTAAAATTGTAAGAACTTGCTAGTTTTGTTGATTAAGAATCAGAACATTTGCATACATTGCATTACCATTTATTTCCCAAATAAGTTCTGTTTCTTAGTATTTTGACACAGTATTCCTTTTGTTTCTGATTTTGGTTGCTTGATTGATCAGTTTTTAAGTACATCCTCTTAGCTTTTTGCTGTGAAATCTAAGCCTCTTATGTTTTATATCCAAATTATGCCCTCTCAATCTTTACCTGATTTTGTGCTGAAAATACTTGTGATAACCATTAAAGCAAAAAAAAAAATAAGGCATAAAGACAAAGAATGATGATAAAGTAGGATTTGGAGTTTATAGGAAGAAAACCTAAATTTAGCTCTGGTGTCAGATTAAATCTGTGTTCCAGTCCCTCCTCTGTCATAATGTAGACTGTGAGCAAGTTAATTATCCCCAATCCTCAATTTCTTTATCTTTGTAATGCAAACAATAATTATTTTACAGGATTATTATTATGCTTAAACCCTGCTATTTAGTAGACATTCAGTAACTCATTCCCCCTTTAGATATAACAATTAGTGATAGAGCCAAAAGGACTTGTGTGCTTTTTTGTATACTTGAAGCTATTAAATTTGATCGTTTAGCCTCAAAATCTTGGAGTATATCTAAGTGCATTTCTCTGTGAATTTGAATATTTGAATCCTTTTTCTCTTCAGAAATATGTGCATTTGAGTCATTTGCTTTTATAAAGAGATCTCCCACTCTTAATGGCACTGTGCTTTGCTTATAATTACATTCTTACTACAGTCTCTTTCTAATGGCATGCCAGATGTACAGAGAAATGAAATCCATGAACTTAAAGGAGTGCGAGCCCAGTTAAGATTGTGCTTCTGTGGTAACTCACTAGTCCTCATGTGCAGTTTCTAGACATGCATCATACATATCATATATAGAAAGAGAAGTCCGAGTTACCTGTTGAAATTTAAATCTTTATATCTATTAAATGACAGTCTGAAGAGCAAGACTTGTGTTTTTTATTAGAAGCAAGATTTGTGTTTTTGTTTATTAGAAGCATAATGCCACAGTTTCTTTCTTTTTTTTTTTTTTCACAGTTTCTGAATAAATAAAATAGATGGCTGAGGTTGGTTTATATTTTTCATGGTGAAATGGTATTTTTCATCCAGCATATAATCTATTTTAGATTATTTTAAGTTATTTGTATTTAGAGTATTTGCTTTTAATTGTATTTAGATTATTTTTCTTTCTCTACTAGTTTGATTGTGATTTTAAATTATTCAAGAAGTAAAATTCTAAAAAAAAAAAAAGAAGTAAAATTCTGTTATTTTAAAGATAACATTTGAAAGAATGAAGATGTCTTTAATATAAAAGGGATAGATAGATGCTAGTGAAATGTGTTGTCTTACAGCCAAATTTATATCCTACCGTGGGGCTCCAAACACCAGGAGAAGTCGTTGATGCCAATTTTGGGCAGCATCCTTTTGTGTTTGATATAGAAGACTACATGCGAGAGTGGAGAACCAAAATACAGGCACAGATAGACCGGTTTCCTATTGGAGATCGGGAAGGCGAATGGCAGACCATGATACAAAAGTAAGTGAAGAAATGTGAATGGACATTATTATTCAAAATATATATTTTTTATCAAATATTCTTTTAGCATAAAAATACTTATTGAAGCATTTTAATCTAACTTATATCCTAATAATCTTAGTGTATCATTGATTATATTTAAATCTATAAAATAATTTACTCTTAATTAAAAGTGATTTTTACATATTCTAATAATTTTAATGTGTTGATTATATTTTAATCTCTAAAAGATAATTCACTCTACTTAAAAATAATTTTTTTATTTGGTGGCACACATACAAAAATGTATTTTAGTCTGATGTATTAATTTGGTGGAGGAAATAAAGTGATTCAAGATTGCTTAGTTAATACATTTGCTATCCTTAGTAATAGGATTTAATGCTTTCCATAGGTTACTTGATTCTTTTATTATTAGTGTTAATGCAAAGATAAATTCAGGAAGATAGTTTAGATTGTGTAACTCGGGAACTGTGGGTTTCGGACATGAACTTGGCTGTGTTCAGCGGTAGTTCAAATATGTATAGGGGAAAAGAAATATTACTCAGTAGGAATAAGCATCAAAATAATGGTATAGTTAATGTACTGGAATACAGACTTGTGTGTATATTTTGTATTTCAAGATTTGACTCAAGTTTTCCAGTGAATTGGGTCACTCTAAGAATAATTTCAGCTACTATTGGTTATTAGGATCCCTTTTTTGTGAAATCTATTTATTTTTCATGTAGATTCCATTAGATTATAGTTGTCTTCATTCTATATAGGGAAATCTGACCACAAGCCTCCAGTTGAAGGAGTTTTTAAATCTTACTAATTATTTTAATATATTATTATTAGACATTTAAGAGACAGCAAAAGGAGTAAAAGACCAAATAGGAACATGGAGTGAGGATTCCTAAAAGCAGGATAAATACTTAGGATTTCATGATAACGATGGTACAGAATGGGTAGGTGATACCAGAGCAAACAGTGGGTATCAATAAAAGTATATTGTAAAATGAACAACCTTTATTTCAACTTGTTCTTTATGGAAAAGTAGAATTTCATTGGAATGGAAGTCAGCAGGAAAACGTAAGTCCTATGATAGTCAACTCTTTAGATTATACCTTTGCTAAAAGGCTGGAGATGATGCCTGGGTGTCAGTAGTACTCAGTGGTAGCTCTTAAAGCTTGAAATAGTGCAGACCTAAAAATCAAATAAGTACAAGTAAATTTAAATAGTCATTTTCCCTGCTGTCATCTCATCAAAGAAAATAGCAGAGACTTTCAGATACCATGAATCTAACAATTTGTCCTAAATGTCTGTGTAATTGCTTTGAACAGTTGTACATTTAAAGATATAATAAATCTTTGTGTGTGTTTTTTGGAGGAGATAATGATTGGAAGACATGATGGTGATTCTGAAAACATGCTTCTTCCCTGGAGCTATTATCATCTGGTATCACAGAGCCTCTGCACTGGTACTTTTTGCCAGCACAGCTGACAGAACAGCAAAGCCTGGCTGAAAACCTCATAGTTCCATGAGTTAGAGTGACGATAAGTTGCTCTCCTGGGGTCACCTCCCCTTCGCACTTTAAAAATGGTTGCCACTGAGGATCATAGCAGGATCGTAGTAGAGGAAGCCTCATTTAACTTAATTCTGTAACCAGAGTCCAGTGAGGGCCACCACCCCATTCTTTCTAAAACTGACACTCACCGTGACCTCCTAGGAAGTCCATTTTAAAAAGTTCTTTCCTACTTTTGTAAATCATTTTGACCAATTAGATGAAGTAAAATGCAAAATCTGTTTCTTGGAGATTTTCCCTGCTGCCCCCTCCATCCCTCTTCACTGCTTCCTACCATTTTCTGATAGGGTGTTAGTAGTGCCAGATGGCGGCAGGTTTAGGAGTTGAATATTTGGATATATTGGATATTTGGGTTAATATTGTTGAGTCAGTAGTTTTCTTTAACCTTTTTTTTTTTTTTTAAGTTTTCTTTAACCTTTTGCAGTTAGATGTAAATGTGTTTTGACCACTTGATGACTTTGAAAAACAACAAACTTGTTCTTTGAAAGCATGGCACTTCCATGTAAATCACGTTTGAGTAACTAATCTTTCATGTACAGTAATACTGATTTGGATCAGAAGGGCTGTTTTTCGTGAGTTAGTATTATCACCCTCATAGACTTTGTTCTGAAAAAGCCTCTCTCCCGTTCACCTGTGTTCACCTCTTGGAGATCCTATCCCATGCAACTGATGAGAAAAGAAAGGAATTGAACTCCATAACACCAAAGAGTTATTAATCTGTTATTTAAAAAGTGTTGTGTTTTAGAAAATGCCAGCACTTCACTAGGATAAGTTGTATAATTAAAGGTGAAACAGAAATTATGGTTAGGAGGATTGAATATTGAATATAAGGATGGGAAGTGACAGGAAAGGACCCTGGGGATAATGGGGAACCAAGAATCAAGAGTCTGTCAGGGATTCTTCTCTTGTGACAGTTATTCTTAGGGAGAGTACTCTTAACATGGCATTTGCGGTTCTCTTTTTGGAAATACTACATGACTAGAACAAAATGATTCTTTTTTTAACTGATTTTAAAGTTGAGGTCCTTAAAGCCTTATTTTAAGGGAATAGGTTGGTTTTGTAACAACAGAGTAGATCTTGTTTTATGTAAGTTGTAGTATGAAGCCTGTATTCTCTTGACTAAAAGATGTGTGTTTCTTCTTTTTATTTTAAGAATGGTTTCATCTTATTTAGTCCACCATGGGTACTGTGCCACAGCAGAGGCCTTTGCCAGATCTACAGACCAGACCGTTCTAGAAGAATTAGCTTCCATTAAGAATAGACAAAGTAAGGACCCTGTGGTGCATGGATAACACTTGTTTTCAGATTATAGGTTTGATTTTGTTGATTTTTAGAAATTATATTTTTTAATTTAAAAAATTTTCAAATATATTAACTTAAAATTGATGCCTCTGAAATTAATCTTCATTGACATTTTTGAAGACCAATTTAAAAAACACTCACATTAAGACTGTGTTAGCATTCTGGATATAGAAAGATATTTTGGAGATAGTTTTATAAGAAATGTTTACCTTTTTTTTTTTTCCCCTTAAATGTTTGCTTTAGATTTTGGGAAGTAAACATTTAACAAAAAATTTTTTAGTAGGTAATGTGGTCCCATGATTAGATACTGGTGAAGATAATATGTAAAAGAAATATTAATCTTTGCATTTGAATTGCTATCTAAACTTAAGATAGTATTGATCTTAAATTTTAATTCTTGGGTCCCAGTACTCTGGCCAGAGCTGTCGGGCCTGTTCTACCAAGGGCAAGTCAGCATGTCACTCCTCCACAGTTAGCCTTCCTAAATGCGGTGCAGTTAGTCCATTAGGGAGGGGATGACTTGGTGAGAGGATAGGCATCAAAATACAGGTGATGGGTGAAATCATGATGCTTGGAAACAATTTTTTTTATAGGTCAAATTTGCTATAATAACACTAATTACATTGTGTTGTTAACTAATCATAGGCTTGTCTGTCTTTCTTACTATGCTCTGAGCTCTGGCAAACAGGAGACAATCACTTACTCTGTGCATCCTCGTCATCTAATTTAACAAATATCCAACACACAGGGAACACTCAGTCTATATCTGGGGAATTCAGGTCTTACTCAAAAGCCAGTGTTCTCTTAGTACTGGGAGCTAAAGGTTATTGTATTTGATAAGACATTCTGAATATTATCTCTAATGTTTGCTATGATCTTTAAAAAATACACTTCACTGAAGTATAATTGACATATTAATAGCTGTACCTGTTTAGTGTGTGTGACTTGATGAGATTGGGAAAAGTATTCTTGAACCCAGCACCACATTCTAGGCATTTATAGAAACACATCCATCTTTTTAATCTTAGAGGTTAATATTTCAGTATTGCTTAACAGGTGTTTTTCCTGTATTACCTGTATATTTGTGATTTTTAAAAATAGTTTTATGAAGTACTTATTTTTCTAATTTTTAGTATGTATGAAATTTCTTCTTGATTGCCTAATAGGAACTAGATTTTAGAAAAATGAAAGTTAATTGCAATAATTTATTTAAAGTTGTTTTTTTTACTAACTTTTTTTTGAGGACCCACTATTTTGTTTCTACTCAAAAAAATCAATCTCTTGTTTTCTTTTTCTAAATAGGAATTCAGAAATTGGTGTTAGCAGGGAGAATGGGAGAAGCCATTGAAACAACACAACAGTTATACCCAAGTTTACTTGAAAGAAATCCTAATCTTCTTTTCACATTAAAGTAAGTTTAATAAAATGTTACTGTATTATGTGTGTGTTACATATAATCAGAATTATTGTCATGCTTTAATAGTTTTAATTTTTGTTTCACCTTTTTTCAGATATTTACATACAATTTTGTAATATAGCACATTCAAGTAACAGATTATATATATAAAAAAAAACCACTTGTGTTGATTATAAGCAGATAGGATCTTTTCCTGTGTGTTTGCTCTTCTATTATGCTAGCTGTTATGTTCAGAAATGTTAAAATCTTAATTATGAGATGGATATCCATTTTTCTTCCTGGAAAGTACCTTATTGTAAGTCTGTGTGATTTTGAAAATTGGTAAAATGTACATAACATAAAATTTGTCATTTTTACATGCACAGTTCTATGGTATTAAGTATAGTCACACTGTTCTGCATTTGTCAGCAACCAGCCATCTCCAGAACTTTTTTTCGTTATCCCCAGAGAAACGAACTCCCCATTTCTCCCTATACCCAGCTCCTAGCAACCACCATTTTACTTTTCTGTCTCTGTGAAATTGAATTTGACTACCCTGGGTACCTCATCTAAGTGGAGTCATAACATATTTGTTCTTTGTTACTAGCTTATTCCTAATAGCAACATGTCCTCAAAATTCATTCATGTTACAGCATATGTCAGAATTTCTTTCATTTCAAAGGCTGAATAACTGATAGACATTTGGGTTGCTTCCACTTTGGTTATTGTGAATAATGCTGCCATGAACAGGAGTGTACAAATATCCACTGGAGTCCCTGTTTCCAGTTCTTTAGGGTATATACCCAGAAATAGAATTGTTGGGTGTATATATATATTTCATATATATACACACACACACACACACAATATATATATACACACACACCCACACACACACTGTGTATATACTTACATATACCTTGTGTGTGTGTGTGTGTATATATATATATATATAATCTGTTTAATCTTTTGACAAATTTGATCCTCAGAATGCTATAGCTCTGTGCCATTTTAGTCTCACCATGTACAAGGATTCTAGTTTTTCCACATCCTTGCCAATACTTTTCTACATCTTTTTTTTTAAGTCTACATCTTTTTTTAATAATAGCCATCATAATTTGACTTTTTTTTATTGGCCTTCTGAATCTTTGTTATTTTAAAATTCACGTGTTATTAAGCTTAATATTTCACCTCTCTGATGTACCAGAAACCCTTTGTAAGCCAAATGTCAAAATTGTTTTGCTTTAGAGTAAAATTTTAAATATGTGGCTCATTTTGGTTAAATGGGAGGCTCTTTGCATCATGTGTACATTAAACACATCGTGTTCTTACATACTATTTTACTTGTTATCGAGTGCAAATATTATTTGATTAAATCATTTTAACTCTGAAAATAAAGTCCATTTTGATTAAATTATAGCCATAGGGCAGCCCGGGTGACTCAGTGGTTTAGCGCCACCTTCAGCCCAGGGCCTGATCCTGGAGACCCTGGATCGAGTCCCACGTTGGGCTCTCTGTATGATGCCTGCTTCTCCCTCTGCCTGTGTCTCTGCCTCTCTCTCTGTGTGTCTCATGAATAAATAAAATTAAAAAAAAAAATTATAGCCACAGCTAGGTTTTCATTTTCTCACTAAATCTTGATTAAAGGAGATACAGTGTCTTTTGCTTTATATGCTGATTTTTCCAGACACTTTTAAATTTAAGCAGTACATAATATGAAACCATAGTTAATATTTTTAGCATACTGTCTAAAGGCCATACCTATTGATAAATACCAGTTCTTGGGCAGCCCCGGTGGCTCAGCGGTTTAGCGCCGCCTGCAGCCCAGGGCATGATCCTGGAGACCCTGGATCGAGTCCCACGTCGGGCTCTCTGTATGATGCCTGCTTCTCCCTCTGCCTGTGTCTCTGCCTCTCTCTGTCTCTATGAATAAATTAAAAAAAAAAAAAAAGATAAATACCAGTTCTTAAAATATTTCCTCTTAGAAATCTGTTTTTACTAAATAAATAAATAAATGTCTATTTGAAATTATCTCAGTAAATTTTGTCTTTTCTTTTTTTAGAGTGCGTCAGTTTATAGAAATGGTGAATGGTACAGATAGTGAAGTACGATGTCTGGGAGGCCGAAGTCCTAAATCTCAAGACAGTTACCCAGTTAGTCCTCGACCTTTCAGTAGTCCGAGTATGAGCCCCAGCCACGGAATGAACATCCACAATTTAGCATCAGGCAAAGGAAGTACTGCACATTTTTCTGGTGAGGCTCAGTTTTATGACAGTACTTTTAAGTTTTTACCCTTGTTTATACTTTTGAATCCCCCCAAAAAATAAAGTTTAAAAAATCTGGACATTTCCATGTAGCTGTTTCACACATGTGCATACTTGGTCTCAGGACGTTCTGGAAGAAAAATTGTAAAGTGGGTCAGATTCGTGTGTTGTTACTACCAAGAGGGTAACTTGGAGTAGAGCTGTTTCTGAGAACAAGTTATAAGCAGATCTTCATAAACAAAGGTCAATATTCGGGTTGTCTCTGGAAATTAAATTGTAGACATTTGGTAAAGATAAAAGGTAGCTCTGTCGGAATGAAGCATCGGTGAACACTGGCGCCATGGCCATGGCGGCTTTAGTCCACCGGTCAGCAGGCCTCGCTGGGCTGCCAGCTTTCCTCCCCTCCCAGCTCACCTCCTGCCAGCATCTGCTCTGCCCGGCCCTGTTCCTCCTCGCCCTTCCTAACTACAGTTCTCTCCTTTCTTGGCTTTTATGCCGTCACTTCTGTAGATTTAGTTTCTCCCAGCCTTCTTTCTTTGCTTGTCTCGTTCCATTCTTCCCAAGGCATTCTGTGGCCTCCTTATGTTCAGCTTTCGAAACAAGTCAGACGCTGTTTCCTTTCCTTTCATAGACCAACACCTTTGCTTTTGCTCAGTTGGCATATACCTTTCTACATTCCTGCCTCTTGTTTTATTTACATCGCCATCCTGTACATGCACACGATTCTCTGGTTTGTGTCCTTCTCCCCTTCCCATCTAGAATATCATACATTCACGCACGCACGCCCAGCTTCTTGGCTTCGGTGGGTTTATACGTGAGATGAGAGCGATGAGAGCACTATTCCCCTGGGGGGGGGGTGTTGTGGGGAATAAATAAGATCCATAATTAAGCCTCAGTAACTGTTAGAGGAGATGCTAATTATTAGCCTACAATGAACATCCTTATATCCTTTCAAAGAAGTTATCTGTTTACTATCTAAGTCATGCATTGACTTCCCTACATTAGAAGAATTTTAAATGCAGGATCAGAATCTGGGTACGTTATTTGCAATGTAATAATAAGTTGGTGTGTGTTTCTCTGTTCATACATCTTTTTCTGTTTTTTTTTCCCCTAGGTTTTGAAAGTTGTAGTAATGGTGTCATATCAAATAAAGCACATCAATCATATTGCCATAGTAAACACCAGTCATCCAATTTGAACGTACCAGAACTAAACAGTATAAACATGTCACGATCACAGCAAGTTAATAACTTCACCAGGTATGTGACCTCCCGAGCTTACGCAGTACTATAAACCACCTAAGGATAAGTGTCTTCGTTTTTAACAATTTAGAAAAATTGCATTACATGGTCCATCAGGGGGGTCTGAGACTTCCTAAGCCCCAGAGAATAAAAGGGCATGGAGTAAGTTCCCAGAGTTTTTCAGTCTCCCCGTGTGCACACAGCCTCTTTCCTTTGTTCCTTTCTCTGAATCTGCAGCCCTCTGCCCTCTGCGGGGGTCTAAGAATCCTTTCTGGGCTCTGCCTTCTTCTGGTTTTCCTGCCGGCACAGGCCTGTACAGATGGTCACATAGATGCTGTTCTTATACTTCCAAGTTAAGTCACAGCAGTATATTTACTCTCTAGAAGCAACATATGATACAGTTACAACTTTTTTTTCCTCTGTGGGGTTTTTTTGGTGTAAATGTGGAGAGTGTTTGCTGAATTCCAAATAACTAACTTTACAAAGAATCTTTTTTGAAATCCTACTTTAGGGAGCTTGCTTATAGCAGCAGATGGACCCCTGAGTCATTTAGTAATAACCATATAGCATGAGCAGAGTATTGAGGACCTGCTGGGTGTCAGACATCCTGCTAGGCATGGTTTCTTACTTCAAGAAGCTTTGAGAGAAGGAATGTCTACATGCCTTCATACACTGGAGTTGAAGATTCATGAACCTAAAGGTTTGTGGAATGTAATCAGTCATTTGACTATTAGTGTATGAGAGCAAGTTCTTAAGAAGTCAGCCTGCTCAAATCATCCAGCATCTGAATTCATGCTAGTGGAATGATAAAAATAATACAAATAAAAAATAATGTGTAGATTTTATCAATTTGATGATAGATTGGTCTTCTCACATAAATTGATGGGTCACACTGCATTTGGGGGAAATGTTCTTCCGTGTAAAACTTTATTGTCAAGGAGAAAGAACCTAGCTTTTAACGTGGCATCTTAATGGAAATATGATTCTGGAGAAAGGCACATGTGTAAAAACCTGTATTTGCAAATTGGTAGCGTAATCAGAATATCCAGGTTACCTATCCCGGGTGACAGCTTACTGAGTAATGGTGTGTGTGGCACAGGCTGTAATGGAAGTCCGCAAGAAGTGGTATGAGGAGAACAGGAGGAAAAAATGGCTGTCTTTTAAAGCAGAGGAGATTAGGGTAGCCTTTCACAGTAGAAGTGACATGCTAGAAAACAGATTAGAAGACTGTGGTAAAAAAATAATGTGTGGAGACAATTAAAAAGTTAACCCTTTATTGTACTTTATAGCACTTTAGTACTTTATTGGTAGAAGCTTCTGCCGTTGTCTGGGGTCAGGGCTGTAGGCAATTTGTGGGTTTTTCTCTTAAATACTCTTTATGGCAGGAAGTTGCTAAAGAGACCTATTACTACCTGAGTTCAGGGAAGTAAGCTCACCGGAAGGGTTTGGTGACACAGCATCCTGAGTGCAGTGTAGAAGGAGAAGAAGTAAGCTTTTAAACTGCCTTAAACTGTTAAGCAGTATCAGTTACTTTATAGTTCGAGAAGGCTGTCCTTACAGTTGTATTGTGAAGTAGGCAAAGATGGTATTAACTATTAAAACCATTTTACAGATGTAGAGCTGAATACCAGAAAAGGAAATGGTTTTTTGGGGGGTGTTAAGGTCAATCAATACTTTGTAGCTAGTAAGTTGCAGACTTGTGACTATGTCCCAGGATTTCTAACTTCCAGAGGTGTGCTTTTTGCATTATACTGCACCCCGCCCTCCCTGCCCATCTAAATTGCTACTCCCTACCCTCCCTTGACTAACTTTCATTCAAGCAGGCTGTAACACTCAGTTCTGTTGTTACTCTTCCAAGATGAATATCCTTGATTACATCCCCACCGAATGTTGTGTCACTCTGTGTAATTAACTCTCATCATAGTGCTGATGGATCCTCTGTTTGCCCCTGGAGGACAGAGGCTGTGTCATTGTATCCTTAGCACCTAACACAGAACATGGCTCAAAAGCTCTTAAATGTGTGTTGAATGAAAGAATTCCTCCCAAATACTATATTGTCAAAAAAAGAGAAAAGTTTAGTATACTTATATCATTTAAAGTTTGGTTTCTCTTATCAATTCTCAAAGTTCGTCAAGATATAGTAAAACTAGGGGTACCTGGATGGCTCAGTTATTTGAGCATCCGACTCTTGATCTCAGCTCAGGTCCTGATCTGAGGGTGGTGGGTTCCAGTCCTGTGTAGGCTCCTTGCTGGGTGGGGAGCCTACTTAAAAAAAAAAAAAAAAAAAAATCTAGTAAACAAGCTTTTCTGACTGATGGAGGAGTACTGGGGCGATTACCTCTTTCTTCCTAGATTTGTGCCGTTTTGCCTCACACATTTTACTGATAGAAGTGGTGCCCCCACGCATATACACTTATACTCGCACACTCCGAGGTGCTGCTAGTGGTTATGTCTGGTGGCATCATGCACAGAACACTTTATGCTTATCTGCATTCAGTGTTGTTTTTTTCTTTTCTTTTTTTTTCCAGTGTTTTTTTTCTACAAATGAATATATATTGCTTTTTAAATGAGAAAAGTACATTTTAATTTAAGTATTTCCTATATTTTCATGAAATATGTCCTTCTGGAGTGTATAATCCTTACATAGATCTTCACTGGAGAAGTCTTCAAGAGTAGGTGTTTATAGTTCTTTGAGTGTGGAGGAGATGGGGAACGTGTGGTGACAGTTTCAGTGTGTCCAGATATGGTGACTGGCACAGGGCTGTTCTTCAGTAAATGTGATATGAGCAAAAGTTAGCATTCTGATTATCCAAAATGGTATTTTTCAAATGAAGATTTGGCAGTGCTTTAGATTCTTTAGCCAATAAGAAAGCCCGTTGGAGAAAACTAGTGTGGGATGCCAGCAAGGTGCAAGAAGACCAGCCAGAGTGGTTGTCCAGGTCATTATCTACCTTTGTGGGAGGCTATGTCTCCAAGGATTGAGGACAAATGCCAGAATGTCAAGAGACAAAGAAAAAAATCATCTTAGGAGAGATGAATAGGGCAGGCAAGAGGGGAAGTGAGATCCAGGAATGGTTTGAGAGTGAATCTTTCCCCCCATCTTCCTTGAATGCTGGAAATGCATGCCGGATGGAGGTGGAGGGGGTCCCCGGGCAAAGGCTGATTAACAAAAAACAGAGTACAGATCTGAGTTGGAAAAAAGTGGGAAGAATGTAAAAAAGAATTTGTCCATATTGATACGAAGTCAGAAAACCACTACAGTTTAGGACATAGACTTTTTTTTCTCCCTGATCCAGGAGTACAAATTTGTTAAGAGCAAGCTACAGACTGGCTTTGAAGACATTGAGGATTGAACTAAACACCTTTTTTTGCAGATTGCTTTACGAAGTCAGTTTATAAGTAGGCTGTGTAGTTGAGTAGTAATTTATTTTAAACTAAGCTGCAAGTATGCGATTTCTAAAATTAGGTTTGTTTTTTTCATTTCCAGTAATGATGTAGACATGGAAACAGAGCACTACTCCAATGGGGTTGGAGAGACTTCATCCAATGGTTTCCTAAATGGTAGCTCTAAACATGACCACGAAATGGAAGATTGTGACACCGAAATGGGTCTGCAGTGATATTTCTTACATTTTTAATAAAAAATGATGACTACAAGGTTATGTTTTTACTTGTATTGATTCACAGCTGATGAGCATAAATCAGATTTAAAGATGTATGTGCCATTGGATTTGACTATAGTACATGTTACTTAAACTGTCTTGTGAGAGCGGGTTGCTAGAGAGCAGAGGTACTTCTCCGTGCCTTCTAAAGTTAAGCGCCGGATGGCTTTCTGTGCAGAATTGCTTGGGCTTGACTTCAGTGCTGTCATTAATGCAGCCGTACTCTTAGTGTTAAATGTTCTTTAGGATGTTTGGGGTTGGAGATGTGAAAAGTTTTTATACTTAGTATAACCAGTAAAGGCCAGATAGATAGAGATGATTTTATAAATTCTAATAGGACAGTTTCCTATGTTGATTTAATGTGAATATATGTGACTGTGTGTAGCCCAGTGCCTGGCACATGGTAGGTGCTTAAGTGTGACCCACCCTTCTCCCCCGCACCCCCTAAGTTACGTGGCTGAAAGGTACATTAGCACGTATAACTTTGGTTGGTTGTTAACTTGTGTAGTAGATTGTACCATAAAGTTAAAACCATCAGCAAACTTTCCCATCAATTGGAGAATGAAAATTTATTGGAGCTTAAAAATTTGTCTGAATTCTGTGGCAACATTAGATTTCTGTTTTGAGGTTTAAAAAGTCTTTATTGAGGATTGTTGAGGATTATGTGTTCAGTGTAGATTCACCTTTTCAGGCAGGGGGTTTCATTTGAAAGGTAGCCTAATTATACTCTCAGATATCTGCAGCCTCAACATTCAGAGAGTAATTTAAGCATGGTGATTAAGAGCAGGAGTTCTAGAGTCAGATTACCAGCATTCAAATTCTGCATCTGCCACTTACTAGCTGTGTAACATTGGACAAGTTACTTGAAGAGCTCAGTGCCTCAGTTTCTTCATCTGTAAAATGGGTACAGAAATAATAACAGCCACTTCATAGGTCCTTATAAAGATTAAATGAGCCAATCTTTGAAAAACTAATAAGCACAAAGTAAGTGCTCAGTAAATGTTGATTATTATCATCATTAGTAATTTGTGTCATTAGTGATCCATACAGTTACATTATTGATAAGTGAGTGTCGTCTGCCAAGATATATACATACAGTTATTTTGTATATGTGTGTTTAACTCTTTCAATAACATGGTATTTTCTGTGTTTTTATTGGAGTCATTTAGCTTTGAGCTGAAACGCGTCCTTTTATTCCATCTCTGTTTGGTGTCAGAGTAGCACAAGAGGCAGTTAACTGGCTTTGTTCTCTTCCTGATGCTGCTTACTGTAGTTTTAGAGATTTATGTGTAACTGCTTATAAACCTTTCCCTGCTATCCCAGGTCCATCCTAATCTGGAAAGTTGTCACCTGACTTTGAACTGCATGCTGGAGATCAGAGCCTAGATTCTTGAGACATAGAGAAAGGATACCTTATAGCAGCAAAGTTCCTGAATTAAACTTAAAGCAAAGACCCTGAATTAAAAATAAATCTACATATTTAGATGAATTATTAGGTAGTAGTGACTAAATGAAACCTACAAGATGTTATAAGCAATTTATGTTGATTTCTCCATTGTATTCCATTCAATAAGGTAGTAAAATACTCGTTTGTTTTGCTTACAGAAGTTGATTCGAGTCAGTTAAGACGCCAGTTGTGTGGAGGAAGTCAAGCCGCCATAGAAAGAATGATTCACTTTGGAAGAGAGCTACAAGCCATGAGTGAACAGCTGAGGAGAGAATGTGGCAAGAACACAGCAAATAAAAAAATGTTGAAGGTAGATTTGTCTTTTCTTGAAAAATTAGAAATTTGTCGAAGGAACGAAATTGTAATTTTGTGAAACATTGAGTAGGGTGAGGAATTCTTGTTGGACTTCCAGTAAAAAATAGGGATTAAATCCCGGTCCTGCCACCTGTCCCCACTATATACCCTTGGTCAACTTAGGTTTTTAGCTTTATTTTCTCGGCTATAAAATGGGCAGAGTTATTAGAGGTATGAGCTTGCTGATGAAACTATAAATTTGAGATAGTTTTATTTCAGTAGACATTGTTCGAGGCTGCAGCAAGTTGAACGTATACTACATGGTTTGCATTTTGATGGTGGTTGCTGAAGCATTAGGTCATCTTTCAAAACCAGGATAGTTAAAATACATTTTCAGACCTCTTATGGATCGATGTTTATGATAGATGGTGGGATAGATAAAATTTCAACGTGTAGTGTGTTAGCCATAGCTTTATATATCAGTTGCAGATGGAGGAGTTCCCACTGCCTTAAGTCAGCATCGCAATTCGTTGTAGAGATGTTAAGATTCTTTAGAAATCTTTTTTTTTTTCTTTTTTTGGTCCTAGTAGTCCTATAAGTGTGTGAAATGTTAACCTAGCCATTGTATTTTTTTTAATTTTTCTGTAATCCTGTGTTAGGTTGGGCTCAAAGGTGATTCGTTACAAATATATTTTCTTCTGAACGTTTTGGAAGACGTCCAGACAACAAAGGGGAGATGTGTGTGGTGGCCCTGAGCCCAGTGTCTGGGTGTGGTGGGAAAGAGTGTGGCCTCAGCCGCCCCTTCCTGACCCAAACTGAGACTTAGTGCCCCAGCCAGCGCCACCTATAGCCCCAGACAGGGCATGAAAGCAGCAAACATGAAATAGCCTCCAGCAGTGTAGCCTCAGTGGGGCACTAGTGTAGACAGAACATAGCGGCTCAGCCTCCTCGGACGGGTTTAGGAGCCACTTGCCTACATCTCCAGTTAAAGGCATGTGCGGTCTTATAGTTTCAGTAGCTGGGGTAGGAAGAGAGGTGTGTTTGTTGTATTTATAGTGCTTCATCTACAGGACAGCACAGTTGCTGTTTCTAATGGTGACCCTCAACTCTTCAAAAAAAAAGGTCGAACAATTTTTATGCTAAATAAAAGAAAATCGGTGGAATATGTAATTTAAACAATTTTTCATTTAAAATGTCAGATCATTTGGTGGGACTGCAAACTGAGGCAGTTACTGTGGAAAACAGTTTGGAGAGATCCCAAAAAATTAAAAATAGACCCACCATATGATTCAGTAATTCCACTACTGGGTATTTACCCAAAGAAGATGAAAACAGTAATTCAAAAAGATATATGCACCCTTGTGTTTATTGGAGCATTATGTACAATAGCCGGATTATGGGAGCAGCCCAAGTGTCCCTCAGTAGACGATTGGATAAAGATTTATTTATTTATACACAAACACACTGGAACGTTACGCAACCATAAAAAAGAATGAAATCTTGCGATCTGTGACAACCTGAATGGACTTAAAGGGTATTATGCTAAATGAAATAAATCAGAGAAAGACAAATACCACACTATTTCACTCATATGTGGAATTTAAGAAACAAAGGAACAGAGAAAAGACAGAAAAGCAGGCTGTTAACTACAGAGAGCCGAGGAGAGATGGTGGTAGGTGAAACAAGTGACTGGGTGAAGAGCACGTTTATCATGATGCACACTGAGGAACACGTAGAATTGTTGAATCACTATATTATACAACGGAAATTAATGTAACTGTGTAATTATACTGGAATTTTTTAAAAATAAAATAAAAATCAGACATTTGTGTATTAGGAAAAGCGCTGTGCACATTTGCCCCATAAGGTGAGGAAGTCCTTGAGATCAGACTGGGTCTTAACTCCTCCCCCTATAATAATATCTAATACACATAGCATCCAGCTATTTAATGAATGTTTATTAAGAGTTTTGTTCATATGAGTTATATTTATCATACTAGAAACTGTAATCAGTTTATTTACAAATAATCATAAATCCATTGACTGTTTTTATGAAAAATAACTTATAAAAGATTAGAAAAATGGCATTGCTTTACACTTTTGTAATTCTCTCTAAATGCTGGGTTTAATAAGCTGCATTCTCCTACCTCTTGGTGCATTCGGTCTGTTGTGTCGTCACACACCCTGTAGCCTCCGGAGGGCCCCGCTGTGTGGTTGTGAGAGCATGGGAGTGAGACTGGAGAGGAAGTAGTAGCTTAGTTTTCGTTACAAAAACAGTATGGAGCTCCTCCTGAAGGGGTTTTATGTTGGACTCCGGTGTCTCTAGACTGTACTTGGAAAACTGCTGTTTTAGGGAATATTTGGGGACGCAAAACATTTTTAAGATTGTAGGGGTGCCTGGGTGGCTCAGTAGTTGAGCATCTGCCCTCAGCTCAGGTCGTGATCCTGGGGTCCTGGGATCAAGTCCCACATTGGGCTCCCCCCAGGGAGGCTGCTTCTCCCTCTGCCTGTGTCTCTGCCTCACTCTCTCTGTGTTTCTCATGAATAAATAAATCTTAAAAAAAAAAAAAAAGCATTTTTAAGATTTCACACTTTTTTACACTAGGTCATCTGTTTTCTTGTTAAAACTTTATGCCGATGGCACGTGATGAAGGAATGTGACGTGTGTAGTGTCTTTGAAAATGTTAAGATTTCACTTAATCAGCTCACTGGCTTAGATTCTAATGTGCATGAAACTCCAAAAATGGGATTATGTGGCCTCTTCTCAAAGGGAGTCCTTGATGATACACTCGATTATGCAAAGATGTAATTCATCTTCTTTATCTGAAGCACGTGGATGGCTCTGATTTTGCACTTCTGACTTCTAAGCAAATGCCAACTGCTTTAAGAGACTTTCTTAATATCCTGAACTCTTTCCTTCCTTTTCCCCGCAACAACCTTCCAAGCACATAGGGATAAGCTCAAACAGCTGGAAGGTTCCGGGACAACAGGTGTTTTTGCGATAGTTGAGAAGGTTTAGAAAATGCTCCTTTTCCTTTTATTTTTCACTTCAGGGCATGTGTGATTGCAGTGGGTATTTTTTGTCTTTAATTTTGTGCGGATCTGCATAAATATCTGAATCACACATGCATATATAGAGAGATTTGTTTAAATGCAAAGGGAAGTGTTCCCTAAAGGCATTACTGTGAGGCACCGTGCATTCCACCTGCCCTGAGGCCTGGAGGAACAAGGGGGGCTCTGCGGGGGCCCCCAGTCCTCGTCCTCGGCTCCCCTCTCTCTGCTCTGTTTCCTACCGGCCTGTGCCGGCCAGTGGCTCAGGAGGGCCACCTGAATTTGTCCCTCGCCTTTCACCCTTCACGGACCTGTGGAGGTTCAGGTAGGCACGGGCGGCCCCAGCTGGCAGTCGAAGCCCATCCTGAAGCCCATCCTGGTCGGGAACTGTGACAGGTTTTAAGCCAACTGAGCACAGTGGAGGACCCTACCTAAGCGACGTCATGTTGGCCTCAGAAACGATTCCCACTGAGACCTTTTTTTCTGAAGCAAAAAGGAACCCATAATCCCGTGATAGTTCACAGACATGTTCAGTTTTGTGCCTTACATCCCATGTGTATCTTACCTAGTAATTAGATTATTTTGTATTGTTTTATTTATTGTCAGAAAAACTTCTTTCCAGTTTCTGTGCATTTAGGTGTTTTTAGATGGCAACATGATACTCTCTTGTGCCCCTGGGTCAGTTCATCTAAGCATTGCTCTGTGAGGTTTTTTGCTTTTATTGAAATGCTTTAGTGAACGCGTTTATACATGAATCTCTGTTTCTTCCTTAGAATTACAACACTGGGGGCAGCCCAGGGCGTGGTCCTGGAGACCTGGGATCAAGTCCCACGTCGGGCTCCCCACGTGGAGCCTGCTTCTCCCTCTGCCTGTGTCTCTGCGCCTGTGTCTCTGTGTCTCTCATGAATAAATAAGTAAAATCTTAAAAAAAAAAAAAATTACAGCATTGGGAGAGCGTCCTAGAAAGAGTCAAAGGATAGGATTATTGTGGCTTTTGCTGTATACTGCTGCACTGCTTTCCAGAAACTCTAGCAGCTCACCACCAGTAGAAAAGGAAAGTGCCAGAGGCTGTACTGCATTGATGTACTAGTGGCTTCCACATCAGACCTTAAAATTGCTTGTTCGCATTTCTTTGGTCACCACCTCAGTTAAGTTTTACTGCGGGATTTAAAGCATTAATGTCGCTGCCTCGATTTCATTCTCTTTGTGAAGAACCTGGAGGTATAAACCTTTTTTTCTTTTTCTTTTCTTTTTTTTAAAGATTTTCTCTGTGAGAGAGCGCGAGCACAAGCAGGGGGAGGGACAGAGAGCCCAATGCAGGACTCGATCCCAGGACCCTGGGATCAGGACCTGAGCTGAAGGCAGCCGCTTAACCAACTGAGCCCCCCAGGCGCCCCCCCCTTTTTTCTCCTTTTAAGGTGGTGGTGGTGGTGGTCTTGCGGTCAGCCTCACCTGACTCGGGGCGTGGTTCCGCGGCGCTGCCGCCGTCCTCCTGAAGTCCGGTTTTATCCACATCGGTCCTCGATTTAAAGCTCCACCGCCACGTCGGAAAACAAATCCAAGCTGTTTAGTGTGATTTAGGGGCCCGTTAGGACACCCCCCCTTACCTCTGCCTCCATCCATGCCTTCCCTTCCCGGCCTTGCCGCCCCGGATCTTGCTCTGCGGTGTCAGGTGGCCCCGCTCGCCCGCCGCGACCGCTCGGACCCTCCGGAGGCCCAGTGTGTCTGAGTCCTTGAGAGCTCCTGGGTCCTGGTGACTGCGGCTGCGTGCAACGGACATTCGATTGTATTGAAACATGAGAACAAATTACTAGTGTCACCGGTATCCATGCGGGTAAATGACTACCTTCGTCGCCTTTTTCCATGAGCTTTTCTTTAAAATACTAGAAGGTGTAAACAGAAGAATGGTCTGGATTTGAGGTTTGGGACTGCAGCATTTCTCCTTTTGGTAGCGTGCCTGCGTCTATAGACCCACGGGGATAGTTTTGTGCTTAAAGGTTTTTACGTGCCCGTCGTTCCTTGGGCAGTCCTTGAGGATGCCTGAGAACTAGATCTGTTCTGTGGGAGTGATCCCCGGGCGGGGCTGTGGGTGTCAAGTCTTGAGCAGAGATCAGTCCCTCAGAAAGCATGCCACTGATTGGAGTCGGCTTCCGGGCGGTAGGACATGAATATTCCCTCCATCAGTAAATTCGGGGGTGGGGGCACCCAGAAACAGAAACAGAACCGAGTCGCTCTGCAGGGTGCCTGTAAGAAGCAGATCTTGTGATGAGCAGGTGTGCGAAGCTTCCTCCCTGTTCCCGGCACGTACAAGTAGCTGCAGGGCACTCAAAATAGGGCAGTAAATTTTTCTCTTCGGAGACCTTTCATTCTAAAAACGGGGCCAAGCTGTCTGACATGGATGAGACCTTCAACGCGGGGAAACTGCCTGTGTGTGTGTGTGCACGCGCGTGTGTGTAGGGGGCGTGTATTCCCTTCTGGTGGCCTCAGGCTGCACAGCTGGCGCCTTAGGGGCCTCTAACCCCCACCCCCACCTCCCCGACACAGGCTGGTTGGGTGAGAAGGGCCAGAGTCCCCCGGGCCTGGAAACCTTACCCCCACCTCTGCTTTCACACGGTAGGAAGTAGGTTAGAGGAATGTCCACGCAGCTGCACCTGGGAATACTTTGCTCTAGGAATTTCAGCCTTTCATGGGTCCCTAATCAGCATTTTGAAAGTGTTACCTCACCGACCTACAGCTGCCTCAGCACTTTTCCACGTGTGCCTTCGGAATGGGGAAGGCATCTGTGATTTGCCTCTCTGGGTCTAGACTGCTGCTCCAGGTTAGGGCTCTGACTTTTGGCAAAATAACACACCTCGGGGGAGGGGGGTGCGCCTTGGTGGCTCAGTGGGTGAAGCGTCTGCCTTCGGCTCAGGTCCTGATCCCAGGGTCCTGGGATCGAGCCCCACGTTGGGCACCCTGCTCAGTCAGGGAGCCTCCTCCTCCCTCTCCCGCTGACCCTCCCCATGCCCTTTCTCTTTCTCTGTAATAAAATCTTAAAAAAAAAAAAAAAAAGACATGTTGAAAGATTAGAGTGAACTGACGTTGCTAACTTCATTGAGCTGTTCGTCCTTATGACGTTCTCAAGTAGCCTTTTCTGTAGACACGTGAGGAAACGGACACTTAGGCCATTGCTCACAGAGGCCACACCGCAGCTGACAGTGCAGCTTCAACTGGAAACCAGCGTCTGAAACTGTAACAGGCACCTCAGTGGAAAGAAGACAAAGAGTCCTTGATTGGAAAGATCATCTGTCACTTTAGGAAGGGTGGCTTGAGGATGGTGGGGACTACTGCATGTTTGTGAAGGGGACCAGTTGAAATTTTTGATTCCTGAGTGAGAAAAGGACGTCCAGTGAGATGTATCGAGTTCCCACATCTGTTTTTAAAAAAATCTACAGGGAGGCCCTATCCTTTTAGTGTTAAATTTGGATCAGTGGTAATAAATTAGCATCTGGATATTTCTGTCTTCCTCTTTAGCCCATTCCAGAATTCCTTTTCATTCTGCTGATGTATATGTGTTGTAGGGGTGGGAGACGATTAATGAGAATGGCTGTTTATAGTAAAGACCAATGAAAGCAGCATCGGCCTTGTTGCATCATCTAATTGGTAAAGAATATGTAGCCTCAGAGTCCTAGGGGGTAAGTGGGTTTAAATGTTACAGCAGCCTCACGCCACCAAGCTGTGTATTTTACTTGTCTCTCAACTTGGTAGCCGCAGGGGCACCACAGTAGTTTAAATGTTAGAATTAAAAACCAAACTATGTTTTCAACAGGATGCATTCAGTTTACTCGCTTATTCGGATCCTTGGAACAGCCCAGTTGGAAATCAGCTTGACCCAATTCAGAGAGAACCTGTGTGCTCAGCTCTTAACAGTGCAATATTAGGTGAGTAAAGCACAGCTTCAGCTAGATTCTCTGAATACTTGAGATGGTATTTGCGCTGGGAGCTGTATTTTGGTAAAATCTTAAGGGGTAATGCTTTCAGCATTTTAAAAGTTAAAATTATTTTGAAATACAGAAACCTTCCCCTCCATGATCTCAGTTCCAGATGAAATGGATTCACATGGAATAAAACAAAAACAAAAAAACCCCAGGACTTTGGGATCCACCTTGGGAAGTTGGGAGAATAGAGGCTTTTGTGTGCGTGTTATATATGAGCATTTCTGGACTGAACCACACTTCCCGCAGCTCCCACTGTGCTTAAAATGCAGACAGAAGGACTTCCAGGTGACGTGAGCGTGCCATGCGGTCGGCACCAGCCCCCAGAGGAGCAGTGTATTTGTGATAAAGTTCAGCATATTCAACGAGATGCCCTTAGCAAATAAAAAGGATGGAGGAGAAAGGAAAGGGTTTCAGTAGTGAGGCTTGGCCAGAGGTGAGCCTGCGTGAGGCACGGGAAGTTGCCGTTCCCGCCAGCAACTCGATCGCCACAGACTGTGATGATCGTACTTACCTACCGAACAAACACACTTCATATATGAAGCCTGCAGCATTCTGTGCATTTACATACACACTCTACAGGGCTGTCTAGGTAAAACTATCTTGTAATTTCTTTTCAAAGATAATTTATAAAGAAGAATGATTTTTTTCACCTGACTTTAGAATCTGATTCTAAAATGAGACTCCACATTAATAGTCTTTTCTTGCAACTTGAGCCTGTCGGGTTTGGGGGCTTTTAGGAACAGGTTTCAGACTGTTGTAGATATGGGAGCGGGAGACTGTAGAGGGCAGGGCTCAGGGCCAGAATGTAAAGGAAGCAGCTATTCATATTTGAGCCTTATTAGTCCGTTTATTTGCTCTTACAGAGTTAAGTGCAGTTGACCTTGGAAGAATTTGCATATAACTTTTGACTCCCCTAAAACTTAATAGCCCGCTCTCGGCTGGAAGCCCTGCCAACAACATGAGCACTTGATGAACACGTATCTTGTATGTCACCTGCATTTTACACCTTATTCTTATAGTAAACCTAAAGATAGGAAGACGACCATAAGGGAAAATACATCTATGATACTGTAACGATATTAAAAACCCACATGGAAGTGGACCCATGCAGTTCAAACCCCTGCTTCTCAAGGGCCGACTGTTAATTCATTGTGTATTAAGTATACATAATGGAGGTTTTAGAATGAGAACAGTTTTGTTTTTTTTTAAAGGCATCTTTTGTGGTGTTTTCTTAAATTTAGAATTTGTAAATAAAAAATAATGTGAATTTTCTTTGGATAATGTGTTGTATTCTTAGGTCATGAGATTCATTTAACTTGATTGGTAAAAATAGAATGTACTAGCAGTGCTGGGATTATAGGGCAAATTCTGGCTTACAGCGTTTTTGAAATTACTGTGATAGGTAATCATGAAGGCTTAATTGCTTCGTATTTAGGTATCCCTCCGACTTGGAAAGAATTTTCATTTCTTTGCTTTTATTCTCATCTTCCTCCAAATTTTCATTTACATTTTAGTTAACATATGGTGTATACTGGTTTCAGGAGTAGAATTCAGTGATTTATCACCCAGGGCTCATCATGAAAGTGCCCTCCTTAATGCCCATCCCTCACCCACCTCCCTCCATCCACCCTCAGCTCTCGATCTTTAAGAGTCTTAATGGTTTGCTTCCCTTTCTTTTCCCCCCTTCCCATATGTTCATCTGTTTCCTTAAATTCCAGAGTGAGATCACATGGTATTTGTCTTTCTATGACTGATTTTGCTTCGCAGCATACCCTCTATCTAGCTCCATCCACATTTTTGCAAATGGCAAGATTCCATTCTTTTTTTGTGGCCAAGTAATATTCCATTGTGTATATATACCACATCTTCTGGAAAGAATTTCTGGAGGAACTAGTTTTCTTAGGACAGTTTTTTATATCTTGGGTTCTTTAAAGGAATTCAGTTATTAGGTATTAAATTTTTTAGCACCCTTATGCAAGATATATGTATTCTTACTGTGCTATGTATTTTGTAGTATGTAGGTTCAGCTATAAATAGTACTTAAATTTATAATCATATATTCCTACAAAATTAATGACAAGATTAATTGCTGTGGGTGAATGTGCATTTATAAATATCGTGATATTTTACAACTTTAATTAGTGCTTAAAGTTGTCACATTAATTCCTACAAGTTCTATATCCAAAAAAATTATAAAGATTTAGCTTAAACCACATGCTGCCGCTACCCCCCTCCCCGCAAGAAAATTATAATAAAGTACCTCTTAGATGCTTACCTTCGAGCTAGGTTACTTCCCTATAAAGCATCAAGCAACATTTTTGAAAAGATGTTTCCTTTTCAGTTTTTATTGTTATGATGGTTTTGTGTATAAAAATTGTTCCTGACTCCAGGCAGAACTGTAAAAGCCAGTCCTGCTTATATTAGACTTGGCAAAAAATGCTTACCACTATCAAAGTTTTAACAAGTATCTTGACAAAGAATAGCCAGGACTTAATCCTAACCCACGGACCACTTTCCAAACCATACTTCCTGACTAATCTGTATGTTTTTTGTTTTTTTGCATTATTTCATTCTTATATTCTTTTTCTTTTCTTTTTTTTTAAGTCATTCTTACATTCTTGATCCTATTTTCTCTTGTGCCTTTAAATCCTGAATTTGCTTTTTATTTGGAGGTGGGGGCTCCATTCCTTCTGGAACTTTTCTTTCTCTCGCCACATTGCAAACTTGGAATCCAGAGTAGAACTAGTCATGGAGCATTACCAGCCAGTGTCATGGCTTTTGCCCTTTGTTGTCAACTGTGTCTACAAGACTGATTAGTAATTGTTATAAATTGGGAATCTGCATAAACTTAAAATGTGGACATCTCTACCCAAGAAGGGATCACCAGCTGCTAAGTGGTTGGCCACTTTCACCAGTAATTCGTTTTTTCATCTATGGCAAAGAACAGATTTTGGTGATTAACTACATTTGTACTACAGTTGTCTGACAAATTTCTGGTATGGTATGTATGATCCTGAAAACTAATTTATTGGCAATTTTTAAAATATTTTATCTACCAATTATAAATTTAACTCCCTCCGAGATTAGAGGGTGGCTTTGCTCTTGTTGCCTCTTATGGCCGCCAACACCATTTGCCCCCAGAAACCCAAGTAACACTCACCAAAGTGCCTTGGAGACAGCCTCAGCTGGGTCCTCTCCCCAAAAGGGGTAAGAATCCAACAGTGAACTTTTACTGAAAACCTGGTGTCTTTTTCTGGTTAAGTCAACTGACTTTAGTCAAGTTGAGGAACACTAAATATTCCTTACTCCTCACTGAATTAGCAGGTAAGAAATCACATCTTTAAGTATCTAAAGCTTTAAGTCTAAATCTGCAAGAATTCTTAACAGTTGAATACCCAATACCCGCATCATCCAGAGTAGCATGTCCAACACAATCCTCATTTGCTTAGAAATTACCATCGCTAGTTAGGTCATGAAGAACAGCGTAGGTATCAGTAATCTTTAAGGTAAGGCAGTATTTTCCCTGCTTTTAGAAAATGTCTTGCTAACTGCTGTTTCATTTTGAATCCTTTTTCCTCAGAAACCCACAATCTGCCAAAGCAACCTCCACTTGCCCTCGCAATGGGACAGGCCACACAGTGTCTAGGTCTGATGGCTCGATCGGGAATCGGATCCTGTGCATTTGCCACAGTGGAAGACTACCTACATTAGCTATGCATTTAAGGAGCTCACATGTCTATTGTGGCATATAGTCAACATGGAAGTAGACCAGCTCTGCTGATTTGAAATTTAGATTTTTTTAATTATGTACTGGGGACAGGTTTTTGTCGCTTTACATTGCTTCCTAGTTTACAGCATGATGCAAATGATTTTCTAACTTGGTGTTAGGAGAAATTATTTTCCATCTTTGACCTCTTAGTTGTCTAAGAGTTAAATATTACTGAATTTCAGACGTTCAAATTGATCATCACAAATCCTTTAAAACAATGACCTAAAAGAAACCAAAAAATCCTGCCGCCTTTGTTTGGGGGAGAGGGGGGAAGGAAACAGAACAAGTTGTGTTTGTGTTAGCATGTGGGTGATGTAAACTTCAAATCGGGAGATGCTCCAACCCCCGCTCCCATCTCAGCATTCAATCAGTGTAACTTGCAAAACGCATCAACATCTGACAGTTTGAATTTATAGTGTTGATGGAAGAAATCATTTTTAATGTGTACTGTAAAACTTGAAATACTCAGGAGCTGAGTGAATATGTCTGTTGCTACTTACAATCCCGACCTGTTAGTCCCAGTAGTTTCGTTTTAACATGGTCCTTTTCAGCTTTGTTTCCTGTTTAACTACAGACGACTTCTGTCGTAGACTCACAAGTTCAACTGTTGTATTATAACAGTATTACATGTCAACAGTGTGGTTATGACCTTTATTTATATAAAAACCAAATATTTAGTCAATTTACCGTGTCTTAATTTAATCTTTGTACACCTTCCATTTTTAAGTGCTTAAATGAGTACTATATTGCAATAAAAATGTAGTGATATAATTAACCAGCCATTAAAAATTTACTATTACAGATACTAGAGTGTCAGCGGAGTTTATATATAAGGTGCCCACTTACTTCTGATTAACATGAGATTAGAGCAAACACAATGAACGGTTCCTACTCTAGATCAGAGTTCTACAACCTAAGACTCCCTTCAGTGTGTCGGCCTCTCTGCGCTAGGGTCGAGCCTGATGCTGTGGGTGCTGCAGACAGAAAACAGGAAATTATCTCCTATTTTGGTAAAAATTAAAATCTGGCACGTGGCCTTCCCCTAAAGCAAATCCTCCAGAGCGGTTAAAGAACACTTAACCAAGATAACCATATCCTGCGGTTGACTATTAACTGTACATAAGGCTTGAGTTTTAAGGAATTTTTATTATACTCCAATATTGCACTTTCAATTGCTTCTTCCCTCCTCTGTGTTGTATGAAACAGATTATCATCAAGCATCTGCAAGATGAAGGCATCTGAGAGCTGCCCTTGAAAGAACAGTCACCGTCCACTTCCCTGGCCCTGCCCCTCCTGCCGCGCACCCGACACCGCGGGCTGGGAGATGGGCTTTTAGTTATATAGAAAGGAATATAATTCCTTTTAAACAGTTTCTTCTTCCAGTGTAGCCCTCAAAGATGACAAGACACAACTGTAGTCTGGAAGGATGACATGTGATGTGATCGTGGGCTTCCCCCAAAAGACCGAGGATTTTTGCAGTGATTTACAAACGATTTATTAGACTTTCAGAAAAATGAATTCTTTACACCACATAACTAAGTTCTATATGTACAAGTTCTCACTCTTCATTTAGCTTTACTACTTAGGAGTTTTCATCTTTCTGACCATCCACCGTCTTTTAAACCTCTTGGCATTTTGTTTTCTCTGGGTCCCTAAAACAGAAAATGTTATGCAATAAGGATATTAAATACAAAATTCTCAAGAAATAATTCAAAAGTTTTCAAGTTTCTATGAATATAAATACTAAAATTAGGTCTACTAAATCAGATTTCATAGTAGATATACGTACAGACCACACCGATCTATTCTTCAGAAGCAACTTTAGCATATAAATATAGGAGCCATTATAAGGAAAAAAACCTGATGCGTCAAGATTATTTACTGTCTCCTTAAAGAATATTTTTCGATATATAAAAAACTAAGAATAATGTGGGATCTTACCCCAAGCATTATTAAGAAACTGGACCGCAGCCTTTTTCACTGGTAACCTCTTATTTTCAAGAGACAGGAATTTATTTACTAGAAGAAGAGAGAATTATTTATCATTTCTTTGTTTAATTTGCAATAAAATAAAAGAAACTGTGTTAAAGAAATTACCAGTAGTTCTGTTGGTTCCCGGACCATACAAAGATTTTTGTATAAAGGCCTTTGCTGCTTGTTGCCTTGAATCTCTCAGATCTTGATCTTTCAGCCTTACAGCCAAGTAGCTTTTATTCTGGCTGGTGACCAACACAAAAGGTCAGAATGAGCAAGTCTGAAAATGTGCTTACTTTGAAAATAAAAGGCATTTTTGTTACTTCAAAAACTGAAAAAACTCCAGGTCCTAATTTTATATATGCACAGATAATGAATAAATCACAGGGCTATTTGACTAGAAACAGACCACCATTTTTTCGTAGGTAAATATTTTTATATGAGTATCAGAACTAGGTTTTCCCAGAGAGGATCTAATTGGAAACTATTCCTAACTAAAATCTTTCTCCATTTAAGCTCATATTTTCACCCTCTCCCGCTACCTTTACATCCTATGTGAAAAGACTCTCCTTACCCAACAGACTGTATTTTTTGTACTTTTTCTTTAGTGTTCTTGGAATCTCCTCCTTTTTCATAGTCTTCATCACTTTTCTTCTTCAAATTAGCTAAAAAATCGAGTTTTATTTCTAGTTAGTACTTATGTAAAAATAAGGCAGGAACATTTACTGGAGTTTACTTTAAACATCCACTCTACCAATTTGGATGCAATTTTTATTTATAAGGAAACTGAGAACTGACCTAAGCTATCCTTGGGGCCAGGCCTATGCCACACTCTCCCAGGGCCAGGAACATCTGGCTGCAAATATGTGCAAATGCACTTGATACTTACATAAGTTACTTAAAATAGTTCATACCTTCTTTCAACTTTCCTGATGCTTTCTTTATGCTAAGGAAAAACAAAAATACTGATTGGTATGGCACATAGCAAAGATCACGGATTACACAATTTCATCTGGCTTTACAAGTAAGATCTCCCCCCTTTCATTACCAACATCTTCAATTTTTTACCTCGGCTCTTTAATCAGTTTTGGAAAGCGAAAAGTCCCTCTTGATGCACTGCTCCCAATTCCCAGGCTAGTACATACGAGCATGGGAGCACCTCAGAGCGTAAGCTGTGAAAGCTTATTAGCAGACTCAACAGAAGCAGACTGCTGTGGTTAATAGGTAAAGACTTAAGGAAAAAATGAGCTATATGACGATATTCAAAGTGAAAGGTGGTAGGACAGCTTCATTCTACTGGGAGAAATCAAAGGATTAATTCAACAGTTGCACAAATGCAAAATGGAGACAAGGATGAGACTTGAGGGATACTGGTCAAAGGGCGAGACCAAGCTGACAAGACAGGAGTGTCCCATACAGAAGCACTTGCACAGTAGAAAAGCTATACGGAGGAGGAGCTGATGGGGTGGGCGGAGCAAGAGAAGGAAGAGGTGACATTTGAGCTCGGTTTCTGAAGAGGAAAGGGCACTACGCCACCAAGTGCATTTGTAGGTTTAGTATGTTCTGGATCTGCGTAACTTTGGAAACGTTCTTCTACTGAAAATTTGATAACAGCAGCCTAGGTAAAAAATACAGGACTATTAAACTTCTGAACTTAAAGTATTTAGAAAAAGCAAGGGGCAGGCAGCCCGGGTGGCTCAAGACTTTAGCGCAGCCTTCAGCCCGGGGAGTGATCCCGGGGTCCTGGGATCAAGTCCCATGTTGGGCTCCCCGCATGGAGCTTGCTTCTCCTCCTGCCTGTGTCTCTGCTTCTCTCTCTCTTACAAATAAGTAAAATCTTAATAAAAAAAAAAAGAAAAACAAGAGCATTAAAAAACCACCACCAAATATCTGGAAGTCTAAATGCATTAAGGTTTGACTTCACGGGATGAGAAAGAGGAGGACGGCAGCATTCGCCGTTAACCACTCCCCAGAGGGCAAAGCTGCTGAATGACCCGAGAAAGGAAGCGGTCGTAGCCCAGGCAAGGACGGGACCGGGCGACCCTCGGGAGTGGTGGACGCACGTGGGCCGCTCCACTCAGCGCGGTGTCCACACGCTACTTTATTCCCCACCACCCACCCTGTGCTCAGCACACGGGCAGGAGCACACGCATCCACTGACCCAACACCCTGGGGTCCGCGGCGGAGGAGCCGAAGTCCGCCACGGGACACACACGCGGTACACGCGCCCAACGCCCTCCACCTTTCCCACCGACTTCAGAGAGGTCTTTTTTTTTTTTAAAGGTTTTATTTATTTATTCATGAGAGACAAAGGGGAAGGGGAGGTGAGAGGGAGACGGGAGGAGAGAGAGAGGCGGAGACAGGCAGGAGGAGAAGCAGGCTCCATGCCGGGAGCCGGGAGCCCGACGTGGGACTCCACCCCACGCCTCCAGGACCACGCCCGGGGCTGAAGGCGGCGCTGAACCGCTGAGCCACCGGGCTGCCCTCAAAGACGTCGGCATGACAAGAACATTGTGTTCCCGCCGCTACTACACTGGATTCAAATACACGTGCCCACCTCACAGGCTCACAGGCAGGTGTGCGGGGCAAGATCCGCTACTCACTCAGTCTGTCCGGCGGCAGTTAACTTCTCTAGAACGTCCTCTGGAAGTAGTTTTCTTTTCTTTGATAAAAAAACATTTAAAAATTAATCAGCAATGAAGGACGACAGCCTTCCGCGGACTCACCAGCTGGGCCCCGCCCCTCAGCGCTCCCACCCCTGAGACCCTCACCCCCGCCCCTTCCCTCAGCGCTCCCGCTCCCATCCCCCGGCCCTCGCCCCGCCCCCTCCGCGCTCCCACCCCAGGCCCCGCCCCCCTCCGCGCTCCCACCCGGGCCCCGCCCACCACGCGTCAGTGCGCGCGGCCATCGGACTCGGCCGCGCCGCCCTCGGCTCCCAAAGTACCTCGCTTACCGCTCGCGGCAGCCGGGCCTGCTACGGACGCCGCCTCGGCGACGCGTGGTGGCCGGGCTGTCGCGGTGGGCGGGCACGGACGGGAAGGACGCCCGGCCTCCGCCAGTCGGCCCACCCACCCCCGCCCTCAGCCGGCGCACGGCGGCAGCGCCCCAGGCCCCCGGGACCCGGACCGGCCCGGGGCTCTGAGAGCGAGACGCCCCCGCCCTCCACCCACCTTCTGTTCGATGAACAGCTCCTCGCGTCGCTTCCTCTTCTCCTTCAGCAGCGTCTTATCCCTGAAAGGGCGACACGTGAGCGGGGCGGCGCGCGCGGGGCGGGGCGGGGCGGTCCTCCCGGCCGCCGCGGGCTCCGCACCTGCGCACCGACTCCCGGACCCGCCGCTCCTCCTCTCGAGCTTCCGCCTGGGCGCTGGCGAAAGTCAGCTCCTCCGGGGCCTCGTCGTCGAGCTCGTCGTCCCCGTCCTCATCGTCCTCCTCCAGCGGCTCCGCCGCCGCGCCGCTGCTGGGCTGCCCGAGCAGCAGGCCGTGCTCCGCGCCCTCCTCCTCCTCCTCGGAGGCGGGCTGGCCCTCGTCCACCATCGCCGACGCCGGAGTGCGGGACGCGCGCGGTCGGAGCTGCACCATGGCCCGCGCGGCGCCCGACCGTCTAGCCTCTGACCCGGAAGCAACGCGCAAGCGCCGCGTGACGTGTAAAGCAAGCGACGTGAGTTGCGTCGCGTCGCCCCCTGCGGAGGCGGGGCCGGCCGCGGCGGCGGAGGGGTGTGCGCACGCGCAGAGCGGGGACGGGCGTGGCCTAAGGAGCGCAGGGGCGTGTTTCGCCCCCTCCCCTGGGAGGTTTCCCCGCGCGGGAAGCCGCCGGCTCCTCCCGTCCTGGCGGGCCAGACGCCCGGGTCGGGATGGGGCTCGCTCCCCGGAAGGGAAGGGCCGCCGCGAGGCCTCCTCCACGGGGACGCTGACGGGCGGGCCTACGCGGTGCGGCCCAGTGACCCAGAAACCGGCGACCACCCGCCCGGTGACCGAGCTCCGGGAGCCACTTGCTCTTGTTCCTTGTTGTTTTCAAGATTTTTATTATTTACTCATGCGGGACACGGAAAGGCAGAGACCCAGGCGGAGGGAGGAGCGGGCTCCATGCAGGGAGCCCGACGCGGGACTCGATCCCGGGACCCCGGGGTCACGACCTTGCCCCAGGGGCCGCAGCACCCGGTCTTGTTAACCTTAAAAAAGTAAGACTACCTGCTATTTTACCAGCAAAAACGGGGGTATTTAGAAAAAATAGTCGCCATCCCAGGCAAGGAAGCTGTTGGCAGCACCACAGGCAAACGAGGGGCTGGGGCGCCCTTCGAAGGGCTCGCTGTCCAACCAGGGCCACCGGAGTAAACCGCGGTTACAAGTGGACGGCTCCTCGGGTGGGAAGGAGAGCCTTTGCTCCTGCGGGGCACATGCCGCAGGGTCCACGCGCCGGGTCCGCCCACCCTTCCGTGGATTAGCGGCAAGTGGTAAGGACGCACCTGCGGGCTCCGCGGTTGAGCGCCTGCCTTCGGCCCAGGTCATGATCCCGGACTCCCTGCAGGGAGCCTGCTTCTCCCTCTGCCTGGGTCTCTGCCTCTCATGAATAAATAAATAAAATCTTTAAAAAGTGGGGGGGGGGAGGGGGGCAAGTGGTAGAGCGTGAGACCTCCCCCTGCCGAACTCCCAAACTCCAGTTTAGTGAGATCGCCCCTTACTAATTTTCACATTCGATCTGATGAACCAGTATTTGTAGATTTGGCTCCATTCGCTCCCCGCTCTCCAAAGAAGAGGCATTCCGAAGGGAAAAATTGTGCTATAGCAACAGGACATGTTTTTTGGTCTTTCTGGCACTGACGGAAACAAGTTGACAGATGCAGGCTTCAACAAGTGCCCAGCACCAAACGCGGGCTTGGCGACCTCGGCCACCACCTGCCCCTGGACTGTGCACACCTGTTCATCACCAACACCACTCCCTGACAGCTAATCGTCTGACTCCCACCTTAGGATATAAGCCCCATGAGAAGAGGACCCTACCTGGGGCCCTGCTCTAACCCCAGGACCCGGAACACTGGCTGGTCCAACGCAAACCCTGAACCTGAAGAATGACTTCACCGTTACTCAGTGGCCGCAACCCCAGCACTGCTTCTATCCTCCCATCCCCCAGGTAGATTCCACTTCTTGGCATCCACAGCCCTTCCTGATCTGTTTGTCTTCTCCCACCTATTATACAACATGAAATGACTCATCAGTCTCTGAACAAACCAAGCTGCTGCACACATGCAGTTGTACATGCTGTACATCCCCTGCTGACACTCCTCCACATGGAACTATTTATAGTCAAGAACTGCCACCCAGGCATCCTGAAAGCCTTTCAAGCACCTTAACGTCTACCCCATGCCTGCTCCATCTCTAACTGCGATCTCCTCTGAATCTTGCACAAATTTCTTTCTTGTAGTTTTCAACATTGTAAAGTAGTTTACATGGGGCACCTTGGTGGCTCAGCAGTTGAGCGTCTGTCTGCCTTGGGTCCAGGGTGTGATCCTGGGGTCCCTGGATCAAGTCCCATGTCGGGCTCCCTGCCGGGAGCCTGCTTCTCCCTCTGCCTGTGTCTCTGCCTCTGCCTCTCTCTCTCTCTCTCTCTCTCTCATGAATAAATAAAATCTTTTAAAAAAAATAGTTTACACAATAGTTGTTCCAACCACTCTGAACCCCTTGAGGGTAATGTCCATCATCTTACTTATCACTTTATTTCTAACGTCTATCATAGGTCGACATTCAGTAAACATTAAATTGTCACAGTTTGTACTTTCAACTTTTTCATCTTCTCTAACCAAAACATGAACAAAAATGGCAGAGCACAAAAACCAACCAACCAACAAAAAAGTTGCTGGTACCAAAAGCCCAGGATGAGGAGTTGCAAAGGAACAGTTCCAAAATACTGGGGCCTTGGGCAGATGGAAAATTACAGATTAAAAATATGCTTAGACTCATCCAGACAGTGTGCTGATTTTTACCAGTGTTAACACTAGGCCAGTGTTTGAATTTAACTTTGAGAAGCGCAATGATGATGGTATTTCACGTAGAAAAACTGTATTAGAAGAGGCCCCCTCTGTGTAAGTGCCTTGACCTACTCAGCAAAAGGTGAATCAAGCCCTCAGGAGCCCTATGCCTTGTAAGTTACAAACATCCCCACTCTGCCCAGGCAAAGAACCTTTGGGATTTATTAAAAGTTGTGACTTGAAAAAGCAGTGCAGTTTTATGTGACCGTGTCTTGCCTACTTCAACAAAAGCCAAGGGTGTCACATTAAATGCAATTTTGTAAAGGGGCCGAGGCAAGATGTGTCATCACCCAGGGAGCCGACCTGATCCAAGGGACCCGGGTCTGTGTGGCTTCCCTACGCTGTTTACTGAAGGCCATTCCTCCCAGTCAGGCCGGACACCAGGCATTCCAAGGGCCCCGGGGGCTGCATTAGGTGGTGAGGCTTGAGCAGAGAGCTGCATTCTTACTACTTAACTCCAAGGTATTATCAGCATAATTGTTTATAAAGTGGGGGAGGAAGGGAAACCCTTCTGAATTCAGTGGGAAGGCCTGGTGGGCCTGGCAGGGACCGTATGCTTCTGTGTTTATGATATTGGGAAATAGACAACCATCACCCATCACCTCTCACTGTCCTCCGTGGCTGCTAAGGAGGCCAGCCCTCAATTTTAGGCAGCTGTGTTTATCCTTGGAGTCCATATATTTGCATCATTTATTTTCCCATCCTGATTTTCTGTCTTGATGCTCCTTTTTTCTTCCTTCCTTGCATGACTTCTCACTGTCAGCTATCCCACACACTATGAGGCAATGCAGCCGAACAAGGTCAACGCTAAAAAGGAAAAGCCTCCCACAAAGACATCTCTTGGGCGGGGGTCAGATCTTTAAACAATAAATGCCCTACTATAGAGAGTGATTTTATTTTCCACCACAACTTGGCAAAAATCCGAAATACCAAGGTTTTACCCCTATACTTCTGCGTCCAGATCGAAACAACACAATCAGGATAATTAGTTTTTTCAAAAGATAATCTAATCACAAAATGTTTCCAATAGCCAACCAAACACATAGGAGAGAGCTTAGGTTTAAGTTCACATGAAAGAACATGCATTAACCTGGCTGTTCTCTAACTTCTCCTAAGAGTGTTTGCTATTGTTGCTTTACTTAGCATCAGGGGGGATTCCAGCCAGGGAATCTGATGGTATTTCTAGATTTTCCAGTATTTAGCTCACGGTCCCCACGATCAGTTCTCCTCTGTGTGTGGCCCAAGTACTTAGACATACTACAATTTCTTCTTTCCCCAGGACAACTAAGAAACATTGCCAGTTTCATGAGGAGCCAGGGCTTCAGGAAGAGTGGTACCACATGGCCCCTGGAAATGAAACCTGAAAGAGGACAAATAAGCAGTTAGAAAAATGAACGTACTACCTCGGCGAGTCCCACGTGTCTCAGTTACATCCAAAGCAAAATCCAAATGCTCACTGATACAGTATTATGAGCTTTGTTCCCACAGTTTTCATCTAGTTTCTGACAACTCTAGATGTAGATATTTCACTACGGGTTGGTTCTGGTGGTTGAGGGAATTTAGGAAAGCAATTGCCTAGAATTTAGGTGCCATAAACAAGAATTTTATTTAAGGGGGAGGGGAGCCATAATTGTAAAATTCATTTTGTGACTGTATGGCCAACCTTGTAACTGGAGCTGTTAAGTTTTCCAAAATCTATATATTACATTAGAACAGCATTCTCATGCGCTGAGGACACAAGAAAAATAATCTCATGCACCAAACATACCATGAACATTTTAGCTGAGTGAACAGGAACTCTTAAGCCATCTGTTTTTTTTTTTTTTTTCCAAGACTTTATTTATTTATTCATGAGAGACACAGAGGCAGAAACATAGGCAGAGAGAGAAGCAGGCTTCCTGTAGGGAGCATAACGCGAGACTGGATCCCAGGACCCTGGGATTATAACCTGAGCTGAAGGCAGACACTCAACCACTGAGCCACCCAGGTATCCCCCATCTGTTGGGCTTTATGAATGACTTACAGTCAGAAAGTAGAAAAGACCAAAGGGGACGGAAAAAAAAGAAAAATTAGTAATTGTTGCTTCCTTCAAGGAAAAACACAACAGGGACCAAAAAAAAAAAAAAAAACCCAACTCTGAATGCAGGATTCAAAGGATACTATGAAAGCAGGATTTTTCTAGTGATTTCAATATTCATATTGTAGATTCTTGACACAACACAGATGATGAACACCTAAGACCTCAAATACTCTTCTCTCTGGATAAAGTGCCACTAATGGACATCCCCAACTAACCAACTCTTCTGCCATCTATGGTACGTTCAACACTGGCTACCAGAAAACTAGTGTCCTGCACAGTGAGAGCCCCTTGGGGACTTCTCCAAAATTATAGCCAGTCACAGAGAACTTTTAGGGAATTCCCAAAGGTCAGCTTTCCTCCCTAAGAAAGTGACTTCTGAGTGTTCCTTTCCATGTGCATCCTTCTTCCACTTTACAAGAGCAAGCCATACCCCTCCCCCATATCTTACAATGATGCCTTAAAGCAGAATGTGAAAATGTACGGGGAGTCAGATCAAGGGACGTTTGAAACGTTGGTGTAAACCTCAGCAAATAAACAGGTTCGAGAGAGTGGGTGACAGTGCATCTGTAGGCAAGTAGGGCAACTTCATTCTTGCTTTTAACAAAACAGAGTGGGTCTGGTCTGATAAGACTGTCCATGAACAGATCACTAAATGTGATACAAAACTACTCTGTGTGTTTTAGCATATACCTTGAAAAGAGACCCAAAACCTGGGTGGCAATGCCATAATAAAATTCCTTTCCTGCCCGGGGAATTGTGTGGCTCACATTCTCAGTACCAATGTCTATAAAAAGTAAAAGCTAAGAATTATCATTGATGTTGGGAAGATGAAATTTAGCTTGGCCAGTAATAATCTAGCCTGCCCTCCCTTGGACCAGGTAGACTAGGAGACACAGATAGAGCCAACTGCAAATAGGAAACAGTATTTCTTTCCCTAGGATGAGCTCTGAAGTATCATAACAACCCCATCTTTTGAGTGACTACTGCTTTTTTACTCACGGAGAAATTTTCTCTAAAATCATAAAGTATCAGAAACTGCTTTTAGAAATTACAGCAGTGAAAGATAAATGTGCTTGGAGAACCTACGTCACACTTTGCCACCGAGCAGCAACCTTGATTTCTAACCCTGGGGCAGAGCTTCACACAGGCGTGTCTGGGCACAGTGTTGCACATCCACCTTCGATGTGCGGTCTCCAGGGAAACAAGACCCTGCACCACCAGCCAGACTGCACTGGACTCCCACACAGTACTGCTTGCTGTTCAGTCTCCCAAAAATGGCTTCATTTAAATTTCACCTAAATTCCACCTTCCCTCCAAATCCTATAAGAGCACCTTTTCCTACATTTGGGGACACACACCATGTTCCTCTGGGATGCAGCTTCCCTCATTTACAGAGAGCTAGGGTAGACCTGATCTGTGACTGCAGGTGGATTGGGCTAGAACCACGTGAACTCTGTCTCCTTCCAACACTCATCCAGGGACACACAAAGTAATCTGAAAAATTCACGGCCTGTGCATCTATTAAGAGATGCATTTGCAATACAATTGCACTTTTATGAAATTATTAACCAGAATTTACCATTCACTTGTCGTCAACAGCCATACCACAAATTACTATTAGTGACAGTTCAATCTGGAGGAATTCTTTTAATAAAACATTTTTTAAATTTTAAGGAAATTGAAAAGAACTGACTCATACCATATTTTGCTACAGAAATATAATAGGGTAGTCAGCAAAACATTCTTAAGCATAAAAATAAATTACACAAATATAAATTTGTTATGAAAGTAGAATGGAAATACATGTTCAAGGAGGAAAAAACATGAAGGCTGTTAAAAAAGGTTTGTGTATTGGGACACCTGGGTAGCTCAGCGGTTGCGTGTCTGCCTTTGGCTCAGGGCATGATCCCAGGATCCAGAATTCGGGATCGAGTCCCACATTGGGTTCCCTGCAGGGAGCCTCCTCCCTCTGCCTATGTCTCTGCCTCTCTCTCTCTTTGCCTCTCATGAATAAATAAATAAACCTTTTTTTTAAAAAAAGAGTTTGTGTATGTATTTTGTAAATACATGATGGTGGGTATCGAGTAGTTGTGACATTCACAATGGATTTATTTAAAACCATAATGGTGGTTTTATTATAAAATGTCAATATTTTATTTCCAGGACACTTGGAATCACATCTTTCTCAACCATTTCTATATAAAATTTTAGAGGTGAAATTTAAAAATGTGAAAGAGGTACATGAACAAAAGTTCTTGAGGACTTCTGTTCTCAAAAGACTGTATAGCACACAGCACCCCGCTCCCCAACAGCAGGTGACTCAGGACCACTGGGTTTACTCTGGAATATGTTCATGTCACTGCTATTGGTTAATGTAATTATCTAATTTAAATAAGAATTATGCAACAGGGCATCCCGGGTGGCTCAGTGGTTTAGCGCCACCTCCACCCCAGGGCCTGATCCTGGAGACCTGGGACTGAGTCCCACGTCGGGCTCCCTGCATGGAGCCTGCTTCTCCCTCTGCTTGTGTCTCTGCCTCTCTCTCTCTCTCTCTCTCTCTCTCTCTCTGTGTGTGTCTCATGAATAAATAAAATCTTTTAAAAAATTATGCAACAAACTCCAAAAAAATACAGTTGTTATAAGAGGCTTACTCCTAAGAACATCTGATGTATGCTTTGGAAAGGCATGGCAGGTTACTAAAAATAATTCTATTTAATTAGTGTAGGTGGGAAAGACTAGGGGGAAGGATACTTCATAAATTTCTTTTCATAACTTCTTGTTGCACTTTAAAAGAGAAAGAAAAAAAAAAAAAAGGCAGAAAAGTATCCAAACCACAGTTTGTAATCCAGTAATTCCCCAGAACTCCCAGATGATACACCTGGGCCACTGGTCAAATATACCAACAGTCCTCCTCGAGCCCTGAAATAACTGATCAGAAAGTCTAGACTAGTACCTTGGGATCTGATTTTCTTTCCTTTTTTTTTTTTTTTTTTTGGTTGTCTGTCTTTTGTCCTTTACAAAATAAGGGCTGAGGTGATTTTTATCTTCAGAGACATGTGGGAACACCAGAAGAATCAGGAGCATGATTTATGCACAACAGGCAACCTGCATAATCTGGCAGGTCCCTACTCACAGAAAAGGCCTTCAGCTGGATCAAACAAAGCAAAGCAAAATAAATGAATGCAGTTTTGTTAGAAGTGAAAATATTTTTAAATAAATAAAATATTCTTACATATCTTTAAGTGGATTTTGTTAAGGCATGTGTCCTTACACCTACCCTTTGACAGTCCAGCCAGGTAGGGCCCTGGACTTCCTATAACTGGTCAACCATAAATTAAAAGTAAACTCCTGACCCTCTTGCTGAGCAAACACATGATTAAATCAATCTATAAAACAATTTTCTAGCTGAAAACCCCTTATAAACTCCACTGGCTGTCGCCTTCTTTGGGGGCACTTCTTCCCCCTGCAGAAACATGGTACTTCCTGACCACACTGACTGGCCTCTCTCCCTCCCTCCTGCTACACCATCCACACTGACCTCCAGTGTTTGCTTCGGCAGCACATATACACACTGACCTCCAGTGCTGTCCCTTGCACCTTCCAGGTGTGCTGTGGCTTGGGGGGAGTGGGGAGTGGGAAGGGCTCTACTCCAGACAGTCCTGTGTCTGGAAGGATTTTTTTTAAGATTTTATTTATTTATTCATGAGGACACAGAGAGAGGCAGAGACATAGGAAGAAAGAGAGTCAGGCTCCCTGTGGGGAGCCCAATGCAGGACTTGATCCCAGGACCCAGGGATCACAACCTGAGCTGAAGGCAGATGCTCAACCACTGAGCTACTCAGGTGTTCCAAAAACTCTGTGTCTGGAAAGCTCTTAGCCAGACAATCTCCTTAGCTAACTAACTCCTTTACGTCCTTCAAGCCCACTCAGACATCTTCTCAGTGGGACTTACCCTAATGACCTAAGTGAATCCTGCAATCTCTCTTGCTCACCTCCAACTCTACTTTTGCCTTTTGCTACAGCCTGCTACCCAACTTCTCACCTGCTACAGAATTTGCACATTTATTATGCTTATTTTTGATTGCCTCTGCCACTAGAATGTCATCATAGTAGATTTTTTGGTTTCCTGATACAGCCTATCCTGAGCACCTAGAACAGAGAGTCTCGCACAGAGTACATACTTAGTAGGTATCCGTGGATTTCCACTGAATTCTAAAGTTTAGAAAAATTCAAAGGTGAACATGGTGGTTACTGGAGGCCCCAGAATGCTTGGAAAGTACCATCTCTTGGGCGAGCACAAATCCTATTTCTGCCTCAGCAAATGCACAGACCCTCATGTGCCAAGGACCCGGGGGTTGAATAACAAAGTCTTGAAGCCAGGTATGCCTGGGTGGCTCAGTGGCCGAGCATCTGCCTTTGGCTGCTCAGGTCATGATCTCTGGGGTCCTGGGATCGAGTCCTACATCAGGCTCCCCATAAGGGAGCCTCTCCCTCTGCCTATGTCTCTGCCTCTGTCTCTCATGAATAAATAAATAAAATCTTAAAAAAATAAAATAAAATAAAACCCTGAAGCCAAATCTAGAGTAGGATCTACTCTAACTATAATGGCTTGTCAGAAATCATCTGACACACAACCATCAGGCATGGCAAAAATGACAAAAACAAAACTGGAACTAATTAACACCTTGAAAATATTAATAATACATTTTAATGGGAGGCAAATTCTGTGACTCTGTCTCTAAATTAGAATTGGGGCAAGGAGTCTAAACAACTTGAACAAGGTCTAAGCAGTCCCGTGAGATCCAAGTTTGAAGTGTAGGCAGCATCCCTACTCCCTGTTTAAGTAATAAAGAAAATCAGGTTAAAAAAAAAAGTGTTATTCCACCAGTTGTCATTTCTCTCATTAACCTAGAAGAGGTGTTGGGAAATTTTTTTTCTGTAAAGAGCCAGAGAACATCTTTTAGGCTTTGCAGGCTGACACTGTGGCAATGTCTCAGTTCTGTTGTTGTAGGGCCAAAGTAGCCGTGGACAATACCTAAACACATGGCCATGGCCGAGTTCCAATAAAACTTTATTTACAAATACACTGTGAGTGAAGTCGGTCTACAAGAAGCAGTTTGCTGAGCCCTGACCTAGTGTAAAATTCAACCAAAATCTATTGCACGTGACATGTAAGAGAAAATCCTGCCTTTATTAAACTGTGCATTAGAAAACTCCATCACTCTAGGCCTGGCTCCCTGTTTGAAAAGTTGAGAAGGGTAAGAAAATCACCTACATCTCTTCTCAGTGCCAGCCTGATGACTTCTGCATAAAAGCATGATCGTTCACGGGACAGTTACACTGGTAAGAAAAATTTGATCAAAGTTTCTTTTTTTTAAAGATTTTATTTATTTATTCACGAGAGATGCAGAGAGAGAGAGAGAGGCAGAGGGAGAAGCAGGCTCCATGCAGGGAGCCTGAGGTGGGACTCGATCCCAGGACCCCAGGATCGCGACCCGAGCCAAAGGCTGACACTCAACCACTGAGCCACCCAGGCGCCCCTAAGAGGGCCAACTTGTGAAATGATACTATAGGCCACAATTCTCTTCCTAACTTGCAGGAGAACTATGTTCCTCTCACAGGAAGACACACACAACGGATGCCCAGTACCTGCTGGGTTGTCCCAGGCATAAGGGGTAGAGGCCAGCTCTGGGCTGTGGAAGCAGTCTCCTTTTCTTCTTTTTCCTCACCTGCATTTTGTTACTTCCCTACCATGATGATTTGTCTTCATTTTTCATACTTAGTAGAGGTGAGCTGGAGAGCATATGACTAAAAATCAACCACATTAGAAGGGACTGGGGATGTACCTCACGTCCTTCTTCAGAAAGTTGATTCCTTCCTCCTCTTGGAGGATTCTGATGCTCTTTCAAACAGATGAGGGGCCAGTGTTGTCTGGCTCTGATGTTCCTTTTCAGGATGCATGCTAGCCCTGGTGCTAAACATGCACGCCACAGTGCATATTAGAGGCCTCTCATCTATTTTTCAGGGGATAAGTTAGAAGGGAAGTTAATTTTTAATAGGACAGCTTTATTGAGATATAATTCACACATAATCGGGGACCCCTGGGTGGCTCAGCAGTTAAGCGCCTGCCTTCAGTCCAGGGCATGATCCTGGAGTCCCGGGATCGAGTCCTACATCAGGCTCCCTGCATGGAGCCTGCTTCTCCCTCTGCCTGTGCCTCTGACTCTCTCTTTCTCTCTCTCTGTCTCGTCATGAATAAATAAATAAATCTTAAAAAAAAATCACACATAACCTGTTTAAAATGTATAATTTAATGGGTTTTTTCTTAGTATATTCACAAAATTGTACAACCATCACCACAATCAACTTTAAAACATTTTCATCACCCCAAAAAGAAACCTCTCCCTACTAACAGACACTTCCCAGGGGCACCTGGGTGGCTCAGTGGTTGAGCATCTGCCTTCTGCTCAGGTTGTGATCCTAGGGTCTTGGAATTGAGTCCCACATCAGCCTCCCCACAGGGAGCCTGCTTCTCTCTCTGCCTATGTCTCTGCCTTTCTCTGTGTCTCTCATGAATGAATAAATAAAATCTTAAAACAAAACCAGACACTTCTCATTCTTCCTTACCCAAACCCTAGACAACCACACATCTATTTGGAGTCTCTGTTGATTTCTGGATTTCTCAAATAAATGGAATCACAGGATTTCTGGTCTTGTGTGTCTGGCTTCTTTCACTTAGTATAATGTTTTCAAGAGTTATTCATGTTGTAGCATGGATCAGTACATCATTCTTTTTTACGGCTGAGTAATATTCCATTGTATATATGAAATTTCATATATTCACTAATCAAATGAAGGACATTTAGATTGTTCCTGCTTTTTGATTATTATGATGCTGCTATGAACATTCACATTTTTGTGCAAACACATGTTCTCATTTCTCTTGGCTATATACCAACGAGAATTGCTGGGTCATATGTTAAATCTGCATTTAACCTTTTGAGGAACTGCCCGGCTGTTTTCTAACGCAGCTGCACCATTGTACATTTCCACCAGCAACAGATGAGGGGTTGAGTTTCTTCACCAATACTTGTTTTGTTTTGTTTTAATCATAGCCATCCTAGTGACTGTTAAGTGGAATCTCATGGTGGTTTTAATTTACATTTCCCTAATTTAATAATATTCAGCATATTTTTTTAAGATTTTATTTATTTATTCATAGAGACACACAGAGAGTGAGAGAGAGAGGCAGAGACACAGGGAGAGGGAGAAGCAGGCTCCATGCAGGCGGCCCAACATTCGACTTGATCCTGACTCCCCAGGATCACAGCCTGGGCCACAGGCGATGCTAAACCGATGCACCACCGGGGCTGCCCCAGCATATTTTCAATATGTTTATTGACCATGTGTATATGATTAGAAAAATGTCTGTTCAAATATTCGGCCCATTTCTAAATTGGACAATTTGTCTTTTTATTATTGAAATGTGAGAGTTCTTTATAGATTCTGAATGCAAGTCCCATACAAATATTAGACTTGCAAATATTTCTTTTTTTTTAAGATTTTATTTATTCATTCGTGAGAGACACAGAGAGAGAGAGAGGCAGAGACACAGGCAGAGGGAGAAGCAGGCTCCATGCAAGAAGCCCAATGCTGGACTCGATCCCAGAACCTCCTGATCATGCCCCAGGCCTAAGGCAGATGCTCAACCGCTGAGCCACCCTGGGGTCCCTAGACATGCAAATATTTCCTCACATTTCATGAGTTTTTTCACTTTATTGATGGGGCCTATTGAAGTAAAGAGGTTTCTAGTGTTGATGGAAATTTACCCCCTTATCTTATGTTTTTTGTGCTTTTGATGTCATGTCATAGAGGCTTTTACTAACTAAAGGCCACAAAAACTTACTTTTAAGTATTTTATACTTTTAGCTTTTATAGTTAGGTCTATCGTTCATTTGGGTTAATTTTTATATGTGGTATGAAGAAGGAGTCTCATTTCATTCTTTTGCAGGTGACAATTCAGCCATTCCAGAACCATTTGTTAAAAAGGCTACTCTTGGGGAACCTGGGTGGCTCAGGTGGTTAAGTGTTGGCCTTTGGCTCAGGTCATGATCTCAGGGTCCTGGGATGGAGTCCCGCATCAGGCTCCCTGCTCGATGGGGAGCCTGCTTCTCCCTCTCCTCATCCCCTGTTCATGTTTTCTCTCACTCTCTCTCTCAAATAAATAAAATCTTAAAAAAAAAAAAAAAAAAAGGCTACTCTTTCCCTTAATTGTCTTCACACCCTTTCCAAAAATCAGGTGGCCATAGATTGAGGGTTTATTTCTGAACTCTCAATTCAGCCCCACTAATGTAGATGTCTATCCTCATGTCAGCACCATGTTGTCTTAATAAACTGTAACTTCCTAATAACTTTTGAAACTGCAAAGTGTGAGTTCTTCAACTTCATCATTCTCTCTGTTTTGGCTATTTTGGCTCCCATGCATCCATATGACTTTTAGGATCACCTTGCCAATTTTAGCAAAGAGGCCAGCTGCAATTTTGATAGAGACCAGCTATACCTGTAACTCAACTTGGGGAGTGCTGCCATCTTAACAATAGTGTCTGGTCCAAGGACATAAAGGTCCTTCGACAGACTTAGATCTTTTCATTTCTTTTACTGTATAGTTTTCAAAGAATCGGTTTTACATAGAAGGCAATTTTTTAAGAGAATGTCTTCCTACTTCCTACCACTTACACACAAATGAAGAAGTGGACTGAGGACACAAACATACTGACTAAAACAGACGGAGGAGATCAGATTCAGTCAGCCCAGCTGCAGAGGATCATCAAGTATATTTACACACAGTCTATGGAATATTTTTTTTTTTTTTATCCCACTGAGGACTCAGAATGCTGGTCCTCATCCCGGCTCCACATCAGAATCATTGAGGAAGTTTATTGAAATCAAAATGCCCAGGCTACACATGAGACCAGTTACATCAGAATCTCATGGCTGGTACCCAGTCATACTTTTTAAATATGTAGTTGACATGACAACCACTGGCTAATGTAATGATAACAAGTTTTAGTGAAGTTTTATATTTTATTTATTCATATTTCTTTAGGAGTTATTTATGTTCTACCTTATTCTAGAAAGGAATGGAGCCAACTGATAAAAAAATATAGAAATTAAAATAAAGGGAAGACAAAACAGCCAGGGCAAAGGGGCTTTGGGTGACTCAGTGATTAAGCATCTGCCTTTGGCTCAGGTTGTGATCCCGGGGTCCTGGGATCAAGTCCTGCATAGGGCTCCCCACAGGGAGCCTGCTTCTCCTTCTGCCTGTGTCTCTGCCACTCTGTGTCTCTCATGAATAGATAAATAAAATCTTTAAAATGACAACAGCAGCAGCAAAACAGCGTGAAAAAAAGAAAGCAAAATGAAGCTGAGCATAAAACAATTCAGAATGACTAAAAACGCATTGTCTGATGGTCTCCACTTTCCACGCAAATATGGGTGATAGGATCAGCACCACGACATGGCCCCAAGTCTAATATTAAGGATATTCAGGAGATATTTGGCCACTGCCCAGGGAGAACAGTGGGTGACAGAGGTCTGCACGGGCATCTCCCTGACTAAGTGCTGGGTATTCAACTCACCTACACCTAAATGCCATTACCAGCTCTCACTGAAAAATGCAAATGAAAGTCAAGGCTACGGAATCAAAGAACTTTCAAAATGTTCATCAAAGAAGTTTCAAAATATGAACAACAAAAGCCCTAAGGCAATTTCCCTGGGAAAAGACATAGCTGCCTTGGTCTACAGTTAACGATACTTTGTTCTTCCATCAAAGCAACTATAGACCAAATTAGAAAACATAAACTCTGTGTCTTTTTTTTTTTTTTTTTTTTAATGAGAACAGTGGGTAAGGTCTGTTCAGATGACACCTCTCAATCTGCTTAGTACCTTCCATCTCCCACCTTGGTAATCCCTGTACCTGAATCTGTTGGTGGCTGGGGTGGTTTCCATGTTGAATTCGGCCACTGGCACTCCCCGGGCAGACACCTGGGGTGCAAACATGGCAGCAGGATAAACCACAGAGGAAGTTCCCACCTACAAAGCAAAGGAATGGAAACGGATGAATGACCACACTTTGGGCAGAAGAAACATTCTCAGAAAACCTTACATAAGCTCAGGCAGGTTTGTGGGTCTGGATGTGAGGGAAACTAAGCTACATGGGATCACTGGGAAGCTTCCAAGGGAGAGATGGGAAGTTAGGAGACATCCTTTTGGTTGATCACTAGAAAAGATTGTGCTAGAAAAAATGTAGCACAAATGGAGAGAAATGGCAGATCACTGACTCAGTTTCGTTTCTGCTCTAGGAGGTGATGCCAATAATCTATGCCCCCCTTTTTTTAACATTAGAAATTAAAAAAAAAAAACATATGTGTCATTCATAATCCTACTACCCCAAGATAACAACTGTTCACATTTTGATACATATTCTTTCAGGTTCTTCCCTACAAATATGTATTTACAAATGTGCTTTTCAAGAAAGGAAAGACCAGGGATCCCTGGGTGGCACAGCGGTTTGGCGCCTGCCTTTGGCCCAGGGCGCGATCCTGGAGACCCGGGATCGAATCCCACGTCAGGCTCCCGGTGCATGGAGCCTGCTTCTCCCTCTGCCTCTGCCTCTGCCTCTCTCTCTCTCTCTCTCTGTGTGACTATCATTAAAAAAAAAAAAAAAAAAAAAAGGAAAGACCAGAACACACTGTACAAACCAGCTTTTCTCATTTGACCCTCAGTCATGAGCACTGATGCTACACTGGAATGCACTCAATAAATACTGGCTGGATGAATACACACCCAAGAGAATGTGCTTCTGTTTTTAAAGACATGTTAAGGAAATTCTCAAATATGCATACCCGTCGTCCAATTAATTCCACTTTTAGGAAAATATGTCCTAAGGAAAGGATCTGAAGAGCATACTAAGAAGTTATGTCTAAGAATATTCACCACAGCATTATTTAAGATATGAAAATGTGAAATGGCCTAAGTGTCCAAAAAGAGAGGATTGGTTAAGTATCTCATTTTATATCCAGGAAATAGAACGCCATGCAGCCAATTAAAAGATGATGCAGATCTGTGGATGTACTAATGTGAAATATGCTAAGTGAATTGCTACGCGAATAAAGTTGTTTCAAAACAGAACATACCATCTGAGCCCATTTTTGAATTTTAAACAATATGTATACATCTGCATGAGAAAAGATCTAGACCAAGGGTGGGCAAATGTGTTTCTGTAAAGGACCAGATAGGAATTTTTTAAGGCTTTGTAAGCCAGACAGTCTCCATCATAAATAGTCAACTCTGCCATTAGAGCGTGAAAGCAGCCATAGACAACCCATAGAAGAATGGACATGGCTGTGTTCCAATAACACTTTATTTACAAAAACAAGTGGCAGCCCAGATCTGGCCCACAGGCCACAATTTCTCACTTCTGATCTAGGAAAAAAATACACTAAAATGCTAACAGTGGCTTTTTCTGGATGGTAGAGCTATTGGTGATTTCTAATTTCCTCTTTATAATTTTGTACTTTTTGTATTTTCTCAAATTTAATAATGAGCATGTAGTACTTTCATGCAATAACATACTCTTTTCTTTTTTTCTTTCTTTTTTGGATGGGGAGAGGGGCTTTGTGAAGCCCAAGATATGGTCCTACACAGTTTCATGTTTAAGATTAATACATATTCATTTAGTTCATTTTTCTGTAGGGTACCACAAAATCTCTCCACACACAAATCAGAAGGGAGAAGGAAGGAAAGGGAACGAGGCAGAGGAGGGTGGACAGGGCAGGAGAGGGAGGGAGGGAAAGAGGGAGGGAAAATACAACAAACTCCATCCCAGTTCCAGTGTTCCAGAAAATCTCAAGGATCGGGGAAAGGAGAGACCTACCACTAGACATAAGTCACAGAGGGTCAGCTCTTTGTCAACCTCCTCCAGAATGGCAGGATCCAGGTTTTCTCCAAACCACACGACGTGAGGTCTCAGCAGGCCCCCACACCCTGCCTCTTCACACCTGTAAGAACAGTATTCTTCACCCAACCCTGACACCTGCCCTGCCAGGTCTGCCCAGGTGGGTCACGGGAAGGCTAGGGGCTACCCCAAATCCAGTCTGTCCAGATAGGTGGCTCTGAACCTTCTTATCCTGTATTCCTCCCCTTTCAGACCATGTGAGCTTATCCTGAATATAAAGTACTCATTTTAGGGGTGCCTGGGTGGTTAGTTAAGCATCTGCCTTTGGCTCAGGTCATGATCCCAGGGTCCTGGGTTCCCCACGAGGAGCCTGCTTCTCCCTCTGCCTATGTCTCTGCCTTTTTCTCTGTATCTCTCATGAATAAATAAATGAAATCTCAAAAAAAAAAAAAAGAAAAGAAAGAAAAGAAAAGAAAAGAAGAAAAGAAAAGAAAAGAAAGAAAGAAAAGAAAAGAAAAGAAAAGAAAAGAAAAGAAAAGAAAAGAAAAGAAAAGAAAAGAAAAGAAAAGAAAAGAAAAGAAAAAGAAAAAGGACAGACAACAGATCCAAATTGGAGTCACTTGTGCTAAGCCCCACGCCAGCAAACCAAGACTTCATACCTAACCTGGCTGCAACTTCAGGCTCTCTGGGGAATATGACCTTTAACCAGTCAATGTGGAATGACCTGGTCAGCACTACTGGGGTAATTTGCCTGAAACACCCCCTTGGGCGCCTTAAAGGAAGGTGACTTTGCCTGAAACAATTCCCTCTTTGCTTAAAAAACCTCCTTTCCCTGCCTCCTCCAACCTATAAGTCTTCCATTGTGTGGCTCCTTGGGGCTCCTTTCTGTCTGTTTTCTGTCAGCTGCCTGACGCATGAATCTCAGATAAAGCCAAAGGGATCTCCAACATTGACTCAGTTGGATTTTGAGTTTTAACAGAGGCTCCTCTTTCCCAGCTACTTTACAGCACACATTGTGTGGCTGCCTGGGAGGAACCAGGCTCAGACCTGCCTCTAACACCCCAACCACATGCTAGTCTCATCAATGGCCTCCTTTCCTGTTTCCTCAGAGGCACCTTTTTCTTGCCCTGACCACAGCCACATTCTTCAGTGTCAATTACTAAAAACCTCTCATCTTTCACTCCCTACTACCTCTAGGTCCTCTTACATACTGCTTCTAAAATAATCCTCCAAACATCATTTTCATCACAACAACCTCCTACTAAAGAACTGACCAGGATTCCTTACTGTTTTAGATCAAACTTTAGAATTTGTTACTGAAAATCCTTACTAAGAATCATAAAAAGGGTTCTGTGATTAAATAAACTGGTGAAATATTAACATATTATAACCACTTTTTAAAGAGGAACTGTGGGGCACCTGGATGGCTCAGTCGGTTAAATGTCTGCCTTTGGCTCCAGTCATGATCCCAGGGTCCTCGGATGGAGTCCCACATTGGGTTCCCTGCTCCATAAGGAGCCTGCTTCTCCCTTTGTCTCTGTCTTACCCCCACTTCTCACAAATAAATATAATCTTTAAAAAAAATAAAAGAAACAGTGTATTTCAGCATATTAAATGCTCTGAGAAGTCCTGCAGTAAAGCAAACATACTTTGACTTTGTTTAATATGTGATTTCTATATTTACTTTAGCACATAACATGTGTTTTTTTCATGTAATGCCCATCAATATCGCATGGATCTAGTGCTCTATGAAATATTTTAGGAAACACTGTGGTAACATATGGTTTTGAAAAACTGACATAAAAATAATCTTTCTGGGACACCTGGGTGGCTCAGCGGTTGGGTGTCTGCCTTCGGCTCAGGGCGTGATCCTGGTTCAGGGACAGAGTCCCACATTGGGCTCCTTGCGGGGAGCCTGCTTCTCCCTCTGCCTGTGTCTCTGCCTGAGGAGAGGCAGAGGAGAGGCAGAGGAGAGGGAGAGGAGAGGCAGAGGAGAGGGAGAGGAGAGGGAGAGGAGAGGCAGAGGAGAGGGAGAGGAGAGGGAGAGGAGAGGGAGAGAAGAGGGAGAGGAGAGGAATCTCTGGAAATCTGGAAAACCAAACACTGATCAAAGCTTTTGTACCCACCGGGGAAGTTTTTCCACTGGGATTCTGGCATCTTGAGCTTCAGGGTCTGGAGCACTGAAGTAAGTAACAGGAGAACAAGAAACAATGTCTTTGGTATAATCAAAGAACAAAGAGATAACACAACCCAAGAAGTCTGCATATTTGCCTGGCAGCATATAGTACAAAACCCATAATTAATGCATGCTGACTTACAAGGGACTAGAAGGACAGACGCCAAACAATTAACTACTGGTGATTATATCTCAAGAGAGGGAACTTGTATGTGGAGAGGGGATGGAGCAGCCGGTATGTTAAAGGGGAGTTTCATGATATGCACTGTATACGTCATCATAACTTGAATCTTCTGCTACAATACTGTACTGATATATTACTTGTGTAATTTATACTGATTTAAAATGGCCAAGTAAGGAGCGCCTGGGTGGCTCAGTCGGTTGAGCATCTGCCTTCAGCTCAGGTCATATCTCAGGGTCCTGGGATCAAGCCCCGTGTCAGGGTCCCTGCTCAGTGGGGAGTCTGCTTCTCCCTCTCCCTCTGCCCCTCCCTCTGCTATTCCCCTCTGCTTGTGCTGTCAAATAAATAAATAAATAAATAAATAAATAAATAAATAAATAAATAAATAAATAAATCTTTTTAAAAAATAAAATGGCCAAGTAAAAACTTTCTCAATATTCCAAGTCTACTCTTATTTTCTTCCCTAATTATAATAATAGTACTTGTTCATCATAGAATTGTTAGGAAGTTCTAGAAAGATGTAAAGAAGAAATCAAAAAAAAAAAAAAAAAAGAAGAAATCAAAATTTCCCATAATCCCACCACTCTTAATAATCACTGCTAATAATATTTGGTTGTATTTTCCTCTGGTCTTTTACCTATATATAGACATGCCAACATGAAGGGGTGTGTGTGTGTGTGTGTGTGTGTGTGTGTATTGGAATCATATTATAGTATTAGATAAGAATTAGATCCTGTGGTTTTCACTTAGCACTGTAAATTTTGAGCAAGACATTTCTTTCATCACATGGCTGCACTGTATCTAGTCTTATTTCTCACAAATATCCATGGGACTCCTAGGCTAATGTTTAATTTCCTTACATTCATGCTCAACTTAAAAGAGGAAATAATACACACTCATTCTGTAGGGCAGTATAATTACCCTTTTCCTGATAAAGCTGGACAAATTGGACTCTTGTAATTCTCAGCCACAATTCCACAAGAGGTACATCGCGTTTTAAATAAGCTCCCTGAAAAACACAAATTAAACAAGACCAGAACTGAGTATAATCAAGAGCAATTGTCTCCATGTCTAAATGGGTACAAAATAATCTAGTTTTTATATGTTCATTTTAACAAATGGGCTTGCTCTGGGTATGAAGGGAAATACAAAGGCATATAGCAGTCCTGAAGAAGCTAAGAGCATCTGCCTCCTGGACTCAAAGGGCAGGAGGAGAAGTGAGGTTTTACTCAGAGTGAACAAAGCCTGGGGAATAAGAGTGGGACTCAAGGACAGAAAGGACAGTCTGCTAAGGATATCATCTCCACGTCAGGACTTCTCAGTTTTATGAGACAATATACTTATTTTGTCAGTTTTACTACAGCCATTTCCCCCACGTAAGCATCTCTGAAATTCCATGTGTCCTACGACTGTCACCAGGCCAGATGCAGGACATGAGGGGGCTGTCGTAGCCTGCGATCACACACCTGCTGAAGGGTAACGATGACGGGTGAGATGTGCAGCGGTTTGGGTGTTACTCTTGGTGGCCTGATAGAACGAAGGCGAGCCCTGGCCATTTACGCCAACGAACCATTGAAGGACCATTTGAGGAGGAAAATGAGTCCTAGTTATTGTCTGTAACTCTTCCACTGACGCCTCTGGGTAAGATCTAGAAAGGCTCGGTATCAGACTTTGGATGTGTGTCAGCAGCTTGGAAGGGAACCCAAAGACAAGGAGATGAAGCCTTTTACGGAATGCTGCATCACCAATCCCCTCGATGGCACGCACAGAAGACAGTCACTGACGCCTCGGAGTCATTTGCAAGTGATACAAACAAGCTGGGTCACTTTATTTCACTCACATTTTGTGTTTTATATGCAAAAGCTCAATATAGGTGCTAAAAATCTGTGTCTAGGTAAGTTTTAACAAACCATTCCTGTAAGTACAAAATAACAATTCTAAAGGATAATAAAATATCATGGTTTTGGCAGACTATTTTCTTCATAAGGTTCACATTAAAAATGTGATGAATCGGGGGATCCCTGGGTGGCTCAGCGGTTTGGCGCCTGCCTTTGGCCCAGGGCGCGATCCTGAAGTCCCGGGATCGAGTCCTGCGTCGGCCTCCCGGCATGGAGCCTGCTTCTCCCTCCTCCTGTATCTCTGCCTCTCTCTCTCTCTCTCTCTCTCTATGTCTATCATAAATAAATAAATAAATAAATAAATAAATAAATAAATCTTTTTTTTTTTTAAAGTGATGAATCGAGGCACCTGGGTGGCTCAGTGATTGAGTGTTTGCTTTCGGCTTAGGTCATGATCCTGGGGTCCTGGGATCGAGTCCTGCATCAGACTCCCTGCAGGGAGCCTGCTTCTCCCTCTGCCTATGTCTCTGCCCCTCTCTCCATCTCTCATGAATAAATAAATAAAATCTTTAAAAAAAAAAATGTGATGGATCTTGAGGTGTCTGGGTGGCTCAGTCAGTCAAGCATCCAACTCTGATCTCAGCTCAGGTCTTGATCTCGGGGTTGTGAGTTCAAGCCCCACGCTGGGTATGATGCACCCTAAAATTGGTGGCATCTTTAGCTTGATGAAAGGAAGGGTTTTCTTTTGTTTTCACCTAAATTGGAAGAGAGTTCTAATTATCTGCAACCCCCAAGTCCCAACTAAGATGCACATATTATCTTACTTAATCCTTTTTTAAAAAATATTTATTTATTCATGAGAGACACAGAGAAAGAGGCAGAGGGAGAAGCAGGTTTCATGCAAGGAGCCCGTTGTGGGACTCGATTGCGGGAATCCGGGATCACACCGTGAGCCAAAGGCAGATGCTCAACCATTAAGCCACCAAGGCATCCCTATCTTATTTAATCCTTAAAACTGTAAGATAGGTGTTAACATCTGCATTTTATGCATTTATACATGGCAAGTGACACCACTTACATTCTGACACTGCAAAGAAATGAGAAGAACCACATGGACAGACCCAGTCGAAGAAGGTGCCAATAAGGCACTCAGTCAGCAGGTGGCCGACTACTGCTGGGACACGAAAGTGAGACCGGCCCCAAGTGAACCCTGCTCAACTGCCATTATCTCAGGCCAAAATGTGCAACTTCACTGCATACCTAGAGACTAGCAACATTCCCCACTGGGTCACTGCTTCTGGAAATTCCACAGTTAAGAAATGCATTCCTTGGGATGCAAGTTTTGTAGACCCTTAAATACAAACACCCTGGGGAAGAAATCTCGCATGCCCATTTATGCTCATGCTCTTGTGAGATGGACTGATTAGACTTTTGGTAAGACCCAAAGGGAGGGTTAAAGAGGACATGAGGGAGAAGCAGGGTGTCACCAATGCAGAGAAGGGAAGCCAGCGGGATGTAAGACAAACTACACAGGCATCACAGACTCAGTGGGCTTGCTGCAGGGCAGGTCCCAGATCTGGCAGCTTCCTCCAGGCTTGCGGGTGGAGCGGCTGCGCAGCCCCCAAGCTGCGGAAAGTGAACGGCCACCCCCAGGAATGCCAGGCTCTTCCCGGGTGGTTCATGTTCAAGCCATAGCTGTTCGATAGCCTGAGCCTCTTCTCTCCCCTCAGCTCAGCTGGGCACTTGCACCTCTGCCCTGTAATGTGCACATCAGATACCTCATGTCGCCGTCTCGTCAAATGCCGATTCTGGGGGCACCTGGGGGGCTCAGTCGGTTAAGCGTCTGCCTTCAGGGCAGCCCAGATGGCTCAGCGGCTTAGCGCCGCCTTCAGCCCAGGGCCTGATCCTGGAGCCCCAGGATTGAGTCCCACGTCGGGCTCCCTGCATGGAGCCTGCTTCTCCCTCTGCCTGTGTCTCTGCCACTCTCTCTCTCTCTCTCTCTCTCTCTCTCTGTGTCTCTCATGAATAAATAAATAAAATCTTAAAAAAAAAAAAATGTCTGCCTTCAGTTCCGGTCATGAGCCCAGGGTCCTAGGATCAAGTCCCCCATCGGGCTCCCTGCTCAGTGGGGAGTCTGATTCTCCCTCTCCCTTTGCCTGTTGCTCCCCCTGCTTGTGCTCTCAGTCAAATAAATAAATAAAATCTCAACAATGCAGATTCTGATACAGTGGGTCCAGGTGGGAAACAGCAGGACGTGTGTTTTGTTGTCTGGTCCTGCCCCCCACATGAGGGCCCCTCACCATGGATTTCCAGAAGGTTCTTGGTGCCAGCCCTGCGATGCAGCTCATCGATGTTTTGAGTGATGACCATGACCCGTCGGCCCTGCTCGCGCAGCCGGGCCTCACATTCAGCAATGGCAAGGTGCCCGGGGTTTGGCTCCTTGCTGAGCATGACCTCCCGCCGATAATGGTAGAACTCCCACACCAGGGAAGGGTTTCGTGCAAAGGCCTGAGGGGTGGCCAGGTCCTGGGGGCGAGAGAAGAGGCAGGAGTCAAAGAGGGCGGGACACACAGGTGCTCCGAACCATGGCAGCGGGCAGCGCTGGGAGGGGGCAGGCTGCAGCACACCTACCACAGGCCCACGGACGTCCCCACTCGGGACAGGGCTCCGGGCACCAGGCTAAGCCCCAATCTTGGACTAACAGGGGACCCTGGAGAAATCGGTTTTAATTTCTCCACTTAATAGGCAGGGATATCGCAAACTGTCCCATTTACCAGTCAAGAACCTTATGGACACGAAGCAAAGTAATGCCAGAGAGGGATTTAGGTTGAATCTGTTTTTTCATGGAGCCCTAAAATACTGAAAGTCAATTTCATTTATCTAGGGGAAAAAAGTATGATGCAAAATGCCCACCTGAGGTGTAACGGTCACAGTTGAGTTTTTTATGATTATAGCTACACAGATACACACAACTACACATATAAAAGAGCATACGTGTTAACAGAATATTTAAAATATATTTTTAAAGGATGATTCCTCTTGTGGGAGAGAAAATCCTCCATTGTAGTGAAAGGTAGGAGAGTAGCTGTCATCTGGAACTGCAAGCCGATGGGGAGAGGGCCACAGGGGAAGCTCTGGCAAGAACTGAAGCATTCCCTATCTGGACTGTGGCGGTGCTGGTATTATACGTTTTCTTTGACTATAAAGGTCACCCTTCTACCTAGCAGTAGTGTCAGCCTTCATCTGGGGAATGAAGGGGGAGCAAACGTCTATGCTGCAGATTATCCACATCCACCCTGGACTGGCTTCCTGCCCTCCACTCAGAACACAAGTGGCCTGACACGGTTTACGGGTGGCACATGAACTAGTGTACGTGTGTCCTTGGAATACAGCTGGAGTCAAACACATTCTGTTGACTTCTTTGCTTCCCCACAAAATCTGAGCTGCTTTGACACTACTCACCACTTCTCTCCTCTAGGAGAGACCCTGAGGCCCTCTAGGCCCACACCCACTGCTTCTCTAATTCAGGACTGCTCTGTGTGGCTCCTCTGTCTTGTGGGACCCTAAGAACCCTATGCTCGGTCAGCCCTGGTGGCTCAGTGGTTTAGCGCTGCCTTCAGCCCAGGGCCTGATCCTGGAGACCCAAGATCGAATCCCGCGTCAGGCTCCCTGCATGAGCCTGTTTCTCCCACTGCCTGTGTCTCTGCCTCTCTATCTCTGTGTCTCTCATGAATAAATAAATAAATTCTTAAAAAAAAAAAAAAACCCTCTGCTCTTCTTCCTCCCCTCCTTCACCTTTAAGGCAACAATCCTCACATCTACATCCATAGGCTCATCTAAGGACAGCAGAAAGGTGACAAATCCCAAACATTTGCCAGCCCGAGGCATTTAGTAGGGAAGGAAAGGTAGGTTCATCAACACTTCACTTAACAAGAACCTACCTACTAAATCTGGAATTCATGACTGAAGTAACTATTTATGATGACCTTCATTCAACCAACAAAGGTCTACTAAGCACTTACATGTGCCAGAGTTCTGGAGCTGGGGACAGAGCAATGAACTGACAAAATCTACATTTCCAAACTAGGGATTTCCTAGGCCAGGGGAGGGGAGGAGGCTCGGTGCCTAAGGGTCTAATGGTACACTGTAACCAGGATGGTGGGTGTTGGCTCACTTGTTAAAACTCATTGATTGAATGTACACTTCAAATCGGTGAGTTTTATTACATGTACAGTTAACCCTTGAACAACGTGGGGGTTAAGAGCACCAACCTCTGTGCAGTCAAAAATCTTGCATATAACTTCTAACTTCCCCAAAACTTAACTATTAATAGCTTCTACTGTCGACTGGAAGCCTTACCGATAACATCAACAGTTAAGTAACACATATTTTGTATGTTATATGTATTATATAATGTATTCTTACAATAAAGTACACTAGAAAAAAAGAAAATGTTAAGAAAATTGTAAGGAAGAGAAAATACATTTACAGTGCTGTCCTGTACGGATCAATACCGAAAATATGTTGTCTGTTTACACCAGAAATCATCTGTCAGGGCCTACATCAATATTCTTATATACGATACAAAAGACTATAGATGTTATACATATGACTAACAGTAGACATCAAAAAATAAAAGATAGGGGCACTAGGGTGGCTCAGTGGTTGAGTGTCCGTCTTTGGCTCAGGTCGTGATCCCAGGGTCCCGGGATAGAGTCCTGCATCAGACTCCCTGCATGGAGCCTACTTCTCCCTCTGCCTGTGTCTCTGCCTCTCTCTCTCTGTGTGTGTGTGTGTGCGCGCGTCTCTCATGAATGAATAAATAAATAAAATCTTAAAAAAAAAAAAGAATTTATTGTTTTGGGCTTGACGGCTTTCACAGCTTCTTCTCTAATGATGCCATCTCTACTAGCATAATCCTTCCAGACTTTCATGATGTTGTATCAGGGTACCCTTCCACAGTGTTGACAATCCTTTCCATAGAGCACTGTGTTTCATGAGCCTTAAAGGTCCTTATAACCCCTTGACCTACAGGCTGAATTAGAGATATTGTGTTTGGGAACAAGTAGACCAGTCTGACGCCTTCAGTGTTGAACTCATGGGCTTCTGGGTGGCCAGGGGCATTGTCCAATATCAAAGGAACATTAAAAGGCAGTCTCTTATTAGCAAGGTACTTCATTAATGGGGCCCATCCAGAAACAGGATTCTTGTTGTCCAGGCCTCCTTCTTCTACAACCAAGACTGGCACCTGCTATTTATCTTTTCCCTTGAAAACTTGGGGAGTTATCAGCTTTATAGATAAGGGCTGTCCTGATCAGAAACCTGACTGCAGGGCAGCCTGGGTGGCTCAGTGGTTTAGCGCTGCCTTCAGCTCAAGGCATTATCCTGAAGACCTGGGATGAGTCCCACCTCGGGCTCCCTACATAGAACCTGCTTCTCCCTCTGCCTGTGTCTCTGCCTCTCTCTGTCTCTCATGAATAAATAAATAAAATCTTTCAAAAATAAAAATAAAAAAGAAAGAAACCTGACTGCATTTGTATGAAACTGTAGAATTAGCCTATCCCTTCCTGTCTTAAATCTTGGCATCACTTCTCTTTCTTACTAATAAACATCCTTCGTAGCATATTTTTCCCCCAGAACAGGGCACTCTGTCTATATTAAAAACCTGTGTAGGCAGACATATTCTCTCCTCAAAGATCTTCTTACTGGGGTCTGGGAACTTGTCTGCTGCCTCTTGGCTGGCAGAAGCTACTTCTCCTGTTAGCTTGGCTTTTTTTTTTTTTTTTTTTTTTTAAGCCAAACCTCTTTTTAAGATTATCAAACCAAATTCTGCTGGCTCTGAATTTTCCAGCTTTAGATCCTTTACCTTTTTTTTGCTTTAAGTTATCATATAATGACTTTGCTTTTTCTCAAATCACCATGGAGTCTAAAGGTATACCTCTCTTAAAGCCAATCCTGAACCGCATAGAAGCTGCATTTTCAATATGAGATAAAAATATATTTCACAGGACGCCTGAGTGGCTCAGCAGTGGAGCATCTGCCTTCGGCTCAGGGTGTGATCCTGGGATCCAGGATCGAGTCTCACATGAGGCCCCTTGTAGGGAGCCTGCTTCTCCCTCTGCCTGTGTCTCTCTCTGTCTCTCATGAATAAACAAATAAAACATTTACAAATAAAAAATATATATATGTATTTCACAAAAAAGTGAAAGATTTTTGCACCTGCTGGTGTAGCTATGGCAATGGCCTCATGAATTTCCTTTTTTTTTTTTTTTTTTCCCAATGGATCTTCCTGAAATAATTGGTGGGCAACCACAGTGGCAGACCTCAATCTATAGGTCATATCAAGCAATTCAACTTTTTTAAAAAATGTCATGTCATGACTTTCCTCAGCTTTTTGGGAGCATTTTCTACATCACTAGTGGCACTTTGCATGGGTCCCATGGTAGGATTCAGGGTTGATCATATTGCACTAAGCATGATGAAAAATATACGGGAACCCCAAGAGATCACTCTTTTTAAAATTTTTCCTATTTAAATTCAATTGGCCAACATATAGTATAACACCCAGTGCTCATCACACCACATTCCTTCCTGAATGCCCACCACCCAGTTATCCTCTCCCCCCACCCCAACTCTTCTTCTGCAACTTTTTATTTTTCAGAGTTAGGAGTTTCTCATGGTTTTCTTCCTCTCTAATTTTTCCCCACTCAGTTTTTCCCCTTTCCTTATAGTCCCTATCCCTATTTCTTATATCCGCATAGGAGTGAAACCGTATGGGATCCCTGGGTGGCGCAGCGGTTTAGCGCCTGCCTTTGGCCCAGGGTGCGATCCTGGAGACCCGGGATCGAATCCCATATCAGGCTCCCGGTGCATAGAGCCTGCTTCTCCCTCTGCCTGTGTCTCTGCCTCTCTCTCTCTCTGTGACTATCATAAGTAAATAAATAAAAATTAAAAAAAAATTAAAAAGGAGTGAAACCGTATGATCATTGTCCTTCTTCGACTGACTTCTAGCACTCAACATAATACCCTACAGTTCCATCCATGTCGATGTAAATATAGGTATTCATCCTCTCTGACGGCTGAGTAATATTCCATAGTATATCTATACCACATCTTCTTTATCCATTCATCTGTCCAAGGACATCTCAGCACTTTCCACAGTCTGGCTATTGTGGACATTTCTTCTATGAACATTGGGGTACAGGTGTCCTGTCATTTCACTACATCTGTATCTTTGGGGTAAATACCCAGGAGTACAATTACTGGGTGGGAAGGTAGCTCTATTTTTAACTTCTCCAGGAACCTTCATACTGTTTTCCAGAGTGGCAGCACCAGCCTGCATTCCTACCAGCATTGTCCACATCCTGGCCAACATTTGTTGTTTCCTGTCTTGTTAATTTTAGCCATTCTCACTGGTGCAAAGTGGTATTCCAAGAGATTACTCTTTTTTGTTGTTTTTTTTTTTGTTTTTGTCTGTCTGTTTGTTTGTTTGTTTGTTTTTGAGATTACTCTTTACTGCAACATGAAATTTACTGGAGGGACAAACTGCTCACATAGAGATGACTAGTGTCACACCAAATCTTAAACAGATACTTGCAATACTTGAGCTCACCGCAACAGCAACAGGAGGAGGTAGCTACAAAACTATTACAGAAGTACGGTAGGCACTATAGTCAGGTTTAAGTGAGATTTAATACTGCATCATTACATTTGTTTACATTTCTCTAGACTAAGAATGGCACCATATGTGGTCTGCATTTGTGTACGTAAGTTTTAATAAATTTTAAATTTTTATAATAAATTTGTATGGTAGTAAATGATAAAAACAGACTAGTATCTACATATATTTCATGCATTTATGAATTTATGACATACCTTTTTCTTACATTTTTAAATATCTCTAGGTTATGCTGCTCATCTGTGAGTTTTTTCAAACTGTTGCAAATCTAAAAAAATTTTATAATATATATAGAAAAAAAAAAATCCATGTGTCAGTGGACCCACGCAATTCAAACCTGGGTTGTTCAAGGGTCAACTATTTATTATACCTGAATACAAATGTAAATCTTAATTTATTTTATTTTTACCTTAATACAAATTGAATTTTTAAAAAGTCCATGCCCATAGAGCTTTCATTCTAATAGCCTTCATATAAAGTTTTACACATGAAGCTCTAAGCCTTCAACAGTGCAACTGTGGCTTTAGATATGAAAATTTCAAGGGTACCTGGGTGGCTCAGGTGGTCAAGCATCTGCCTTGGGCTCAGCTCATGATCTAAGGGTCCTGGGATTGAGCCCCACCATGGGGCTCCCTGCTCAGCGGAGCATCTGTTTCTCTCTCTCCCTCTGTCTACCCCCCACCGCCACTCATGCACTCTCTCTCTCTCTCAAATAAATAAATAAAATCTTTTAAAAATACATGAAAAGTCACAGGAACTTTAAAAATGTGTAGTATTTAGGGATCCCTGGGTGGCGCAGCGGTTTGGCGCCTGCCTTTGGCCCAGGGCGCGATCCTGGAGACCCGGGATCGAATCCCACGTCGGGCTCCTGGTGCATGGAGCCTGCTTCTCTCTCTGCCTGTGTCTCTGCCTCTCTCTCTCTCTGTCTGTGACTTAAATAAATAAATAATAAATAAAATATTTTAAAAAAAATGTGTAGTATTTAATTTCAAACTCTGTAGAAGAGTGATGAACTATGCTAACCAAGATTTCTCTGACTCTAATTACCAGAAGAAATCCAAATTGTTATAAGAATATGGGATGCCTGGATGGCTCAGTGGTTGAGCATCTGCCTTCAGCTCAGGGCGTGATCCCAGGGTGCTGGGATCAAGTCCCACATCGGGCTACCCCCAGGGAGGCTGCTTCTCCCTCTGCCTGTGCCTCTGCCTCTCTCTCTCTCTCATGAATAAAACCTTTAAAAAAATTAAAAAAATAAATTGTCATGGGAATAAATACAATCTATACAGATCTAGAAAGCAAGGAAAGCGGCTATTTTGCTTATGTCTGAGACCTTAATCCTTCATCACACACACTATGTTTCGATGCCACAATAAGCAAGACAAGAATCACAGTTAATTTTGGAACTTTGCCCCCTGGGTTAGGCATCAGGCTTTGAGTCAAACTCTGCCACGGTTTCATTCAGAGGAAACCCTTGGAATTCTGGAAACGCCCCTCACCTGAGCTTGCCATTTTCTCCAGTAGCCCCCAGCTCCTCTGAAAGTTGGGACTCCGCTCTCAGCACTAACGCCAGCCCCTGAAATGATGACTATGTGCTTCGCTTTTGCAAAAAGCTTCCGAAAATCAGCCATATCTGAAGAAAGAACAAAATCTTTATAAATCCAGTGTACCATGTGGACATTTATATCCTGTATTGATTGTTCCTATTTGGACTTGACCTCGTGTGAAATCATACTTTCGGATACTCAAATAAAAATCAGTCCTATACAGGGGCACCTGCATGGTTCAGGCAGTTGAGCATCTGACTCTCGATTTCCACTCAAGTTGCTATCTCAGGGTCGAGAGATTGAGCCCCGTATCAGGGTCCACGCTGGGCATGGAGTCTGCTTGAGATTGTCTCTCTCTCTAAAATAAGCAAATACATCTTTAAAAAAATCAGGGCCACCTGGGTGGCTCAGTCAGTTAAGCATCTGCCTTTGGCTCAGGTCATGATCCCAGGGTCATGGGATAAAGCCCCACATTGGGCTCCCTGCTCACTGGGGAGCCTGCTTCTCCCTCTGCCGCTTCCTGTTGCTCCCCTGCTTATGCTCTCTATCAAATGTATAAATAAAATCTTTTAAAAATAAATTAAATTAAATTTTAAAAATTAAAAAAAAAAAATCACTCCTGTACCATGAAGACACCATTCATGTGGCCTAATGTGCGAGCATATAGCATCTTAAAGAAAGAAGCAGGGCCCATGACTCTGGCTTTGAATCTCGGCTGTCTCCCATCCATCCACCTGTGAGCTCTGATGGAAAGGACTTGCCCTCTGCTCTCTGGCTGTTTGAGGTACACAGTACTGCCTTCCCACAAGCAGGCTGTTAGAAAGATTTTTAAAAGCTAATGGATGGGAAAATGCCAGACCAGCACTGCCTGTGACCACCACCCCCACCACCACCAACACAGACATCTCCCCAGAGTGGCTAACCTATGCTAATGCACTGCAAATTTTGGCAAAAGTGCAGGTGAGTCTTTGGTGCAGCAGGTTTTCTGGTCTCCCCCACTGGAGGCAATGGAGACCCTGGAATGAAGGAGCATCCCCTGAGAGATGGAACTGGGGATAGCCGAGATGGAGAAAAGGAGAGATAGGGGGATGGAGGTGGAGAGACAATGAACTGAGATATGAAAAGGAACATGACTCTATTTTGTACCCCAAGCTGGTAAGACAGATTGTTGGTCTCTCATATATTGCCACCTTCCTTATAAGACCTCAGCCTGGTAAGCCCAGAGTCACCTTCATGACTGGCCCAGGACTGAGAACCTCAATAAAGATCCCCATCCCTTCTTCCCTTCCCTTCCTCTCTGGCTATTGGTAAGAAGGCACAGGGAGTAAAAGTAGACTCTCAGAAACAAAGAAGCAGAGGATCCAACTCCCTCTCCAAATGCATTCTTTTTTTTTTTTTTTTTTTTAAGATTTTATTTATTTGACAGAAAGAGCACACAAGCAGGGGGAGGGGCAGAAGGAGAGGGAGAAGCAGGCTCCCCACTGAGCAGGGAGCCTGACTCAGGACTCGATCAATCCCAGGACTCTGAGATCATGACCTGAGCCAAAGGCAGACATTTTACTGACTGAGCCACCCAGGTGCCCCTCCCAGGCGCTCTCTGGGATCACGTTAGGAAGTTTAAGTCCCAAAGGATTTAAGATGGTGCTGGTACACTGTTCCCTTATGATATAACTAGCCCAACCATTTGCCGACCATGCCGAAGCTTAGCCCACGCTCACATTCCCTTCGGAGATAGACCAGTATGACAAATGAGGCTCACTAAAGCTGTCCAACCAGGAAGAATTCAAAAAAAGAAACCCAGTCTGGGTGGATTAGAGTTTGCAGTTTGGTCTAATCTCCTGAAAAAAACAAGATGCTTAATAGAAAAAAGAGTACGTTACTAGGGACTCTTTGTATGACTTCAGGGTTCAAACCCTACAAATGTTCTCAAGGACTTCAAAGTTCACTCATAATGCTTTCCCTTAGCTCTAAACATCTTTAAACAAAAAACAAAAAACAAAAAACAAAACAAAAACCTGAAACATCATCCTGATGAATAGATCCTAGTTAAGGTGATTCTATTAAGGTCCCACTTTTAGCAACTTCTAGAAACAAGAAGGTCAGCTTGGATTTGGTTCTTGGAAAACAGGATGCAGGGATCCCTGGGTGGCGCAGCGGTTTAGCGCCTGCCTTTGGCCCAGGGCGCGATCCTGGAGACCCGGGATCGAATCCCACGTCGGGCTCCCGGTGCATGGAGCCTGCTTCTCCCTCTGCCTATGTCTCTGCCTCTCTCTCTCTCTCTCTCTCTCTCTGTGTGACTATCATAAATAAATTAAAAAATTAAAAAAAAAAAAAAAGGAAAACAGGATGCAAATACAATAATGTTAACATGGTGTAAAATCTAGAGAAGGAGGAGGAGGTGGGGGAAGGGGAGGAGGAGGAGGGGGAGGAGGAGAAGAAAGAAGAAAGAAGAAGAGGCATTTCCCAATGACTGAGGGAAAATACCCCAGGACATTTTGCAGTTCCAAACCCAGATGGCCCACTCTGGGCAGAAGTCAAGCAAGCACACAGCTGTGGGTCCCCCATAGATTCAAGCAGCCTGCCTTATTCCCAAGGGATTTGGTTGTTTTCTGTTCCTGAACTTGGGCAAAATGGAAGGAGGGGCTGGTATGTCTGGGCACACTTGCAATATTAGAAAGAAGTTATCCAGAAGTTGAAAAATAACAAAAAGAGGTCAGCTTGGCCTTTCAATACCATACTAACACACGTTTAACAGGCCCACCAAAGATCCTGTATTATATAAATCTGTTAGGCACTATATTCACTACAGATTAAGAGCCCAGCTAGAGATAAGAATCCCATCTGTGCAGAACATTTAACTCCATATAATGCTGTAAGGACAAACCTCGCTGAGAGGCAAGGACTTTAAAAGACAAATCCTAGGTGAGAAGCTTGAATGCAAATATTCTGGGAGAAGCAATAAAATGTATCCAAAGGACTTCAGTTTGACTACTCAGAGGTAATCCCAGACCCTGTCCTGGAAGGGGCTTGCCTGAGGAAAGATGGCAGCTTTCTCCAAAAGCTTGCCTAGCACTCGCGCCACTATAGACATTCCCCCTCAAAGTCCAGGAACTCTCAGGTACTACAAATTCCACTGGAGATGAAGGGGGTGGCAGGCTGAGAAAGACCTACTTGAACTTGGTCGAGCCATTGTTGGGCAAATCCGGGTTCCAGTGGAGGCTGGAGACTTCAATCCACGATACAGCCCATAAAGTAATCGACAGGGGGCAATCTGAAGAGGTTGCATCAAGTTGTCTTTGTGGTACTAATTCCTGAGATGGGTTCTAGAAAAAAACCACAGAAACAAATAAAATCAACTTGTTTTTGTACATACATGTGTGTATCTATCTATGTGTGTGTGTGTGTGTGTGTGTGTGTGTGTGTGTGTATATGTAAGAATGCCCTTTATAAAAATCATTAGTAACAGATCTGGATGGTATTCGTCCTCTAAACCAACTGTTTCCCACTTATGTTCTCAAGCACTCCCAGGGGCCCTGAAGCAGTGGTTCTCAAAGACTGGCTCCCAGACCAGCAGTATTCTCCAAGTTTGAGAAATACTGCCTTAGAGGCTTGGGAAGGGGTAAGATGGAAAAATTCATTTGAAAAAATCAAGTTCTGCTTTTTAAAAGGTATGAAAAGGTAAGGAAAAGGCATGCCTTCTCAACTTTTGATCAAAATACAGTTTCTACGAGAATGTAAATTCTGAGAATGGAACTGGGCAAGGAAGACTTGTACTATGCCACCAAATAAGACCAAGAGAACATCAAGTCAAAAGAAACTGTGACTTAAAGCACATTTAGTAAATTTCTATCCAGCCCTGAGGAATTTTATAAAAAACCAGACACAGAGGAGGACAATATTTGGCTCACTGACATCAAAAGGGTAACTGGCAGGGCTGACTCTGATCGAGTGGGCAAACTGTTGGAAGAACTCAGAATGAAAGGTCTGTAGATCTAGAAAACAGAAAAATAATACATTTACCAAAATGTCATAATCCCTTTGGAAGACAACCTATCAAAATTACCAGTGCATTTGCCCTTTGACCTAGCAATCCCAAGTGTGGAAAATTTTTAAACAGAGTTGCCCACATCCAAAATGACAGATCTACAGTTGTTCTTTAGATCACTGTGGTTGATTGGAAACAACCTATCAATGGGGGATGAGTTCAGTAAACAATGGCACAGTCACAATACCCAGAATGACAATAAAATATGCATATGAATCCACCAATATGACATTCTAGAAGGGACAAAACTAAGGGAACAGAAAATAGGTCCAGTGGCTGCCTGAGCAGGGAGGAGTGAAAACACAAAGGGGCTGGAGGGGATTCTCAAGGGTGACAAAACTGTCCTACGACTTGATTAAGGCTGTGGTTACAGGATTGTGTCTGTCAAAACCCACGAAACACTACACTCAAAAAGGGTTATTTTCCGGGGATCCCTGGGTGGCGCAGCGGTTTGGCGCCTGCCTTTGGCCCAGGGCGCGATTCTGGAGACCCGGGATCGAATCCCACGTCGGGCTCCCGGTGCATGGAGCTTGCTTCTCCCTCTGCCTGTGTCTCTGCCTCTCTCTCTCTCTCTCTGACTATCATAAATAAATAAATAAAATTTAAAAAAAAAAAAGAAAAAAGGGTTATTTTCCTGTATGTGAACTATAGGATAGTTTAAAAATAAAGGTAATGGGCATAGGGTTTCAGCTTTGTAAAATAAAAAGTTTTAGAGACTGATTATACAACAAAGTAAATGTACTTACTTAACACTACTGAACTGTTCCCTTAAAAAGGGGCACATTGGGGCGCCTGGGTGGCTCAGCGGTTAAGTGTCTGCCTTTGGCCCAGGGCGTGATCCTGGGGTCCTGGAATCGGGTCCCACATTGGGCTCCCTGCAGGGAGCCTGTTTCTCCCTCTGCCTCTGTCTCTGCCTCTCTCTGTCTCTCACGAATAAATAAAACCTTAAAAAAAAAAGATGGGGGCACTTGGGAGGCTCAGGGGTTGAGCATCTGCATTTGGCTCAGGTGGTGATCCTGAGGTCCTGGGATGGAATCCTGGGATCAGTCCTGCATTGGGCTCCCCACAGGAAGCCTGCTTCTCCTTCTACCTATGTCTCTGCCTCTCTCTGTCTTTCATGAATAAAAAAAATGGTTAAGATGGTAAATTTTTATGTTCTGTGTATTTTACTACAATTTAAAAAAAACAAATGAACAAAGTGATTAAATGTAACTTGCCACTGTATTTATAAGCAGACAAAAAAAAAAAGAAGTGATGGCTGGTATAAGCAGAGCAGAGATAGTAAGAGAGGTTAAAAATAAATGTCTGAAACCATAAGAGACTCTTAACCATAGGAAACAAACTGAGGGGAGGGAGGTAGGGGGAGGGGGTAACTGGGTGACAGACATTAAGGAGGACAGGGTGGAAAGAGCAGTGTTATATAAGACTAATGAATCACTGAATCTACCTCTGAAACCAATGATACATTATATGTTAATTGAATTTAAATAAAATTTTAAAATATTTTAAAATGTCTGGAAGATGAGGCTCAAAAACCAGTTACTAAAAAAATTTAAAAATGATAAATAAAATAAAAAGGTTTTAAAAACCTGTTAGTGACAAATTGGATTATTTCATTCCACAAAGCATTCCAATGTGCTGATTTCATGTTAAAAAAAAAAAAAAAAAAGATAGTCTCTCTTAATCTTTTTTTTTTTTTTTTTTAATGTAAGCTCTATGCCCAACATAGGGCTTAAATTTACAACCCCAAGATCAAGAGCTGCATGCTCTACCGCCTGACCCAGCCAGGCATCCCAAGACATTCTCTAGAACCTTGACCGATATCTTCAGAATATAAAGAGGGGAAAAAGTCAGATGCATATAGTGTTTTGTAAGAGAAATGGAAGGAGATAGAAGTATATACTATAGCATTTATCTATATTTGCATTTTAAAAAATGGAAGATTTCCCAAGTAATGAGTAAAAAGAGTTAGAGGTGGGGTGAGAAATAGCATGTTTGGAGACCAGAGGAAAAGCAAGGATTTTCAATGCATGTGTTTGTAGGTGTACAGTGTCCATGCTCTCCAGTGAAAGACCACAAACACACCTGAGGTTGAGCAAGTTGCAAGGAGAGAGCAGCACACTGAGGACCTGCAAAGTGTCTCAGGTACAGTGTTAGCACGGATTTATTACAGGAGCCGGGTCTGTGTCAGGAAGGCTAGTGAGAGTTGCTAGAAGCAAGCTTTGTTCTAGACCGTCAGGGAATAGGACACCTTGGTTATCTTCGTGAACCTTCCTGAAAAGGTGCAACGAGTGAAACAGGGCTAGAGCTGGGGTCAAGACGCAGCAGTCTCTCCTATTAGCCAGGATAGGAGGATGGTCTGTCATTTTTGTGGTTTAGAAAATGTTCTTGTTTTTGTCTGGGTTCAGACCTAATTGATGGAGTTGTCTTGTCTTTGTCCTGATTCACTGTGGTCACAGGAGAGCCTTGTCTGATGTTGGTACTCTGTGAAATTATGTTCAACAGAACACCAGGGTCCATTGCATAGGGCCAGGACAAAACAAGGAAGCAAACCAAATGTCCATCAACTTATAAAGGGGGAAAAACAAAAAACAAAACAAAACAAAACACCAACTGTGATTCATCTATACAATGAAATATTATTCCACAATGAAAAGAATAAACTGCTACTCTATGCAAAAACATGAGTGAGCTTTTACAGTATTATGCAATAGTAACTTGACAGGAGAAAAAGCTAACAGACCCAACCTCAACTGAGTGATCAAAATTAACATCGTCAGTAACAAGACATACTGACTTCATCTACCTCCTTAGAGGATGCAATGAGAGGGCAAAACATCACTTCCGTAGAATTTCCCCCCAAAATGCATTTAATTTAATTATTAAAAATACAGCAGACAACTCCAGTGGCGGAAGCATTCTACAGCAAAATTGACTGGTACTCTTCAAAAAAGTTACCAAGATAATGAAAAATAAAGACTGGGGACTTCTCCCCAGATTGCAGACTTAAAGAGACATGACAAAGAAATTCTCCAAAGGGATTCTGGGTTGGATCCAAGACATGAAAGGAGACACTGCTGGGAGAAGTGGCAAAATTTGAGTGAAATTTTGCAGAGGCAAAAATAGCAAACAGTATCTTGCCAATGTCAATGTCCTGGTTTAGATCCTTGTATTCTAGTTTGGTAACACGTTAACCTTAGGGGAAATTGGATGAACAATATATGGGAATTCTGTGTACTATTTCTGCAACATTTCTGTAAACCTAGAATTATTTTGAAGTAACAAAAAATAAAGAAAAGCATTATGCTAAGCAAATGAAGCTAAAACCAAAACCTACATACTATTGAGATCATTTATATGATATTATGAAAGAGCAAAACTGTAGGTACAGAAATCATATCCTTGGTTTGCAGGAACTGGGGGAGGGAGGAGGCAGGGAGGGCCAGGGAACTTTTTTAAAGCAGTAAAGCAGTGGAAAATTCTATGTCTTTATTTTGTAGTGGTTTCCAAAAACTCATGGAACTGTATAATAAGAAGGGTGAAATTTCATAATACCTAAGTCAGATTTCAATAAACCTTACTTAAAAACAAAAAGCAAGCACAATGACAAATTTGCAGCATAACCCATCCCTGATGTAATCAAAAAGATTAGAGAAGAAGCTTGGAATTTTGAAAAAGAGGGTAGGTTAGAGAAAAATGGTGTAGTGCTGGTTTCTACAACAACCTCATGGGACAAGACTCTCTCGCTGCCTGGAGTCCTTTCTGCAAAGAAGGAATGCAGGTCAGAGCCTGGGAACACCAAAAAAGGCCCCTGGCTGCTGATGGGGGTGGGGGAAGAAGGTGGGCTGACTTGGGTACAGAGGAACCCTGGTAAGCAGCCTGCAGACTGCAACAATGGGAATGCTGAACCATCATGAAAATCACCCTAGTGCCCCATTTATAAAGGATGCAAGGGGGAAATGGCTTGACATGATTTTCACCTGGCATGGGCAGGATAGGCTTTTAAGAAACTTCAATTTATTTGGAAAAACTAATTATTTGAAACACCTCAGTAACAAGTGAGGTGTTGTGATAGTTTTTTTTTAATTATGGAAAAACTTAAACATACACAAAAATAGTATAATGAATTCTTATGCTCCCATCAGCCAGCTTCAATAATTATCAAGAAAAAATTCATTTGAGGCTTTAAGATACTGTCATAGATGATAACTGTTAAATTTGCACATCTTGATAAAAACTGTGAAAATCAAAGTTCCCAATACTGGGAATACTAACTTGCCTAAAACTTTCACACGTATTTTTTTTTTAATTTTTATTTATTTATGATAGTCACACAGAGAGAGAGAGAGGCAGAGACACAGGCAGAGGGAGAAGCAGGCTCCAGGCACCGGGAGCCCGACGTGGGATTCGATCCCGGGTGTCCAGGATCGCGCCCTGGGCCAAAGGCAGGCGCCAAACCACTGCGCCACCCAGGGGTCCCAACTTTCACACGTATTACATGAAGTTACTTATGTGATCATTTTTAGCTTAATATATATCTTTAGTTACTTCTCTCAAAAAGGAAGATGTTTGGGCAGGCCTGGTGGCTCAGCGGTTTAGCGCCGCCTTCAGTCCAGGGCATGATGCTGGAGACCCTGCATGGAGCCTGCTTCTCCCTCTGCGTCCCTCTCTCTCTGTCTCTCATGAGTAAATAAATAAAATCTTAAAAAAAAAAAAAAAAAAAGTTTGACTCCACTGCTAAAATTTGAAGACATCACTTTGTTCCAGAAAATTCTTTTCTTCTTCTGTAGGTTTTCAAATGTTTGCAAACATTCCTGCTTACGGTCAAAGACTTCTAGGTAACCCCTGAATAAACTGTCCTATTTTTTTCCTCAGACACGAAGGTAGGATTTTAAAGCATTAAGAACTTTAAACAATGTAAGGAAAATCCAATCAACAGAGGCATTAAAATAAAGCAGCCAGCTACAGTGCTCTTTGTCTATACAGTTCTTATGCAAGAAGGTCTCAGTGATAGGTCTTCTGCCAAATAGCTATGAAATGAAGACAAATCTTCATTCTATTCTGAGCAGGAGTATTGAATTTGTTGCTAATTATAAACAGTTGTCAAAAATTTGAGAATACTGGGGTGCCCAGCTGGCTTATTAGGTAGAGCATGAGACTCTTGATCCTAGGGTTGTGAGTCTAAGCCCCACTTTGGGTGTAGATATTACTTAATAAAATCTTTTAAAAAATTTTTTTAAACACTTGGGAATATTAAGGAATTTTTTATTGTATGATTGACAAGATTAGGACATAATGCCTGGGTAAAATGTTACTAATTTTTCATCTAAGTTTTCCTATTCAAATGTTTTCATTATTGAGTAATAAAATTACTTTCACCAGGAACACTGAACTCAAAATAATAAAGTAGGACGAAGTTTTACTTGTTCATGTTTCAACATTTCCAAAAATCAGTAGTTTCTAGATTCTTTGCCTAGGAAATGCAATCACCAAGTACTTTTTGGGAAGACAGCTTTAGGTCTCATCTAATCCATTAGACGTGAATTATGTCTAATGACACACATGTGTATTACACATACAGATGCATGTATACACACACTCACGGGCTATAATACAATCAAAATACATTCTAAACATATATATCATTTGCATTTCATATCTCTTCTCATACTAACTTATTAATTTATTAGTAGAATCTAAGTTTTCCGTGTCTATCTTAACTAATGAATCAGAAAACTTCTGGTCTCATAAAACCATTATGCTTCCTGTTTTACCAGTGAACATTTCACATGATTTTTTTTTTTTTTTTAAAGAATGTGGGAAACGCTTTGCTAAATTTTCCATTAATCCAAAGGTGTTCTGCAAGTCTTTCCATGAATGTGCAAAGTAGGAATTAAATACAAAACATTTACGTGTTTTACAACAGTGCCACCTGAAATGTGCTTCCAAGATCAAAAAATGCTCAGAACGTAAGATTATTTTCAAGATGCTCCCACAGAGGATCTATTGGAAGCATCTTCTATGCCAACATTTATTTGCCTCTCTGGGGTGTCAGGGTGAGCAGTGGCTCTACCTTCCACAAGCCTACAACCCTGTTCAAGTGGAAAAGCAAATTTCTCTGGCAGCACAGGCCACCACTGTGCTGATTCAGTGAATGGAGAAATCCATTACCCTGCCTTTTATATTCAGGGAGGGAAGACAGGACCACAGGGGAGAAAATAAATGCATTCATCAAACAGTCATTGGGAGCTTTCTGGGTGTAGGACTGGCTCCCCAAACACTGGAGGTTATTCTGGGTGAATGGCAGTCTCTTGTTTAACCAAACTTTTGAACTCACCTACTGAATTAGGAAAAAAAAAAAAGAAAAAAGAAAAATGTCTGTATGCTCCCTGTGGCATCCTACCAATGCTGAAAAATACAACAAATGAAAGGTTAGATCAGGAATTCGAGATTAAGGATCCCCGGGTGGCTCAGCGGTTTAGCGCCTGCCTTCAGCCCAGGGCCTGATCCTGGAGCCCCGGGATCGAGTCCCGCGTCGGGCTCCCTGCATGGAGCCTGCTTCTCCCTCCCTCTGCCTCTCTCTCTCTCTCTCTCTCTGTGTCATCATAAATAAATAAATCTTTAAAACAATATTTAGGGATCCCTGGGTGGCGCAGCGGTTTAGCGCCTGCCTTTGGCCCAGGGCGCGATCCTGGAGACCCGGGATCGAATCCCACGTCGGGCTCCCGGTGCATGGAGCCTGCTTCTCCCTCTGCCTGTATCTCTGCCTCTCTCTCTCTCTCTGTGTGACTATCATAAATAAATAAAAAAAAAATTTTTAAAAATATTTAAAACAAAAATAGGAACTGCAAAAACTTACACAGATAAATACTTCTTGAACCTCTCAGAGCTAAGTGCGTGCAATGGAGCAGTGCCCGGCCATCCCCTCCACCAACTGCTCTCACCAGGGCCACCACACACCTCCATCCACCTGCTAACCCGCGTGGTGGTCTGGCTCCTCCTGGCCACGTCCAGCCTCGGCCTGCTGGATCACCCCCGCACCCCCACCCCCACCCCCACCGCCACCCGCACCCCCACGGCAAGCAGGTGCTGCCTCTGGCTTCCGAGCACCACGCTCCCCAGGTCTCCGCTCCTCCCCCGCCGCCTGCAACGCGCAACAGCCGGCTCCCCGCGCTCGCTCCCCGCCCGCCGGCCTCCGGACCCCTCGCCCCGCAAGCCTCAGGCACCCTCTCCGGGAGCCCGACCTCCCTGCCCCACCCCCGCCCCGCAGCCACCAGCCCCGGCCGCCGTCACGGGCCACCCAGGCTGCGGCGGGGGCCGCGCGGGCTCCCCCGGACCCGACGCTCGGCGCAGGCCCCCCGGGCTCCCCCCGCGCGGCGGCCCACCGGGCCCACCTGCTCCGGCCGCCGGACCTTGAACCTCGCTTCCGGCCCCCTCCCTCGTCTCCCGGGCGGCGGCGGCCCGCAGGCTAGGCCCGGAGCACGCCCGGGCTCGAGGCTCCGCACGGGTGGCGGCCCTGCCCGCGGGCTCCGGGGGGTCCACTCCCCTCCCCCTCGCTGCTCCGCCCGTCAAGGCCCCCGGGAGCGGGGGAGCGCGCATGCGCCGGCAGGCCCCGCCCCTGGCTGGCCCCGCCCCCTGACTGGCCCCGCCCATGGCCCCGCCCCCCGCCCCGCCCCGCGGGGGTCCGGGTCCCCTGCAGCCGAGGGAGGCCGCCGAGCAGTCCCCGCCGCGCCGGGCCCACCTGCCCGGGCCTCTGTGAGCGACCCTCCCTCTTAAGTCGTGATTTATTACCTCTTTTCTGCTTGGAGCCACCGCTGGATGATGCAGCTGCGGGACAGTGCATTCCAGATTGGGGCAGCCCTCCTTGAAACGCTGCTTCCAGTGATGGTGCTTCCAGTTGGGTTCCCTGGCACCACCACTGTGATTTTTTTTTTTTTTAAGATTCTATGTATTTATTCATGAGAGACACGGGGGGGGGGGGGGCAGAGACACAGGCAGAGGGAGAAGCAGGCTCCATGCACCGGGAGCCCGACGTGGGATTCGATCCCGGGTCTCCAGGACCATGCCCTGGGCCGAAGGCAGGCGCTAAACCGCTGAGCCACCCAGGGATCCCCCACCACTGTGATCTTTACCTGCGTGCTCGCTTTGAGGGTCTCTAAGGACTCAGTGACCCATGTGGTTCTGCATGTCTGATTCCCCTTAAAATCGCTCATCTTTCTCAGTTTGGATTCAGGCTTACCACCGGCACGACCGTTACTACAGTGGAATGGCTCATGAGCCTGTCGATGGATCTGAACGGGAAGTGCTCTGGGAACTTGAGATGAAAAAAAAAAGTGTTACCTTAACATTTGTTTTCCCGTCTCAAACCTCAACCACTTCCTAATTTGGCTGGAAATTCAGCCCACTTTGGAAACCCCTCTTGCTCCCACAGGCTGTACCAGCCAGCCCCTCAGAGAACCAATGAGGCCAAGGACTTTGGAGGCAGGCCTCACATCTACCCGTTTTTTCCCTAATGTGTTTATAGCACTGACATGGTGGCAAACACTTATAAGAACTTAACATGCATTAGGCCAATTTAAATCTGCCCCACCACTGGATAAAACAGTGTAAACCCCATTTTCAAGTAACTGTCCAAGCTGTTGGTAGAACTAGGATTTGAACCTAAATGCTTTAGCTCCAGATACAAAGGTCCAGCCTCCCAAACACACTGCCTCTCACCAAGGAGTTGTTCTGTTGCTTTTTATGCCTGTGAGATGAGCCACTAAGTGTTCATCCTTCCTTTCATTCGGACACTGAGGAGGCTCAGTGCCCCTCACTGCCACCTTTCCTGGTCTCAAGGCCCAACAAGTACCCTCAGCCACCACCCACAGGTTCAGCCACCACTGAGGCATGGCGTTCCATCAAGGTCCCTGAGTCTACTACCTACAGCTCCCTTCCACCCCACTCTCCACCCCATCCCTTCTTCCAGGCTCCAAAGAGCTGACTCTTCCTCTCAAAGCATCAGCCACCAACTTCTCCTTCCAAGCAATTCCAGCTGAAATTCCTGTTGGCCTTGTGCTTTCAAACAGACTGTCCCCTCATCCTGTAATGTTTTCTCCATTCTATTTCTCTCCCCCACCAAGCTCTAGGCTTCCCTGAAGATGACCTTTTTGTCTCTATTTGCTCACCAGGGAATTTCCATTCCCTCACAGTACCTGACAGTGAATGTCAATTGATTATTTCACTTCATATATATTACATGAATAAATGAGTATCCTCACAGGAAAGCAGCCTAGAATTCAGAGGATAGCGGCTTAGCTATCTTGATCAAAATGAAGAAGCAAATTACTTTTTCTTTCATGTTGCTTATGAGTCCCTAGAAGCACAGAACAAACCAAAATTAAAAAAGCAAAAACAGTTTATCCATAACTCACCCTATTTACAAAGGTTTTCCTGGCATAACCGGGCAGTTTAGGAGCACATAGGCTGGGAGGTAGTGTTTATTGCCTCCTCCCTTTGGTGAGATTCAGACATGCCCAACTTTACCTCTGGGAAGAAAATCTCCCCACACCCCGACTTTTATATCCTCTTAGAGTCACTTACTTTGCTGATTACCATGCTGGCCCTCACGAGTGGACTGTCCTCTTTAAACCTCTGATACAAATGCAAACAGGGACTTAAACATATAGGCTGCATGTCCTTTATCAATGGACTGATTTTAACATACCTATGAGAAGGCTAAAATTTTCCGAGGGTTTTATTCAATAACACGGGAGAGCAGCAAGAACATAGACACCAAGACTGCAAAACTGGGGCACCTGGGTGGCTCAGAGGTTGCGTGTCTGCCTTCAGCTCAGGTCATGATCTGGGAGCCTGGATGGAGCCCCACATCAGGTGCCCTGCTCAGTGGGGAGTCTGCTTCTCCCTCTCCCTCTGCCCCCTGCTTGTGCTCTCTCTCTCTCTCTCTCACTCTCTATCTCAAATAAATAAATAAAACCTAAAAAAAAAAAAAAAAAGTAGATTTCCCAATTAAAAAAAACTTGCAGGGGTACCTGGGTGGCTCAGTGGTTGAATGTCTGCCTTCAGCTCAGGTCATGATCCCAGGATCCTGGCATCGAGTCCCACATTGGGCTCCCCGCAGGAAGCCTGCTTCTCTCTCTGCCCATATCTCTGTCTCTCTCTGTGTGTCTCTCATGAATAAATAAATAAAATCTTAAAAAAAAAAAAAAAAAGGATAAGATCAAAGTCCCAGCTGTGTCCAGATGTCCTTTCTTCCTTATGTGGGAGCTCTGGGTAGTTTCAAGGGTCCTTTTAGCCATAGTTCCCTTGATGCAATCAAGGCCCTCTCAGTTTCTGCATCTTGGCAAGCTTGAACCTCTGCTGACTGAGGCCGTCTCTCCCCTGGCAGAAAGTCCACGAAATAGGACCCTTTCCAAGAAAACCACTAGCCAACTCCCCTTCCATGGGGCCATATCCAGCCCATGAAAAATGTGAATAAACCTTTTCCCTGCCAAATCCTAGAAATGAGGATGTTCCTACAAAACCCTCACTCTCTGTTGTACCGCTTCAAGCCTGTCTAGCCTCATCTTCTCACCTTTGGGCTTTCTCAGGTACCTACCAAATATCAGTCCTGGAGTCCATCCAGCTCTAGGGCACACAGGTCAAACGCTCTGGGTGCTTACTGAAGCCCTCTCCTCAGTTAACTGGAGGTTAAGGACGGACTCCCCAATGCTCCCCCATGATGGTACAGGAAAGACACCTACATTTTGAGGCACCTGGGTGGCTCAGTTGTTTGAACATTTGCCTTCAGCTCAGGTCATGATCCCAGAGTACTGGGATCAAGTCCCACATGGGGCTCCTTGCTCATCAGGAAGTCTCCTTCTCCCTCTGCCCCTCTCCCTGCTCATGCTCTTTCTCTCTCACTCTCTTTCTCAAATAAATTTTTGAAGAAAAAAGACACCTACATTTTAACAACTATACTCATGTCTTTCCTTCTATAGGCCTGAGGGTGGGTGAGGGGCTAACAGTAACAATTAGCTGATATTCCTGAGCTTTTTCTAAGTGCCAGCCTCTTATCTGAACACTTTGCATGGATTATTAAATTCCTTGAATCCTCACAACGATTCTGTGGCTTCTGTGACGTGGTGCTTTGATGATCTTCCCTTTGCAGATAAGGAAACCAAAACACAAAAAGGTCAGCTGGTCTCCCCACAGTCATGAACTAGTAAGGGCAGAGTCAGGATTTGGACTCAGGCACTCTAGCACCTGCACCCAGGCTGTTGACCACTGTATCCCACTACATGTGAATGATCTAGCACCTCTCTTTAAAAGGTGAAGCTGTGGGACGTCTGGGTGGCTCAATGGTTGAGTGTCTGCCTTCAGCTCAGGTAGTTCCTGGATGGAGGCCCACATCAGGCTCCCTGCAGGGAACCTGCTTCTCCCTCTGCCTGTCTCTCTGCCTCTCTCTGTGTGCATCTCATGAAAAAATACATAAGATCTTTAAAAAAAAAAAAAAAGGTGGGGGTGCTGGGGCACCTGGGTGGCTCAGTGGTTAATCATCTTCCTTTGGCTCAGGGCATGATCCAGGGGTCCTGGGATGGAGTCCCACATTGGGCTCCCCACAGAGAGCCTGCTTCTCCCTCTGCCTGTGTCTCTGCCTCTCTCTTTCTATCTCTCAAGAATAAATAAAATCTTTAAAAATAAATAAATAAAGTAAAAGGTGGGGATATTTGTTAGCCACTTTGTCCTCAACCTTCTGAATCTCAGCCAAAAGCTTGAGACAACCAGAAACATTGCAATTACCACCTTGATCCATCCATGATTATAGTGTATGTGTGTGTATTCTTTTCTTCTGGTCCCTACACTGTTCTATTTTTCCTGACTTACTTTTTTCTCTGTTTTGATCTTTCATGTTGAAGACTTTCCTCAATTATCTAGTGATCCTTGACAACTCTTCATAAGTAAGACTGGCAATATGTGATAGGATTCTTAGGGTGTGGGAGGAGGAGGAGGAGGAGGTGTGCATCATTGGGCCTCATTGTAGGGTCACTGGATGAGGACAGAGCTAGTTCATGGGCATAGGGTACAAAAATATCCATCTCTGAGGCCTGGCATGAACCAGTAAATCATTTTCCTTCCAGGCTGTAGGCCCTGGAGAGACCTCTGCACACACACCTCTGCTTTCTCAGCTCTGGTCATCCATTCCTCCATCATCTTCTCATTGTCTCCAAATGTGTTACCATTTCTTATCTCCTGTTTTTCCTGAATTTCTTTGATCTAGCAAGGTTACATTCCCTTTCTTGTTTTCTTTTTCCTTTACTCCCATTTCAGAGAGGTCTCAGGGGAAATGAAGTGTAAAGAGCTCTTCATTCTACTGCACTTAACTGGAATTTTCTCTTACTATTCCGTTTCACAATTGTCCTTGATATTCTCCCTGGGAATTTTAGAAAAAACCTGGCTCTTTCTAAAATCAAAATCTATTGGTATTTTTTTTAAGAGATCAAGTTTACTTTATAAACTAATTTAGAGGGAATTGACAAATTTATAATGTTGAGTTTTCCTACTAAAAAAGTATATTTTTTAGAATATATTTAATTCAAAACATCTTTGCACCCTTTTGTTTATTGTAGCATTTTTTATAATAGACAAGATATGGAAGCAACCCAAGTGCCCATTGATAGATGAATGGATAAAGAAGATGTGATATACATACATACATATATACACACACACACACACACACACACATATAGATATAAAGAAATATCACTCTGTCATAAAAAAAAAAGAATAAAATATTGTCCTTTCCAACAACATAGATGGACCTAGAGGGTACTATGTTAAGTGAAATAGGTCAGACAGAGAAAGAAAAATACCATGTGATTTCACTTATATGTGGATTCTAAAAACAAACAAATGAAAAACAGAAAGAGGCTCATAAATACAGAGAACAAACTGGTGGTTACCAGGGGTGGGGTGGGAGAAGTGTGAAATAGGTGAAGGGGATAAAGAGTACAAACTTCCAGTTACAAAGTAAATAAATGATGAGGATGAAAGGTACAGCATAGGGAATATAGTCAATAATATTTTAGCAACTCTGTATGGTGAAGATGGTAATCAGACTGACTTATCATGGTGAGCTGTTGTAATATGTATATAATTGTTGTATCAATATGTTGTCACCTGAATCTAATATAATATTTTATGACAACTATACTTCAACTAAAAAAAAGGTATATACCTTTTCATTCATTCAAGACATCTTTTAAAGCTCTCTTTGGAGTCTGCTTCTCTCTTTCTCTTGAATAAATAAATAAAATCTTCAAAAACAGCATTCTATTAAGTGTAAGGTGGTATCTCATGGTGGTGATTGCCATTTCTCTAATGAATTACTATGCTGAGCCTCTTTCCATGTACTTATTTGCCATTTAAATCTGTTTGTTGAAGTGTCTGTTCAAATATTTTGCCTATTTTTAAAAATCTGGTCATTTTCTTATGATCAACTTGTGAAATTCCTTAGCCAGGTATTTGTTTTACAAATATTTTCTCTGCTGCTTGTCTCTTCATTTTCTTACAAGCCTCTTTTAAGGATCAGGGGTTTTTCAATTTTGATAAGTCCAATTTATCAAAAAAAATTGTATAGCTTATGATTTGATTTTTGTGCCCCAAGTAATCTCTGCCTAAACCAAAATCACAAAGATTTTCTTCTGTGTTTTATTCTAGAAGTGCCTTGTCTTGCATGATAACTACTAGTCAAATGTGACTACTTAAATTTGAATTAATTAAAATCTTATTAAATAAAATTAACAGTTCAGTTCCTTAGCCACATTAGTCACATTTCAAGTACTTAATATCCATGTGTGTCTACTGGCTATTGTATTGAATGACACAGGATGATAATAATACATATTCATTTTTTTAAAGATTTTATTTATTTATTCATGAAAGACACACACACAGAGGCAGAGACACAGGCAGCGAGAGAAGCAGGTTCCCTGCAGGGAGCCCAATGTGGGACTCCAACCCAGGATCCCAGGATCATGTCCTGGGCTGAAGGCAGACTGCTGAGTCACCCAACTGCTGAGTCACCCAGGCGTCCCAAACATTTTCATCATTACATAAAGTTCAATTGGAAAATGTTGCCATAGAAGTTTGATAGGTTTGGGCTTCACATTTAGATCTGTGATCCATTCTGATCCAATCTCACTCCTGAGTATTTCAAGAGAATGGAAATATAAGTCCACAGAAGCACCTCCAGGCAAATGTTTATAGCAGCTGTAGTCTTAATTGCCAAAACCTGGAAACAACCCAAATATCCATCAATTGTGAGTGGATAAACAAATTGTGGTACAGCCTTACAAAAAGATACTCCTTAGCAATAAAAAGGAGCAAATGAATAAGATATGCAACAATAGGGATGAATCTCAAAGGCATTATGTTAAAGGGGGGAAAAAGCCAAACTCAAAAGGCTACTTCCTGTATGGTTCTATTCATGTCATACTCTGGAAAAGGAAAACTTTTCCAGGCATAAGACACAGACTAGATCACTTGCCAGAGGACTGGGGTGGAGTAAGAGATTGATTACAAAGACACATGATTTTACAACACTTATTATCTCACACTTTCTGTAGGTCAGGGATTTGGGAGCAGCTTAGTTGTATGGTTCAGGCTCTGATCTCCCAGCTAAGATGTCAGCTAGAGCTGTTGTCATGTGAAGACTTGGCTAGGGCTTGTGGATCTTCATGCTAAGCTGTTCCCATATTCTTGACTTACAGCAACCATGAGGAAATAAATATTATTTTAAGCCATTAAGTTTTGGGTTAATTTTTCACATAGAGATAGACAAGTAATATCAATATCATATCAATGTCATATCAATACATATCAATGGCAGAGAGAAAATAGCAGGGGCCCAAACCAAGAGAAAGAACTTAGAGCCTGTAGGGACTTGGTAGGAGAGGTAGCCTCTCACCTCTGAGCTCAGCTGGGAATCTCCAAGGCAGGGAACAAGGTGTTCAACTAGACTGGGTTAAAGAGGGGTTCCTCTGATGTTTTTGGAGACAGAGAAGGAGAATTAGGCATTGAATAAGAAGAAAGACATTGTTACTCTTGGGACTCTCCATGTGCACAGGCTTCACCCAGGTCCAGAATCCTTTGAATTTGCTCGTCTACTCCATAATGGATGTGCATGGTAGAAGGGAGCACTGAGAAAGTCATATCTGGACAACTGCTAGCAGAATGGGAGCTTAAAAGAAGAAAGAATTGATAAATACAGAACTTCTGAGAGTGGATTCAAGGAAATAAAAATTCAGGCATGCTAAACAGGATTCAAGAAGAGGACTAAGGTTTGGAGGAGAGTAGTGGTTTCAGGTAGAGCACACTGGTCATGGAATGACCTGCCTCCATCCTGTCTGCTTGACAACATAGGAGCTCTAAAGAGGGAAGAGCTTATGCAAAATTAAAGCATTCGGCTCATTAAATTCTGTGATCCCTGGGGCTCTGGGTCTTTCCTGGGGGCCTCTAAGAATGGAAGCCAAGAAGAGGAGTGTTTACAAGTCATTACCCACTACACTGGAGAAATGACATGTGAACACTGAATGACCCAAGTAGACTGTTAAGCAGTGGGTGGGGCTGATTCATTTTGCTGAAATGGGCAGTGGCTTAAAGGAACTTGGAGATGTCTACTAATATGAAAAGGAAGACAAACAACAACTCTGTATAACAGTGTAGTTATACAAGTGTGGGCTATTTGACTAACAAAATAAGTGTCTAAGTAGTAAAGTGACCTTATTAGTCACCATCAGCTGGTGAGGTCTGGGGACATTCCAGTTATAGAAGAGTAGTGGTCTTGTTCTTAATTGCAAGCCACAGAAACCAATCCTGGCTGGTTTAATTGGAAAAATGATTTTATTGGGGCACTCAGTTGGTTAAGCATCCAACTCTTGATTTCAGCTTGGTTCATGATCTCAGGGTTGTGGGATTGAGCCCTACATCAGGCTCCATCAGGCTCCAAGCTGGGTGTGGAGCCTGTTTGTATTCTCTCTGTCCTTCTCCCTCTGTCTCTTCCACCTCCCATATGCACATGTGCTCTCTCTCTCTAAAAAAGAAGAAGAAGGAGAAGAAGAAGAAGAAGAAGAAGAAGAAGAAGAAGAAGAAGAAGAAGAAGAAGAAGAAGAAGAAGAAGAAAAGAAAAATGATCTTATTTAAAAAGATATTAGGGGGCAGCCCGGGTGGTTCAGCGGTTTAACTCCACCTTCAGCCCAGGGTGTGATCCTGGAGACCCGGGATCATCAAACCCCGCGTCGGGCTCCCTGCATGGATCCTGCTTCTCCCTCTGCCTGTGTCTCTGCCTCTCTCTCTGTCTCTGTGTCTCTCATGAATAAATAAAGACACAGAGAGAGAGAGAGAGGCAGAGGCAGAGGCAGAGGCAAAGCAGGATCCATGCAGGGAGCCCGATGCAGGATTTGATCCCGGGTCTCCAGGATCACACCCTGGGCTGAAGGTGGAGCTAAACCGCTGAGCCATCTGGGCTGCCCTAAATAAAATCTTAAAAAAAAAAAAAAAGAAAAAAAAAGGATATTAGGTAAATAACTGTAACTATAATAATTTGTTAATGAATGGAAGATAAAGAGATATAGATTGTGACATAAAAACGTAAAACACGGAGAGGAAGAGAGTAAAAATGTAGTGCTGTAGAATGCATTTGAACAAGTTGTTATTCACTTAAAATAGACTGTTATAAATATAAGTTGCTTTATGTAAGCCTCTGGCAACCACAAAGCAAAACCTACAGCAGATACACAAAAGAGAAAGAGAAAGGAATCTAAGCATACCACTACAGAAAAGGATCAAATCACAAAGAAGAGAGCAAGAGAAGAAAGGAACAAAACAGTCCGAAAACACTTAACAAAATAGCAATAAGTCCATATCAATCAATAATTACTTTAAGTGTAAATGGACTAAATTTCCCAATCAAAAGACAGAGTGGCTGAATAAATTAAAACAAACAAGCAAACAAGACCTAACTAACTGTATGCTACCTACAAGAGACTCACTTCAGCTTTAAGGATGCATACAGACTAAAAGTGAAGGAATGCAAAAAATCTTCCATGTAAATGGGAGCCAAAAGAAAGCCAGAGTAGCTATATTTATATCAGACAAAATAGACTTTAAGGCAAAGACTGTAATAGGAGACAAAGAAAGTCATTACATAATGACAAAGGTGTCAATCCAATGAGAGGATAAAACATTTGTAAATATTAATGCACTCAATATAGAAGCACCTAAGTATATAAAGCAAATACTAATTGGTATAAAGGGAGAAATAGACAGCAAAACAATAACAACAGGGGACTCTGTGTGTGTGTGTGTGTGTGTGTGTGTGTGTGTGTGTGTTATTAATGCCAGTGCTCAGGCTTTGACCCCATACTTCTGCAGAGGGTACAGCCGCTCCTTCCACTGCTGCTTCTTGGTCTCAGATTTTCCTCATGTTTATTTAGCCAGCAGCACATGGTACATGTCTTCTTGGGCCGCAGATCCAGGGGCTTGTACTTCTTACCCTTGTAGAATTTCCTGAGGTTCTATTTCTGCATCTTGTTGATGACAGTGAGAACACGGGCAATGGATTTATAAACAACTCAGATCTTAGAGAGCTTGGAGGGAGGCCACCTGTCACTTTGACGACACACAGCTGGGACAGCTCCACCTTTAGGTCTTCTAGCTGTTTAAGCAGCTCCTCCTGATTCTTGTCGCCGAGATCTCGAGCCTTAATCTTGGACATGTCTGAACAATCCACTGCTGCCGCCACCGGAAAGAAGCCAAGGGAAAGAGCAACAGGGGACTTTAGTACCCAACTTTCTTCATCTAGACAGAAAATCAATAAGGAACCACCAGACTTAAATGACAAGTTAGTCCAGATAGACTTAACAGTCATGAACGGAACATTCCATTCAAAAGCAGCAGAACACACATTCCTCTCAAGTCCACAAGGAACATTCTCCATGGTAGACCTCACAATAGACCACAAAATAAGTCTCAATAAATTTAAGAAGATTGAAATCATACCACACATTCTTTTCTGACCACAATGATATGAACTAAAAATCAAATACAAGAAGGAAACTGGAAAATTCACAAATATGTGGTAATTAAGCAACATGTTACTAAACAACTAATGAATCAAAGAAGAATCAAAAGAAAAATTTGGGGGGCACCTGGGTGGCTCAGTTGGTTGGGTGTCTGCCTTGGGCTCAGGTCATGATTCTGGGATCCTGGGATTGAGCCCTAAATGGGGCTTCCTGTTCAACGGGGTTTCTGCTTCTCCCTCTGCCCCTCCCCCACCAACTCATGCTTTCTCTCCCTCTCTCTCGAATAAATAAATAAAATCTTAAAAAAAAAAGTAAAGTCCTGAAACAAAGGAAAATGGAAATGCAACACACTAAAGTTTATGGGATGCAGTAAAGCAGTTATAAGGGGGGAGGTTCATAGCAATAAATGCCTATATTAAGAAACAGGAAAGATCTCAAATAAAGAACCTAACTTTATACCTGGAGGAACTAGAAGAGCAAACTAAGTCCAAAGTTAGTAGAAAGATGGAAATACCATAGATCAGAATAAAAATAAATAGAGATTAAAAAGATAACAGAAAAATTCAATGAAACTAAGAGCTGGTTTATTGAAAAGACCAAGAAAATAGACAAACCTTTGGCCAGACTTACCAAGAAGAGAGAGGACACAAAATCAGAAATGAAAAGGGAGACATTACAACTGATACCAAAGAATACAACAGATCATGCAACTACTATGATATATTACATATCAACCAATTGGAAAACCTAGAAGAAACAGATAAACTCCTAAAAATATACAATCCATCAAGACTGAATCATCAAGAAATACAAAATCTGGAGCACCTGGCTGGCTAAGCCAGTGGACTATACAACTCTTGATCTTGGGATTGTAGTTTCCAGCCCCACATTGGGTGTAGAGATTACTTTAAAAATAAATAAAATCTTAAAAAGAAAAGAAATACAAAATCAGAACACACCAAATAAAGTAAGTAAAGAGATTGAATTGGTAATTAAAAACCTCCCAACAAACAAAAGTTTATGACCAGATGGTACATTTACTGATGCATTCTACCAAGCATTTAAAGAATAAATACCAATTCATGGGATACCTGAGTAGCTCAGTTAGTTAAGCATCTGACTTCAGTTCAAGTTATGATCTCAGGGTCCTGGGATTGGGTCTTGTGTCCAGCTCCCTGCTCAACAGGAAGTCTGCTTGTCCTCCTCCCTCTTCCTCTGCTCCTTCCCACACTTGTGTTCTATTTCTTTCTCAAAAAAAAAAAAAAAAAAACTTTAAAAAAAAAGAATTAATATCAATCTTCAAATGCTTTCAAAAAAAAAGAGGAGGGAATACCACCAAATTCATTTTATGAGGCCAGCATTATGCTGATACCAAAACCAGACAAGAACACTATGGGAAAAGAAATTACTGGCCAATATCCCTAATGAATATAAATGCAAAAATCTCGAAAAAATATCAACACGCTGAATTCAATGACACATTAAAAAGATCACATACCATGATAAAGTGAAATTTATTCCAGGGATGCAAGGATGGTTCAACATCTACAAGTCAGTCAATGTGAATCACCACATTAACAAAATGAGGGATAGAAATCATGTGATCATCTCAAAAAAGGCAGAAAAAGCATTTGACAAAATTCAATGTCCATTCATAACAAAACTCTCAATAAAGTGAGTATAGAAGGAACATACCTCAGTATGATAAAGGCCACATATGACAAGCCCACTGCTAACATCATACTCACCAGTGAAAAGTTGAAAGCTTTTCCTCAAAGATCAGGAACAAGATGAGAATGCCCATCTATGCCACTCTTATTCAACATAGTACTAGAAGTCTTAGCAAGAGTAATTAGGCAAGAAAAATAAAAGGCATTCAAATCAGAATGAAAGAAATAAATCTATCTCTATTTTTTTAAAGATTTTTATCTATTCATTCATGAGAGACAGAGAGAGAGAGGCAGAGACAGAGGCAGAGGGAGAATCAGGCTCCCTGTGGGAAGCCTGATGTGGGACTCAATCCCAGGACCCCAGGATCACGACCTGAGGCAAAGGCAGACATTCAACCACTGAGCCATCCAGGCATTCCAAAATAAGAACATTTTTCACAAAAATAGAACAATTCTAAAATTTGCATGGAACCACAAAAGACCCCAAATAGCTAAAGCAATCTTGGGAAAGAATAAAGCTGGAGACATCACATTTCCTGATTTCAAACTACATGACAAAGCTATACTAATCAATACAGTATCGTTTTGACATAAAGAGACTCATAGATCAACGGAACAAAGTAGAGAGCTCAGTAATAAACTCACATAAATGTGGTCAATTATATATGACAAAGGAGTCACAAATATAAATGGGGAAAAGATAGTCTTTTCAGTAAATGGTGCTGGGAAAACTGAATAATCACATGCAAAAGAATGAAACTGGACCCCAGTCTTATTCTATGCACACAAATCAACTCAGAATGGATTAAAGACTTGAATGTAAGGCTTGAAATCATAAAACTCCTAAAAGAAAAGTTAGGTGGTAAACTTCTTGACATTAGTTTTGGCAGTGATTTTTTTGGATTTGATGCCAAAAACTAAAGTAACAAAAGCAAAAGTAAACAAGTGGGAGTACATCAAACAAAGGAGCTTTGGTACGGCAAAGGAAACCATCAACAAAATGGAAAGAAAAACCTATGGAATGAGGCAAAAAAAAATCACAAATCATATATGTGATAAAAAAATTAAGATCTAAAATATATAAAAACTCTGATAAATGATGATGATAGATGATAGATGAAAGAAAGATGTAACATAAATGTGTGTATGTGCAGGTACCTGGTGGCACAGTTGGTTTCTGCTCAAGTGATCTGGGGGTTGGGAGATCCAGCTCTACATTGGGCTCTGCACTCAGTGCAATAGAGTCTGCTTGAGATTCTCTCTCCCTCTCTGCCCCTCCCACTTGTGTGCACTTTATCTCTCTCTCTCAAATAAATAAATAAATCTTTTTAAAAATGCATTTATGGGGACACCTGGGGGCTCAGTGGTTGAACATCTGCCTTTGGTTCAGGTCGTGATCCTGGAGTCCCAGGATCAAGTCCCACATTGGGCTCCCTGCATGGAGCCTGCTTCTCCCTCTGCCTGTGTCTCTGCCTATCTCTCTCTCTGAGTCTCCCATGAATAAATAAATAAAATCTCTTTAAAAAAATGCGTGAATGTATATATGCATATACATACATATTTTTCCTAGTTCTGTCTACTGAAAGATGGGAGCAGCAATACCCAACATCAGTAAACATATTTGCACAAGAAAAGAACAAGATGATCCTGGGACATTTTGTAGTTCCAGAAAGCAAGAACATGCCCCAAGAATGATGGGGACATCAGAAGGACACAAGATTAATAATTATAACTTATTAAATAACACAGGAAATGATAGGAATATAGATTCAAGATATGTATATTTTAAAATATGCATTTATTTTATTTGTAGTGTGTGTGTGTGTGTGTGTGTGTGTGTGTGTGTGTGTGATACAGAACAGGATATCTAGATAGTTTCTAAATACCACCCCACAAACAATTTATCAAACCTGGTATATACCACCTAATCAAATGATCAAAGTGAATGTCATCAATAATGGGACAGGTAGAAATTATAGGATACAATTACTTCCAAAATTGATCGCCTTTATCCAATTTTGAGGAAACATGAAAGAGACCAAATTGAAGGATATTCTACAAAGGAACTAGACTGTTAATTTCAAAAGTGTCAAGGTCATGAAAGCCATTAAATGATTGAGGAACTCTTCCAGACAGATGGAGACTCAAGAAACTTGATAGCTAAATACTTGGCATAATTGTGACTTTGAGATGTTTGCTATATAATTCACTGTTGGGTCAACTGCATAAACTTTAATGACTCTGGGGATTAGGTGGTAGTGATGTGTCAAGGTAGATTTCCTGATTTTAACTGTCATACTGTGATTTTGTAGGGGAATGTTTTTGTGTGTAGAAATTACATAGTTAAGTTTTGGGGGATAACATCAGATTATCAACTGCTCCTAAGTGGTTTAGAAAAATAGTTACTTGTATAGTATTCCCAACTGCTTTTATACATTCATGATTATTCTAAAATGAAAAGTATTTTTTAAAAGACAAAAAAAGATATTGGATAACAACTCTATTCATAATTCCTCCCCCCACCCCATACTCCAGAAACAACACAAATGTTCATCAAAAGATAAATGGAGGGACGCCTGGGTGGCTCAGCGGTTGAGTGTCTGCCTTTGGCTCAGGGCATGAACCCGTGGTTCCGGGATCAAGTCCTGCATTGGTCTCCCTGCATGGAGCCTTCTTCTTTCTCTGCCTGTGTCTCTGCCTCTCTCTCTGTGTCTCTCATGAGTGGATGAATAAAATCTTAAAAAAAAAAAAAAAAAGAAAGAAAGAAAAGAAAAGTAAATGGATAACCTTTGGTCCAGCTATACAACTTGTTGCCACTTAGCACAAAGGAATAGATTATTATCACAAGCAACAACTTGGGTGACTCTCTAAAGCATTATATAAAGGCACAAAACATTACCTACTGTATGACATCCTAGAAAATACAAAATTCTAGAGGTGGAGAACAGATCAGTGGTTGCCAGGGGTTAGGTGTGGTGAAGGTATAACTATAACAGGAAGGAGAGAGTCCTCTGGGGTGATGAAGTCCTGATTGTGGGGGTGATTAAACAAATCAAATATGTGTCAAAATTCCTAGAATGATACACTAAAACCAAGCAAAGATGTGACTAGATTGTGGTAGTGGTGATGTAACTCGATAAATTTAGAGTTGTTCTAAATTTATAGAGTTGTTCAACTACAGTGTGTGAATTTTATGGTAAGTAAATTGTATGAGGAGAACTAGAGGGGGAGGAGATAAATGGTTGGTATATGTTTGAACAAATACAAATACATATGCAAACGATGAACATTTTCCATATTAAAAAGTTACTAATAATGAAAGGGTACTGGGGTATCTCACAGTATCACTGGGACTAGGTCTGGGACCTCAGCCAGGAGCAGTACTCAAAATTCCACTGTAGAACTTCCATAGGAAGAACACATCTGAGAGGAGGACCACACACTGCTCATTCTGGATCTGGATGCTGCCAATGCACCACTCCCTCTGTTGCCCAAGAAGGTGGGCTTCTTTGTCACTGTCACACAGAGTACCTCTGGTCCTTTCTTCATGTTACCAGTTCTGTTTTCTTTTTTTTATTTTCTTTTTTTTATTTTTATTTATTTATGTATGATAGTCACAGAGAGAGAGAGAGGCAGAGACACAGGCAGAGGGAGAAGCAGGCTCCATGGGCCGGGAGCCCGATGTGGGATTCGATCCCGGGTCTCCAGGATCGCGCCCTGGGCCAAAGGCAGGCGCTAAACCGCTGCGCCACCCAGGGATCCCACCAGTTCTGTTTTCAAAGTGCAGAACAGGGCATCTCAGGTGGTTCAGCAGTTTAGCGCTGCCTTTAGTCCAGGGCATGAATCTGGAGACCCAGGATAGAGTCCAATGTTGGGCTCCCTGCATGGAGCCTGCTTCTCCCTCGGCCTGTGTCTCTGCCTCAATCTCTCTCTGTGTCTTTCATGAATAAATAAATAAAATCTTTAAACAAAACAAAGTGAAGTCCAGAGCAGATGCCTCTTTCTGTCGACCTCTGATTTGTGGTTATTATATTTGGGGAAAAGCAGGATCTCACATTGTCACCATCTAGAGTGGAAGGCAGGCTCTGTCTCCCACCAAAACTCCTAAAGTGAGAGAATTCTCCAAATATTGGAAGGGGTTACAGATGCTGAGGAGCCAAAGAGGACAATGTCCACCCAACAGTAAGCACTGTTTCTTTAAAGTGTTGTCTTAAATTGGCCTCTTTTGGTCTAGAAACGTTTTACATGACAGTAGAGTACCTACACATTTTCCAAAACATGAAGACGGCTGACATAGTTGACATCCACTTGCCTCCCTATCTCTTCTTCCACATATTCCGTCCCAGTTTCTAGATAGAGCCTTATGTGCTCCAAACCTGCTAGCATTTTCTGCTAACATGTTTAGTAACACAAGCTTTGCTTTCTACTTTCTAGGTCAAAGAAGTCCAAAGTCAATGAGGACACCCTAGGCTTTTTGACATATAAAGACAGCTTTGAATCATGTTGAATTGACACAGTACAGCCACAGGAAAATAACTAGAAAGTGGGTTTACAAGTATTCATGAAGTTTGACAAAAACCTGGAGGCAGAAAAGGGTTATATGTCCTTTGCTTGCTTTCACAGAAAACCAAAATGGCACCCAAGTGGTTCATTTGCACTGTGGTGATTGGCTACCGTGCTTCCCTTGTGCTACCCGTATATAATTGCAGGAGGGATTTTTATGGCACTCTATAGGTCCTGAGTGCTTTCAAATCATTAATAACTTATTTGTCCCTGAAGCTTCAGGTCAATGTTAACATCTTCTATTTTAATTGCAGCCACCTGCATGTAGAGGGTAAGTGGCTGGCCCAAGGTCAGAGGCGAGGCACTGCCAAGACTGGGATTGCATCATCTGATAGAAAAAGAAAATTCTAACACTATATCACTCATTGGAAGAAGGCTGCCCGTGATCAAGACTGCTTTAAAAGTCGAAGCAAAGAGAAGGATTAATTAAGTTCTGAACTGGTTTGCTGCAAAGCTTGGCTTAGGAGAGTGCTGGCCAAGGAAGGGTCGATAACCTTGCCATGATGGGACTTCTAAATCAATCCAGTTCGTCGCTGTACCCACGGACACTAAAACTGTCACTCAAGATATTTCTCCCTGTGTTTTATCTATTCATACCTGTGTTCTAAAAATGACCTTCTGAGGGATTAATGGAAGAGGTGATTTAGACCCAAGCTCACTAAAATTGATATTAAACAGAAAGAAGTTTAGCCTAATGCAGTAACCGTTTCTTAAATGCAATTGATAGCTAATGTCCTATTATGCTTTTCTTAAGTTTAAAATATAAGTGGCAAAAATACTATATCTTATTGTAGGACACTCAAGCCAGGAAAGGTTAAAAATGCCAGAAGGAAATCTGGTGCATTGCCATGCACAATCAATATTGGCTACCTCTGGGCTTTAGTGTCAGATTAGTGCTTGTCTTCCAAAGCCCCTTCTTATGCTCCTCAGAAAGGCTGGGGGGAAAAAAAACTCTGGAAGGCAATTCAAACTCAGTTTCCTTTGCCTTCTGGAGAACCCTATAATTAAGCAATAGTGACTTAGTGAGAGAATCTAAATGATGTAGTTTGGGAATATAGGTGAGGGTTGATGGGTTGAGGTCTGGAGCCAGCCAAGAAATAATTCTCGAGATGCCTTTGGTGCAAAACGGTGGTTTCATTAAAGCACCAGGGACAGGACCCATGGGCAAAAAGAGCTATCCTGGGGTTGTGAGGGGTGGCTGATGATATACTTGGGAGTTGGGGGAGGTAGGAAAAGGTAAGTTTCAAAGGGATTTTCTTTCTTTTCTTTCTTTTTAAAAAAGATTTTATTTATTCATTCTTGAGAGGCAGAGACATAGGCAGAGGAAGAAGCAGGCTCCTTGTGGGAAACTTGACGTGGGACTTAATCACAGGACCCCTGGGATCACGACCTGAGCCAAAGGCAGATGCTTAACCACTGACCTACCCAGGTGCCCCTCAAAAGTATTTTTATAGGTTAATAAAGATGCAGAGGATACCAGAGGTCTTGCCATTGGCAAGTTAAGGTTGTTTTTCCTTCTAGCAGGGCATTCACATTAAGATACTTGGGAGCTTCCCAGAGGAACATCACACTCTGCCTGCCTCAAACATCTGTCAATGGGCTGCACATTATAAAGACATTTAATTGTATTTCTATTCTTTCTGGACGCTAGATTATTGACAAAAATGCTTTGTTCTTGTATATTAATTTCTAGGACATTTGTGGACTGAGGGAGCTCATGTCTCACAGGGCTGTGATCTCTGTAAGTGAACTATTTGTTCTTCTTTTCCTTGATTTTAGAGCAGCCAGGAGTGCCTGAGGAAGGTCACAGGTAGCCCACCTGGAGAAGGCGTGGCTGCGGGGTGTCAGCTTCTGCTTTGTCCTCAGCTTGCCTTCTGCTCCCTCCTCATAAGAAAATGGATCATTTTTCAATCTGAGTAGGAAAGCCTCTGCCTAAATCAACTTCTTTGTTCACTCTTGTGTTCCATCCTCATGGCACCAACTAATTTTCTAAGGCCTATGCTGTCAGTTGTTTATCTCCTAGGCAGCATTCTGGAGAAGGTAAGGGGTCATCTGATATCCAGAGCAGGTAGGAACGCAGCCAATTAAGTGTGGAGAAACAAAACCCACCAGCTAAACCGCTGAAAGGTCATTTTCCCCCCTTAAGTCATCTTACCGCCAGCTCAAAAGGAGAATGAAAGGTTTGGGGGGTTAAGCTACATCTCTGTGTCCAGGTCACAAAAGGCAGGCAGGTAGGGGCTTTGGAAAGGCCCCTTACAGGGAAGCTGGGCGGAGCACAACCAACCCACCTCCTAAGGCTTTCTTGGTTGGTTCAATCAGAGGGTGGGAGAGGTTGTCAAACTTTCTTTTAGGATGCAGAATGGAAGTGTCACACAAATCTGATAATGCAGGGTGTTCCAGATTCAACGCTGTCCATAAGGAAGATGCTTATGAAATAGAAGTCACAGAACATTAGCAGTAGAAGGTGAACTCTCTCTCTTTTGGGGACTCTATTTAGCATCCAGGAAGGCAACAGGGAGTCTTTATGAGGTTATTAACTCCTTCCTCTCTGACAAAAAATGAAACTGGAGGTGAAGAGGGGGATGGGAAATGGGTTTCTCTTTAAGCCAAATAAGGAAAACAGAATAGTTCTTTTTTTTATGTAATGGATTTTGCCTGTGAACGAGGCTTTTGCACAGCATCTGGGCCTCCCATCACGCATTGTCAATTCAATTTTAGTGGCGACTAAGGTTGTGAAACATTGGAAAGAGAAACCTCTGAAGATTTAAATTTCAAACTGAGGTAGGGAACAAAGGCAGACGGAACCGTAGATCAAATTAAGTGTCCTTATAACCCACAGCCCGCTGACAAATACCTGAGGCGGGCAGAGTGTAACCTTCCTCCAGGAAGCTCCTGACTGTCTGATGTTAATGCCTTGCTAGAGGGGAAAAACCTTTGCTTGACAATAGCTAGGCCTCCAGCATCCTGTGAGTCTTCTTTAGTGTATGAAAATCCTTCTGGAATTTCCTATTTTTATTTACTCCAATCCGAAGTATATAACCAGTTGTCCACCCCACCCCACCCCACCCCCCAGGGCCGCAGTGCTTTCTGCCCACAGGGCCCTGTTCCTGTGCTTTAATAAAACCACCTTTCTGCACCAAAGACGTCACAAGAATTCTTTCTTGGCCGTCGGCTCCAGATCCCAACAACATCACTCCAAAAGCTAAGTCAAAACCCCCTAGAACCAAAGTAAAGACAATCGTCAGTGGGTCAAGGGTCACCCCTCTTCGGGCTGCAGCCCCTTCATTCCAAAGTAGTAATTATGGCCTCTGCCATCAGATTAGTTAGATAGACAGTGACAGAGAAATAGGGTTTATAGCATTATTCCTTTTGTTAGTCTGGTGTTTCCTGAGGGTATTTTAAGGACTGGGGAATGTAAAACATTCTCAGAAAAAAAAAATTATCTTAATCATTTTGAGAATTACATGTAGGGCAGCCCCGGTGGTGCAGCAGTTTAGCGCCGCCTTCAGCCCAGGGCATGATCCTGGAAACCCTGGATTGAGTCCCATGTTGGGCTCTCTGCATGGAGCCTGCTTCTCCCTCTGCCTGTGTCTTTAAAGACTTAAATAAATCTTTTTTTAAAAAAGAGAGAGAATTACATGTAATACATACAAAACTATCTGACTTTTTTTTAAAGATTATTTATTTATTTATTCATGAGAGACACATACACAGAGAGAGAGAGAGAGAGAGAGAGAGAGAGAGAGGCAGAGACACAGGCAGAGGGACAAGCAGGCCCCATGCAAGGTGCCCGATGGGGGACTTGATCCCCGGACTCCAGGATCATGCCCTGGGCCAAAGGCAGGCGCTAACCCACTGAGCCATCCAGGTGTCCTTATCTTTGACTTTAATATATCTTCTTGCATTGATGATAAATATTTTCACTCCCTAGTGAAGGCTGTGAACACCACATCTTAGTGGGGGTGAGGAACAAAGCGGACTCCCACCCTGGGAGAGTGTTGGGGCAGAGGTGATGGGGGGGTGCGGACACACGACTTCTCATCTCAACTTTGAGACTATGCTTCAAGAGGACCAAGAATTTCCTGAAATTAGTTAGACACAGAGATGATCTGAGGGATGTAAAAAAAAAAAAAAAAAAAAAAGAGTTGTTCGCTCATTCAACTTTGAGAAAGAAAGCCTGAGAATAGATCTAATTAGAGATTTTCAATATCAGCTTTAATCAGTAAGTATTTATTGAGAGCCCACCATGCGCTGGCGAGTGTTACCCATGAGAAATAATTGCCTGAGGAACAATGCTTAGCTGTTCTGTCTCTGCTAGAGGATGGAACAAAGGCAAATGGTGCTGCGTAGCAGAAGAGTTTCAAATTAGCTGTAATGGAGAATTTTCAACATCACATAATGAGAGCTGTTAAATACTGGGATGGCTTGCACCAATCAGTTCTGGGTAGTTTGAGACAGTCACTTTCAGCAACCAATTGTTCTAGTAAAGCTGAGGTTGAGGTAGGGTTTGCTGTTCTTCTGTGTGTTATTTCCAACCTTACTTTTTATAAATACTACTGAGAAATGTCTCAGAACTGTTAAACACAGGTTACTTGGAGAAAAGAGAAGTGGTTGCCTGAATTCTGAATGAAGGATGTCACAATGAAAAACACAAAGAGGTTTAAATAAATATTAACAAGCGTTATGAAAGAAGTATCAAATACTCAAAGAGATAGCAACCTAAGGGCAATACTGAGAGTATAGCAAATGGCAAAATATCTGCTATCTAATTATTCATTGCAATTGATTAGATAAACATTAAAGCCCCTATAATAACTGGATTAAAAGAAATTCATAAAAGGAGATTTTTTTTTAAGATTTTATTTATTAATTCATGAAAGGGCAGCGCCGGTGGCTTAGCGGTTTAGCACCGCCTGCAGCCCAGGGCGTGATCCTGGAGACCCTAGATCGAGTCAGGGTCTCTGGTTGGAGCCTGCTTCTCCCTCTGCCTGTGTCTCTGCCTCTCTCTCTCTCTCTCTCTGTGTGTCTCTATGAATAAATAAATTAAAAATCTTAAAAAAAAAAACAAATGGTATTTATTCATGAGAGAGACACACAGAGGAGAGGCAAAGACACAGGCAGCAGATGAAGCAGGCTCCATGCAGGGAGCTCGACGTGGGACTCATCCCGGGACTCCAGGATCATGCCCTGGGCCAAAGGCAGATGCTCAACCGCTGAGCCACCCAGGTGTCCCATAAAAGGAGATTTGTATCTGGTCAAGAAATAGATGACAAGGGCAGCCCGGGTGGCTCGGTGGTTTAGCACCGTCTTCAGCCCAGGTTGTGATCCTAGAGACCCAGGATCAAGTCCCACATTGGGCTCCCTGCATGGAGCCTGCTTCTCTCTCTACCTGTGTCTCTGCCTCTCTCTCTCCCAGTATCACTCGTGAATAAATAAATAAAATCTTAAAAAAAAAAAGAAATGGATGAGAAAAAACATTGACTTGATTACTTATAAAGCAAAATTAAATTCAAACCACTTACTATAAATTTCTTTCTAAAAATTTTTTTAAATTATGTTTTCAGTAATAACTTTTATTGCTGTTGGAGATACAGAGAAACAGGCCTATTTGGACATCAATGATTCTCCACACATAAAACTCCTTAAAAACATTCCCATTTCTTATAGGATAAGCTCTCATTTTTCTTTTAATTCTTTTTTTGTCTGATTGTTGCAGCTAGGACTTCCAGTACTATGTTGAATAAAAGCCGTAAGAGTGGACATCCCTAATCTTTAATAGAGATTAGAGCAGGGACGCCTGGTTGGCTTAGCGGTTGAGCATCTGCCTTTGGTTCAGGGTGTGATCTCAGAATCCCGGGATCAAGTCCTGCATTAGGCTCCCTGCATGGAGCCTGCTTCTCCCTCTGCCTATACCTCTCTCTGTGTGTGTCTCTTATGAATAAATAAATAAAATCTTAAAAAAGAGAGAGAGAGATTAAAGCAGAAACAAGTGAAATAGAGACTGAAAAAAAAAAACAATAAGATTTTATTTATTTTGTTTATTTATTCATGAGAGCCAGAGAGGCAGAGACATAGGCAGAGGGAGAAGCAGGCTCCATGCAGGGATCCCAATGTGGCACTGGAGCCGGGGACTCCAGGATCACACCCTGGGCCAAAGGCAGACACTCAACCCCTGAGCCACCCAGGTGTCCCTTCTTTTCTCCTTTGTCAAAGATTAATTGACCATATAAGCATGGGTTTATATCTGACCCCTCCATGCTATTCTATTGATCTATATGACTATTTTTATTCCAGTTCCATACTGTTTTGACTACTGTAGTTTTGTAATATATCTTGAAATTGGGGATTGTGATACTGCCAGTTGTTTTATTCTTTTTCGGGGATTGCTTTCGTTATTTGAGATCTTTTGTGGCTCCACACAGATCTTAGGATTATTTGTTCTGTTTCTGTGAAAAAGTGCTCTTGGTGTTTTGATAGGGATTGCATTAAATCTGTAGATTGCTTTGGGTAGTATGGACATTTTAACAATACTGTTTCTTCCAATCCATGAACAAAGGATACATTTCCATTTCCATTCATTTGTGTCATGTTCAATTTCTTTCACCAATGTTTCATAGTTTTTGCACTATAGGTCTTTCACCTTCTCAGTTAAGTTTATTCCTAGAGGGCAGCCCAGGTGGCTCAGCAGTTTAGTGCTGCCTTTGGCCCAGTGTGTGATCCTGGAGACCCGGGATCAAGTCCCACGTCGGGCTCCCTGCATGGAGCCTGCTTCTCCCTCTGCCTCTCTCTCATGAATAAATAAATAAAATCTTTAAAAAAATAAAAATAAAATGAAATAAAAGGCATCCAAATTTGTAAGGAAGAAGTCAAATTTTCACTATTGCAGATGACATGATACTATATCTAGAAAACTCTAATCGACACCCAGAGCCCAGGGTTCTGGGATCAAGCCTCAAGTCAGGCATCCTGCAGAGCCTGCTTCTCCCTCACCCTCTGCCTGTTCTGTTGGTGAGAATGCGAATTGGTGTAGTCACCATGGAAAACAGTATGGAGGTTCCTCAAAAAATTAAAAATAGAAATACCATATGACACAGTAATTTCACTACTAGTTATGTACCCAGAGAAAAAGAAAACACTAATTCCAAAAGATATATATGCACCTTATGTTTATTGCAGCATTATTTACAATAACCACAATATGGAAGCAACCCAACTATCCATCAATCGATGGAGAAGAGGTAATATATATATATATTCCATTATATATAAATATATATTATATATTTATACATATATATTAAATGGAATATTACTCAGCTATAAAAAGAATGGAATCTTGTTATTTGCAACAACATGGATAGACCTAGAGTATAATGCTAAGTGAAATAAGTCAGAGAAAGATGGACACCACATGATTTCACACATATTTGAAATGTAAGAAACAAAGCAAATGAACAAACAAAACAAACAAAAACCCAGACTCTTAAATACAGAGAACAACTGATGGTCACAGAAGGGAGGTGGGGGGATGGGTGAAATAAGTGATGGGGATTAAGAAGGGCATTTGTTGTGATGAGCACTGGGTGATGTATGAAGTGTTGAATCTCTATATTCTACACTTAAAACTAATATCACATTGCATGTAATTATACTTTAAAAATAAAAACAATTAAGGACAACAACATTCTATTTTCATTTTTGGAAATCTATCCTTACAAAGACAAAGACCTAAATCCAAAAATAATTTTGCTCCAACATGGTCATTACACTATTCATAATCATAAAGAAAGCAAGTCCAACATTATCCACAACCATAAGAAATTGGAAGTAACCCAAATGTTCAATGATTGGCAAGAAATTGTGAGCAAGCAACTCAAAACATTGTACAATTAAAATGATGTTAGAGATATAACATGGAAGAGGTCATGTTCAATATGAAGCCAAAAAAAAAGTGGAATATGCTTTGTTCTGCCACTTACTAACTCTGTGGCTAGTAAGAAACCTCGTTTCTCATCTTTAAAATGGGAAGTCACAACAGTATTTTCCCATCAAGTTGTTGGATCATTAAGTGGAATTATGTGCATATGGTGTAATGTGTCCAGCAAATAACAATTGCTCAATAAGTGATAGTTTTTTGGGGTACCTGGGTGGCTCAGTTGGTTAAATGTCCAACTCTTGATCTCAGGGTCATGAGTTCAAGCCCTGTGTTGGGCTCCACACAGGGAATGAAATGAAAAGAAAAAGGAAGGAAGGAAGGAAGGAAGGAAGGAAGGAAGGAAGGAAGGAAGGAAGGAAGGAAAGAAGGAAGGAAGGAAGGAAGAAAAAGAAAGATAGAAAAGAAAGAAAGAAAGAAAGAAAGAAAGAAAGAAAGAAAGAAAGAAAGAAAGAAAGAAAGAAAGAAAGGTTTTTTTCCCCTTGGATATCTCTATTGCCTTTAGGATGCATGATGAGATCAGGGTCTTTTTTCATTTTTATAATTCAGTTTAGCTTACAGTACTTTCCAAAGACGAGAAAAATAGATTCAGTCGCTAAAGTTGAGGTGAAAATGACAAACATTCATTGGCACTAAACTCAGTGACTTTACTGTACCCACAAATGATGAAAGGTTGTGGAGAAAGGAGGGGTTGCCAGCACCCCTCAGCCCCTCATCCACTCAGATTTCTTTTCTTTTCTTTTTTTTTAAAGATTTTATTTACTTATTCATGAGAGACACAGAGAGAGAGAGGCAGAGACACAGGCAGTGGGAGAAGCAGGCTGCCTGCGGGGAGCCTGACGTGGGTCTCGATTCTGAGTCTCCAGGATCACACCCTGAGCCAAAGGCAGACACCTAACCATTGAGCCACCCAGGCCTCCTCTACTTGGATTTCTTATCTAGGCCATGTGAGGCCATAGCTGAGCCTCAAAGGGGCTTTTCCGCTGTTTATGAAGCTGTCTGTATGGCCCCTCTTAGGCTCCATGCATTCCTTTCTGCAGCAAGCAGCGAACTGCACAGATTTCCCAGAAAAAGCCAAGCTTTTATGTAACCAACAGCCTGATTCATCTTGCTTGACTTAATGAATGCCTGAATGGATTTTTATTTTTAAATTCTCAAAAATACCCTTTAATCCCTACCCTTGAGTCAGCAGTGAGCGGTTAAAAAAAATATATATTCCTTATCCTAAAAATGAATAAAATAAAGGGGAAGAAAACCTCCTAGTAATTTTTTTTCCTTGGAGACATCAAGGTGTACAAATCGAGTGGAAAATGTCCATGTTGGTTCTGTTTGCACACACACTGACATGTGTGAGGCACCGGGTCTGGGGGAGGGAAGGAAATGGGGCCGGTGGTTGCAGAAGAGGAGCGATTACCCCTGAATTCTAATGTTCTGGTATTCATTTCAAGGACAACTGTGAATAGGGCTTGGGATAAATATCCTCAAATAACCTCACAGGAATTTATACACATCTCATAACCAGAAAACCCCCAGAACCTTCTCCACCCCTTTGCTTCCTTCCTCCCCTGTGCTCTTAAAATTTGTTTGATTAACGGCCATGTCATACATCCCCACCTTCTGCCACCAGCTCCCCTCCCACCCCTGGGTCTGGGAAGAAAGCGTCTCTTCATGAGAAGTGCAGCTGTGTGTGGCTCATACCCCTCCCCTCATGGCCAGGAAGGTGGAAACCCTGCCTGAAAGAGCCAGTCAAGTCCCCCTCCACCCCACACCCCAGCTACTCAGGGCTGCTTTGTCAGGCTGGGGCTCAGCATGGCCTTGACCAAGAAGAGGCTGGGGCAGGCGTTGTATGCAGGCCGGCCCTCATGGCCCCGAACAAAATAGAAATGCTGCATTATCTTGGCCAGCACTTCCTTGGTTTGCTTATTACGTGTAAAAGAAGATAGAACATTTGAGTCTTTTTTTTTTTTTTTTCAAGATTTTATTTATTTACTTGACAGAGAGCAAGAGAGCACAAGCAGAAGGAGCAGCAGGCAGAGGGAGAGGAAAGAAGGAGAAGCAAGCTCCCTGCAGAGCAGGGGCTCCATCCCAGGACCTTGGGTTCAAGACCTGAGCCAAAGGCAGAGTCCTAACTGACTGAACCACACAGGCACCCCACATTTGAGTCTTTAACATGACCATGGAAAATAGATCATGCTGAGATGTGAAAAATAAATGAATATGTCCCATCCTGGGTACAAAATGTCAGACAAGAGTCTAGAGCTTTCTGGACAAGCTGAAAAGAAAAGGCTTTGCTTTAGAGAAAGTTTTTTCAACCTCAGAACTACTGACATGTTGGATCAGATCATTCTTTGTGGTGGGAGACTGGCCCTGGGCATTGTAGGAGGTCTAACAGCATCCCTGGCCTCTACCCATCCCTGGAGTTGTAACAACCAGAAATGTCTCCAGCCGTTGCCAAATATTCCCTGGGTACCTCCATCTTGCCAGATAAAATATAGGATTCCCTGTTAAATGTGAATTTCAGATAAATAATGCAATATTTGGAATATACTAACACTAACAAAGGGAGCCTGCTTCTTCCTCTGCCTATGTCTCTGCCTCTCTCTGTGTGTCTCTCATGAATAAATAAAATCTTAAAAAAAAAAAAAAAGAATGGATAATCAGTGATTTGGGAGGAAAATTTCCAATATGACAGAAAGAAATCATAGCCAACCCTGCCATTCTCCATTTCTTTCTTTGACTAGAACCCTAAATGTATTCAAGATAGTAACGTGCTCAATTCTAGGTGATGAATCATCAATGGTCCAAGCCAATGATGAGAATCCTGTTTTCTTTTGGGAGCCAAATGACTGGGGGTAGGGAAAACTGTTAGGGATTTCTGGAAAAGCTTTGCTATGTTGATAGAAGCATCAGGAATGTTATGATATTACTTATTCTATCCTTTTTTTCTTGTGAATGTGGATGTGACGCTTAGAGTTGTGGCAACAATCTTATAGTCATGAGGGAAAGGCCAAAAGAACTGTAGAGATACCTATCCTAACTGATGCCCAGTATCTGTTTATTACCTTATTTCTTGTTATCTGAGAAAAATAAACTGTTTTTTGTTTATTTTTTTCTGTTGCTTATAGCTGAAAGCATTCCTAACTGATACAGAGACCAAAATAAATAATTCAGGAAACAGAAGAAGAACAACAACAACAACAACAAAAAACAAAACTCATGAGTCCCTCAAATCTATTTCACATCCTTAGACAAATTGAGTACTGATTCCTCCCAAAGAAAATATTTTTATTAGTTTCTTATTTATCTTTGTGGTGTTTCTATGACTGAAGACAAATACAATGGATCTTTTTATTCCACTAAGTGCAGCATACTGTACATATTCAATCAAATAATATTCTATATACAGTGTTCTTTTCATTTTGTAATGGTATGGTCTATAGATAGATCTCTTCACATCAGTAGGGATCCTCCACATTCTTTTTTATAGATGTATACTATCCCATCAAATAGATGCATCTTCATTTACTGAGCTAGCATTTAGCTGCTAAATACCTGGGTTGTTTATAATCCATAAATTTAAAAAATCATGCCTCAGTCAATTCTTTTGTACCCATGTTCTTGCATACTTACATAGAACATTGAATAGGATATATTCCCAGAAGAGTGACCGCTGTGTCAAAGTGAAAATATGTCTGTATTTTGGTAAGTATTGCCAGATTCCCTTCTGTAAGGGGTTCTATGATTCTGCATCAATAAAATATGGGAGTGCCTATTTCTTCTGAGCCTTCCCAACAAAGTACGATGATAGCAAATTTTTAGAGTTTTTTCCCGGGGAGGGGGTGGTGCAGATAATCTGATAGGTGAAAAAATGGCACCCGGGTACAATTTCCATTTATATATATATATTTTAAATTTTATTTATTTATTCATGGGAGACACTGAGAGAGAGGCAGAGACATAGGCAGAGGGAGAAGCAGGCTACCTGAGAGGACCCCGATGTAGGACTTGATCCTAGGACCCTGGGATCATACCCTGCGCCGAAAGCAGAAGCTCAACCACTTAGCCACCCAGGTGCCCCTACATTTTTCTTATTAGAGTAAAGTTGCTTATATTTTCGTATATTTAAGTGTTATTTATAGTTCTTTCTTCCATGAACTCCCTGTGTCCTTTGCCTTTTGCTTTGTTTTGATTTCTAGAAGCAATATATATATACATAAATAGGTAGATAGATAAATACCTATGTATCTATATCTCTAGCTATGTATCTATAGCTATCTATGTTTCAGGGAAATTAGCTCTTTGTGATATCATTTACAAATATTTTCCTCCTCTGTCTTTTGATTTTGTTTTTGATGTTGTTGCCATGTAAACATTTTTGTTATTTATGTAGTTGACTTTACCAATCTTTTCTATTATTACTTGTGAAATTTGAATCATAATTAGAAAAACCTTCTCTATATCTTGGTTATAAAGGAATTCACTCCTGTTTTCTTCTATTAGATACTCGAATATTTTACAATTGAATACCTTTCATGGAGATCTTTGATCCATTTTGAGTCCATCCTGATGTATGGGATGAAGTATGGATCCAACTCTAGTATACTCCAAATGTCCACCTAGTCACTGGAATATCTTTTACTAAAAAGTTTATCTTTACCCCCTAATTAGAGATGGCACTTTTGTCATATATGAAACTTAAAAAAAAAAAGATTTTATTTATTTATTCATGAGAGACACAGAGAGAGAGGCAGAGATACAACCAGAGGGAGAAGGAGGTTCCCTGCAGGGAGCCCCTGTGGAACTCAATCCCAGGACCCCAGGATCATACCCTGAGCTGAATCAGGCAGATGCACAACCACGAGCCACCCAGGCATCCCTCACATATGAAATTTATCTATAATCTATTGGATCTATATTTGGACTTTCTATTCTGCTCCAAGGATCCATGTGTCCTTTTCTGCATAATACCACAGCTTTTATTACTAAGCCTTTGTAACTGTGTTAGTATCTGATAGGGTTTGTCCTCTCTCGGTGTACTTCCTCTTAGAAATTTTATGGCCTTTCTTGTTTATTTTCCTATATAAACGTCAAAATCAGCTTGCGTACTTCCAGGGAAAATGTTTTGCTGTGCTTACTGAAATAACGTTAGAAAGAAATTAAATAGGTTGACTGAAGTAAGAAATCTGGTCATGAGGTTGGAAAACAGTCAAAGACAGCTTGAGGGAAAAAGAAAATAGAAGAGTAAGAAAAAATTACCCGAAGGCTCAATTCAGAAGGTCAGATCAAGGAGTGGAGTCCCAGAAAACAAACATAGGGAAAATGGAAGGAAGGAGATTAATAAGAAAATAATTTTTAGGGGCACCTTGGTGGCTCAGTGGTTGAGTGTCTGCTTTTGGCTCAGGTCATGATCCCAGGGGTCCTGGGATTGAGTCCTACATCGAGCTCTCCATAGGGAGCCTGCTTCTCTCTCTGCCTGTGTCTCTGCCTCTCTGTGTCTCTCATGAATAAATAAATAAAATCTTTTTAAAAAAAGAATTTTTAAATGTGTGATGTGAGTCTTCTGACTAAAATGGCCCAGTATATTCCAATGCATTCATAGGAAATAGTAGGTTCCAATTAAATGAGCAACATTTAAAATGGCAGGGGGCTTCTCAACAGCACCACCTAAGATTCCTGAGCAATGGCCAAAGTTAAATAACTTAACAACTTCAACAATAACTTCAACATAAACTTCAATGCACAGGAAAACCATGCGCTCATGAGTTCATGTAGTGAGCTAATGGTTCACTCTATGAGTGACATTGCAGGCGTTTAAGGACTCAGAAAATTTATATCCTACACACCTTTCTTATGAGGCTACTGAAGGGTGCACTTCATCAAAATGAGAAAGTAAGCCAAGGAACAGCAGAGGTTGGGGTGATCGGTGGTGGGCAGCAGGCTTCAGCAGGCCACACAGTCATTTTTTTTAAAAAGATTTTATTTATTTATTCATGAGAGACACAGAGAGAGGGGAGAAGCAGTCTCCATGTAGGGAGCCCGACGTGGGACTCGATCCCGGGTCTCCAGGATCACACCTTGGGTTGAAGGCAGTGCTAAACCACTGAGCCACCCAGGCTGCTGAGGTCACACAGTTCTTGACCTTGGCAGCAGGCTCAAATTGCCTGGGAAAAGTGATTGAACAGGTACGTATATCCTTCTACCTCTTCACCCCTCTGCATCCCACCTCTCCTTCTTTTTTTTTGTTTTTTTTCCCCACCTCTCCTTCTGATTTAATTTCTCTGAGATGAAGTTCAGCAAGTAGTGGTTTTTTGGTTTTGTTTTGTTTTTTGTTTTTTTTTTTTTTTTAGATTTTATTTATTTATTAGAGAGGGAGTAATGGGGAAAGACAGGAGAAATAGCCTCCCCACTGAGCAGAGACCCTGATGCAGGGGCCCAATCCCAGGACCCTGAGATCATGACCTGAACAAAACGCAGACACTTAACCAACTGAGCCACCCAGGCTCTCCTGGAGTAGTATTTTTAAAAAAGTTTCCTAGATGATTCTATTGTACAACAAACGGACAAAGGAGAGAGATGCCAAATTACGAAGAAAAGCACTTTTAATCATTATAATTGGAACAAGCATTTGCTGCTTTTCATTGTGGTTTTTTCTTCATCCGGATTGGCAGGTCAGGACTGTCAACTACAATGAGTTCCATGTGTGGTACAGAGCAGTGGTTTATAAGCTTCTAGCTTTAAATAATTAAGACTCAGAGGGGAAATTGAGTTTTGAAGGTCTTCAGTATGCCGGGGGTGGGTGAGAACCAAAAGAAATAGATGTAACAATCAGGCCATTGCAAATTTCTAAATTTTGCAAGAAAGTGGAGATGTCTTTACTGCTCCTCTTTGGAAGGAAGTAGTGGACACAGCAGAGGACATGCTCTCAATTGCTCTCAATGTTGAAGAGCCTCCTAAAGAAACAGAAGTACACAAATCATGGGTTGTTGATTAATAGTTAATTGAGATTAACTATTTTTTTTCCCTGGAGAGGCTCACCCAGAGACTTCCTCTGTCCTCTCTCCATTCAGCTATGGATCAGGGTATTGGTTTCTGGAACCTAATTTACAGACAGCCTGGGTAACTACTATAAAGGCCAGAATTTGGCTTTTCGTTTGTTTTTGTTTTGCCAGTGAGTAGATGTGGGGCCAGGGCCACTCAGAGCCTTTGCTCTTGTAAACACTTTGGACTTTCTAAAAAGTGGCGTGATTAGTGATATTTTGGATACCCTGGAGGACTGCAGTCATTCTAGCCTGGGTCACCCAGAGGAGCCCTACCAGCCACCCAGACACCCAGAGCCCTGTGGTTAGAATCACTAGAAGAAATTGGAGGATATTGTTAATTTCTTTTAAAATTATCCTAAGGAATTTGGACTTTAGACTCACAAGAGTGGAAATATTAGATTAATTCCTTTGAACTTGAACTTTAAAGTTCTGGTATTTGACGTCTCTGGGATTTTTCTCTTTGAGCTTTAAATCCACAGGGAACATCATGAGAGGAGGCATGTGCTGTTGGCATTTTATTATTATGATGATGTCGTTTAAGCTCATTGCAGGACCCCGGGTAGGCTAGTGGACAACATGACTGGCCTAATTTGGGATGGGAAACTGCATAGGAAGTGGGTTTTTAGCCTTTTAGTACCTTAGTTAATTGGGATGGGGATGGGTGTGAGTTTTGTTAGGCCTGATGCTTATACAATGTGGTAGACCCTCTTTTTTAAAAGTTTATTTTTAGGGGCATCTGGTGGCTCAGTGGTTGAGCATCTGCCTTTGGCTCAGGTCACAATCAGGGACCTGCAATGGAGCGCCATGTCGGGCTCTCTGCTCAGCAGGGAACTTGCTTCTCTCTCTTCCTCTACCCCCCCTCCCAACTTGTGCTCTCTCTCAAATAAATAAAATCTTAAAAAAAAAATAATAACAAAGTTGGCAGGTACTACAAATCTAGGAAGTAATAGGACTTTCTTAAAATAAATTTCTTGATACTCCTCTACATTTTTTTTGGCTGCTGCCTATTCTAAGTACCTCTTCACCAAAACATGGTTTTATAATATCCTTTTAAGTAAAAAGAATGAGAAGATAAGCCAGTCTTTTTTTTCTAACGTGGTTGATTGGAATGTTCTTCAATTGTACAACATTCTTCCTCAGCAATGAAACTTTGCTTGGAGATGTAGACCTTGATCTTAAATTGTGTCTTAACAAGACAGTGCTTTCTGCACAACTGTGTCCCAAAGAGAAAGTCACCAGAGGATTACTTGTCCCAAAGTGACCAGCCTGATGTTTGGCTGTTCCTCCCCTGAGGAGGAAGGAGTGTCAGTATGGAAACACTCTTCAGGGGATAATCTGTCTTCATAGAACCAGACAGGTGGGGGGTGAGCATTCTTTCCTGCGTTGCTCAGCTTTTTGGTACCATAGAATATTGGGTTTAACCATTAAATCCACAGCCAAAAAGAGTAGGGTTGCCCCCATCTGGGAAAGAAAACCACAGTTGATCAAGAAAGTTCTACTCTCATCTTCCTTCAAAACCAAGCCCAGCTCCTCTGTGGCTCCTCTTGGCCCACACCATTGATTCTGTCCTCAGGCAAGTTCCCAGGTGGCTCAGAAACCTGGAGGACAGTTACGTTGGAGCTAAGCTCCAGGGCCAGCCAGCTGTGCAGGCTTCTTCAAAGGCTACCTGTATTCTGTGGAGGAAGCCGCTGGATTTTTATTTGCTTTTTTCGGGAACCAACAAAGATCTGGGCCTTCTTTGACTCTAGGCATCTTTCTTGCCTGGCATAAGTGGAGTCGGTTAGAGAAATAATGCCAAAAGAAAAACAAAATCCTCTGCTTCTGATATGCAAAATAGGACTATGAGATTTCTGCCCTGAGGCGCAGGTTGGGGTCTTCAAAGGGCATTTCTTTTCTTTTCTATGTTTTTTTTTTAAGGATTTTATTTATTTATTTATTCATGAGTGACAGAGAGAGAGAGGCAGAGACACAGGCAGAGGGAAAAGCAGGCTCCATGCAGGGACCCCGATGCAGGACTTGATCCCAGGACTCCAGGACCACACACCCCGGGCCAAAGGCAGGCGCTAAACCGCTCAACTGCTGAGCCACCCAGGGATCCCCATCAAGGGGAATTTCTAAATCCCCTTATTTACCACTTCCCTCCCTCACCCCAGGACCAAGCATGTATTTTCCCTGATAAATTCCTGCTGCCTCTATAGCTCCTGAGGCACAGGTCTTCATCAAGGCCCAGGTGTGCATCAGAGGATACGATCGAGAGAAAAGAACTTACACAGTGGGAGAAAATATTTACAAATCATAGATCTGATAGATTAATATCCAGAGGCGCCTGGGTGGCTCAGTCAGGTAAGCATCTGCCTAGAGCTCAGGTCGTGATCCCAGGGTCCTCAGATGGAGCCCTGCTCAAGCTTCCTGCTCATCAGGGAGCCTGCTTCTCCCTTTCCCTCCGTCTCCTGTTCCCCTTGCTTGTGCTCTCTCTGTGTCAAATAAATAAATAAAATCTTTAAAAAAGAGAGAGGTTTTTTTACAAGGTGTTTTTTTAAGGGTTTTATTTATTTATTCATGAAAGACACACACACACACACACACACACACACACACACACACCGAGCGCGTGCGCACGAGAGAAAGGCAGAGACATAGGCAGGAGGAGAAGCAGGCTCCATGCAGGGAGCCTGACATGGGACTTGATCCCAAGTCTCCAGGATCACACTCTGGGCTGAAGGTGGCGCTAAACCGCTGAGCCACCTGGGCTGCCCAATAGAGAGATTAATATCCAGAATACATAAAGATCTCCTACAACACAATAGCAAAAAAAAAAAAAAGAAAACCCAAAGAACGAAAAATCCTAAAAATGACTCAACCCCTCTCCCACAAATATCCTAATGCAAAAATGGGCGAAGGACTTGAACAGACATTTCTCCAAAGAAGATTGACAAATGGCCAATTAGCGTATGAAATGATGATATCACTAGCCATTCAGGAAACCCAAATCAAAACTACAAGGAGATACCAATTCACACCCATGAGACTGATTATTATAAAAAAAAAAAAATAGGGGCACCTGGAAGGCTCAGTTGGTTAAGCACCTGCCTTTGACTCAGGCCATGGTCTCAGGGTCCTGAGATCGAGCCCCATGTCCTGCTCCCTGCTCAGAGGGGAGTCTTCTTCTCCTTCTACCTCTGCCTCTCCTCCCCCTTGTGCTTTCCCTCTCTCTCAAATAAATATATAAAATCTTAAAAAAAAAAAAAAAAGGATCACCTGGGTGGCTCAGTTTGTTGAGTGTCTGACTCTCGGTTTTGGCTCAGGTCATGATCTCAGGGTTGTTAGATCAAGTCCTGCAATGAACTCTGACCTGGGCATGAAGTCTGCTTGAGACTCTCTCTCTCCCTCTCCCTTTGCCACCCCCCCCCGCCATTTTTAAAAAAGATTTTATTTATTTATTCATGAGAGACACACAGAGAGAGAGAGGCAGAGACGCAAGCAGAGGGAGAAGCAGGCTCCATGCAAGGAGCCCAATGTCGGACTTGATGCTGGGACTCCAAGATCATGCCCTGGGCCAAAGGCAGGCACTAAACCCGTGAGCCACCCAGGGATCCCCCTGCCTCTCTCTCCATTCATATGTTCACTTGTACTCTTTCTAATAAATAAATTAATCTAAAAAATAAAAAACCAAAATAACAAATGTTGGTGTGGATGAGGAGAAATTGGAACCTTCATATGGTGCTATTAGGAATGTGAAATGGTACAGCTACTCTGGAAAACAGTTTCGCAGGTTCTCAAAGAGCAACACAGAATATCGTACCATCCAACATTTCCACTTCTGGGTATTTATCCCAAATAATTGAAAGCAGGGACTCAAACAGGTATTTGTACACCGACAAGGGTTGCAGCATTATTCACAATAGCAAAAAAATGGAAACAACCCAAGTCCCTTAGCAGACAAAGGGAGAAACAATATAGTGGAATATTATTCAGCTATAAAAAGGAATGGAATTCTGATACAGGCTGCAACAGTGTTGAACCTTGAAAACATTAAGTGAAAGAAGCCAGACACAAAGGGCAAATACCATATAGATCCACTTATCTGAAGTACCTACAATAGACAAATTCATAGAGATTATTTTATTATTTTTTTTAAAAAGATTTTATTTATTTATTCATGAGAGACACACACAGAGAGAGAGAGGCAGAGACACAGGCAGAGGGAGAAGCAGGCTCCATGCAGGGAGCCCGATGTGGGACTCGATCCTGGGTCTCCAGGATCACGCCTTGGGCCAAAGGCGGTGTTAAACCACTGAGCCACCCGGGCTGCCCAAATTCATAGAGATTATTAAAGGCAGGGAGAATAGGAATGTTTAATGGGTATACAGTCTCAGGGAAGATGAAAAAGTTCTAGAGGGTGATAGCAGTGATGGTTTTACAACAATACAAATGTACTTCATGCATAGAACTAAACACTAAAAATGGTTCAAAAGCAGGGAACGTGGGTGGCGCAGTGGGTTAAGCCTCTGATCCTTGATTTTGGCTCAGGTCATGATCCCCATGGTGAGATGGAGCCCCATGATGGGCTCTATGTTCCACACAGAGTCTGCTTGTTCCTTTCCCCACCCTCCTTGTGCTCTCTCTCTCAAATAAATACTTAAAAAAAAGAAGGTTAAAATGGTAAATTTTATGTTGTGTATATTTTAACCACAGAAAAAGTTTCAGGAGGCCACCTGGAAATAAAAAGCCCAATCCTGTTGAGTTTTCTTCCATGTCCCAGGTAGGGGTGCTCTCCCCACCCTCTCATGCTCTGTGTCTGGTTCAGCTCTCTAGCACATGTACCTGGATTATTGCAGCGACCTCTTCTTCTGTCTGCAAGTGTTCCTTCTCTTCTCCATCTCTTCTCCATCTCTTCTCCACAGAGCAACCAGGTGGGATCTTCAAAATATAACTCCAATTGGGTCAGCCCTGGGTCTACTAATGTACTGTAAGTGCACTGGGAAATGTCAGAGAATTTCAAGCAAAGGGCCCCACGACCAGATGACTCTATCAAAAAACGCTGGCTTCTGGAGACAAGTTAGATTTGTAAGAAGACAGGAGAAGTGATTGAGTGCTATCAGCTGGAGAGCTTGTTAAAACCCAGATTGCTGCCACCACCTCTCCTCTGGAGTTTCTGATTCATCAGATTAGGGTGGGGCTACTGGGATGGGGTAGAGAATTTACTTTTTTTTTTTTTTTTTTTTTTGAGAATTTACATTTCTAATAGGCTCTCAGCACCCAGGTTGCCTCTGGTTGTCTGTGATCCTGGGACCATACTCTGGGGTCTGCTGGCCTAGAGTGAAGGTAGAGAACAAAGCTCTCTGGAGCTGGACCCTATTGTAATTCTTGCCCTCTCTCCCTCAAAGAGAACATTTACCAACCATATAAAAATTCATTTGTTTTCCTGAATGCTTCATGTTCTCCAGGCCTTCATGCAAACACAGTTCCCTCAGCCTGAGACTTCCTTTCCTTCCCTGCTCCCTCCTTCCAATCGCCTCCCTTCCTCCACTTTTGGCTTGGTTACCTATCATCCATCCTGTAGGGATCTGCTTATATGGAGTGTCTATGTGCCTTTAATTTAATTTAATTTAATTTAATTTAATTTAATTTAATTGAAAAAGAGTGCACAAATATGGGGAGGGGCAGAGGGAGAAGGAGGGAGAGGATCTCAAGCAGACTCCATGCTCAGTGCCGAACCCCACACAGGGCTAAATCTCATGACCCTGAGATCATGACCTGAGCCAAAATTCAGTCTAACACTTATCCAACTAAGCCACCCAGACACTCCTAAATAGCTCTATTGAGACATAATTCACATACCACAACTCACTTATTCAAAGTAAATAGTTCAGTGGTTTTTTAGGAAAGTCATAGATATGTGCAACTACCACCACAGTCAATGTTTGGACCATTTTCATAACCTCAAAAATAAATCCTGTGCTCTTCAGCTATCCCTACCCTCTCTCCCCTCTTGCCCTCCCACCACCAGCCCTGAGCATGTTGAGCTCTTGTCATGTGCATATTTGCTATCTATATAACTTCTGCAGAGAAATGTCTGTTCATACCCCTCGCCCATTTTTAAAAATTAGGCTATCTTTTAATTTTTGAGTAGTGAGAATCCTTTACATATTCCAGATTACATGATTTTCACATATTTTTTCCCATTCTGAGCATAAACATCTTTAATTTTGATGAAATCTAATTTACCTGTGTTTTCCTTCTGTTGCTTGTGCTTTTGGTTTTATATAAGAATCCTTTGCCAAATCCAAGGTCATGAAGACTCACCTCTATATTTTCATCTACAAGTTTTATAGTTGTTGCTCTTACACTTAGGTCTTTGATCCACTTTGAGTTAATTTTTTGTGCATGGGAATGGATGGGGTCTAACTTCAGTTTTTTCCATGTTTTATCCCATTTCTATTTGTTGAAAAGGACCATTCTTTCCCTTATTGATCGTTTTTTTTTGTTTTGTTTTTTAGATTCTATTTATTCATGAGAGACACAGAGAGAGGCAGTGACACAGGTAGAGGGAGAAGCGGGCTTCCTGCAGGGAGCCAGATGCAGGACTCAGTCCCAGGACCCCAGGATCACGACTTGAGCCAAAGGCAGACATTCACTGAGCCACTCAGATGTCCCCCATTGGTTGGTTTTTATACTCTTGTTAAAGATCAGTTGCCCATAGATGTGTGGCTCCATTTCTGGACTCTCCATCCTAATCCATCAATCTATGTCTCTCCTCGTGCCAGTACTGCCTGTCTCAGTTATGGTGTCTGCTTAAATGTTGTTACAGTATTTCATAAAATGTATTTTGATTTTGGAGATCTTAAAATGTGGAGAAGAAAAAAAATAAAAAAATATATAAAAAATGTGGAGAAGAATAGTAGTGTTTACTATATCCCAATTTCAGAGATGTTAAGATCTTAGAATTGACTAAATCTGTGTGTCTGGGGAAACAATTCTGTCCCCAAAGACTACTTCTCATAGCACTTATACTATTGTGACTCTAGTCCTCCTAGAGCAGTGGTTCTCCAAGTAGGGTTTCCAGGCCAGCATCATCATCATCATCTGGGAACTTGTTAGAAATGCAAATTATCAGATGCAAACTTAAACCTACTGAATCAGAAACTCTAAGGGTGGGCCCCAGCCACCTTTTTTTAAAAAACAAATCCTATTGGTGATTCTGATGCTCCCCAAGGTTGAGATTCTCTGTTTATAAGGTCCATGAAGGCAGGTACCATACCTGTCTGGTCACTTTTATGTCCCTAATGCCCAGGAGGGAGGTGGAAGCTGGGGGCTGGTGCCTGGCCTAGATTACCTATCAAGGGAAGTTTGCTGAATCAATATATAAATGAAATAATGTGACTTGTCTGAGGTCACACAGCCAACAGGTGAATATTTAGAGCTAAGTTGCTTCTTTCTGCCTTAGCTGCCTGGTTTCTGGTGTGAGATTGTAAGAATATCCTCCTAATCCATTCAACAAATATTTGTTGAGAAATTACTATGACCTAGTATTTTTCAAAATTTGACCAGTTCTAGCTTTGGTAATAGTTTGATGAGACATCAATGGATAGTTCTTTTGGATAATTAAAAGCACTTGAAAGAATTGGGTAAAGCTGGATTTTATGAAACACCAGGGGGAGCCTTATGAAGAAGAAAGTGGTAGACTTGTAGGGCAAGCCAACTCAGCATAAGGGCTCTTAATCTTTTTTTTTTTTTTCTTTTAAGAATAAATCTGTTCAGGACACCTGGGTGGCTCAGCAGTTGAGCGTCCACCTTCGGCCCAGAGCATGATGCTGGAGTCCTGGGATCGGGTCTTGCATCAGGTTCCCTGCACTGGAGTCTGCTTCTCTGCCTGTGTCTCTGCATCTCTCTCTCTGTGTCTCTCATGAATAAATAAATAAAATCTTTAAAAAGAAAAAAAAGAATAAATTTGTTCAAAGTTGTCCATAGAATGAATTTCTATAGATAAATCCTTCTTTCCATTGGATTTCATTATCAATATTTCCATTACCCAAGCATAATAAAATTACTCTTAAAGACAGCATATTTTTAAAAAATGTTTATGGATAAACAAGTCAACTTTGAATCCTTTTCATAACCTCAAAAATCATGAAAATTAAATTAGAAAACCATTTTCTAACTTTCTGAAATAATAAAATTCAGTTAATCACCAAATAGATGCAAGACAGCTAGGGTTATTTGTAAATTTTAGGCAATAGTTTTAAGGTCTAGAGGGGGAAAAGTGAAAGGTTAAGTAATCACTAAACATGAAAGTACATTGTTTTCCCAGCATTTTTAAAAAGATTTTATTTATTCATGAGAGACACACAGAGACAGGCAGAGACAGAGGCAGAGGGAGAAGCAGGCTCCATACAGGGATCCCGATGTGGGACTGGATCCCGGGACTCCAGGATCACACCCTGGGCCGAAGGCAGACGCTCAACCACTGAGCCACTCGGGCGTCCTTTCTCAGCGTTTTGAATGATCGTGCAGTTTAAGACTTTCTATTTCAAGAATTATTAGAGTATCAGTGCTCTTCTAATCACTGAGAATATTTATTCTGAAATACATTAGGCACAGTAGCAGTAAACCACTCCTGTGAATTTCATTAGATCACTTTAGGAAGGTAAAGGTTATTATTCCGGGGGAAACTGAGTCACATAGGAAGCAGAACACACTGTCTATGGCCAAGCTCTGCATCTACATGTGGAGTCTCATTATTAAGGAAAAGCCTTCCCCAGTCATGAGACTATTATTTTACAATACTGCTTTCGTAGAAGTTCACACACTGCTCCGCTTTATCAGAAGTGGGTCTAATTCTGGTAAAGTGCCAGTACTTTGTGGGTGTTCAAAACGCAGCAAATGAATGAATTGAATCAACCATGAGTTTCCCCTTGAATTTCCCAAGACTTCTAACAAATCTCAGAGGGGAGAACCTGCAGCTGTTTTGTGTGGATTGGCTGCTGCTAAAACAAGATAACACTAAAGAAAAGGCATATTTAAAGCCACAGAGCTAAAACTTTCAGATCAAAGCCCAGTGCCTCCCAGTCACTCTGGAAATACTCCACAATTCAGTAAGAAAAAAAAAATTCTCTAAAAAATTTCAGCTGTAAGATTTTAATAGAAACAGACTGAACAGGGGTGCCTGGATGGCTCAGTTGGTTAAATGTCTGCCTTCAGTTGGGGTCATGATTCTGGGGTCCTGGGGATGAAGCCCTATATCTGGCTTCCTGCAGCCAGGAGTTTGCTTCTCCCCACTGCTCTCATGCTCTCTCTCAAATGAAAAAAAAAAAAAAAAAAAAAAAAAGAAAAGAAAAAGAAACCGAGACTGAATAAATGAATGGACTTGGATGATTTTTTTTTTTTTTTTGGACTTGGATGATTTTAGACAAGTTAATTAACCCACCAGTGCCTCAATTTCCTGATTTGGAGAATGGAGGTAGTAATAGGACTTATCTTGCAAGGTTATTGTTAGGGTTATGGGTGTCCGGAGCTTTGCAGAATGTCTCAATTCACTCAATGTTCACCATCCATCCAACAAATGTTTACTACATACATACATTTCTCTTTTCTGATGTTCGTTTCCACGATTTCTTGTCTGCAGTGCCCAAAGCCCCAGAAGTGAGGCTTCCTGACCTCTTTAGCAAAGATATTAACATATTTTGCTGCAGAAATGTTTATATACCTTCCTAAAGCCCCCCAAGTTCTAAATTCCAAGACAATCTGGCCCCAAAGGTTTCACATAAGCCGATATGTGCCTGTTTCACCATGTTGCCCACAACTCAGAGAAAAACCACTTGGGATTCATAGGCAACTGGCTTTGAATCCAGGCCTGGCCATCCACTTTGTGGCCTAGGAAAGCTGCTTAACTTCCCTAACATCTCAGGTGGTTGACAGATCATTCCTTCCCTGCACAAGGTGTGGCTATCATCGAATTCTGCACGCCCCCCCCCCCCCCATGTATCTTTCTTTTTGTTGATCCTCACTCACAACCCCTCATTTTTGGACATTGCTACATGCCTGCATTGTTCAGGCCACCCTTTCACTGCATGCTTAGCTGACTGTACCACAGGTGACTGGTGATTGAGCCCAGGGGGAAGTTCTATGGAATTCTGAGGATAGAGAGGCCTGGAATATAATTGGATTATAGTGTGATGGGGCTTCAGGAGTTTTTTTTTTTTTTTTTTTAAGATTTTTATTTATTTATGAGAGACGAGAGAGAGACAGACAGAGACAGAGATACAAGCTCCATGCAGTGAGCCCAACACGGGACTCGATCCCTGGTCTCCAGAATCAGGGTCTGGGCCAAAGGCGGCACTAAACCACTGAACCACCTGGGCTCCCCCTGCATCAGGATTTTTAAAAGCTTCTCAAGTTCCTATGAAGGAATCAGGTTAATTTGTTGGTGTTATCCTATTTGCCTTCCTCTGCACGTCTGATAGCCACAAGCACTCCAAGGAGTTAGTTTCCCAAAGGGCTGCTGCCCCAAAGGGAAGAAAGGTATTAATGCACAAAGATATACACGGCTGACAGTTTAAGATGGTGCTGGTTTTAATCCACATATAAATTCAAAGGGAAAAAAGTGGTTTCACCCTACCCTATCATGGTTGACTACAGAAAACAGCAGAGAATTGGAGGATACGGGGAAATAGTCAAAACTGGTTCATTGGTCTGGACTAATTTAATTAAGGAAGCAGCTTTAGGCCAGAGAGTCTCAATCCTGGCTGCACAGTAGACTCACCTGCGTTCATCTCCTCTACAGATCAGCTGGATCAGAATCTCTGGAGAGGGGGCCCAGCATCAATATTTTAAAAAATCTCTCCAGGTGATTCTATATTTGGGGTTGCCCCAGGTGCATAAGTCACGTGGGAGACCCCTGGAAGCTTTAAAAACTATTGACACCCAGCCCTCCCCCACCAAATTCTAATTCACTTGGCCTGGAATATAATTGGCCTCCAGTGTGATGGAGCATCCGGATTTGTAAGTTTTCCAAGTGATTATAATAGTGGGATCCAGCCTTTCTCCCTAAAAAGAGGCTTTCTGGCATTTTTGTTAGTGGGCAGAGAACTGGTTCTAAACTCAGTTTTGGGTGCTCACCACTCGAAAATCAATAGTCAAGAGACAAGTGATGGTGGGAAAGGAAAATTGTTTTATTCAGGAAGCTGGCAACTTGAGAAGAAGGTGGACTAAAGTCCCCAAAACCATCTTCCCTGTCCAGAGGGCGCCAGGGGTGTGGGGTGTTTTAAAGGGGGAAGGCATGGGAAAAGAGAGAGGGGGTATGCTCAGGAGAAGCAGGTGCCCAGGTGGTTAGCGGTATGTGTACATGACCATGAACAGACACATTGCATCACTGGCAGCTGTTTTTGAATGCAATCAGCCCTTATCTTCTAGGAAGTTCTGGTCTTTCAATCCTCAAGACCAGGGCTCTGCAAATCTCAAAGAAAGTCAGTTCTGCTACAGATCAAAGGGACTTAAGTCAGCAAGCAAGATGTGCATAAGCCCGAAGCAAGTTAACCCTTAAGACCGGCTGGACTGCTGTTACAGTTTTATTGAGAATTTCAGGTACTGTAAGCAATAATTTTCAATAATGTAATTTAAATGCTTATTTGGCTCAGGGTGCCTGGGTGATCCAGTCTGCTAAGCCTCTGACTCTTGATTTTGGCTCAGGTCATGATCTCAGGGTTATGGGATGGAGCCTGGAGTCAGGCTCCATGCTCAGTGGGAAGTCAGCTTGAGAGTCCCTCCCTCGGCCCCTCGCCTGTTTGCGCGTGCGCTTTTTCTCTCTCAAATAAATCCTTAAAAAAAATAAAATAAATGTTCATTTGGCTTTTTATTGAACAGTCACATTTTCAGGAACAGAATCCAATTTTGAAGAGCCTAAAACTGGTTGGGCATATGTCAGTGAAAATCGAAGGCGTAACTCATAGCCTTTGAATTGATTACCTGGCCAGAAATTTTTCCTATTGCTAAGAATCACTATTATCAGGTGAATTATTACCTCAACAATGGAAAGAATATGGAGTACTAATGATTTTTGCTAAAAATGACCATTAATCGTTTTTTAAATCTGTGATGGTGGTATATGTTGCAGGCATAACCTATTTGCATGTACTTTTCTAGAGGTTTGATATTTCAGAAATGTGTTATTTTTCACCAGCAGCCGAATAGTTTATTGGCATCTCTGTCTTCATAGCACTTCACCTTGTACCTGAGTAGAGGTTTAGAACAGGTCTGACAAACACGGCCTCTCAGAAATGAGCAGGGAGTCATGAGTTCATGGCTAATGATCCTGCTTCATCACGAATGTCATTTTTCATCAGCTTTGCTTTATATCCACGGTTGGAAGCCAAAAGCTCCGAGGGTGCTTGCATTGCCTTTGCATCTCATAGAAAATGGGAGGGCTCCCCATTTCCTATGAGATGCATCCAAACTCCTTCTCTGGGCATTCATGGCCTTTCTTTGGCTAATCCTCACCTCCCTACCAGTCTCGTCTCCTGCTCAGGCCTTCCATGCCAGCAAGCACAAAGGGCGGCTCACTAGACCTGCACCTTGGCCATTCTCTGCTTGCCTTATTGCAGCACCTCTCATGGGCAAGCTTTAGGGCAACCTCTCTCCTACCCTGCTTTTATGGTAGCTTAGCTTGTAGGTCCTAAACCAGCCGTATCATCAGTGAAAGAGAATGTCCCTGGGTCTGAGCACAGGGGAGCAGCCCAAAGAGGGGAAGCACCATTATATAATCTCATCCATCCATCTGTCCATCTATCCATCCAGCAAATACGCTGAGTACCTGTGAGATACAAGATATGATTTTAGGTGTGGGAAATAGAACAAATCTCTACTTTCATTTTGGGGGTAAGGGGAGTGAGTGTGGGAAATGGATAATACCCTAAACAAACAAACAAACAAAAGGTAATTTTAAAGAATAGAGATGAAGAAAATAAAACAGAGTGATGGGAGGGGGCCCTTTTACAGAAAGACATTTGAACTGAAGGACCTGAATAATGAGTCAGCCAAGCAAAAGGCTGGGCCAAGAGAGTTCTGGAATTGATTCTACAACTTTTATAGAGGGCTGGGTCGAAACACCAGATGAGGAAATGATGTGGTAACCAGAGAGGCAAAAAGATGCCCCCTTCATGTATAAACCTTCCCGTGGGGCCCCATGGGTGCAGCACACTCGGTCAGTAGTCTGGAAATGTGGGCCTTCCCAGGATCCCCTGACTGCGTGGATGCCTCCACTCGGGTTGGAGCGTGTGCTCGCTGTAAGTGCCCAAAGGAGATCAGCGAGGAGGCTTTGCTCTTCCTCTTTGAAGTTTTCATAGCACTTTTAGTCATTATCTTGCCTAATCTTCAGAACAAACAGCTAGACCAGACTTGCCTAAACCGCGTCTTGGAGTCGTGAAACATAGGAATTTCAAGGCAGGCAGGTCTGGTTCATGATCTTGGTTCTGGAACTTACTGGTGTGTGACACCTGATAAATTCCTGAATCTCTTTGAAGATTGTTTTCCTTGTCAGTTAAATAGAGCCATTATATCCTGCTCATAGGTTGTTGGGAGGGGAAATGTGTCCAATGTTTAGCAAAGCGCTGGTGCGCAGTTGGTGTCTGACAAATGTCTTTTTTGCCACTGGGTGAGGGACGGGAGTTGCTGAATGTCCAGCCACCAACTCCACAGCTAGCCTATGCCTGTGTGGGCTGGGCTTCTTCTCAGACCTCTCTCTGTTACTCCTGAGAAGACAAACTCCAGGGGCACCTGGGTGGCTCAGTGGTTGAGCGTCTGCCTTTGGCTCAGGTTGTGATCCTGGGGTCCTGGGATCAAGTCCCACATCGAGCTCTCTGCAGGGAGCCTGCTTCTCCCTCTGTCTATGCCTCTGGCTCTCTCTCTGTGTCTCTCATGAATAAATAAATAAATATCTTAAAAAAAATAAGATAAACACCAGCGCTGCACTCCATTGGCATTCCTTGACCTCCTCAAAATGCACTGGATTTTATTCCCTTCTGAACTAGTGGAGAACACCCACTGGTTGTAAGGTTGGGGTAACAGGCAGGGCCTGTTAACTAAAGAACAATCATTGACAAATGGTTGTCAGTGTTTACAGCCGGTTTCTAGAGAAAACAAATTATCCCCCAAATAGATTAGTGGTTGTGTCAAAATGCCAAATTAGGAACCATTAGGGACCCTGTGTGGTCATTTGCTGGGATCAGAAAGTACTCTGAGAGTCTTGGTTTAGAAACAATTCCCTTCAGGGATGCCTGGGTGGCTCAGTGGGTTAAGCATTCGACTCTTGATTTCCGCTCAGGTCTCAGGGTCATGGGATCCAGCCCCATGTCAGGTTCTGTCCTCAGTAGGGAGTCTGCTTGAAATTCTTTCTCCCTCTATCCACCCCCCCAACCCACCCAACACACACACACACACACACTCATGCTCATGCACTCACTGTGTCTCAAATAAACAAATTTTATAAGAAGAGGAATATCTGTGGCATTCTCCTGCCGCAGAGAAAGGAAAAGTGAGGGTGTTAGGGCACCTTAGCCAGGGACAGTGGTTTAGGGAGATCTGGGGCCTCCCTAGAGTCTTTCAAATCACAAGATGGAGGATCACCATGTACAGCTAGATGGTCAGTCCTCCCTAAGCATTTCAAGTAACCAAGATTTTTTTTTAAAGATTTTTAAAAATAATAATAAAAAAAGATTTTTTAAAATTTAGGGATGCCTGGGTGGCTCAGCAGTTGAGTGTCTGCCTTTGGCTCAGGGCCTGATCCCAGGGTCCCACGATCAAGTCCCACATTGGACTTCTTGCCTTGCATTCTCCTCCCTCTTCCTGTGTCTCTGCCTCTTTTTCTGTGTCTCTCATGAATAAATAAATAAAATCTTAAAAATTTTTTTTAAATTTAAATTCAATTACTTAACATGTAATGGATTCGTTTCAGAGGTAGAGTTTAGTGATTCGTCAGTTGCATATAACACCCAGTGCTTCTGCATCATGCACCCTCCTTCATGTCCATCACCCAAGTTACCCCATCAACACACCCCTCTCCCCTCCAGCAACCCTCAGTTTGTTTCCTATGGTTAAATGTATCTTATGCTTTGTCTCCCTCTCTGATTGTGTCTTGTTTTATTTTTTCCTCTCTTCCCCTAGGATCGTCTGTTTTCTTTTTTCTTTTAAGATTGTATTTATTCATAAAATAAATAATTTCTTTTCTTTTCTTTCCTTTTTTTTTTTTTTTTTTTTTTGCATTTTGAGAAGCAGGCTCCCCACTAGGAGCCTGATGTGGGACTCAATCCCAGGACCCCGGGATCATGCCCTGAGCCAAAGGCAGACACTCAACCACCGAGCTACCCAGGTGCCCCCCTCTGTTTGGTTTCCTGAATTCCACATGAGTGAGATCACATAATAATTGTCTTTCTCTGATTGACTTATTTTGCTTAGCATAATATCCTCTAGTAACCAAGATTTGAGTGAATTCTATGGTCACTGGAAGCGGCACGTTTCCTACTAGTGTCCTCTGGCCTGTATGCTCCAGTTGGGTTTCAGATACGGATGGGGCTTCCTGTCTCTTTCTCATGGTAGCTTTGTTGCTTCGTGTCTCTTGCCCCTGGACGCTCCTCCCGAAGGTGGGGCGCATGAACAGGTGCAACCCTTCTAGCTAGAGTGCTCTCTCTCTTGTTGTCTCCCCTCACTCACCCCTGCACTCACTCCCTGAGCCCCTAAAGTCTGATTCAGTCTCCACCACGGGGCTGAAAGGTCACGGACATTCTGGTCACCACGCCCAATGGGATTCTCTCGGTCCTTCCTTCTTCCTGCCTCTGTAGCACCTGACACCATTGACAGCTGCTTTGAACATCTGCCTCCCCTTGTTTTCAGACCCCGGGCCCTTGCTGGTTTTCCCTCAACATTTAGGAGCATGCTTCCCACTGCTTTGCTGTTTTTTCCTCCACTTACCCCCTTTAAAAAAATATATTTTATTTATTTATTTGAGAGAGAGGGCATGGGTAGAGGCAGAGAGAGAAGCAGGCTCCCTGCTGAGCTGGGAGGCCAATGCAGGGCTCCACCGTGAGATCATGACCTGAGCCAAAGGCAGACGCTCAACCATCTGAGCCACCTAGGGCACCCCATCCTCCACTTACCCTTTAACGTTGCTGTTTCTGGTTGCCTCCTCCCTTGGTTTTCTTGAAGCCTACCACACCCATACCTCCAGGCTGGGTGTGCGCCCTGTACTCTGGGGCTTCCGGTTAGTCAAGCAGATCCCTTGCCCTTACTTCCTCATATGTGAGAAGGCCGGCTGGACGAGGTCTAAGACAGGACTGCAATGTTTTAAGGTGTCATTATTGTGTTTAAGCAAGCGTGGAGCAATTTTTATGGATGCAGAGCTTCATAGTGGTAGAAAAAAAGTACAGCTTTGGAAAATTGCCAATGCCCTGCTGTGCTAGGGGTCTTGGCTTACCTTAGCCATGTGCCCTCGGCTGGGTAAGCAGGGTTGAAGTATGATGCATTTGCACCTATTTTGGAGAAATAAGAACTAAAGCCATAGTCCTTCTATTATCCCACAAAGTATACCCAAATTTCCTCAGGGGAGCCCTGGTTTGTATGGACTTACGTTGGCTAAAGTAAAAGCTTTAGCTTTCCTTTCTTATATTTATTTGTTTGATAAAAACATAATTCAGAATATTTGGCAGGCCTTTTTAGGAACCCCTCACTGATTGAACTCATTGATGAAATTACATAGTAGAAATAAATCTGCCCTTTTGGGAGAGAAGTCATTCTGCCTCTTGTTAATAAGACATAATTTTTAAAATAATATTTGATTTATTTATTCATGAGAGACACACACAGAGAGAGAGGCAGAGACACAGGCAGAGGGAGAAACAGGCTCCACACGGGGAGCCTGATGTGGGACTCGATCCCGGGACTCCAGGATCACGACCTGGGCCAAAGGCAGACGCTCAACCACTGAGCCACCCTAGTGCCCTTACTAAGACCTAATTAGCTAGAATTGTAGCATAAAACTCCTTACATCAAAGTTTCCTTTCTATCTGGTAAAAATGATAATGCTCATTGAATAACCATTGCAAATTTCGAGAAGGAAAAACATTTAGGAGACAAAGAGTTGGCCTAACCCAGGGGTGTGGGCACTGTGCTGTGCTTGGTCTCGGGAGATCTGGCTTTGAAATTAGTCCTCACACCACCTTCTTCCCTCTTCTTCTCCTGGACTTTTTGTCTATATGTGACCAGGCTGTCCATTAGCCCAGGCTCCAAAGTCCCCAGATACTACTCTCTTTTAAAAAAACACAGTTGGTGGTATGGTGCAGTGGTAAGCACACAGACCTGAGCCCACCTAGTTTGAGTTCAAAGCCTGGTTCTAGTACTTACTAGTTCTAGACTGTGGCTACCCATGTCTTTTTGCCTCTATGTGTGTGTTGTGGGGGAGGGGGAGTATGAAACACAAGTATGTTCACAAGTTAGGGAGTGGTTAAGCGTTTCTCATTCTGGACTGTGAAACCCTTCCTTCTGTGCCTCACCCATCACAAACCTGTCCCAGAGAGACAGCACAACCACAAGCTCACTCTGTTCTACAAGTCAGCTGCTGCCCTGAAACTCACTTCCTTCCCACCTGGGGATTTAGCTGGAAAACCAGAGCAGCCCAAGAGCGTCTACTTACCTGCCTCTTTCTCAGAGCACCACGCTGATCCCTACTGGTTCTTGGAAGGATAAGGCAGCCCAAACCCCAAAGTTCTTCCCAACCAAAAACAGATTTCACAAAATTGCCAAAAGCTCCCTTTCCTTGTATCTCGTAGTTCTTATAATTATTTCTCTCCTTGCAGGACATCTGGGTGGCTCAGTGGTTGAGCATCTGCCTTCGGCTCAGGTCATGATCCTGGGGTCCTGGGATTGAGTCCTGCATCGCGCTCCCCGCAGGGAGCCTGTTTCTCCCTCTGCCTGTGTCTCTGCCCCTCTCTCTGTGTCTCTCATGAATAAATAAATGAAATCTTAAAAAATATTTCTCTCCTTGCAAATACTCAGTTGATTCCTTTACTCAATCAACCAACCAACAAACCAATCAGCCAATTTTCCTGAGCTCCATGTGCTCTGTGAGAAGCCTATAACTTTAGAGTTACAAATGACATTTAGTAGTGAGCTCTGGTACGTGGGCTCACAGAGCAGGGACATCCAGTCCAGCTGAAGGGTCCATATGGGGCTAGAAGAGTAGGGGAAGAATGCTGTCATGGAAGGCTTCCCAAGAGGTCACTGTGAGCTAGGTCCTAGTATTAAGTGGCAATTAGCCATGTGAGGGGCTGGGTATGTATGCAAGAAAGGCTTTCCAGGTGGAAGCCAAAACAACCAGATTATGAAGGAGGACGTGACTCCTGTGAATTTGAGAGTTTGAGCTGAAACCTTGACTCAACTGCTTCCTTGTCACATGACTTCGGGAGTAGTAGCTGGAGTAGAGGTTATCTCAACACGTCCCTGTCCTAATATCCATATCCTGTGACTATATTATCTTACATGGCAAAAGGGCCTTTGCAGATGGGATTAAGTTAAGGATTTTGAGATGGGGAGATTATCCTGGATTATCCGAGCACCCCCAGTGTGATCACAATGAGAGGAGGCAGGAAATCAAAAAGAAGGAAGTGGGAAGCATAGGTTGAGTGATACAGACACATGACAAGGAACACAGGCAGCCCCAAGTAGGTGGAAGAGGTAAGGAAATAGGTTTGCCCCTGGAGCCTCCAGAAGGATGGCAGCTCCGCAGACATCTTGATATTGAAACTGGTTTTGGACTTCTGACCTCCTGAACCATAAGATAATATGTTTGTGTTATTCTTCATCGCTAAGTTTGCAGTGATGGGTTGCAGCAGGACTAGGAAACTAATAATGCAGGGACAAGTAATTTAACATCTCAGGGCCCAGTGGTTTCCTCAGTGGGCTGTAATAGCGTTTCCATGGTAGGGCTGTAGGGCCTTGCATGTGCTAAGTACTCCACTAGCACATCATGCTAATAAGTTTGTCTTTTTATTCTATTTGAGACAAGGACCTACGGGAACATTTTAAGCAAGAAGAAGACATGACTAGGTAGGCAGTCTTTTAGGCTCAGTCTTTTAGGCAGATCCAAGGGGGCAAAGTGAAGAATGGGTTCATTGAGTGGGGGAGGGAAGGTTGGCCACTGGAAGACCAATTAGGAAGCCACTGTCCTAACTCCATGTGGTGGCAATGGGGACAAGACCACAGCCTTTCCTGACCTCTCTGTCCCATTATCCCATCTTATTTTTAATGCTTTTAAAATATTTTGTCAACCCTGTTGGCTGCCAACTCAGAATTTGTTCCCTTCTTTTTCTTTCTTAACAAATTTTGGTCATCCTCCCATATACCCCCTTGGGGCAGAGACTCCATCTGGTTTGCCCAAGTGATAATCCCATTCCCTCTGCTAGTTTGGGGTTCTAGAATGGGCAAATGACTCAATTCCAGCTGAAGAGACCCAAGGGGAAGTCAGTGAGGGCTGCCAGTGAAAGGTTCCTTTCTCCCGGGAGAGCCACGGCAAGACAAGACGCCTCTCTTCTCCCCTGGCCTTGGTAACATTTGAACATGATGCCCGGGTTGCTGCTGCATCTTGCTTTCAGCTTTACCATAAAGCAAAACAAGGATGCAGAGCAGAGAGACAGAAGGAACTGGATCCTTGCTGACCTGGAACCACTGGTCACAAATGCCTAAGGTCGGAATCCCTGGGTGGCGCAGCGGTTTGGCGCCTGCCTTTGGCCCAGGGCGCGATCCTGGAGACCCGGGATCGAATCCCACGTAGGGCTCCCGGTGCATGGAGCCTGCTTCTCCCTCTGCCTGTGTCTCTGCCTCTCTCTCTCTGTGACTATCATAAATAAATAAAAATTAAAAAAAAAAAAAAACAAATGCCTAAGGTCTTTTCCACAACTGGAATGAAGCCAGTTTCTTTTTACCCAGCAGACCAAAACAGCCTAACACCCAACCCGAGGTGATTTTATTTATATATTTATTATTGTCTCACCTGGTAAAGCCATAAGCTCCTTTGCATGAGGTCCTTACGCTCGTAATCACTCAGGATCTCAACTTTGCTTGGCACATCATAGGTGCACCATCCGTATATTTTATTTCACTGGGATATGGATGGTGGGGGAGAGGCAAATACCCAAAGGCAACTTCCTGGCTTAGGGCCCCAGTGACCAGGTTGACGGTCAAGCCGTGAGTAGAGAAATACTGCAGGTGGAAGAGCCCAGGGTATACGACACCACGTTTTTATGGTGATCTTTTGACCTCTATCTCCACTGAGTCCCCAGTTACTACCAAGAACCCTTTGTAAAAACAGTGAGTAAAGAAGAGCATGAGGGACCCCAAAGACTAAGAGTAAGCAGCACTGGCTGAGCCACTTAACAGTCCCTCCCCCGCCTCTTCCCATGCCCCAGTGGATTTGTGACTCGCTCCTCTGTCAGCATGAACCTCATCCCTGCTTGCCATTCTATATAATTGTTCTTCACTTGAGAGCAGTTCTTGTCAAACAGTGTCAGGATCCAGATCTTCCCGGTGCCGTGGGAGATGAAGCTGAGTGACAAGTCTAACAGGTGGGAAGAAAGCCCCCGCTTTTCATTATTTAAATTTTCATCGCTAAGAGGAGATTCAATATGGAAACCCCTCTTTCGGTCTCCCCCCTGCTCCTTGCCCAACCCAGAGGTTACTGAGCACTTGGCACTGGAGCTTTGAGATTCTGGAGCTTCTAAGGGGCCCAGCCAAGTGACAGGAGGGCAGAGGCCCCAGGGGCCGGCCCCCCACTCAGGCCCTCCACAGGGGGATTTTGTTTTCAGGCCTCAGAGACTGCTTTTTCTTTTAAGGTTCTCTTCTACTCTCCACGTTCTCCTGCCTATCAGGAGACAGCCCTTCCCCTCCTCTTTGCATGCTGAGTGAGGGATAGAGCTCCGGGTGCCACCCCCACCCTTTCCTTCCCACCTTCCTGGGCCAGCAGAGATGCTCAGCAGGTAGCTGTGCGGCTCCCTGTCACCTCTGCCTGCAGGGACAACCAGATGCTCTCTGCCTGGGCCCGTGTGAGCACAGCTGCTCTGGAAATTGGTTTGCTCTCCTGTTGCTGCCTTTCTCTTGAATTAAATACTACTACCAATAATTTAAAAAGTGGAAGAAGCCAAGGATTGAAAGCCAGAGAGGAAAACCAGCTCTGGGGTAGGCATTGCCTCCCCTGTCTCTGATAAAGTGGGGCAAGTGGGGAGAGAACGCTCCTCCCTCCCCTGCAGCGTGGCTGGGCTGGAGGGCTCTGGGTGCTGATGGAGCCCCCTGCCCAGTGCAGCCTCTGGGACAAGAAACACATGATGGTGTGGCTCCCTTTAATATGTGACCTACTTCACGCAGTTGCCTTTGGGGAGAAAGCACGGGCCAGGCCGTGTCGGCTCTGTTACAGGCAATTGGTGCTCAAACACTGTGGCTCTCGCTCAAGCTGTTGCGTGGGCAGGGTCAGGATGACAGTGTGGGCCACCTGCCGGGTGTTCTCCACTAGCTTCCCTCACCCCTGTGTTCTCTCGAATTAAATACTACTACACCTAATTTTTTTTTTAAAGATTTTATTTATTTATTCATGAGAGACACACAAGAGAGAGGCAGAGACACAGGCAGAGGGAGAAGCAGGCCCCATGCAAGGAGCCTGATGTGGGACTCGATCCTGGGACCCCAGGATCACGCCCTGAGCCGAAGGCAGAGGCTTAACCGCTGAGCCACCCAGGCCTCCCTACTCCTCCTAATTTAAAAGACGAAAGAAGCCAAGGGTTGAAAGCCAGGTGCAGAGAAGAAAACCAGCTCTGGGGCATTGCCTCCCCTCGTCTCTGATAAAGGGGGGCAGGTGGGGAGAGAACGCTCCTCCCTCCCCTGCGGTGTGGCTGGGCTGGAGGCCCTTGACCCTGGCCCAGGAGCTGTCTCTAGGCGGCCTCTCCAAGGCCCTTGCCCCTGGTGGGGTGGTTACCTACAGAAGGTGGAAGGTCCCCGCAGGTGATGGCACCCCCAGCTCCTGGCACGCTGTCCCTCTCCTGGCTCCAGCGATCCCTGCCTCCTGGTAACACATTCCCTCCCTTGGTCCTTGCTGTCCTCGAGGCGGTAACAATTTTGGGCATTCATGATTTCTGGGTGTCTCACCACCCCTCCTTGCTTCCTCTCTTTCTGCCCACCCTTCTGTAAACAGCATCTTTGTTGAGTTCTTTGCAGTTAGAACAGTGGAGGACGCACCATCTGTTTCCTGCGGGGCCCGGGCCCACACCGGCTCTAAACCCGCATCTCATTTAGGCTTCGGATAAGCTGGTGTTGCCTGCCTACCCAGATTTAGTAGCAAACATCTACACGTTACTGCCTGTGGGCTGAGCTGGTGGCTGAGCCCCCCTGGCCGGGGTTCTAACTGCTGGCCCCGTCTTCCCCAAACTTTCTCTTGGGGCCCCTATCTGTTCATTATTCATTACTTCATTTTCTTAGTCTGAGTTTCGGATTTGCAGCAAAGCAGAAATAGCAAAATTTTCGGCAGCCGTAGGATAGTGAGGTCTAGCTGTGTGACCTCGGGCAGTTACACAGCCTCCCTCTGCCTCAGTTTTCCTCCTCCCCCAAATGGGGGCAGTGACAGCATTACCTTCTCTGAAAGGGTTTTCCTGCGGTTTAACTACATTTTTTCTTTTTTTAAGATCTTATTTATTTATTTATTCATGAGAGAGAGAGAGAGAAAGAGAGAGAGAGAGAGAGCAGCAGAGACACAGAGGAGAAGCAGGCCTCATGCAGGGAGCCCGACATGGGACTCGATCCCGGGTCTCCAGGATCACGCCCTGCGCCAAAGGCAGGTGCTAAACTGCTGATCCACCCAGGGATCCCCTTTAACTACGTTTAAATGTGTCAGGCACGCAGGATGGGGGATGACATGCAATACATCTGAATAAATAGTAGCTAGCATTCTGATTTTATTGGAGAAAGGATTTTACTTGAAATTAAAAGCCAAGGCTTGAATTCTAATTCTGCCACCCAGTAACTGGGCGCCCTTGCCACCATCACTGCAGCTTGGCGTGTGTAAAGTTCTACTTAGATTAATAATTATGAATTGTTAATTAATAACCCTTGCTTTGCTCGGGAGTTGCCAAACCAGAACGTGACGATGGGTGGGAAAGGTCTTCATAAATTCTCTACCATACATACCATATGCATCTTGGGTAATCTGGCCCACCCGGTGGTGGAAGATTCCTTTCGGCCACCTGTGGGTCTTTGCTCTGGTTTACCAGTTACCATCCCCCCAGGAGGGTCCCGAGGACAAACGGGTGTTCTGCGTGGAATACTGGCAGGGAACAGAGTTTCATCCAGGGGAGGAAGACAGAGGTAGCGTGGGGGCTGTGATGGATATGAGGGGGTGGGGGGGAGACACTCTCTCCAGCTTTCCGGGAGCCCCAGGCCAGCACTGCTCGGCTGCCTGAGGATGTGCTTGGAAACCTGACAAGGCGGGGCAGGGCCCAGAGCAGACCTGGAATATTCGGCCATTGGGGGAGGGAGAAAGCACAGGGTGGCCAGCGTGGACAAAGGGCTGGGGGGCTACAGAGACCTCTGCTGGTTCCCCCAGGGGCCCGGCCCCACAGGGAACCCTAAGGCTGTCACCTGATACTTGTGTTTGCATCTCTTCCACAGCAGGCCGTTTGGGATGCTGCCCAACAGGTAGATCCTCAATCCCCCTCCCCAAAGTGGCCCCTTGTCCAGGGGTGTTTCTGGTAAACAGGTGCAGAGGGAGCTTTGCTGTTACTCTGTCTCATGTACCCCGAGAGCTCTGGACACCCACCGCCCTTATGTGATATACCCAGTTCTCCTTGTTCTAGCTGATGGCTGGAAAACCCTGCAGGGTCAGAATTCCCAGAGCCCCTGTGGCTCCTCCGTGAACTTGCTGACGTCCCAAGGTGTGGCCCGGGGCCATGGGCTCTCAGTGCTTGAAGCTGGCCTTCCCCCTGGCCATCACCCTGAGGCTATTATGGGGCTCTCCCAGCATCTGCCTCCTGAGGGCTACCCCTCCAGCCTCTGAGTGCCCCAAATACACATTTCCTGCAGCTCCAGGCTATCCTCTCCTCTCAAAGGGCCCTCTTCTTTTTCTGACAAACACTTTCTTCTGTGGCTTTCATTTGATTGCCCTCGGGTGATGGGATGCTTCTACGCTCCTCCTTGGGTATTTTTAGACGCTGCCACATTGATCCATTCCCCCTTCCCAGAATGTTTTGGTTTTGCTTTTATTGGATGCAATGGGCAGACACCTGCAGGCCACGCAGTGTCCCATCTGCCTTGACCCTGGGGAAGCCCCAGTTAAATGACACAGTTTTGAAGAAGCATTGTTCTCAGACCTGGAAGATGGTAGAGTGGGGGCAGCCCCTTCCCAGCAGCCCAGGGACGTTGAGGTGCACCTTGGGGGCTCAGGGGAAGCTGGGCTCTCCCCTTGCCCAGCCAGTACCTCTCAGAAGAGAGGAGGACAGTCAGAGGTCCGGAATAGTGTGCTGGAATGTCAAATCAGGACAGCAGGACGCCAAGGCTCTCATTATACTGGTCCAGATTTCCCAGCAAACAACCCTCAACACCCGATTTCCATTTTCACTTAGAAACAATTATGCTGAGTCCCCATTTTTCAAGCCTGTTTGGGCCCCACCAATGAATTATTCAGGGGACAGAGCAGATGGGAGACCCTTCCTTTCTGTCCACTTCAACAGGTTCTCTGACCCAGTTCTTCTTGAGCAGAAAGTTTTGTTGTTTATTTTTAAATTTTATTTATATTGAATTAATTAACATATAATGTATTGTTGGTTTCAGAGGTAGAGGTCTGTGATTCATCAGTCTTTTTTTTTTTTTAATTTATTTATTTGAGACCGAGAGAGAAAGAGCAAGAGCAGGGAGGGAGAGGCAGAGGGAGAGGGAGAAGAAGCAGACTTCCCGCTGAGCAGGGAGCTGGATGCGATGCGATGCAGGGCTCCATCCCAGGGACCCTGAGATCATGACCTGAGCTGAAATCAAGAGTCAGATGTTTAACCCGCTTAGCCATTCACTGAACCACCCAGGTGTTCCCATCAGTCTATCACACCCAATGGCCATCACATCACGTGTTCTCCTTAATGCCCATCACCCAGTAACCCAGTCCCCCCACCTCCCCTCCATCGAACCCTCAGTTTGTTTCTTCTGATTAAGAGTCTCTTATGGTTTATGTCCCTCTCTGATTTTGTCTTGTCTTATTTCCCCCCCCTTCCCCTATGATCCTGTTTTGCTTCTTAAATTCCACATGAGTGAGATATGATAATTGTCTTTCTCTGATTGATTTATTTCACTAAGCATAATACCCTCTATTTCCATCCACATTGTTGCAAATGGCAAGATTTCATTTTTTTGATGGCTGAGTAGTATTCCAGTGTGTGTGTGTGTGTGTGTGTGTGTGTGTGTGTGTGTGACGTCTTCTTTATCCATTCCTCAGGTGAATGGACCTCTGGGCTCTTTCCATAGTTTGGCTATTGTGGACATTGCTGCTATAAGCATAGGGGTGCAGGTGCCCCTTTGGATCACTACATTTGTGTCTTTGGGGAAAAATACCCAGTAGTTGTGCTGAAAAATTTTAATGATTTTTCTTTATTTTGCAAATTTCAATAAAGAGTATGAGGTTTCTGAAACTAGATATGCTTAATGTGATAAATATGCTTCAACCTTCAAGTGTGAATTTAGTATTAGGTGAAAAGACTTCTGCTCTTCTTAAGAAAAATCAAAGATCCTAAATAGCAACTTTGGTTCTGGTGGGTTTTTTTTTCACTGATGACACCATTTCACCAATGACACCACTTAGCTAGAACAGAAATATAGTAACAGGAAGCTGGGTGCAAATATTTGCATTTATATACAATTTTAGAAGAAAATATTCTAAGCTTTCCCCAGGCCAATTATGAGAACTGTAAAAATATAGCAGCTTGCATTTTAAATCTTGATACAGGGATTTATGTGATGATGTGACATGTTATCTAGATCTTTGAAAGGCAAATCTCAAACATCCTTATCAGCTCTTGTGGTTTCAGTTGTAGAAAGCCCTGAATGACATGCCCTGCCCAATTTTTCTTTAAAGATTTTATTTATTTATTTGAGAGAGAGAAAATGTAGCAGAGGGAAAGCAGACTCCCCGCTGAGCTGAGCAGGGAGCCCAACCAGGACCCCAAGTTCATGACCTCAGCCGACGTCAGACGTTTAACCAATTGAACCACGCAGGCACCCCTCTGCCCAATATTTTTGACAGTGTTCTTCCCTCGTGATATGATGATCATTTTAACAATCTCTATGTCCTTGAGTTAGTTATACCTTAATGAGGACTTGGTGGTTGAATGGGAAAAAAGAAGCTACAGATCAGAGCTGGACAAAAGTACATAAAGAATGTCATTATTAAAACATTCGTCTTCCCAGTACAAAGAGGGTGTGTGAAGTCTTCCTGTCATTACTGGGTTGGAACATGAATCTTTCTTTCTTTTTTTTTTTTTTTTTTTGGAACATGAATATTTCTTATAAATGGTTTATGATAGAAAATCTCAGGTAATAATGTAATGAAATCCCACTTTACCCATCATTTTTAATAATTATCAACACTTTGCCAATCATGTCACATCTGCTCTCCCTGTTTACTTTTAACTCTTTTTGAGTATTGTAAAGAAAATTCCAGATAATATAAATGCTTGTGTGCTGGTTAATTGTGTCAATCGCTTGGGCTACCATAATAAAAACCCACAGATGGGCTTGAACAACAGAAATCTATTTCTCACAGTTCTGGAGTTTGATAGTCAGAGGTCAAGGTGCAAGGTAGCTTTCATTCTGAGCCCTCTTCTCTTGGCTTGTAGGTGGCCACCATCTTGCTATGTGCTCACGTGACCTCTCCTTCGTGCCTACCCCAGAGGGCCACCAATCCTATTAGATCAGGGACTTCTTAGGATGCCTGGGTGGCTCAGCCATTGGGCACCCGCCTTTGGCCCAGGTCGTGATCCCGGGATCTGGGATGGAGTCCTGCATTGGACTCCCTGTGAGGAGCCTGCTTCTCCCTCTGCCTATGTCTCTGCCTTTCTGTGTGTGTGTGGTGTGTGTGTCTCTTATGAATAAATAAATCTTAAGAAAAAAAAAAGATCAAGGACTTCTTATAATCTTACTTAAGTTTAATTACCTCCTAAGGCCCTATCTCCAAATTATAGTCATACTGGGGGTTTGAGTTTCAACATAGAGATTTGGCAGGGGACACAATTTAGTCCATAGCATCTGTGATGTCCGATATTTGGTCAAATGTTATTTTGGAAATTTTTGTGGAGATATTTTTTTTTTGTTTTTTGTATTTTGGGGTTTCGGTTTAGCTTTTTGTTTCTGGGGAGATGAGGATAACATTTAAATCTGCTGACTCTCAGTAAAGCAGACTGTGCTTCATATTGTGGGGTGGGCTTCATCCAACTAGTTGAAGGCTTTAGTAGAACAAGACTCAGAAAAAGAGAATTCTGCTAGAAGATAGACTCTGTTTCAATCTACTTTAGATCTCTAAAACTACCTTGCAGGTTTTAGAGTCACCAGCCTCCACAATCATGTGACCTAATTCCTTAAAAGAAATATTTATCTGTATCTTATATCTGGCTCTGTTTCTTTGGAATATCCTGACTAATATGGCCTGTAAATGCTTTAATATGTATATCTAACAGTAAGGACCTTAAAAATAAAAAAAACCCTCACAATTACACACAAAAAAATTAACAATATTTAGGTTAGATGATATCACCTAACACACAGTTCACAATCAGTTTGCTTCAATTGTCCCAAAATGTCTTTTTAATCACATGGTGTGTTTGAATAAGGGTTTAACAAGATCTATATATTATGCATGGTTGATGATGTCTCTTGAGTCTCCTTCCCTCTCTTTTGCATTAAAAATATTGTTTATTGTTATGAAAAATCTCTACACAAATGTAGAGAGAATAGTATAGCAAAGCCCTGAATGCCCATCACCCAGCTCTAACACTTATTGATATATACATGATCTTGTTTCATCTATATTCCCTTCCTACATATTTTTTTAAAGATTTTTATTTATTTATTCATGAGAGACACAGAGAGAGAGGCAGAGACATAGACAGAAAGAGAAGCAGGCTCCAGGCAGGGAGCCCGATGCGGGACTCGATCCCAGGACTCCAGGATCACACCCTGGGCTGAAGGGAGGTGTTCAACCGCTGAGCCACCCAGGCGTCCCCTTACATATTATTTTAAAACAAGTCCCAGATTCTGCATGACTTCAAAAGTAAATACTTCTGTGTACATCTCCAAGCTAATAAGTAATTTTAAAAACAACCGCAGCATCCTTGTCACATTTACAAAAAATAATCCCTTAACATCATCTAGTGTCTAAGGTGTTGGTTAGTTTCTCTGTCCCATAAATGTGTTTTACAGCTGGTTTGTTGCAATCAGAAGTCAAGGAAGGAAGTTCTATGCTTGGCATCTGGTTGACATGTGTTATAGAATGAATTGTGTGCCCCCTACCTGAGTTCAGATGTTGAAGCCCTAATCACCAGGGTGACTATATTTGGAAATAGGGGTATTAGGGTTAAATGAGGTCATGAGGGTGGGGTCCCAAGCCAGTTGGTGGATTATAACATTTAGAAGCAGGGCATCTGTGTGCATGCACTGAGGAAAGGCAGACACCTACAAACCAGGGGGAGAGTTCTCACCAGAATCCAACCATGCTGGCACCTTGACCTTGGCCTTCCAGCCTCCAGAACTTTGAGAAAAATAGGTTTCCATTGTTTATGTCACTCAGTCTAAGGCATTTTAGTATGGCAACCTGAGATAACTGACACAATATACATCATAAGTTCCTCACATCCCCCCACTCTCACCTCCTTCTTATGCCATTCATTTGTCAAAGAAACTGGGTCATCTATCCTATGGTGATCCTCACATTCCAGATTTGACTGATTGTTTTCTCCTGATGTCACTTAACATATTCCTCTTTTTTTTTAAGATTTTATTTATTGGGACACCTATGTGGCTCAGTGGGTTAAGCATCTGCCTTCAGCTCAGGTTATGATCTATCTACCTTTTATTCATTCATTCATTCATTCATTCATTCATTCATTCATGTGTCAGAGTGAGAGAGAGAGAAAGTGCGAGCGAGCACACACATGTGGGGGTGGGCAGAGGGAGAGGGAGAAGCAGACCCCCGCTAAGCAGCAAGCCTGACTTGGGGCTCCATCGCAGGCATCCATCATGACTTTAGCCGAAGTCAGCTGCTTTACCAACTGAGCCACCTAGGCGTACCAACACATTCCTCTTACCCTCATATTTTTTGTAAACAGATAGTTAAATCCAGAGTCTTGAGGGAGAAGCAGACCCCCGCTAAGCAGCAAGCCTGACTTGGGGCTCCATCGCAGGCATCCATCATGACTTTAGCCGAAGTCAGCTGCTTTACCAACTGAGCCACCTAGGCGTACCAACACATTCCTCTTACCCTCATATTTTTTGTAAACAGATAGTTAAATCCAGAGTCTTGATTAGATTCACGTTCATTTGGCAACAATTCTCTGGTGGTAATCCAGTGTGCATTCCTACTGCATCACATCAGGAAAAACATGATGTCTGGTATTTTCCATCTTTCGTGATTTTAAGTTGACTGATGCTTCTAGATATTGTCAGCCTGATATATCCGTAATACAAATCCTCAGAATCTTTTACCTAATGGTTTTCATGCCCACTGATGTCCATGGCCTAGATCCATGAACTCACTAGGGATTTGAAAATGATGATTGTCTAATTATGTCACTCCTCCTGCTTTTATCAGCTGTGATCTTTCTACAAAGAAGGTATTTCTCAAAACGACAAGTCAGTTACCCTGAAATACAGGTTATTCAGAAAAGGCAGAAAAAGATCCATTCCTTTTATTTAACAGCCTGTCTGGAGTTGGTCTCCTAGCAACCTCTAAAGGAAATCGCTAATTTGTTTTAAAATTGTCAGGATACGAGCTATGGGATTTTTATATATTTGATGTGTTTCAGTCTGAGTATTTTTTGGTGTTCAAATGGACCCAACTACGGCCAGAGAGAAAGCCCCTTTTCGTTAATTTCTGTATCTTTTTACCATGACCCCAGGAGCCTTTGGTGGTGGCTTTGATTTCAGGCAATACAACATGTTGTAGTCTTATCTTGAACAATTCCTGCCCCAGATCTTGAATTGCTTGTTTTGCCAAGGAGCCCTGGTTTCTTTCAGTAAAAAATGGCATTTAGAAACTATACCTGGTACTAGGGTTGTTCATTGCCACTGAATTGTCCGTCATTCCTTCTTGGTCTGATGAATAATAGTAAAGAACTGAAAATGTCTTACATAATGAATGGAACCATAAATATCTCTTAAATTACCCAGGCTTCTAAAGAGATTTTTTTTTTAATTGAGAGAAAAAATAATAATGGAGAAAACTGAGTATTAGCAGAAATTACGTGTCAGCAGGAAATCAAACCATCAACTTGGATAGATAATGTTTTATAAAAATAATGACACAAATACTTAATTAAATGTTGTATATTTTCCTGAGTGTAGCATTTACTTTTATGTTATTCTTTCTTTTTTTTATTTTTTAATTTTTATATATTTTTAAATTTTTATTTACTTATGATAGGCACACAGTGAGAGAGAGAGAGGCAGAGACACAGGCAGAGGGAGAAGCAGGCTCCATGCACCAGGAGCCCGACGTGGGATTCGATCCTGGGTCTCCAGGATCGCGCCCTGGGCCAAAGGCAGGCGCTAAACCGCTGCGCCACCCAGGGATCCCTATGTTATTCTTTCTAATACTGGTGGTTTATTTAACTTATAACAAAATATTATTTTTAGATTGTACTATATATTGTATTATGTAATAAATGTATAAAATTATATAATTGCTTAACTGTTATAGTTATTTAATATTATTATTAATCCATAAAAAGCCATTAAAGAGAGCTAAATGAATGAATGACAGCCACAAATCAGGTTAGATTTTTTGTTAAGCTCTATGCTCTGATTTGAGGCTCAGAAAACATGCTTATCTCTAGCAGAGAATGGAGCATCAAACAGTCACAGATGGATTATTTGACCAGTAGGCTTCGTTCCAATTCTTGCTCTCCCATTAGCCTTCTGATCAGTATTTGCTTTACCTCTGTGGACTACTTTACAGGGAAGGAAGTGCATTGACCAACAGACATGAATATTTCAATTTGTAAGGCAAAGCATTTGTTGCATCAAAATTCTACAGGGTATTCTGATTTATCCATCTGTTATCCATGACTTTGGTCAATGTGAATCAATCCCCTGAAACTGACTGACCTGATGAATTGGAAAAACTGAATTGCTGGACATTCTTAGGTCAAACTCTGGACTGACACGTCTACTAAGATGCCATCACTAAGATGGAGGTCTTGACTGCAAAGCCAGCCTACCTCTCTTTTTGAGGTAGTACATTATTTTTGGCCTTTTGGGAGGGGAACCCTTCACCATTGAAAATACTGATGGAGCATTAGCTTTATTTTCCTCGTTTCTAATAATTTTACCTTTTTTTTTTTAATTGGGCTCAACTGTCTGTTTTATGGTTCTCTACCCTCCCTGTGATTCCATCTCAGAATCTTTGCTGTCTCTTCAGCCTGGAAGCAACCACCTAACCTCAGCACACGCACACATAGGAACATAATTCCTTCTGATTCCCTCTTCAGATCTTAGCTCAGTTACCAGCTTCTCCAGGAAACCTTCCCTAGCCCTCACGTGAGGATATGTCTTTTCATTAGACGCTCTCATGGCACACTGCCCCTTTCCTTCTCAGCTCCTGTCACAGCTTATAACCATACATCTACTCCTGCAATAAGTAGGTCAGGGTTGAGAGACAGGGGCCACTACTTTTGCACTTTCTTTCGCACCCTCTCAGCCTATTGCAGGACCTGGCACAACAGAAGGTGCCAATCACTGACATCAGCAATGAAATGCACAGCTGACATCTTCCCATGAAAGGACAGTGTATACAGCTCGCTGGACATCAACTCACCTGGGCCCACGCGATGCATAAACTGTCTCCTCCAGATTCCTCTTTCTGCCTCCAGCTCAGCAGTCCTCAAACCCGGGCTAAGCCAGAAGATTGTTAGCATCCTCAGATTCACCATCTGGCGTGTCCACAGGATGTAGCCTTTCCTCCAGGTTAGTCCTGTGCACAAAGTTGGCATCTGGTGTGTTCTGGGGGCACCTGCCCTCATGCAGTCTTCTGTTCCCACCACATTGGCCTCTAGCTTCTGACCAACTTTTGCCCTACAACTCCAGTTTTCTTCTGTGACAGGTACTCTGCCCCAGGTGCCAGCCCACCTGATGTTCTCTCTGCTGGGCGTCCACAGTTCTGCCCCCCTGGGGACCCACTCCACCATCATGTGACTGGGGATTTATAGCTTGTCACTTCTTTGCTGTGTGATCTTGAAGCTGCCACATCAGCACTCTGGGCCTTCGCTCCCTTAACTCAAATAGAGAGCTTAAAGCACGCTCTTCTGCTCCCCTGCCGGGGTGTCTGGGAGTCCGATGAGAGAACCCAGGGGGCACTGGGCACTCAAGTGAACAGAGAGAAGCTGACAAGTCCAGATTTGGAGAAAGCATCCCTGAAAAGGTACATCAGAGGTGAGATCCGAAGGACAAGTGGGAGAGTTGCTTAGACAGGTACGAAAGGAACAATGATGACAACCGGTGACAACAGATGACAATCACTGTGTTTCCAGATTTGGCTTCTTCGTTTGTCGAATGCAAAAAAGGCATGACGTACTCCTGGCTGCTTGCCGCTGACTGCAGGGATCATGTACACACATAGATCAGTAGTTCTCAACTACGGGTGGTCTTTCCCCCCAAGGGAGGAATATCTGGAGACCTCGTTGGTTGCCATAATTGGGAGAGAGCGGTGTGCTGTTGGCATCTAGTGGGTAGCAGCCAAGGATGCTGCTCGGCATCCTCTACTGCACAGGACAGCCACCAGGACAAATGTGAATGGTGTTGAGGCTGAGAAGCCCTGACACAGCCAAAGCAGGTAGCCTGAAACCCAATACCAAGCATTAAGTGCCAAAATGAGGACTACAGAGATTTCTCTACTCTGTAATACCGGACTGATTTTTCAAGATTTTTTATTAATTTAATTTAATTTAATTTAATTTAATTTAATTTTTTATTTTTCAAGATTCTTCTGCTGCCTCCTCTCACCTGAAGCCAACCCCAAGTGCCCCTACTCAGTCTAAGTGCAGCCCATAGATGAAAAGTGTGGACCGCAGGGGCAGGCACAGCTGGGCTCATGCCCCAGCTGTACAATGGGCTGGCTGGGTAACTTTGTTTTTTGTTTAAATTATATTTATTTATCCATGAGAGACACAGAGAGAGAGAGAGGCAGAGACACAAGCAGAGGGAGAAGCAGGCTCCATGCAGGCATCCCAACATGGGACTCGATCCCGGGTCTCCAGGATCACACCCTGGACCGAAGGCGGCACTAAACCGCTGAGCCACCCAGGCTGCCTGACTGAGTGACTTTGGGTGAGTGTTCTCACCTCTCTGGGTTTCTCCTTGCTCATACATAACACACAGATGGTAATATCCCTCCACACAGTATTAGGTGGTGACCATAGACTACATGTAGGTACGTGTAGATCACAGCACCCGGCACCTTGGTACACATCCTGGAATAGGTGACAATTCTTTCCTTTGCACTCCCGCCATGGTTTGTAAGCTGCCCTGCTCACGTGGCTAATTTCACCCTATTCTAGGTATGTCCACTTTTACTATTACCAGGTATGGCTTGAGGTGCTGACCATATTTCAGTTCACTGAGTTCTTATAACAACTATTAGGGACTGAATGGTTGTGTCCTCCCTGAATTCAAATTCATATGTTGAAGCTCTACCTCCCACTGTGATGGTATCAGAGGGGTAGGATGGGCGTTGGAAGGTAATTAGGTTTAGATTAGGTCATGAGTGAGGCTGGAGCCTGCCCTCCTCCCCGTGAAGGGACTGGTGGCTTTAGAAGAAGAGGAAGAGACAAGAGAGCTCCTGGCCTCTCTGATTCCACAGCAGATGTCTTGAGGCCCCCTTGGCTGTCCCACTTATGATTTATAGTTACAGATTGTTCGCTATTTAGCAGCTAGCTAAGAGGAATGCAAGATGAGTATGCACAGATTCATCCTTTTATTCTTTCCATAATCTTTTTATTTTAATTAATTTTTAAAACATTTGTATCTATTTATTTGAGAGACAGAGAGAGAGAGGGCACACAAGCAGGAGGAGCAGACACAGAAGGAGAGGGAGAAGCAGGATCCCCACCAAGCAGGGAGCCTGATGCAGGACTCGATCCCAGGACCCTGAGATCACGACCTGAGCCGAAGGCAGACGCCCAACTACCTGAGCCACCCAGGTGCCCCTATATTTTGTTTTCTAATTTTATTTATTTATTTATTTATTTATTTATTTATTTATTTATTTATTTATTTATTTATTTATTTTTTAAGTAGACTCCACGCACCACGTAGAGCCCAATGCAGGGCTCGAATTCACAGCCGTGAGATCAAGACCTGGGCTGAAATCAAGAATCAGACACAACCGCCCAAGCCACCCAGGTGCCTCTCTTTTGAGAGTCTTTTTGAGCGCTTACTGTTTATCAGGCACTTTGCGAAGGACGGGGGCTCTACAGCCTACTTACATACAACTCTTCAAGTTTTCCTCACATCGAGGCAGGGAGGCATGCAAATAAGCCCGTGATTATAGGAACGGGTGATACATTTAAAGATACAGCTGCACGGGGACTATGGGATAATGGAGGAGAGAGATGTAGGACAGAGTGGGAGGGGGCAGGTAGGAGACAAAACCTGACTTTGAATCCCAGCTGTGCCGCTCACTGGCACTTTGGCCTCCAGCAGACCACCTCTTTAAGCTTTGGTTTCCTGGTCTGAGAAAAAAGGTCACATTGAGTTGTCACTTTTTTGCAAAGATTAAATGAAATGGTGTATTCAGAAGAGATTCCCTAAAATGAGAGAGAGCCCTGTGAGCTCAGGTAGCTGGGAAGGCTTCCTGGATGAGGAAACGTGAGTGTGTGTGTATGTGTGTGTGTATGTGTGTGTATTTGGTTTGGGGAGAGGAGGGCACATTCCAAGCTGAGAAAACAGCACTCAGGCAGACATGTGGTTCATCAGGGTTTAATTGCCAAGCCCAGGTTGCATGTACCTCTTGTGAATGGCCCTGTCTCGAGCTCCTAAGCAAGCAAGCCTCAATTGGATGGCACCTCGGTATTTACTCCAGGTGTACACTTCCCTCTGTCCTGCAACAGTGACGAGCCAGGACAACTTCCTAAATAGCTGGATGGCCAGAAAGAAGGCAGCAAAGCGTTGGCACTGAACCTGCACTGGTAGGACCCACGGCTTGGGCCCCACCCCTCCACCCGGGTGCCTGGTCCTCAGGCTACACATTGCCCTCTGGTGCATGGCCTTCCAGAACTAGCCCCCTGCCAGGCCCTCCTGGATGTTTATCTTTATCCAGGTTCCCCCCAAGAGGTAGAGGGGAGCTCACTGCCCACAGTAGAATTTTTTGCCTGGATCTTACTTCAAGAGAGAGCCCTGGGCTTTGATGCAGACGGGCTGCACCCAGATCTGACTCAGACATCGACTAGCTGCGTGACCTCGGGGAAATAGTTCAATGTCTTGGAACTTTTTACCTGTGAGCTGGGGACAACGTTACCTATTTTGAAGGTTTGTTCTAAGGCCTGGAGAGAATATATGTACAGGACCTTACACAAAGCCTACTACTACGTAGTTGTCATGCCACAAAATGGTCATTGTCACTGCTAAGGTTTGGGGGAGGCTCTTTGCTCCTGAGTAAGGAGAGGGCTACTCAGCATCATCCTAAGCTGCTGGACTATTAAAAAAAATCAAAGTTAAGTTTAGCCCATCTTTTCTCCCAATAGCAACCTTATTTTTAAAAAAGTACTGTAATATAACAAACAGCAGAAAAGCACACAAATTGATAAATATACACCTTGTTAAACTTTTACAAAATGAATACTCCACTGTTACCAATACTGAGATCAGGGAGCAGAACCAGCAGCCCAGAAGCCTGTCCAGCACCCTCTTTGGGTCAGTCCTCACCACCAGCACACTGGTCAGACTTCCATTACCATAAATTACTTTTGCCTGGTTTTGACCTTTCTGTGCATTGGACTTGCATAGTATGACATGCTCTTTTTGTCTGGTGTCTTCCATGTCATTTTATGTCTGTGAGATGTGTCTGTATTAATCCTTCTAGCTGTACATGGTTCTTTATCATTGCTGTATAGTATTCCAGTGTATGGATATACTGCCATTTATTTCTTTCTTTTAGGTTGTGGTCTCCTAAAAATGGTTTTTAATGTGAGATATATGGACAATTTTCTTGACTGGCTACTTAACCGTTCTATGCTTATATGCAAAAAAGTTACCTTTTTGGGAAAGGATGGAAACTGAGTGGGGAAAAATTAGAGAGGAAGACAAACCATGAGAGACTTCTAACTCTGGGAAACAAAGGGTTGCAGAAGGGGAGGGGGGCCACTGAGTGATGGACATAAAGGAGGGCATGTGATGGAATGAGCACTGGATGTTATAGCATATGTTGGCAAATTGAATTTAAATAAAATATTTTTTTTTTACAAATTACCTTTTTAACTCTAGAAGAGTATTAAGTCCTGCCAGAGAGTGACTTCCTAGCCTTTCTGGGAGAAGAAAAATAGTTAACTTTTACACTGAAGAATCAGGTTGTAGGGAACAGTCTATGAAGAATCAGGTTGTAGGGAACAGTCTATGAACTTTTTTTTTTTTAAGATTTTATTTATTTACTCGTGAAGACACAGAGAGAGAGGCAGAGACATAGGCAGAGGGAGAAGTAGGCTCCCTAATGGGAGCCTGATGTGGGACTTGATCCCGGGACTCTGAGATCACGACCTGAGCTGAAGGCAGACGCTCAACCACTGAGCCACCCAGGCATCCCACCTATGAACTTTTTAATGTTCTTAGAAACACTTCCCTCTATTCCCAACTACAGTTGCTTATTTCTACCTGTATTCCATATCTGGGAAATGGAAACTAAGATTCACATTAGAAATTAAAAAGAAAAGTATTCAATGCTGCCTTACTTTTTGGTGGGGCTATGGATCTATTGAAAATGTTTGCTAATTTGCTCAAGTTCACAGGAGTGACAATGCTTTCATAGTGGGGAATCCCAGCTTCTCTCTGTATTTTGTTTGTTTATTTTGTTGGAAACCCCAGGATGATACCAAGTCAGAGGCTGGCTGGCCCTGCTGTGGATTATTTGAGCTGAGTGGTTGGAATTACTTTTCAGATATTTTGGCAACAAGGAAATCCCCAAATGTATTTTTCCCCAAGCACTTTTACACTTCTTACCAAGAAAAATGTCTATAGTTTAGAAAGAAATTAAATCTCTAAACCTTTAATTACTTTAAACTTTACTCATTCAAATAGTGTGTGTAAAAAAGATATTTCGTTCCAAGAAACCTGTAAGGCATTAAAAATCCTACTCACTCAACTTTCCCTTGCCAGAAATAGAAAAAGGGTGTCTGCCAAAATAAATGAAGCTTCACAATAGCTTTGTAAAAGTCTTTGGCGTTATTTCTCCAAATCAGGCATTCATATAACCTATGACCCAACAATTCATTTCTAGGTTTAAATCCAATGGAAAGCCACGCAGAGATAAGTACTAAAAAACATATACCAGAATGTTCATACCAGCACAATTTCTAACAATCTCAAATTATATGCAAACCCAAATATCTGTGAGCAGTAGGATGAATGAATAAGATATTGTATTGTCCATACAATGGGATGTTACATAGCAATCAAATGAACTGTATCAGCCACACACAGAAGGATGAAACTAGACCACTTTCTTATACCATACACCAAAATAAATTCAAAATGGATTAAATATCCAAATATAAGACCCCAAAAATAAAAATCCTAGAAGAGAGTGCAGGAAGTAAGGCCTCAGTCTGACATTGGCTGTAATAACATTTTTTCTAGATATGCCTCCTGAGGCAAGGGAAATAAAAGTAAAAATAATCTATTGGGACTACATCAAAATAAAAAGCTGCACAGCAAAGGAGACAATCAACAAAACTAAAAGGCAACCTACTGAATGGGAGAAGATATTTGCAAATGGCATATCCCATAAAGAGTTAATACCCCAAATATGTTAAGAACGTATACAAATCAATACCCCCAAAACAAATAATCCAATTAAAAATGGGCAGAAGAAATAAACAGATACTCCCCAAAAAAGACATCCAAATGGCCAACAGACATATGAAAAGATGCTCCACATCACTCATTCTGAGGGAAATGCAAATCAAAACTGTAATGAGACATCACCTCACACCTGTCAGGATGGCTAAAATCAACTACACAAGAAACAACAGTTGTTGGTGAGGATATGGAAAAAAAGGAAATTTCCACACTGTTGTTAGGAATACAAATTGGTGCAGCCACTCTGGAAAACAGTATGGAGGTTCTCAAAAAGTTACAAATAGAAATATCCTACAATCCCTGAATTGTGCTACTGGGTATTTACCTCCCAAATAGAAAAACTAATTCGAAAAGATACATGCACCCCAGTGTTTATAGCAGCATTATTTACAATAGCCACTTTATGGAAACAGCCCAAGTGTCCACTGACTTATGAATGGATAAAAAAGACAATACACACACAGAGGAATATTATTCAGCCACAAAAAGAATGAAATATTGCCATTTGCGACAAATGGATGGAGCTAGAGAGTAATATACTAAGTGAAATAAGTCAGAGGAAGACAAATACCATATGACCTCACTCATGTGAAATTTAAGAAACAAAACAAATGAGCAAAGAGTGAGGCAACCCAACAAACAGACTCGTAATTCTAGAGAAGAAACTGATGGTCACCAGAGGGGAGAAGGTAGGGGGTAGGTGAAATGAGTGGTGGAATCGAGGAACGCACTTGTTGTGATGAGCACTAGGTGTCGTATAGAATTGTTAAATTATTATATTGTATAACTGAAACTAATACAACACTATGTTAGCTATACTGGAATTAAAAGTTTTTAAAAATGAATAAACTACAGCTATGCATAACACCCTAAATGACTTTCCCAAACATGTTAAATTAAAGAAGCCATACAAAAAAGAATACATATTATATCATTCCATTTATATAAAAAAATCTTTAAACCTAAAAAAAAAATGTTTAAACTAGCAAAACTGGTCTTTGTTGTTAGAGGTGAGAATAGTGGACAGTGGGGAGTGGGGAGGATATAGGGATGGAGGGGGCGGTTGGAGTGGGCCTTCTCAGGTGCCAGAAATGTTCTATTTACTGACTTGGAAGTGGACAAACAACTGTAAGCACTTAGTGATAATTCACTACCACTTTTGATTAGTGAACAGGTTTTTAAAAATAGAGAAATTAATAAGTAAATGAGTGCATTCTAAACCTCACGAGCTTTAACATATTTTAGGAGAGCAAACTAAAACTGAAAAAATATATTCCTTTCCACTCTCATTCCCATTACTCCATCCAATTAGAAGGTAGCCTCTATTATAAAGTATATAAATGCATATTTCAATCATTTGGAATCCCCAGAATGGACATCAGTTTAATGAGGTTAGAACAAAATTAGTTAATTAGTTGGTCTCCTGATTGTAGATTCTTATAGCTCTCTTCACAGATAAACTGAAGTTTTCTTGCAGTTCATTTAAAAATTCACTTCTGTTAGTTAAAAAGAAAAAAAAAAGAAAGAATTCACCTTTGAACAGCTCAACTCGTTTTTAGTGCAATATAGATTTTCAAATCTTGACATGGGGTTGGAACTCAAATGTAGGCAAAGAAAATTGCCAAGTGTGCAAATGATAAAGGGTTTCCTATATATTTCAATACAGTAACATGGTCCTATGAAGAGTAACAATGCAGGGAGTCCGTGAAGGATTAACACCAACCACCCAGAGCCACCAACCGAAACCGGCCATGAGGGTGGAGAGAGGCTGCGGGTTCCTGTTGGTCTCGTCCCCTCTCTGCCCCTCTGGCTGGTGGAACAGGGCTGCTGTCTGCTGCTCTACTTGGCAGAACTTTGGGCAGAGAAGCTGATCCAAGAATCAGAGGCCACAGCAGAGGGTTTGTTAGTTCTTGTCACCCCGCTGACCACTCATACATGGTCTAGTTGACTTTAGAAACCTGTTACCCCATCCTGCCATCCCTAGGGCTATCTATCTTCAGCTTCTAATTCCACACTGTGGCTTTCAAATAGCCGTCTCAGATGTTGCTAATAAAAGTCCTGCTCTCTTTACTGAGGGTTCCAAATAAATGCCATGATTTTCATTTGGCTGATTTTCATTTTCCCCCTCGGGGCTGGACAGATCCTAAGATGCTTCTGTTGCTACTCTGAATTATTCTGCAGACTCTTTTGACAGCATGTAATGAAGACATGGCCTCATGTATGTTTCTATAATGTATGCAGGAGTGACAGGTCACCTGCTAGGCCCTCAGCCAAGTAGAATCCTTTGCAAGTTGAAAATGGCTGAAAATAAAAGTCATTCATAGAAGGAAGAGATCCTGAGCAGCTAACAAAAAATGAAACTGGTGCTTCTACCTTTGAAAATCCTTAAATAACATTGTTATGCCACCCCTGAGATCTGGGACAAGCCCCTGCCCTTCATCTAGGTTCTCGGCAGGACACTGGTCCACAAACCTTGCAGGAGCACATCCTGGTGACTGATACAGATGCCCCCCATGGACACCTTGCACATTCTGTGACTTCCATCAATGCAGATCTCGTTTCAAAAAAGAGCCAGAATTTGGTTAGCAATTCTGGGTGCCTTCAAAGAGTGTTTGAAATTAAAATATATGGTTCCCCAAACAAGAGGAGATTCCATTAGTTTAAAGAGAAATGGGAATTTAGGAATATATATATATATATATATATATATTCCTAAATCTATGTACATGTATATATGTGTATATTTAATTAACTCAGTATGTACCCATCTATCCGTTGATGGAAAAAAATTTATATATATATTTAAGATATATATATACTTAAGATTTTTCAGTTTGATGTTGGCACAAAAAAAAACTCTGTTTTTAGTCAAAGATTTGGGGATTTGGTTTTTTTTTTTTTGTTTTGTTTTTTAAAGATTTTATTTATTTATTTATGAGAGACACAGAGAGAGAGGTAGAGACACAGGCAGAGGGACAAACAGTCTCCTTGCAGGGAGCCCAATGCAGGACTCGATCCCAGGATCCCAGGATCATGACCTGAGCCAAAGGCAGATGCTCAACCTCTGAGCCACCCAGACATCCCAGATTTGGGGATTTGATTAAGAATTCCAGTAAGCTAAAGCCTTCTTAGAGGTAATAAATAAACCATAGAGAAGATATTGGTCAAGACAGTCCTAGAGGACCCAGCTTTCAGTGCTGGCAAGGGCTTGGGGAAGTATATATTGTTTTTTTATAACTCTGGAAAGGTTGAGGAAGGTAGCTTGGCAGTATGCTTCAGAAGTTGTTAAAATGTAGGGTGAATTGGTACCCTGGATACTCAGAAAGAGTTGATGTCTCAGTTCAAATCCAAAGGAAATTAAAAGGTAGAAGTCCCACTTTGAAGGCAGTCAGGCAGGAAAGCATTTTCTCTTAATTGAGGGAGGGTCAGACTTTTTGTTATATTCAGGCCTTTTCCTGATTGGATGAGGCCCACCGGGCAATCTGCATTACTCTAACAGTTCAAATGTTCATCTCAACCAAAACTACTCTCACAGAAACACTCAGAATAATGTTTGAGCAAATACCTGGGCACCCTGTGGCCCAGTCTAGTTGACCCATAAATTAACTATCGGTCTTCCCAATCTATTTTTTAAAGTCTCTTATTTAGGCTTAATATGCTTACAGTTGTAACATACCATCCTATGAGTTCTCACATTTTCTTTTAAACCCACAGAAACTGCAAATATATCCATAAAAAGAATTGTTTGCACAGTGATTTAAAAATCAGAATAATATTATACTTTTATTTTAACAAACTTTTTAAAAAGATTTTATTTATTTATTCATGACAGACACAGAGAGACAAAGAGGCAGAGACACAGGCAGAGGGAGAAGCAGGCTCCATGCAGGGAGCCCAACATGGGCTCGATCCCGGGTCTCCAGGATCACACCCTGGGCTGAAGGCGGCACTAAACCGCTGAGCCACCAGGGCTGCCCATATACTTTTATTTTAATCAACAGTATGCTCTAGTGTCTTTAGTTTAAATATGTCACTTTTAGTATTTCTCCATCCTGTTAACAGATGTTTAGGTTGTCACAAATATTCTCTACCATAATTGGTTCAGTAATAACTATCTATAACAATTGGTTTTCTTGGGCAATGGTACCAGAGATGGTCTCTGGAAACTCTACAATGGCCAGGACTGGAACTGTCTCAGGTACAGTGTATATAGACATTCAGCTTGACCTCCTTTTGCCAAACTGCTTCCACACCGGCTGTAATAAATTATACAGCAATGTATGAGAATTCCCATTTGCCCGCATCATGGTACACGCTTGATAGTTTCAGATTTGTTGATTTATATCAATTGGAGGGATGAGTAATGGACTCCGACCCTGGCTTAAATTGCATTTCTCTGGTTATTAGTGAGATGGTTAATGGTTATTTAGGTTAGTTCCTTTATGGATTATCTATTTATTACATTTACCTATTTTTCTATTGGGCTGTCCTGTCTTTACTGAGTTATTTGATGGGGCTCTTTGTGTGTTCTGCATACTATGTGTTGGAAGTTACCTTCTTCCTTTTGCCATTTATCCTTTCATCTTGGTTGTAGTTCTTTTCCTTTATGGTACATGTCTGTGTCTATATGTTTGTTTTAAGAAATCTTTCCTATAGGGATGCCTGGATGGTTCAGCAGTTGAGCATCCGCCTTCTGCTCAGGTCATAATCCCAGATTCCCAGCATCAATCCCACATCAGGCCTGCTTCTCCCTCTGCCTATGTCTCTGCCCCTCTCTCTCCGTGTCTCTCATGAAAAAATAAATAAAATCTTTAAAAAGAAAAAAAAGAAGTCTTTCCTATAATCATGGACATTGTCCCATATAATCTTCTAGAAAGTTCTAAGGTTTTGTGTGTGATGTGTGAGGAAAGATCCAATTTTGTCTCATGTGGAGGATGACAAATCATGTTGGTTACCTATTGCTACATCAGAATTACTACAAAACTTAGCAGCTTAGCACCACAAACATTTATTATGTCAACAATTTCTGAGAGTCAGCAATCTGGGAGCCACGTCGCTGGGTGGTTCTGGCTCAGGGTCTCTCCTGAGGCTGTGTCAGATGCTGGTCAGGGGAATAATCATGTGAAGGCCGTGCTTCCAAGATGACTCACTCACATGGCTGTTGGCAGGAAGCACCCTTCTCTGTAGAGGCCTCTCCACAAGGCTGCCTGAGAGTCCTCATGACATGGTAGCGAGCTTCCCCCAGAGCCAGTGATCCATTCAAGAGAAAGTGTGAGAGAGCAGGGAGCTGTAGTGTCTTTTAGGACATAGTTTTTGAGGTCACATGCTGTCACTTCCACTTTATTCTATTCATTAGAAGTGAGCCCACTTCTGTTCATGAAGTCTAGTTAACGCTCAATGGAACATTACTTACACTCTACATCTTAAAGGGAGAAATGTCAAAGCATTTGTAGAAATTCCCTGTAAGTATGAGGAGTCATTTGTCCTATCCTTACTTACTTTTAAAGATTTTATATATTTATTTTAGAAATAGAGAGGGCACGTGATCGGGGGGAGGAGCTGAGGGAAGGGACATGCAGACTCGGTGCCAAGCCCAGAGCCCCACATGGGACTCAATCCCATGACCCTGAGATTACAACCTGAGCCAAAATCAAGAGTTGGATGCTTAACTTAACCCAGCACCCCCCTACTTATTTTTTAAAATTACTGACCTACAATGACTCTTCCAATCATTTATCAGGTTCCTCATAAGCGAATACCTGTTTCTGGTGTCTCTGTTCTGATCCACTGATTACTTCTCTGGATTTGCACCACTACACTTTAACTTCACACATCTTGACTTGCAAAAGGTCCCTGCAGTACCAATGAACCACACCTCCTATATACAGACCCCTGTAGTCCCCACCTCTTAAATCTAGGTTGGCTTTGTGACTTGCTTTAGCCTTTGGGTAAGCTGGAAGTCATCCTATGCCAGTTCCTGGCCTAAAACTTATGTTGTAAGCTTTTGTTTTCTGCTCTTGGGAGCTCTGAGCCACTGTGTGAATCCTCTGGCTGCCTTTTTGGAGAAACCTAGGGGGAGACCAAGTGGGCAGGGATAAGCCCTAATATCCCCTAGAGAAAGAGAGGAGCCTCGCCATCTCAGCAAGCCCACTGAGCTCAGCCCTGAGCCCAGCCCTGAGTTGGGCCACCAGCTGCATGCAGCCACCTGACCGACCCTCCAAGGGCAGCTGTCCAGCTGAGCCAGCTGAGCCCATCCCAGGCCACAAAGTCACAATGACTGTTGTAAGGCATTAAATTCAGGGGAAGGTTTGCTGTACATTAGTAGATAACCGAGACGGTTTTTTCCCCAATGCTCTTCTTTTTCAAAATTATATTGACCTTGTAAATTCACTGAGGTAAAGGATACTAAGTCTTTTTTTAAAAAAATATTTTATTTATTTATTCATAGAGACACAGAGAGAGAGAGAGAGAGAGAGGCAGAGACACAGGTAGAGGGAGAAGCAGGCTTCACGCAGAGAGCCCGACGCGGGACTCGATCCAGGGTCCCCAGGATCACGCCCTGGGCTGCAGGTGGCGCTAAACCACTGCGCCACCAGGGCTGCCCTAAGTCTTTCTTTTTGATCATATATTCAGCTTTTCTTTTTTTTCAACACGTTATATTTTCCCAATCAAGCCCCGAATATCCTTTGCTTAAGCCACTCCTAGATTCAATATCATTTCTTTTGCTATTGCAAATGAGAGTTTTTCCTACCAAATTTTCTAACTGGTTATTTTTGGTTTAAAGGAATACTATTTTTTAAAATGTTGATCTTATATGCAGCAACCTTGCTGAACCCTCTTATTCTTTCTAATAGTTTGTCTGAAGATTTTCTTGGAGTTTCAATGAAGACAATTTGCAATGATGAGGATTTTGTCTTCTTCTCCCTGAATCGTTTGCTTCTTCTTTCCTTTTTTTTTTTTTTAACTTTATTTGTTTATTCATGAGAGAAACAGAGAGAGAGAGAGGCAGAGACATAGGCAGAGGGAGGAGCAGGCTCTCTGCAGAAAGCCTGACGCGGGACTCGATCCCAGGAGCCTGAGATCATGACCTGAGCCAAAGGCAGAGGCTCAATCATTGAGTAACCCAAGCATCCTTGCCTCTTCTTTTCTTCTCTCTTTTCATTGGCAAGGACTTCCAGTTCGATATCAGGCAGTGGGGGTGATAATGGTCACCTTACCTTGTACCTGAACTTGATAGGAATGTGTTTAAAGTTTCATCACTAAATGTGATATTATTATAGGGGTTTTTATGGGGGAAACATTTTCTCAAGTTAAAAGTGTTGCTATCTATACTTTGTTAAAAGTTTTATTTTTTAAGATGAATGTATGTTGAATTATATTGGTGACATTTTTTCTATATTTCTCAAGATAATCATATGGTTTTCTTCTTAACATCTTCATGTTTTATAGTAATTTGATACATTTTTCTAATATTGAGTCATATATTTTTACAGGATAAACCCTAATTATGACTATTTTATATATTGCAAAATTAGATTTGATTGTTTTTTATTTAGAATTCTTGTATTTAAAGATTTTTTTTACTAGAGAGAGAGCGAGCACATGTGCACAAGCAGGGGGAGGGGCGTAGGGAGAGGGAGAAGGAATCTTAAGGAAACTCTGCTCTGAGTGTGGAGCCCAATGCAGAGATTGATTTCATGACCTTGACATCATGACCTTAGCAGACACCAAGAGTAGGTTGCTTAACCCAATGAGACAGCCAGGCACCCCTAGAATTTTTGCATTTATATTTATAAATTATATTGACCTATGCTTTTCTTTTGTTGTTTTAAAAAGTACTTTTCTACCTATAGTAACCTCATAAAATGAACTAGGTGGCTTTTCCCTTTCTTTCACTCTGTGGAACTATTTGACTAAGACAAGAATTATGTGTTCCAGGGCACCTGGGTGGCTCGGTGGTTGAGTGTCTACCTTCAGCTCAGGTTGCGATCCCAGGGTTCTGGGATCAAGTCCCACATAAGCTCCCTGCAGGGAGCCTGCTTCTCCCTCTGCCTATGTCTCTGCTTCTCTCTCTGTGTCTCTCATGAAGAAAAAAAAATTGTGTGTACTTAGAAGGTTTAATTAAACTTGCCTGTCAAGTTGTTTGAACCTATAGCCTTTCTTGAGAAGAGATATTTACTAGTCATTCAATTATGTTCATAGTGATTGGTATATTCAGATTTTCTATTTCTTCTTTGGTCACTTCTGTAATTTATATTTTTTCTGTGAGGTTGTACATTTCATAAATGTTTTCAAAATCATAGGCAAAAATTTGGTTGTAGCATCGTTATTGCTCATATTGTTTATTCTGTCTTTTTTTCTCCAATTAGTCTGTCCAGAAATTTGTTTTTTTTTATCATTCTTTTAATTAATGATCTTTTGGTTTTATTTCTAATGCTTATATTCTTGGTTTTAGACTGCTATTCATGTTTGTTATTCATGTTTCCTATTAATTTCTCCTTTCTTCTAGATTCTTTTCTTTCTCCATCATTCAGTTGAATGCCTAGTTCATTAATTTCCAAATCTCTTTTGTTTTCTAAAAAAAAATGCATTTGAGCTTTAAATTTCCTCTTGACCACAATTTCTTTTTTTAAAGATTTTATTTATTTATTCTTGAGAGACACAGAGAGAAAGGCAGAGACATAGGCTGAGGGAGGAGTAGCAGGCTCCATGCAAGGAGCCGGATTTAGGCCTCAATCCCAGCTCTCTGAGATCAGGCCTGAGCCAAAGGCAGACGCTCAACCGCTGAGCCACCCAGGAGTCCCTTGACCACGATTTTAGGTGTATCTCATATGTCCTTTTTTTAAAAAGATTTTATTTATTTATTTGAGAGAGTGAGAGAGCACAAGCAGAGGGGAGAGGCAGAGGGAGAGAGAGAGAAGTAGACTCCTAGCTGAGCAGGGAGCCCAATGACATGGGGCTCAATCCCAGGACCCTGAGATCATGACCTGAGCTGAAGGCTGATGCTTAACCAACTGAGCCACACAGGCACCCCCCTCATACGTTTTTATATGTGTGCTTTCTTCTTTCTTTGTGTATCATTTCTAAATATTGTTACTTTTCTTTATAGTTTCTTTTTTGAATTCTGAGATTATTTAGAATGGTATTTTTTATCATCAAATTTATGGGTTGGGAGAATACACATTTACTGTTAGTTTCTATTTTCAGTGCATTGTGGTGAAAGAACATGATCTGTATGATATCAGCCCTTTGGAATGTGTTGTGATTTCCTGTGTGGCCGAACAAATGGTCAAGTGTGTAAACATTCTGGGTGGGCTTATAAAGGATATGTATTCTGTATTTGTTGAGTGAAGAGTCTCTCTAAATATCTGTTATATTCCTAAGTACAATTATTGTTTTACTAGTAAATAAATGATTTATTATTTGGAAAAGAGTAAAACTGTCTCTCTCCTTAGGAACTCATCTTGTCAGGAAGGGAAGAAGGGTTCCAGAAGCAGAACCTGAGTATGATCCTGGGAAGCCAAACACGATAGCAACTATATAGTCCTGGAAAAACGAAGACCCTCTCTGACCCCCAGATGGGGGAGGGTCTAATGCAACAGTCCTGCCCTTGGAAATACCAGAACAGGTCAGGAGAGTGTAAATGCCAGTTGTGTCACTGCCTCTGCACTCTGACTGATCCAGCAGGTGGCACAGAGGTAGCCTCTGCTCAGGCAGCACAGTTTTGACCTGCTGGTTAACTGGGCCCTTCCTGTTTTGAATATTTCTCCTTTGCCAATACCTGATAGGGTTATTTCACTAGGGATATTATTTGATTAGGTCAGATTGGATTGAATTAAAGTGAATTGAATATTCATACTCATTTAGCTTAGCCCTATGTTGGTGTTCTACCTAAGGGTGGCTAGAGAAGATCTTGGCTCTGTAACCAGCCCTTCTTTTACTTTCATATGAGTTCTTGTGGGGCTGGATTTTTCTTTTAGCTAGGAAAATTGTCACCAGATATTCACTGGGGCAGGAACTTCTTTGGGGACTTCTCTCTAATTTTCTTAGTTTGGACTCTCATAGAGAAGGCTTTCTCCTTAAGTGTTGTTGCTATGGTCTTTGGTAGCCAAGGTAGTCCTCTTGTCTCTCTGATGGCGATTTTGCACATTTATGAATACCACTTCACTGCTAGATAACACCCTTCCAGTTGGGACACAAGCAAGCTTCCCAACCCCTCTGAGAGGGATGGGCCAGAGGGATCTCTCAATCTGCTTGAGAGATGGTCTCTCCTCCCTCAGGGGACCCGACTGCCCATAGGCAGGTCACCCAAGCTGCATGAGGCCTTCCTTATTTTACCCCAGTGTGCTGTCAAATACTATTTTTCTGTGTACCATGACATGGTAAAAGTAGGGAAGGCCTGTGAGAGGGTTCCAAGCTGAAGATAATTATGCTTTTATTTTGTAAGCCACATTCTCAAGTTTAATGCTATACCTGGTATTATTCCCCAGCCATTAGCTCCTAGCCCTCTGCCTCTGCTCCTAGCCCTTTGTTTAAAAATTGGAGTCATGGCACCTGGGTGGCTCAGTGGCTGTGCCTTTGGTTCAGGTCGGTGATCATGGGGTCCTGGTATTGAGTCCCACATTGGGCTTCCCACAGGGAGCCTGCTTCTCCCTCTGCCTGTGTCTCTGCCTTTCTCTCTATGTCTTTTGTGAATAAATAAATAAAATCTTTAAAAAAATAAATAAAAGTTGGAGTCATGTCTTGGCTGTGTGCGGAGAGAAAAAACAAAAAGTGAATGTGCATGGCATGGAGATGGGGGAGGAGGTAATGGGGGAGAGTGGGGTGGGGACATGGGGAAGGATAGCTGCATCATTGTGATGATAGTGATAGCTGGTGAGAGTTCAAGAGGAAAGAGAATCCTAGGAGAATCAGGACTGTCATTCCCATGGGGACTGTCCCCTCTATTGCTTACTATGGAAGCTCTAAAATTAATTTAACTGAGGCAAGGAGCATTTCCTATTCCTTTGAGTGCTGCTTTACCACCCCACTGCCTTGACCTTTCCCCCAAGTCTTCCAGGCCTGACCATGACCCAGGAATAACATGTTGAGGCTTCATCTACAGGGGACCTCCAAGCCTTTGCTTGGGGTTTGGACTGGTTGGTGCCCATACTATACCAGATGTTAAATAATTTTTCTATCCATCCCTGGATGAATAAATGAGTGAATTAATGGCCTTGGTTCCTTTCTATTCTCATTGTGATTGATATATTCTTTCTGCCATCATTCTCCCAGGCCACACTTTGGCCCTGATTACCTCTACCTAAGAACAAGCCCTGTGTCTCTCCCCCCTTTGGGTGGCCCTCTGTTGGACCCCAGAATTACAGAGCCACAGCCCATGTAATTGTACATGTAATTGTACATTGCCTAGATATGTACAGTTCAAGTGATTGATTTTGGGTTCTGTATGATGCCTTAATTAATAAGTAGGAGAGAAATGTTTAAAACGGAGAAGTTATTGTTTTATGTCCCTACCCTTTAAGCCAGAAATTGAGGGAGTGGAATAATGCTCTCAATTTGAATTGCAAAGGCCATGTTATTCTCTTTCCAATAATATTTACTTTCTGCCAGACTGTTAGGAGGGTTATTTTTCTGGTGTGCTCATCTGTGAGTGTAAGCAGCGTGTTAATGATTTGGGATTCTAAATAGTTTTCCTTTGTATTTATTGATCTGTCCAGAAAAAACACCATACTTTCTTTCTGTTTATGTATAGAACAATTATACCATCTGCCCCATGCCCTCACATACCCAGTGAGGCAGGAGAAAGTTACATAGCATAGTATTCTCCTAGAAAAACTGGGGGCAGGAAGAGGACAGGTGCTCTGAGGATTTTCAGACATCCAGAAGGAAAGTTCTGTATTTTCCATAGGAGCTTGTAATGTCCAAGCCCCTGTGTATTTATTTATTTATTTTTTTAAATTTTTATTTATTTATGATAGTCACACAGAGAGAGAGAGGCAGAGACACAGGCAGAGGGAGAAGCAGGCTCCATGCACCGGGAGCCTGACGTGGGATTTGATCCCGGGTCTCCAGGATTGCACCCTGGGCCAAAGGCAGGCGCTAAACCGCTGTGCCACCCAGGGATCCCCCTGTGTATTTATTTTAAAACCATTTCCACTAAGAGCCACAGGTTTGGTGGAAGCCTTTTAAATTGTGTCTCCAATTCTTTTGGCCTGGCAAGTGACACAGATTAAAAAAACCTGTTGCTATGCAATCTAGTTGGGTCATTATTACTCTTGGTATTTCAGAAGACTAGTAAAATAGCTAGATGCATTTAGGCTCCCTCTTTCACTGTGTTCATTTACTCAGAGAGGGAGTTGGAAATTTTTTTTTGGCGGGGGGGGGGGGGAGTTGGAAATTAAAGAATCTTCTGAGGGGATCCCTGGGTGGCTCAGTGGTTTAGCGCCTGCCTTCCGCCCAGGACATGATCCTGGAGTCCTGAAATCGAGTCCTACATCAGGCTCCCTGCCTGGAGCCTGCTTCTTCCTCTGCCTGCCTGTGTCTCTGCCTCTCTCTTTCTCTCTGTGTCTCATGAATAAATAAATAAAAATCTTTAAAAAAAGAGAAACTTCTGAGCATGTGACCAGAACTAATTGTTCACTTAAACATTTAAATAAAAAAAAAAACAGTAATTAAAAAAAAACAGTAATTTTTTAAGATTCATTTTAAATGTAAGGAAAACACAGAAATGTAGAACGAAGTGGTTTTCTTTGCATCTCATAGGTTATTTCTTTCTTAAAATACAGATTTATATGCATGACCATGGGAATTGTATACTCAGAAATAACTAAAATGGTAAATTTTGTGTTACGTATGTTTTACTCCAACAAAAAAAGACAGAAAAGGGGACGCCTGGGTGGCTCAGAAGTTGAGTGTCTGCCTTCGGCTTAGGGTGATTCTGGATCTGGGGATTGAGCCCCACATCGGGCTTCCTGCAGGGAGCCTGCTTCTCCCTCTGCCTGTGTCTCTGCCTCTCTCTGTGTGTCTCTTATGAATAAATAAATAAATAAATAAATAAATAAATAAATAAATAAATAAGTCTTTAAAAAAATGGAATCAAGAGGAGGTGTAGGTGTGATTGCCACATGTCTGACTCTCAGCTCAAAGATGCCTGTGTCAGACAAAGGAGGTGCAGGTGACATAGTTAGGGACTACAGGAACAAGCCCCAGGTGACAAATATTATGCTATTTCTGGGGCACCTTCTGTGGATTGATACTGTTAAGCCGCTTCTCTTACAGAAAAGAACCAGGATGTGGCCAGGATGAGGCCTGTATAACAAGCCAGACATGTAACAGGACCCAGGGGGGCGCCTGTGGGGCTCAGTATGTTAAAAGCCTGCCCTTGGCTCAGGTCATAATCCTGGGGTCCTCTGATTGAGCCCTATTTCGGGCTCCTGCTCAGTGGGGAGTCTGCTTCTCCTACTTCCTCTGCCCCCTGCTTGTGTTCTCTATCTCAAGCGAATAAATGAAATCTTTAAATACACATCCACCCACCTAAGGCTCCCAAAAGCACCAATGAACCGCCTGAATGGTCGGCCAATGTCGACCAATTGGGATGAGACCTTCCCAACCAATAAGGGGGAGTCCCTTCCAACCAATCAGGACGAGGCCCTTCTAGCCAATCAGGATGAGGCATTTTTTCCTCCTTTCTCTTAGCCTATTGACCCCAATGGGACCCTGAGCAAGAACTTTCTCTGTTTAAGCAGGACTTCTTTCTGTTGGGGAGGATGTGCTAACTGTGCTCTGTTGGTCGTCTGTCTTCTTTCAGTTCCATCTGTAGCCCCAGTAAAGCCTTGCCTGTACGTTAGGTTTTTAGGTCCTTCTCTCTTCTATCCTTGTTGGGCCCAAGAATCTGATTCCTGTTAAACAGAGGGACAGAGCTGAGAGCCCACAGGCCATTTTGGGGGGTTTAGATTGTATTGTAGATGCAGGAGGAAAGCAGTGGAGGGTTTTCATCAAGAGAGCCAGTGATTTTATTTTTATTCATTTTTGTCTTGATATGTATTTTATAAAATTATTTTTATTGTTGAATATTTGACGTACAATTTTTAAGTTTAATATATTTACTTATTTATTATTTAAGTATCATGGCCAACGCCTTTTTTTTTTTTTAAGATTTTATTTATTTATTCATGAGAGACACAGAGAGAGGCAGAGATATAGGTAGACAGAAAAGCAGGCTCCTTGCAGGGAGCCAGATGGGGGACTCGATCCCAGGGCTCCGGGATCACACCCTGAGCCAAAGGCAGATGCTCAACAACTGAGCCACCCAGGTGCCGCCTAGGCTGATGCTTTTTAAATTTTTATTTACTTACGATAGTCACAGAGAGAGAGAGAGAGAGAGAGAGGCAGAGACACAGGCAGAGGGAGAAGCAGGGTCCATGCAGGGAACCTGACGTGGGACTCGATCCTGGGTCTCCAGGATCGCCCCCTGGGCCAAAGGCAGGCGCCAAACCGCTGCGCCACCCAGGGATCCCCTGGCTGATGCTTTTTAAAGCTCTCTCTGATTACTTACAGGTGGGAGGCAGCAAAAGCGTTAGTCTGTCCTTTGAAGAGGCTATCACGGGAGTCAAAGGGAGAGATGACAGTGGACAGTACTGTCCCATGCCCCTGTCCCCAAGAGCAGTAGTACAGGCACAGTATTGCTTTTTCTGACCTGGACACAGCTCTAGGGAGCCCCTCCACAGGCAGGCTGTTGACCTTTGCTAGGGGAAGGGGAGAAGGACAGAAGGGAAATCCAAGTGTGCTGCTCTTCTCTAGAGGGCCAAGTGCACTGTTGTCAGGGGAAAACAGAGGCTGTGGTATCTCATGTAAGTTCAGGGGCTTCGTGGTAAGACTGTGATTTGGGAGTCTGGTGATTTCAGTCAAATGCTTGCCTTTATGATCTCCCTCAGGCAAGTTAACTTTTTTTATTTTTAATATAGCGGTTTCTTTATTTGTAATAATGGGGATAATTGTACCTACCAGGAAAAGCTGTGAGGAGTGAATACATACACGCACTCAATAAATGGTAGCTGTTATTAACAACAAACCCCCCCAAAGAGTTGAAGGTGGGTTTTGTTGATGATGATGAATGAGTACTTTAAAAAACTCTAGGGGTGCCTGGGTGGCTCAGTTGGTTAAGTGTCTGTTTTCAGCTCAGGTCATGATCTCAGGGTTCAGGATGGAGCCCAGAGCTGGGCTCCCTGCTCAGTGGGGAGTCTGCATCTCTTCTGTCCCCCTCTCAGGTCCATGTGTGTACATGCGCTCTCTCTCAAATAAAGAAACAAAATCTTTTTAAAAGACCTCTACAAATGACAAGTTCAGGAATAAATTTCAGCACTATGCATACTAGAAGTGTTTAGTAGAACTGCTCCAGGGTCTTTGGCAGACATTTGGCAAAGCTATGTTTCTACCAAGAGCAAAAGCATTTCATTTTACAAATGTTAAGATTTATAAGGTATTGGGGATTCATGGATACTCAACTAAAAATAAGCAAGACTTGTTTCTACTTTGTATCAAAAAGAACAGACAAATTAACTATATCGCAATATTTTATTTTTCATTAAAACCATAGAATAGTTCTAAAATTGTGGAAGCAAATAAACCAAATTTTTTACAGTGGCTAAGTAAGGATGGAGAGATTAAGGTAGAGTTCATCTTACTTCTGAAATTTCTATATCAGTGACTTGTACAATGAAAATATTTAAAATTATCATTAAACTGAAGTAATATGAGAAGAAATCCCATTTTATCATTATCCCAGAGCTGTGAATAAAAAAAAAATGGATCCTCACTATTTTTATTTCTAAAAAAGGGTTTAGAATGTTCTTTTTGGAGTCATATGCCAATCATCCTAAATGACAGTAAAATAGGCCTAAAACCTTCACCCAGATGCAGAAAGTAGAGATTGGCAGATAAATCATGGAATGAAGGGAACTGTTTTATTTTTTATTTTTTATTTTTTGAAGGGAACTGTTTTAGAACTTATTTTCAAAACTGTTTAAAAGGTCAAGATATCAGGTTGTGTTGGGATTCAGGTTCCAGATTTAAGAGGGTCTCACACAAAGAACATGAAGAATAAACACCAGTATTTGTGAGGGTATCATGTGTAAAAGCCCTGGGGTTCAAAGGTCCATGTTATCAGAAGCTCGGGACCGATGCATGCTAAGAGCAATCCTCCCCTGTCCAGTACTGTCAACCAGTATGACACAGACGGACAGCCAGCTTCTCTGCCAACTACAACCTGGTAAGTCGCCCCAAGTGTTTCTCACTCAATTCCCACATCTGATTAGCTACAAGGCCAGGGAGACTCCATCTCATTACAGCAGAGTGCCCTGTTTTTTCTCACGTACTCGTGCCTGCATCTTCATTCCCTTGCCGGTGCCTTCCATCACTCTCTGGGTATTGCATGGTGACCTTGCAGGGCTGTGTAGGGTGCACCCCCTTGTAATTCCTCTCCATATCAGAGCCTGAGTGATGGTTCTAAAATGTCAGTCTGGGTGTCTGGTTGGCTCAGCAGTAGAGCACGCAACTCTTGATCTCAGGGTTGTGAGTTTGAGCCCCACCTTGGGTGTAGAGATTACTTAAAAAATTTTTTTTTACATCTTTGAAATTGTTCACTGTCTGCTTTAAGTCTTTTGTGATTGTCCATCATGTCCTGGACTCTTTCACACAAACCCTTCCACCTTGAGTTAGCTTCTTTTTAGCCTCTCCCAGTCTAGAATATTCTCTCCTCTTTATTCTAGCTAACTCTAGCAAGTCTTTCAAAATCTGGGTCTAGTCCTCTCCTCTCTCTGAAGGTCTTCAAAGGCTTCCCATTCTGATTTCAAAGCCTTCCTCTGCTTCAAATCACCCCCTGCAGGTTCCTACTGTGGCATGAGCCATACTGTGTTGCCATTGTCCATTCATGTCTCCAATTAACAGGCCACCAGGCATAAGCAACCTGAAGGCAGGCACCCTGCCATACTCTGCCTTTCTTCTCCGGGACCTAGACCATGGCATTTGGCATGTTCTAAGCAGTTTATAAATATTAACAGCTCTAAGCAGGTTATAAATATTAACTCATACACTCTTCATAATATCACATGGTTATTGGGAGAACCTATAAGCATTCGTTCAACAAATGCGTACTGAGTGTCTTACAGGTGCCAGATACAATTTTAGGCACTGGAGGTTCAGAAGTGAATAAGACACACAAACTTCTGATCTCTGTGGTTTTCTAATCTGCTCAGGAAAACAGATGATAAACAGATAAACAGGTGTATAATATGTTGTGAGGCAGTGAGAGGAGGTAGAAAGAAAAATAAAGCCAGATAAAAAGATGAAACGTGACAAAGATGTCATTTTAGCCAGGATGGTTGGGCAAAGCAATCTGAGGAGGGGAGATCTGAGCAGAGACCTGAGTAAAGCGAGAGGGTGAGCCACACCGATATGTGGGGGTGGAAGGAGGGTGTGCGTGGAAGCGGGGCATGCAGAGGAAACAGCAAGTGCAAAGGCCATGAGACAGGAACAGGCTCGGTCTATACAGGGCAGTGGGGAGGGCAGTATTCTGGAATGCAGGCTGTAGGGTGGAGAGCCGTAGGTGAAGAGACGTGCAAGGCGGGGTAGGTTAGTTCAGGCAATGCTCTTCAGGCCATCCTGAGGCCTTTGGGATTTATTGACTGGTAGGTGTCAAGCCTCGTGGGACATGATCAGACTTCTCTTTTAAAGGTTTACTCTGGCTGGAGCACCTAGGTGGCGCACTCCGTTGAGCATTTGACTCTTGGTTTTGGCTTAGGTCGTGATCTCCTGGTTGTGACACGGAGCCCCGTACTCAGTGTAGCGCGTCTGCTTGAGATTCTCTCTCCCTCTTCTGCTCGTGCAAGGCTCACTCTGGCTACTGTGTGGAGAATGTGAACTCTGGGGGAAGCACTGAGAATACAAAGAGGTAGACCAGTGAGGAGGTGAATGTTCTGGTCCAGGCAGTGATGATGGTGACCTGGAGACCACCATGCAGGGGAGCTCTCAGACTCTGGATGATTTTGAAAGCTGAGCAGAGAGGATCTGCTAAAGCTGGACTATAGAAGTGTATGCTAGTGAGGAGCCTGGATGCCTCTAAAGTTTTTAGCCAAATGGTGGGCTGGCAGTGCCATTTGTTGAGATGGGAGTGCCTGGGGGAGCAACAGTTTTGGGGGGAAGGTTGGAAATGAAGCATTGCTTTAGACTTGTAAGTTTGAGTTGCTGCCGGGACTCAGTTTTGTCTTCTATGAAATGGGGATGATGTTTGCTTTATACATTTGATGAGACTCAAATGTGATAGTTTTCTTTTGATATTACACAGATGTAAGGTCTATTTTTATTCACACGGAAGCTAAGGGTACAGTTCCCTTTAAAGGAACACAAACTACCTCTTGCTGGCTAGATATTGCTGCCCTGGCCAATGTAATTGGCTCTCACATGGAGCAATGATGTTGGTAACAGACCCTTCTCCATATTTATTTAACGTTTATCTAGAGCTTACTATGTGCCAGACACTATTCTAAGGCCTTTATAAAAATAACTCATCTAGTCCTTGAAAATCCTTTGTTTATGCCATTATTACCCTGACTTAACAGATATAGCTGTGGCACCAAAAAGGGGAAGTATTTTGCTTAAGGTCCCATGGCTAATAACGGCAGAGCCAAGAGTCAACCCCAGGTGCTCTGGCTCTGCTTCCAAGCCCGGTGCCCAGCTCCACATCTCCTGCTCCAGATGAACCGCTGCCATCGCTGACACATGGCCTGGCCTCTTGTGCCTAGAGGGTGCCTGGTGTCTGACACCATTGCCTGCACCCTCTGCCCTCGTAGGCGGTCCTGCCTTGCTTCTTACAAGACCTCTGCTCAAAAGAAGCCTGTCAGTACTGATGGCAATACTCCTTTTGTCTCAGACCTTCCCAGGCCGCTGGCAGCCACTCAGAGCACTCAGTGTCCTCTGTCCCTTTCTTCTAACGCCCTGAGGTCAGCCACCTCCCCCCATTGCAACACACGAGGCGCCGGCCTCATTGCCGGTTGTTACAAGTCGTTTCAAAAGCTTGCAAGTATCACGTTTTCCATTCCGGTGTCGAAGCCGACCCTGTGCCACATGGAGCTGAGAGCCGAAGGCAGGAGAGGGACATGCCAGGACCCCTGACCTCTCAAGAGACTCGGAGCTGGAAGCCGGGCCCCGTACGATTCAGCTTTGGGTCCCGGATCCCAGCACCAAGTGCGCACAAAGTGGACATTCAGTGAATATTTATTTACTTAGCAAATGTTTATTGAGTGCTTACTACTTACATGTCAGTGCGATCGGTGCCCAGGAAATGCGCGCAGGCGGGTGCCCGGCAGGCTTCAGCGGGGGGGGGGGGGGGGGGGGGGCTCCCTCCAAAGGAGCAGAGGGTGCGGGGGGGGGGGGGGGGGGGGGGGGGGAGGAAGCGGCGAAAGAAGCCGAAGCCAGAGGTCAAGGGACTGGCGGAGCTTCTGGCCGGGGCGTCCTCTCCATCTCGAAACCCAGGCGTGGACAGGCGTGCCGCAGCCCCCCGGGACCCCTCCCGTAGCGTCCACTGGGCCGCTGGCCTCACGGGGAGGGCAGAGCTCGGTAGCAAGGCTGGGCGCAGGGCGGGAGGGGTGGCGCGGGCCTGGAGCGAGCTCTCTCGGAGGGGGGCCTCCCCAGCCCAGCGCCCGGACTCCGCGTCGTAGCCTGGATGGCGGCGTCGGTGCGCGGCTCACCTCCTGCGTGACCTTGTGCGAGCCACTTACCCTCCCCTGGGCTCGATGACATTGTCAGTTAAATGGGTTTCCGATCACCTTAAGGTTGGTGCAAGGATTGAGAGGGGATGCCCGGAAAGCTTCCTTGGGGTGGTTCTGGGCGCGCAGGAAAGGCTCCCGCTCGGGGGCGCACACCTCGCTGGGACCCCCCCACCCCCACCCCCGGGTCCTCCCGGCCGGGTCGCCCGCCCGCCCCTTTCCCGGGGACTGACGACTGGCCCGGGCCGCGTGGGGCGCGGCGTGGGAAGCGGCGGCGAGCGGAGGAGGAGGCGAGGGCGAAGAAAGGGAAGGCGCCGAGGGGCGGCCGGCGCGCGGGGCGGGGCCGGGGGGCGGGGGGGGCCGGGGGCCGGGGGCGGGCGGGTTCCTGCGCCCCGCGCTGCGCGCACCCGGAGCCCCGGCGGCGGGGCGGGGGCGGGGGCGGGGGCGGGGGCGGCGCGCGGCGGCCAATGGCGCGCGGCGCTGCGGCGGGGGCGGGGCGGGGGCGGGGCGGCGACACCCGGCTGCTGACAGCCCAAGTCCCCAACTCCGCCCTCGTCCCCGCCGGAGCCCGAGCCCGAGCCCGAGCCCGAGCCCGAGCCCGAGCCGGCCTGGGGCCGAGGCCGCCCGAGCCGCGCCGCGCCGCGCCGCGAGCGGACATGGCAGCAGAATGAGGCCGGCGCCGGGTCGTGGCCGCCGGCGCCGCGCTGCAGCTCGAGACCCGCGTCCCGGCGCCCCGCGGACCGCGCGCGTAGCCGGCCTCCCGCTGGCCGCCCGCTTCTTGCGCTCCGAGCCCCGGGCGCGCGCGCGGCAGTCGGGGGACCCGGCGGGGCGGACCACTCGGGCGTGCGACTGTCCGGCTGCGGGAAGCCGCGGGAGGCGGCGGGCCCCGGGCTGCGGCGGCGCGGGCGCGGGCGCGGGCGCGGGCGCGGGCATGAGCCGGCCATGGGGCGGCCTCGGCGGGGCTCGCGGAGCCGGCCGGCGCTGCGGCGGGGCCGCTGCCTGAGCCGGGGCCCCGGGGGGGTCCCTGCCGCCGCCCCCGGGAGGGACGAGGGCCCCGCGTGGCGGACACTGCAGCAGACGCCGCGCTGAGGCTGCCCGAGCTGCTCCGCCTGCGGCTGGGGCGCGCTCGGCAGCCGGGCGCCTTGGCCGGGCCCTGGGTGGCGGGCGCCCCGCGGCGAGCGCCGGGTGCAGGAGCGGCCCGAGGGGCGTGTGTGTGTGTGTGTGTGTGTGAGTGTGTGCGCGCGCGCGAGCGTGTGCGACCGGGGAGCTGAGCCCGAGCAGGACCCGTGGCCGGAGCAGCCATGCTTCCCGGGGTGGGCGTGTTCGGCACCAGCCTCACGGCCCGTGTCATCATCCCGCTGCTCAAAGACGAGGGCTTCGCGGTGAAGGCGCTGTGGGGCCGCACGCAGGAGGAAGCGGAGGAGCTGGCCAAGGAGATGAGCGTCCCCTTCTACACCAGCCGCATTGACGAGGTGCTGCTGCACCAGGACGTGGACCTGGTGTGCATCAACCTGCCGCCGCCCCTCACCAGGCAGATCGCGGTCAAAACCCTGGGTGAGCGACCCCCCCCTCCCCTCCGCCCCCCGGCTTCTCCCCTCGCCTGCTGCTCTTCTGCTCTCGCCCCCTCTTCACCCCCGAGGCTCGCGGGGCCTCCGCGCCGCCCCCCCCACCCCCGCCGCCGGGCTCGCCGCTCTCCGCCGGCGCCACCTGGACGCGCCTTCCCACGTGCGTGGCGCGGGGGCCGAGGAGGCGGATCGGATGCGGGGCGCGGGGCGCGGGGCGCGGGAACTAAGCGCCCGGCGGTGCCCGGGGCCGCCCGCTGCGTGCGCGCCTGCGAGTGCGCGCCCGGGACCGCGAATGCGGGGCCGCACACGTGCGCGCGGCGGCGGGGGCCACCTGGCGGGGGCGGCGGGGGCGCCCCGCTAGGCCGCTTCGCTTCTTCCTGCCGTGGCTTGGCTGTGAGATCAGAATGTGACGTTCACCTGGGATTACTCCGCGTTAGCCCGGAGCAAGGATGGCGGGAGCGGTCGGACGGGGGTCAGGGGATCCGTTGGGACGTCTTCCAGGTGGGGGGGGGGGGGGGCGCGTCCTGGGTCCGTAGCCACCGGTTCGACAAAACCAGGGGAACTGAACTCTGGTGGCAGCTCAGGAATTGTCTTCTGCGTGGGCTTGGAATAAGAGATCTGAAATTTTGCGGGCATGGGCGCAGTAGTTTCCAAGGGATGGCTGCTTTGAGTTGGAAGGAGCCCAAGGCTGTCAGTTGCACGCGGGAGCATGCGAGGAGTCCCTCCTTAATAACCCGGGAAAGTTCCCAGGCCTGACGTGGAGGAGCAGGTTGGGAGGGAACTCCCTGCCCCTCACCCTGCGGTTCCCCCCACCCCCACCCCCACCCCCACCCAGGCAGCCCCCGAACCATCTCAGAGCACAGAGCATCCGCGCCCTGCCCTGCCCAGAGGAAAAAGCAGCGCCTGTTTTGTCCACCAGCAGTTCTCACACCTACCTGAGACAATCCCAGGACTGGGGCTCACTCCTTACCCTCCCAGGAAATGTAACACGCACCCTTGAGAGCTGGAATTTTTATTGGCGAGGAAAAGAGACAAAGCTTATGGCACAGGACAGGACGTTGAAGTTACAAGGCAAAGAGCAGGGACAGTACTTGGAAGCCAGTGGTAATTTATGTAAAGGCGAGTTTTATCTTTTAAAACAGGGATGGATCTAGGGCAGGTGAAATGTATACATATATGTGTGGTGTGTGTGTGTGTGTGTGTAATTCTGTCTTCAGAGATCTGAATGACCAGAATGTTAGAACTCTTTCTTCCTAGAAAACCATTTTTTATTGTATTTTACTAAGTTTCTGACCTTTGTTGCTTATTTTCTTGGGCCTTGGATTGAATGTTATTGGGTTCTGACTTTTCTGTTTGATGTAATATAGTAATCGGGTTGCTAACCTTAGTCTTTATGGTGGATCTGTGCATACCAGATGGGTCATAACCATCGGATGGCATAAATCTGTAAGGACAATTTTTAAAAAAGGTTTTATTTATTTATTATGAGAATTCACAGAGAGGAGAGAGAGAGAGAGGCAGAGACACAGGCAGAGGGAGAAGCAGGCTCCATGCAGGGAGCCTGATGTGGGACTCAATTCTGGGACTCCAGGATCATGCCCTGGGCCAAAGGCAGACACTAAACCACTGAGCCACCCGGGCTGCCCTGTAAGGACAATTTGTATCCAACAGGTCTGTCCTGAGCTCCGTGTCTGTAGAAAGCCCAGGACTGGTCATATCAGAAAGACCTTGTAACGTTGCTTTTCCCCCACTATGACAACAGTCTTGCAGGTCAGCACCCCTCAGGCTGTATCTCCAGATGAGCGGCCATTCGGGGAACAAGAATGTTCCTATTTTCTGACAGTCTCTTGTACCTTAACCAAGAAAGCATTTGGGCTGCTCTGGGTTGGAGAGAGGTGGCATAAATTATACCTTTCTGGATACTTCTGTCTTTATTTTCAAAAATCCTTAAGATTTTTTTTTCTTGACAAGATTAACAAGAGTTAATCTCTTCAAACCCAAGCAGGAGTCTTCAAAAATAGACCCCGGAATAAGGAATATTCCCATGACTAAGGAATAGGGTTTTGTTTATATTTTTGTAGTAAGTCTTGGGACTTTTTTTCCCCCCCACTTCTGTTTTGGCAGGTCATTTCAGATAGTTTGTGATTATAGAAAACGTGGGGGTATTGAATTTAGATGGGGCTGGACTTTCATCTCTTTCCCCAGTTCATCTTCACTGGAAAATCCCGAGAGGTCACTTTCTTCCACGTTGTACCTGCGAGTGTGCAGCTGGGTGGTTGTCTTGGTGTGTTTGCTGTCATGGTGAGGTTCAACACCCCTAACACAGGAAGTGAAACACCCCGGACAGTTGCAGAGTTGGTTTGGCCGTTGGGGGGTTTATAGATGCTGGTGTTTGCCTGAAATTGGAACAAGCCAGTCTTGACTGATCCTGGTGAATTGTCCTTCTTTTGGCAAAGGCCTGGGCTTTTGAGTTGCTTGCCCAGCAATGGCGAGTGGTCCCTCTGTCCATACTCGTGACTGGTTTCATGTCTGTCAAGGTGAGGGGCTGGCCTGGGGACCATCAGGGAATGACACTTGGAATCAATAGGATCATATACATCCTCCTTTAATTTCTAAAACTTCCCTTGAAATCCCTACTTTGGTGAACTAGACATATTTCTCTGTTGTAGAGACTTCCTGCATTTCTTTTGTACAATTTCGACAGTGCCTAGGACTGTCTTTTACTAAGTACCTCATGTGTGCCAGGCGATGTGGTAGGTGCTGCATATAAAACACTTTATTTGGGACGCCTTGGTGGCTCAGTGGTTGAGCATCTTGCCTTCAGCTCAGGGCGTGATCCTGGGTCCTGGGATTGAGTCCCGCATCGGGCTTCTTGCAGGGAGCCTGCTTCTCCCTCTGCCTATGTCTCTGCCTCTGTCTCTGTATCTCTCGTGAATAAATAAATAAAATCTTAAAAAAAAATAAAACACTTCATTTCATGATGAGAATAGCCCTCAAACATAGATGTTAGCCCCAGTTTATAAATAAGGCAAACTAAAATTCGGAGAGCTGAGCAGAATTGCTCAGGGATGGATAGCTTGGGATTTGAACCCACGCTTCTACCTTCTGAGAGTCCTTTCTTCCTCTCTCACCCCCTAAACTTGCTTCTTGGCTTCAATTCCTTCTCTTAGATCATAGTAGCTCGGGTGAGGTTCTTGGTGTTATCTTTTATTCCTGTTTGCCCCATGCGTGGGCTCAGTTCCTTTTTCTCCATCATTGCTTCCTCCACAGAAGGAACAGGGGCCCCTCTCTAGGTCTCTGGGTGAGTTTCCAGTCCGCCCCTCCTCACCACTGCCTCTCTCCAGCTTCCACACCACTGCCAGCCTTTCCTTGAAGAGCTGCAGACTTGATCATGTCACCGTGCCCCTTGCTGTCACTTCTAGAAGAGTCCCAGCTTCTTGGCTTGACGGGCAGGAGCTGGCCTCATGACGAGCCTGCCCAGGCTATGTCCTGCTGGCTCTTCTGGAACCCTGTGCACTTTAGTGAAACCCAGAACGACTGAGGTGTCCTGGAACGGTCCCTGTTTGCTTATAGGTCCATGCCTCTGTCTGGAACACCTTTTGGCTCATGTTTGTGATGGATGCCTGTTCATCCTGCAGGACTTGGCCCCAGGATTCCCTCCTCTCCAGAGTCTCGCCCTTCCCATACCCTGCTGTGGTCTAGTGCCAAAGGCTGTCTTCATCTTTTCTCGAACCCATTTTATGTATTTATTTAAGTAAAAACTTATTGGGGAACCCCATGCTGAACTTGATCCCAGGACCCCGGGATCACCCTTTGAGCCAAAGGCAGATGCACTGAGTCACCCAGGTGCCCCCTCTCAAACCTATTTTAGTGTACAATTTAAATTTCATTTATTTTTGAATAAGTTATGTATTACGTGGTATAAATTGAAAATACCATAAAATTTTACAGGGAAGAGCGAGTGTCTCCCCCCCTTCCCCCTCCCCTCCCCCAAGTCTCTGTTCTTCAACTGGGAGGTACTCTCAGGGATCATGACCTGAACTGAAGGCAGAGGCTTAACTGACTGAGCCACCCAGGCATGCCTCCGTGTTTCTATTTTTTGCTAATATAGTATTTCATTGTATGGTTAAAGCAAAATTCATTAACCAGTTCTCTACTACCCACATTTTGGTTGTTCCCAATCTTTTGCCTATACGAACCTGTGGTGAATAACCTAGAACCTATGTCGGTTTGCACACTCACCACTGTGCTTGTAGGGTAAATATGTGAGCTGCTGGTCAAAAAGTATGTGTTCATTTCCTTTAATGTAGATAGATGTTGCCAAATTTACCGGCCCCCGAGATGACACTGCTTTTTTTGCTGAGCTGCTCGCAGGCCTCACTTCCAGGAGCCCCCTGACTGCCAGGTGCCTGAAGGCAGCCAGGATGGTCTCCCTCACCTTTGTATCCAGAGCAGCACAGCTCCCAGCTGGCCTTTGGGGAGTCTGTCAAAACCTATGTCCGGTTTGTCCTCCTGCACTTAGGCTGTGCAGCGAGCCACCCACTGCCGCCCTAGGTCCACTCTTGTTCCTTATCCAGGCTAGCCTCTGTATAACAGGTGAGTGGCGTGTATGCATATGTATGGTGCTATGTCATTCATTCCCTGCTCAGAATCTCTCAGTGGCTGCCATGGCACCTGGAGCAACATTCAGTTTTCTTGGCCTGGACAAACCCTGCCTAGTAATCCCCATCACCCGGCTCACTGCCTTCCAGCTACTTGTGCCTTCTTTTTAAATTTAATTTTATTTATTTATTCATGAGAGACACACACACACAGAGAGAGAGGCAGAGACAGAGGCAGAGGGAGAAGCAGGGAGCCTGATGTGGGACTCGATCTCGGGTCTCCAGGATCACACCCTGGGCTGAAGGTGGTGCTAAACCGCTGAGCCACCCAGGAACCCCTACTTGGGCCTTCTAACTCAAACTCACCAGCTCCTTCCTGACTCTGGGCCTTTGCAAACTGGCTTTTCCTCCCTCTGCCCAGAGGGTTCTCCCTCATTCCTCTGGATGGCTAGCTCATTCTGATGTTCCAGCTCAAATGTTCTATCAGGAGAGAGAGAGACAGACAGAGACAGAGACAGAGAAACCGTTCTGGTCTTTCCCTCCCAACCAGAAGTTGAGTCTTCCCACTTCTCACTTAAACCTCTGCAGCCTCTCTGTGTTCTTGATAGCATTATCGCTGTTTGTGATGACCTCTCTCATTTGTTTGCTTGTGCTCTCATTTGCTGTTTGTCTCCCCAGCTGGAACGAAAGCTCTTTGAGGTTGGCCCGTGCCTGCTTTGCTCACCGGGGTGGCCTTATCTCCCCTAGACAGTACCAGGCTCTGAGTCACCTAGTAGGCACACTATAAATATTTGCCAAAGGACGAATGAATGCCTTTCCAGTGAATGAATGAATACTTGGGGGAAGAAGACAAAAGGTCATAAACAGGATGGGTCAATCAGTCAGTAACATTTTGTCCTGCCTGCGGAAGCACAGTGCCTCCCAGACAGCCACCCGAGGGGGAAAAAAATTCTTGTCAAAATGCAGATTCCCAGGTGGGGCCCAAGATTCAGAATGTCTCTCCAGCTCCCGGGTGATGTGCCTGTGGTGGCTGCTGGACACAGAGCTGGGATGGCTCTCTGCCTTTGGGGAAAACAAGACCAACCCTACTGTGAATAATTAACCTGGCGGGGGAGCTGTGTTAAAATACCTGCCGCCTTTGTGTGTAATGTGATGGCATCTGTTTTCACGTTCCCTGCCCCAGTTTTTGGAGACAGTAGTGCAGACTCTCTGGGGAAAGCCTCTCTGGGGGACGGGAGGCTCCTCTGGGACTGCGAAGAAGACTGTAGAGTTCCGTGGAGCCTTGACTGTGTGCACAGTAACCTTGCCCTGACTTGTTTGGCATCCTCAGCTGAGGACCTGGAGCACCCCGCACTTTAATGCCCTACTGCGGAGTAGCAGCAGGTGTACCCAGAGAAGGGCTGCAGGAACAGGGGTGAGACCCAGGTGCAGGGGTGCTGGGCGTGGTTGCCACACAGGCTGACAGACGGCCGCTGCTGATCAGATGTCCCTTTTGGACTCAGTAATAACCATTCTGGAATCCCAGCAAACCCCACATTTCCAGCTCCCCCTTGAAGCCTATTCTGGATGCATTTTTTCTACGAAGACCGTGCAGAAGAGGCAATTGCATTTTTTTTTTCTCTCTCTGGGTATTCTCCACCGCTGAGCCCCAAGTGCAGTGGTTTTGGTCTATCAGCTTGGTGTAGGGCTGAGGAAGCCCTGGGGCATGATGTAGATGGAAGAAATGACGGCGTTGGGTGAGGAAAAGTCAAGCCTCGCCAGTCTCATTTCATCTAACTGAAATTAGGTGCAGTTGAGTGATTGTTCTGTTGATGATATCTGGCTTCGAAAATGTTCGATTCTGCAGAAGTGCAAATCGGAGTGAGGAGAAGCCAGATGAAGAAATTGGACATTTTGATCCCGAAATGGGGGAAGAACCAAAAGAAAAAAAAAAAGTGGTGGAAGTAAATAGCATGTTTTAAGGGTTTTACCAAGAAAGAAATATAGGGGCAATTAGTTACATATTTTGATTCAGGGCAGTTATGGCTTGTCACTGTAGATGGCCTTGTGAGTCACAGAAGCATGGATGATGCAAAAGGTTGGTGGGTCAGGACTGTGTAACCATCCCTGCTGAACTTCAGGCTTCTGATCAAAAAGATGGGTTAAGATACTATGACATAGTATGTTAAGATACCATGTTAGGATACTATGATATAAGTATATATAACTGGTACACCTGGGTGACTCAGTGGTTGAGCATCTGCCTTTGGCTCAGGTCATGATTTCGGGGTCCTGGGATTGAGTCCCACATCGGGCTCCCTGCAGGGAGCCTGCTTCTCCCTCTGCCTATGTTTCTGCCTCTCTCATGAATAAATAAATAAAATCTTAAAAAAAAAAACTAAGTGTATATAATTGATGTGACAATTAAAATGAGAGGGGATGTGGACAGGCTTAGCCACCCCACCTCTGCCCATAGCTATCTGCATAAACCTAATAAAGATTATTCTACGTCTCATTGAGGTGATCAGTTCTTCAGCCTATTCCAAATGATACTTTTGAGGATTGCTTTTCATATTTTATAAAGAGATGATTCCATCTACCTAGATTCAGAAAATAGTTTAAAAAATTTTAATTCATTTAAATTTATTTTTTACACTAAAAAAAATTATTTAGCGAGAGAGGGAGAGAAAGAGAGTATGAGCCGGGAGAGGAGGAGAAGCAGAGGGAGAGTCTCAAGCAGACTCACTGCTGAGCACGGGGCTTGATCTCATGACCCTGAGATCCTGACCTGAGCCAAAATCACGAGTCTGAGGCTTACCTGATTGAGCCACCCAGGTGCCACCCCCACCTTTTTATTTTTATTTTTTTAAGGGGAATGTGCATAAGCCAAGCTTCAGATGTGGGATATGCTGAGAATCCAATACTTGCTTTACAGAGACACGATCTAGAAGGTGCTGATGGTGTTCCCAGGAACTCACCATGCTCCTGTGAGGTTTTATCATCGCCTGTGAGAAGGATGCAGGGCCCTTTGTGGAATTCAGGGGTGGGGACGTAGCTCAGGCCCCAGTGGGTACCTGGGAACTCTGAACTCCTGGAATTTTATCATTCTGTGCTGTGCTTCTGTTCGTGTGGTGACCTCATCATCCATCGCTCTTTGGTCTTCTCTGCTTCGGGGGCCCATGTGGTGGTAGACAGAGCTCCCCAATAGGAATATTACCGGTTTAGCCTCCCCCACTCCAGCCCCCACTCCTAGTTGTCTCTGCTTGTGTCTGATGCTCTCTCCTGGCCCAGTCTTTGGAGGTTATCTGGTAATGTGGGGGACTCATCACAAAATGCCATGGGGACCCTCTACTGCAGGAAGTGGGGCTGGAGGGGTTAAGAGTGGGCATCCCAAGCTGTGCCACACTCCCAGAAGGTGCTAATGACAAAAACACAGACTTTGTTGAAGATTTTACAAATGTAGACATTTCTTGCTTTCACATCTTTATATACTGTCCTCAAACACACATTTGACATTTCATCGCTTTTATAAGGACCACAGTAAAACAGGAAAGAAAAAATGTGTGTCATGATCCAATGATGCCAACCTTATTATTAAATTTAGAATGTAAATGTTTGTAAAGTATGTGATGGGAAAGTAGATAAACATAGCTGGCTCCATGGAGTTTTATGGTCCAGCACCTCCTGCTTGGATGTGGCAGCAGAGAACTGCGGGGAGAGACCCTTTGTGCACAAGTATTAGGGTAGGGCCTCCAAGGAGTCAGGAGTCAGGAAAAAAGATTGAGGTCCCTGGGGAAGAGGAATTTCCACCTTCAGATGGCCTTCACACTGGAAACTGCAACATCAACCCTTCCCTAGGTCTCCAGCCTGCTGCCCTGCAAATTTTGGACTTGCCAGTTTCCATAATTGCATGAGCCAATTCCTTAAAAATAAATCTACCTTGCTTTCATTCACCCTCCCGAGGTCCTTCTCCCCCTCCTGTCCCCCTCCCTCCCCTACCCCCTCCCTCTCTCCCTTCCTTTCTCCCTTTCTCCCCTCCTCTCTCCCTCTCCCCCCACATACACCCATCCACCCCCTCCCCATTGATTCAGTTTCTCTGGAGAACCCTGATGAATACAAATTTGGCCTGGATCAAGTCCACCTGGCCAGGCAGGCTGGGCATTGACAAACCTGGCAGACGTGTCATGTGAGTGTGGGTCTGGAAAGACTTGTTGAAGCTGCTCCACTGAGTTCAGCTGGTGAGTGTGGGCCCCTCAGAGAGCACTCTCTTGAGCATCTTCCTCTAAAGCAGGAAGACCTTGAAGGCAAAAGATCCTTTTGGTTCAGACTTGACCAACGTGACTGTTGGGTGAAAAGCTTTAAAATCCTCACTGCTGAGACCCACATGGACCCTTTACCCTGACTGAGTCTACGTCTCTCAGCAGGGCTTTGGGGAAGCTGGCTTCTTAGGGTTTTTTTGTTTGTTTGTTCGTTTGTTTAAGATTTTATGTATTTATTCATGAGAGACACACAGAGAGGGAGAAGCAGGCTCCTGTAGGGAGCCTGATGCAGGACTTGATCCCAGGACCCTGGGGTCATGACCTGAGCCAAAGCAGATGCTCAACCACAAGCCCCCCAGGTGCCCTGGCTTCTCAGGTGAGCTGGGGACGCCTTGGAGTTTAGGCTTTTTTTTTTTTTTTTTTTTTTTGAGAATTGTTAATGCCCTGTGGAGTATTAAAAAAATGCAGAAAAAATAACTTTATGTTAAAATGATCCGAATTATTTTTAAAATTTCTCGTTTCCAACTGTAATAGCTTTTATGGCACTGAGAGGCTCTTTTGGCATAGTATGCATAAGCTGAAGCTATAGGGTTTTGAAGCCCCAATTAAGTTGGTTTGTAGCTTTAGCATTGCTTTTTTTGCTTTACTGGGATAAACTTTGTGCATCATAAAATTTGCCTATTGAGACTCAGTGATTTCTAGTAAATGTTTATAATAGTCATCTCCAGAGTTCTAGAATGCTTCTAACATCCCAAAAAGTTTCCTTGTGTGTGTTTGCAGCCAGTCCTCAATCCCAGGCTAAGCCCCAGGCAACCACACATGTTTTGCTTTTCTTAGAGCTCTCATATAAATGAAATCCTATGATATGTAGTCTTCTGTGTCTGGCTTCTTTCACTTAGCATGTTTTTGATGTTCATCCACATTGTTGCATCTGTCAGAAATTCATTCCTTTTTTATTTTTATTTTATTGCTGGGTAATAGTCCATTGTATGGATATACCATGATTGGTTTGTCCATTCACCATCTGATGGATGTTTGTATTCTTTCCAGTTTTTAATGATGATGAATAATGCTGCTGTGAACATTTGCATACTAGTCTTTTCTAGACCTATGCCTTCACTTCTCTTGGATAGATATCTAAGAGTGAAATTGCTGGGTTGTATGGTGTGTATATATTTACCTATTTAACCACCAGACTGCTTGCTGAAGCAGCTGTACCCATTCAATTCTTGATTTTTGCTCAGGTCTTAATCTCAGGGTCAAACTCAGCAGAGTCCGCTTGAGACTTCCTCTCCTTATCACTCTGCCCCTCCCCCTGCTTGCACACTATCTCTCACAAATAAATAGATCCCCCCCCCCCAATTGTTTGAAGCAGGTTTACCATCATATATTCCTGCCAACACTTGGTATTGTCAGCCTTTTTGAGTACAGCCAATATTATAGTTAGTGTGTAGCGCTACTTCATTATGATTTTGATTTGCATTTCCCCAAAGGCTCATGATTTTGAGCACCTTATCATGTGCTTGTTGGCCAGTCATCTATCTACACATTTCTTGAGCGTTTAAAATTGGATTGTCTTCTTATTATTGGGTTGTAAGCATTGGTTTTGTGATTTTGTTGTGTTGTCCCATTAGGGGTAGATTTTTTTGGTTTTCAAATAACTTCCCTTTATTTTTGATTTTGGAACTAGATGCAGCTGAACAAGTTCTCCAGCCCAAGTAAAATTAGCTTTGCCAAATATTCATTGAAATGGTTCATTATTTAGAAGAGCGAGACAGCCATGTGAGCGGATGCTGACTTCTCGGGCACCAGCGTTGCCTTGGGCCCTGATAATGCCCTAAACATTCTTTTTGGGATATTCCCAATTTGAAGATTCTCTGAGGTGGTCCAGGATCTCTCAGTTACTTATCCTGCCCAGTGTCTGGAGAGTGTTTCTCTTCTTCATTTATTTTTATTTAATAAATGCGTTTGAATGCCTGTAGCACTGTGTTGGCTGTTAGCAATGACCCAGATAGTAAGATATGGTCTTTGTTCTGGACACAAGATAAGTATATGCAAACACACAACAATACAATAAAATATATGATTAAGTGCAGAGTGAATTGTGATACTGTAAAGCCAGGAAGTATTTGCTTAAGGCAATTGAATAACCTCAAAATATCAATATTGGATTAAGAGTCAGCCACCTGGGTAGCTTCCCCATGGCAATCCACAAAGGGTATTAAAACAGATGAAGGAGAAAAAACAGGGAAAACAACAACAAACCAAACAGAGAATTCCCCCCACAAAAAGTGTTGTATGTGTGAATGAGAGACTTTGCAAAAGTGAGATCTGGAAGGGGCTTCCTCTAATATTGCTATGTTGTCTTCTAGAAGGGTTAGATCTAGAGGCTGGATAAAAGGTTCACTGTGGAGCTTTTGTTTTGCTGAGTGGTGAACTTGAGTTTGAGGTTAGAGATAAGATGCACAGGGCCTGTGGGGAAAGGCCACGCTGGTCCCCAGGGCCCTTCTCAGGCAGCATGGGTCTCTGAGGAGGTGGCCCTACAGATAATGGATCCTGCCTGAAAGCAGAGGGAAGAGGAATTCCTGAGGGCCTGGATGGTCCAGGAAGACCTTCTGGGGCTTATACTGGATCCAGAAGAGGGGGGCGGGGGGTCAGATTTAAATAATTGTGAAAGAAGATATAGAAGGTTCTATGATATAAAATCCTTTTCAAGGATTCTGGAGTAATATTCAGAGGAAAATGGTGTTTCCTACGACTGACCATTTAAGACAAAGTGAGGGTACTTTAAGAATGTCCAAAATTAAAAAAAAAATGTTTTTTTTGTTCTTATCTAGAATTAAAGTTATTTTTGTTTGCCAGCAAATCGATCTCCCCACCCCATCAGCATTAAGTTCCACTTAAATCTTTCTCTCCCCTCAATTCCAAATGATGACAGTCACAGATGACACTCCTCTGGGGTAGGGGAAGGAAACAGCTTGCAGGATCATTGGAAAGAACCCCCTTGAGAGAAGCACAAATGGCAGTCTTATAGGGTGTGAAAAGAGCTGCAAAAATCCATTCAGTGAGAGACACTGTAAAGACAAAAGCTCCCTGTGTGATGGAGTTGGGTCCATGTGGTGGTTGGAGAGTGGAGTCAGCTGAGGAGAAGGGGAGTCTCTGCTCAGCTCCTGGTTTTGTGCTTGTGTTCCATGGTGACAGAAACTTGGAAATTCGTGTCTGTGTGTGATACAGTTGAACCCCTTATGGTACAAGGGTCAGTGCTGGGGTGGGGCTGTGATTCACTGCAGGAGAAAGGGTAAGGGACTCTCCTTGGGGAAGGACACTCAATGCTTGACATGTGGACAGGCTTGTCAGCATCAGGGCACCGGAGCTCTCCCGTGGCTGTGAGGCTCCTGCAGGGTAGCCTGCTGTCAGGGGAGGTGGTTGTAGGGAAATGCCACAGTGGTGGGATGGATGGTTAGTTCTTGACCAGGGATCCAGTGGTCGGTCACCAGAGCCTTGCTAGGTGAGTGCACTGGCTAGGCTTTTAAAATGTCTCCACAGGGGCCCCTGGGTGGCTCAGATGGGTCAGTGTCCAACTCTTGGTTTCAGCTCAGGTCATGATCTCATGGGTTGTGGGATTGAGTCCTGAGCCGGCTTCTCACTCAGCATGGAGTCTGCTTGAGATCCCCACCCTCAAATAAATAAATAAATAAATAAATAAATAAATAAATAAAATCTTTAAATTAAAACATCACAGGGTACACACTGTATCTTCATTGCTTTATTTCAAAAGGAAAAGATGCCTGTTGAATTTGGTGTCATCCTGTGGAAAGAAAAGGGAGGCTCCTGAATGCTTTTTCCATTAGTGGCAAAGTTGACCACTTTTAAGAGGCGGCCCCGTCCCTGTGCTGGTCTTGCCGAGTTCTGTGGCCATGGATCCTCCTCTTAAACTCTTCTTAGCCTCAGTTTCTTCATCTGTAAAGCAGAGTTAACCAAAGTACCTGACTCAGAAGGTTGTTGACTTAATAAACAGGGATTTGTTTAAAGTGAATACCTGATAAATGTGAGAATCCTGCTTCATCAGAACTTATTATGGTGGGCTGCTTACTATCTAGTCACTCTTCCCTTGGACAGATTATTTTTTGAGCACCATCCACATACTGGGCACTGTCTAGTTCCATGCTTTGTGATATAGTAGCCATTTGCTATACTCTTGTGTGTGGCTCTTTAAATTTACATAAATTAAAACTAAATGAGATAAGCTATTCAGTTCCTCAATTGCCCTGGCCACATTTCAAGTGCTCAAATGTTGCATCTGGCTAGCTGGTGGCTTCCATATTGGACGGTGCATCATAGAACATATACCTCATTGCAGAAAGTTCTAGCAGACAGCACTAATCTCAGGGCTGGGGATTCAGCAGTGAACATAGCACTCATTTATGCTTGATGTAGATGTGGATTCTTTTTATTTTTTATTTTTTTAAGATCTTATTTAGAGTTTGCGAGTGGGGGGAGGGGCAGAGAGAAAAGGAGAGACTCCTCAAGGCCTCCACATTTAGCATGGAGCCTGACACACAGGGCTCGATCCCAGGACCCTGAGATCATGACCTGAGCCCAAATTAAGAGTCAGGTGCTTAACTGACTAAGCTTCCCAGGTGCCCCTAGACGTGGATTCTTGAGACATCCAAACTGTTGAGTGCATCTCCTTTCCTCCCAAGAATGGGCAGAGAGTCTGCACAGTGGGTTTGGCGTCTCATGAGTAGAAGCTTCAGATAGTATGGGCATGACCTCCTCTATGTATTAGTAAGGACTCTAACAAGAAGGAGATAGGCTGGCTGTGGAAAGTCTCCTAAAATCCCCAGTAGATGTTGGGAATGAGTAAGCAGGTAAGTGGTACCCCTGCCCACTGGGGGTCACCACAGGTATTTTGGGCAGCAGATGGCACAGTTGAGGCTGGCGTGAGGCCAGGGTGGGAATGCAGCAGATGCTTCCTTAGCCCTCCCAACAACCTGGGGAGGGTTTCCCAACTTTGGGCCAATGTACAGCTCAAAGCAGAGAGCAGCATAGGCAGGAGGGAAGGGACTTGGCGCAGGAGTCTTCATCCCAGAAGAACCTAGAACACTGGCAGCCAGTTCCCGAGGGCCTGCTTTGGGGAAGGACCCCGACTTCATGGGAAAGTTGCTTTCTCGGCTTCTGCCCGCACTTGGGTTCCCCCCCCCCCCCCGCCCCGAACACCTCCTCTCTCCACTCCCCCGTGTTTCCCTGCACCCAAGGGGAAAGGTTGCAGAAGTAGTAGCACGTGAAGCCTCAACAAATAGGTAAATCCACTTTTCCAATTTATTTTTTAATTTTTTAAAGATTTTATTTGAGAAAGAGAGAGAAAGAATGAGTGGGGGAGGGGCAGAGGGAGAGGGGGAAGCAGACTCCACGCTGAGCAGGGAGCCTGATGCAGGACTCGATCCCAGGACCCAGAGATCATGACCTGAGCCAAGGCAGAAGGCAGGTGCTTAACGGACTGAGCCACCCAGGTGCCCCTGCTTTTCTAATTATTACTGGCACTCCCCCCCCCTCCTCAAGTCCCACTCCCTTTGTGAAATCAGTACCCATTTGTGTGAGTGCTTGCTTGGAGCGCTGGGCCTGCGGGAGTTCCAGCTGATTGGAGCTGGGAGTGAGGGGAGTGTGCCTTGGTGACGGTGTGGGCACACACATGCCCAATGCGCCTCCCACAGAATGGCCTTGCCTGAAGTCAAGGGCTAAGGTAGGGATTTGAGATGACTTGTTGCTGAAATTTGTCATTGGCAGCCCCTCTCATCTCCTACATGACTATGAATAATCCAAAGTGGGCGGTGGAAAATGAGATTCTTTCCTCTGTTCCGTCTATTCCCCTTTTCCAATAGAGCTGGGGCCCCAGAGGAGGAAAAACCAGCAGGGATAAACATTTAAGGGGGAAAAAAAATAATGCCACATGGTTCTGTTTGTCTAAACTGCTCCTTCTAGCTCCACCCACGTGGGACATTTGTTTACACTGCACAGTGCTGTTCTCAGAGAGTCCTGGGGGACAGGTTTAGAGCCCTGGGGGACATAGCCTGTCTGACTTAATATGCACAGCCGTTCACATCTAGGGCACAGAGGCTGCCTGGCTTTCCCCGGGAGGCCCAGGGGTACCTCCGTGCTGCTTTGTCTGTGGAACTGAGACGTGGCTACTTGTGCTTACTCACTGCAGTGGGCGCCACCACAGTCTGCCTGCGTGGGTGATTCAGTGGGGGACTTGCACTGAGCCGCTGACACTGGCTTGTCTCCTTTCCCGCCCCCACAGCCCGGTCAGGACAATACTGGCAGGTGCACTTGTTGCTTCCAGGTGCTGGGGAAGCCAGTGGGATTGCATGGGCTACATCCCCTCTGGAACAGCAGTTCCCTGTTGGGGGTATCAGTTTTCTAACTGGTTCAACATTTGTATTCACCATCCATTTTTTGGGTATGTACAAGTTGTACGGCAGTATGCTGGACCGTAGGGGGTGGTAAGAAGAGGTCGGAGATGTATAAGATATGGTATCTACTATGAAAGAGCTTATAATCTACCCAGAACCTACCCAGTACTTTTCTTCTTTTAATTTGGAGATAGGGATCTTTTTTTTTTTTTTTTTTTTTTTTAAAGTAGGCACCATGCCCATTGTGGAGCCCAACATGGGGCTCATGACCCTGAGATCCAGACCTGAGCTGAGATCAAGAGTCAGACTTCTGGGGCTCCTGGGTGGCTCAGTGGGTGAGCATCTGCCCTTGACTCAGGTCATGATCCTGGGAGCCTGCTTCTCCCTCTGCCTATGTCTCTGTCTCTGCCTGTCTCACATGAATAAATAAATAAAATCTTAAAAAAAAAGAGTTGGACACCTAACCAACTGAGCCCCCCCCCAGGCGCCCCTCACATATTACAGATTCTAAGGTACTAAGTTTTTTTTTCACTCTTCAGCATCTACAATGCAGACCTGTCTTACAGTCGATGGCATGTCCTAGTTTAGTTGGCAAAGCCTGGCTTCTTGGTATTGGTAAAAATCACCGTAGGTCTTTGCAGGGGTGCCTTCCCTCTGTCACGTGCTGTATTTTGTCAGCTGAGCGGTGGAATCAGAGTCGGATGTAGGTCTGCTGGACTCTAAGGCTTGCATGTGTTTGCCAGCGCAACGTGCTGCAAAATCTGTACTCCGCATGCACAGTCTGCTATGGTTTTCAAGATATGAAAAGGAAGTCAGGATGACTCTGTTGGAGTTCCCGTCGAATTTCCTGTTTTGTTTTTTTTTTTTTTTAAAGATTTTATTTATTTACTCATGAGAGACACAGAGAGGCGGAGACACAGGCAGAGGGAGAAACAGGCTCCCTATGGTGAGCCTGATGCAGGACTCGATCGCAGGACCTGGGGATCATAACCTGAGCCAAAGGCAGACAGACACTCGACTGCTGAGCCACCCAGGCGTCCCCCCATCGAATTTCCTAACGGAGGAGACAGTACATAGCCGGAGGAGCTGTGTTGCCAGTAGATCGGGCTTCCCTTCCCTTCTGATCACAACCCATGGTTAAAACAGGCCAAAGATAAATGGCAACGTGTCATCTTGGATAAGAGTAAAACAGGACTGTTGTGGTTTTCCATTTGTCCTGGTGGCTCTGGGCCGAGGGCAGCGTTTTGACTTGCAGACATTCATTAGCAATGTGACCCGTGGCTGCAGACACAGTGGCCCCTGTACTGTCCCGGAGAACCACCGGAGGAGACACGGGCTGACTCCCTCCTCCCCCCATATCTTATACATCTCTGACGTCTTCTCACCACCCCTACGGTCCAGCATACTGCTGTACAGCTTGTACACACCCAAACACCCTGTGTGTGTTTATTATCGTCACGGTCCCCTGTGGTCACCACCTCCAGGTATGCAGCGAGCTGGGTGTAATTCCACGGCTGACCTGGATTCAGAGGGCAGTGCTGGAGACTGGGGCAGTGGGCGGGCGGGGGGGCGGGGAGGTGGGCAGCCAGTACCCCTGCCTGCTTTGCACACCTTGCACTTGATCTGCACAGCCCCCACATACTTCAACAAATCACGTCCCATGATGGGCTTTGACGAAGTCCTTTTTCTTGAGCGGCTGCTGTGAAAAGCAGAGAAGCAGGAGGGAGACAGGACAGACCCAGTGACTTGTGTCCACGGTAGGCCATGTGAAGTAGCAGACATTTATTTAATTTTATTTAATTTTAAATTTATCCCACTCCTGGTAGCCAGAAGACTGTGACCTGCCTTGCAGGGACCCAGCCCCGGATGCATGAGGGAAACTGAGTCTCGGAGGGGTTGAGTGACTCGTCGCTCACCTGGCTCTCCAGAGAGTGTTCCTTTTAGCTCATCAGGTATTTATTCATCTGGGGCCCACGTTTCTCCAGCAATGAGGAAAATGGGGAATTTGACTTCTGGGGAAGCTCTCCTAAGGAAGTAACATCAAATGTTTTCTATGAAGAAACCTGCGCACACACTAGTGTTTAGCGAAGCCTTGTTTATGTTACTGAAACACTGGAGACAAACATCAATCCACAGCAGGAAAACCGGTATGGCAAATGCAGCTAATTAAATACTAAACAGGCATTGAAATTATGGATAGGAAGGCTGCAGCATTATGGGGATATTTTTAATGATTATGGATAAAGAAAAAAGATGCAGAAATATTTCTATATCATGAGAGTGGCTGTTGAAAGCACACACACACACACATCCGGAAAATTGAAGTCTAGTAGATTGTAAGCCAAAATCCTAATGATGTTTCTTATTTATTTTTAAAGCTTTTATTTATTTATTCACGAGAGACCCAGAGAGAGGCAGAGACACAGGCAGAGGGAGAAGCAGGCTCCCCGCGGGAAGCCCGATGCGAGACTTGATCCCAGGACCCCAGGATCATGACCTGAGCTGAAGGCAGATGCTCAGCCACTGAGCCACTCAGGCGTCCCCTAATGATGATTCTTATGTGGGATTATGGGTTGTTTTTCTTCTCTAAATTTTCAATTTAAAAAAATCTGATCTTAATGGAAAAAATAAATTTATTTTTCAAAAAAAAAAAAGAGAGAGACAATAGCACAGGGGAAAATGCTTGGTTGGGGTGACCCTCTGGTTCTTATATCCTATGCTCCTTTGAATCTGGGACAGCTGTCCCCAGGCATGTGCAGACATTTGTGGTGGAGCAAAAATTAGTCCGGCCTTGGCCGAAGGGAAAAAGCGGTCCTCTAGGAAGTGGAAGTGGATATATAAAGGTCAAGGAGCTCTGCTTTTTGCAGGGGGGGATAACTGGATGTGACTCTGAATTTGAGGAGAAGCCGCTGCCTCCTGGTGATAGGGTAATTTATCATTCTGACCTTGGACTGCCAAAACCCACACGCGGCTGAAAAGGGCTGGTGTGGTCCCATCATTTTCCTCTGCCTTCCCGAACTTGCCACATGGTGGGAAGGGAAGCTCCTGTTGGCTTCAGCCTTCCTAAAGGATCTGGGAGCCGTCCCATTGCTATGTGTGTAGTTCCCCTTTGCTTTGCAGGAAGTTTTCTTTTTAGCCAAACTTGGCGCCCGGTATAGATGGGAAGCCGCTTCAGAATCCTTGCACAGAGCACATTCGTCACCTGTCACCGTCTGCAGGGACTTCTTTCTGGGCCGTGGGGGATGGGGGTGTGCTGTAGACCAGGGGCTATTGCCATGGGAGCCTGGACAGGTGGTTCTGGGCCCGACACTGTAACTAATTAGCCGTGTGACCTTGGGCAAGTGACCTCTTAGACTTTTGTTTCTTTAACTGTAAAATGCAGGTGCCACCGTCGGTTTATAAGAGTCCCTGCCAGTTCCCAGCTTGTCTGGCTACTCCCGGTAGCTCTCTTGAAAAGCTTGGGACTTGCCGGCTGCAATTATTCAGGTTGCTAAATGTTTTAAAGCATTGTTTTATTACTGTTGCTGCCAGATTGTTGATTAGCTTGACTTTATTTTTTTTAAATTTATTACACAAATACACATAGCTCTCCTTTAGACCAGGAAGCAGTTTTCCCTTCATCTGCAAGGGAGGAGATGCATTTTGGGGGCAAAGTGGCATGACTGGTATGGCTTACGGGGAGGGCTGCTTGCCAGCTGTGTGTGTGCACGTGCGTGCGCCTACGCATGTGCCTGCTGATGTGCATTGTGCCCTTGATGGTGTGTGCGGGTTTTTTTTTTTTTTTCTGTTAATGTCACTGCCGAGAACACATCTGTATGAATAGCTGCTGCAACCAGCTGTCCAGCTGGTCATTCTGTGGGGTTCAGTATAATTTCTGGGCACAGATTTATCGGCGCAGTGTGCGTTGGGTGGTAGCTTTTACTGTGGTGCCTCATTAAGCAGATTGTGTTCCATTATACCAAGGAAAGATGTCGTTTTGCCCAAAAAGAACTACTGCACTGTCAGCAGCAGTAGGAATCTTCACGTCCGAGGCTGTTCATGTCAATGTCAAAGAGATATTTGTTCCAGCCAACTCCAGGCTGGAGATTGACCTGGGGACAGTTTATAGGAAGCCAAAGGGAGGGGGGGACAGGAGTGAACGCCTGTTGTTACGGATCGGAAAGCTGGCAGGGGAGTTAGACGACCAGGTCAGCATAAAGCTGACCTGAAGGGCAAATACCTGTTCATTTGCTACCTCAGGTAAGGGAATCCATGCCATATGGCAACAGTGCTAAGAAGGCACAGTAATAGCATCATCTTGTACCTGTCATGGAAAGCACAGGAGCAGCGATCAGGGACCAGCACAGAATGAAGGAGCCAGTGGAGGGTAGTGTCTGTGTTGGCGCGGGATGTTTTTGGGTCACCCTAGACCCTGGGGTGGGGGGCGGTGGGGGCAGCTCCTGTCTTTCCCAGCACTGATTATATACTTGGTTTCAGTGCTTGACCGTCATTATAAATGGGGAGGGTTCCTGAGATCCAACCTAAACAGAGTGGTTCTTTGAATTCATAGAGAATCTTCTCCGTTCTTCTTTACGAGGGAGACCCTGGGTGGAATGCCAATGTCCTTCGTCAGCTGGGTGTTGGATGATCCAGGTTTCGTTTTAAATTTGCTGATGGTGCATATGGATCCTTTTTCTCTTTCGTTAACATTTTCAGGGACACAGGAAACCTTGGTGGGCTTCCGCTCCTGATACTAACTCACTCTGGGACCTGACGGTCTCTGGACTCTGCTCAGTTCCTCTTACAGGATGAGGGGTTCGGTTATGGTAGTTCTCAAACTGGGCTGCACCTTAGGAACTCCTACTCCTGGGAAGGTTTTTTACATCCCAATGCCCACGCAGGCTGTAGCCCAGAGCAGCTGCACCAGTCTGAGGGTAGTAAGTAGGCATCAGTATCTTTTAATGCTCCTCACAGTTGAGGAGCTATCTTTAAAACCATGCTTCTCAGGCAGCCCGGTTGCTCAGTGGTTTAGCACTGCCTTCGGCCCAGGGCGTGATCCTGGAGACCCGGGATTGAGTCCCACGTTGGGCTCCCTGCATGGAGCCTGCTTCTCCCTCTGCCTCTCTCTCTCTCTTTGTGTTTCTCATGAATAAATAAATAAAATCTTAAAAAAAAATAAAATAAAAACCCTGCTTCTCAAGCTTTGATGTGATCACGGCTCACTGGAGCATCTTGTTAAAATGCAGATTCTGATTCCATGGTCTGGGGTGGGGTCTGAGATCCTGCATTTCTAATAAGTTTCTAGGGTATGCTGGTGCCACTGGTTCATGGGCCACACTTTGAAAAGCAAGGTTTAGAATCTAAGTATTAACCACAGTACAAAGCGCAATAATCTGCAAAAATGTGACACAAGCAATATACCACAGAAATGAGCATAGCAGAAGCAGCATTTCTAACAGGAAGTCAAGGGTGTTGCACAGAGGAGGTGGGATTTGAGAGAGCCTTGAACGATGAGGAGGATTTCTTTGGACAGAATATGAGTGTGTATTAGGGAAAGTTCTGTTTGTCAGAGAAACTGGACCAATGGGAAGTGTGTGTTTAAAAAGAGAGAGAAAGATATTTATTTTACAAAGTTGTTTAATGCAGTGGTGGGTGCTGGCAAGTCTGAAACCTGCAGGACAGGACAGCAGGCTGGAGGCCCAGGGAAGTGTCAATGTTGCAATTCAACTTCAAAGGCCAGTCTGCTGGCCGAATTCCCTCTTTAGAGGTGATTAGGCTTTTCCTATTAAGGCCTTCAACTGATTAGACGAGGCTCACCCACACTATGGAGAATAATATGATTTACTCAAAGTCTGCTGATTTAAATGTTAATCTCACCTACAAAATACTTTCAGAGAAATATCCAGAATAATGTTTGACCAAATACCTGGCTAGCATGGCCTAGCCAAATTGACACAGAAAATTAACAGGGAAGAGCACACAGGGAAAATCAGGTCTGGAGGACAACCCACGTGTGATGCTATGGAACAGACACTCTGCCTCACTAGCTTTTGATCTGAGTCATCTGGAAAAGGGGACGATGAATGGGGGCAAAAGCATTCCAACATCTGTAGATAAGGAGCACACTGCCATGAGAGGGTCTGACTTTCTGTGACTTTGACCTGCAGGAGGGAACACATTTTACATTGTGGCCCAGTGGATATAAAACTATAAATGCATAGATGTAGATAGTGTGTGTATGTGCATCAATAAAATTGCATGAAACCAAAAAGGTTTTATGGCCCGGCATTACCCATATTTCATTGGCAGATGATGCGCTGTATTTTCTGTTGTCTTCTATTTCATCACAAAGAAGAAAAGCTGGCTCTGTCCCACTGAACCCATTTCACAGTGCTTAATGGGTGGACACCTGTGGTAAAAATGTGACTCAGGGCCTCTGGTGGAGTGGGAAAAACTCAGGAGTCTTATGAACCGAAGCAGCGTTGTCGTGTAGAACTTTCTGCGGTGATGGAAATGTACCATGGTGCACCATCCAGCACAGGCCCCATGTGTCTGTTGAGCACGTGAGACGTGGCCAGGCAAATGAGGAAGTGAATTTTATATTTTATTCCATTTTGATGAGTTTAAATGTAAGTAGCTGTGTCTGGCTAGTAGCTCCCACGGTGGACAGCACAGACCTGGGGGTACAGCCCTGCCTCTGCCTCCGACTAAGTGTATGGCCGTGAGCCCCCTCCCTCACCACACCCTCTGCCCCACACCCTGGGCCTCGCACAGCATCTACACGCTGGGAGGCTGGGCTGTGTGATTGCCACCGTGCCTGCTAGCTCCACCTTTCTGGATTCTAGCGGTCAGAGAAGCCAGGCTGAATGCTGACCCAGGGCCTGGCACTTAATTGAATGTCCTGGGTGATGTTACAGGTAACCGTGCTGTGCATTTTTAAATGCTCCTTAAGAAGCCCTTCCCATCTTCCCTTACAGTTGCTTAACTGCTCACTCGTGTGACTTGACAGTTTGAAAAGAGAGACGCTTTCTGCTTAATGAGATCTTAGCGGCCCATCTTCACAGACGTGCTGAGCTCCACGGACGGCATCTGTAAGCCACACACGAGGTGCTTTGCTTTTCCCTCTCTCCAGACAGGTGTCCTGGCACCAGATGAAGAGGACAGTGGGATTTTGGGTGCCTGGGTTAGCCGTCGGGGTGGGCTTGGGTTATTTTTGTTGTATGTGGTTTACGGAGCTACTGATTATGTTCAAGGAGGACCGAATTTGTTTACATTCTAGCAGTCGGGATTTCAAAAGACCCGTTATTTCGCTGACCTCCTGGCCCAGCTGGGAAAATTAAGGGAACCCAGCAAAGGACCGGAGATGAGGTGATTTCTTCCTGTCTCCCAAAAGTTCCAGTAATAAGAGTCGAGCTCTGCTGGGGCTGGCTTTGGCAGGGCCCTGGGTGAGCTGGGTGAGAAGCTCACAGCCCATTGCTTTGTGCCGAGCCCAGCAGTGACTGGGGATGTCCCGCCAGTTTATTCTGGCTCTGATGGGAGGGACTAAAAGAGGGACAGAAATTCTAGGGAGGGCCTTAAATTCAGGACATTCAGAAACTGGGAATAAAATATTCAGCCCCCTGCCACTGGATTCAAATGGCCCCAGGCTGTTGGGAGCACTTATCTAGTTTCTTTCTCATTTTGTCTGTGTGTGCATGAGCCCCCAGGCTTGTTCTTGTCACTGAGCCTGAGCCGCTGGGGAAGGAGGGAGGATGCCCCAGTTCAGAGGGGAGGGGAGACCTCTACCTCCCCCGCCCCCCCTGCCCTGTGCAGACCCTTGCCACTGTGCCATCTGAAGTGCCCGGGGACTCCTGAGTCAGCTCCCACAGCTTCCATTCCTCCAGTGCAGACGGGGTTGGCTAATGAGCCACAGCAGCCTTCCCCACCCCCTTTTGTCTTTCCATCCGTGTCAGCTCACACCTTCCACCCTCCGGAGCAGGGCGGTACCACTCTGCCCCCACATTGCCCGCTTCTCCCTTGGCAGCTGTTTCCTGCCAGCTGAATGTGTGAGTGGTGTGCTGTTGTATTTCCCTGCATCCGGGATGCATGGGGCGCACTCTCTCCCGCACCACCGTGAATTCCCTCCCTCTGACTTCAGAGAGAAAGAAGGCTCCTTCTCCATCACTCCACCTCGCCCAGCAGCAGATCTTCCCAGAAAACACAGAAGCCAGGCTCAGCCTCCACCGAGAAAGCCAACAAGCAGAGGACTGGCCTTCCCACCTCTTGGAGTGATGCCAGCGTGAGCCTCATGCACCATATGCGTGTACCAAGGATGGTGTAATGAGTCACCAGTACCCCGGGACACAGCAGGCCACCCTCCACTCATCAGGCCTGAAGTTGAGAGGCAGCACAGCAATTTAGTAGCCCAAACGTTTGATTCAGGTTCTGATTCTGCTAGTTCCCGGCTGTATAACATCGAGCGAGTTACTTAACCTCTCTGTTTTTCTTTTCTTTATTTTTTATTTTATTTTTTGAGGATTTCTTTTATTTATTTACTTGAGAGGGGGAGCGCGTGCATGCACATGAACCTCTCTGTTTTTCTATCTGCAAATGAAGATAATTCACTTCCTCCGAGTCTGGTAGTAAGAGTTAAGGGAGACACCTGGCCCATGATGGAAATTTGTGTTTTTTACAAAAGGGTTTGTTGCATTTATGTGTGGGGGATCTAACATAGCTCGCCTACCATGCTATCACTGTGTCATTTTTACATTGGAAAATAGGCATTATACAAAAGCAGAACCGGAGCACCCGGTGGGCTCAGTCGGTGGAGCATGCGGCTCTTGATATCAGGGTTGTGAGTTCGAGCCCCACGTTGGGTGGAGAGATGACTTAAAAATAAAATATTAAAAACAACAAAAACATACAAACCAAAAAACAGAACAAAACAAACTGTCAGAGTCCAAAGTTAAACCTGCTCCTTGGCCTTTCACACCCCTTTTGGGGGCCTCTCAGAGCTCAGAGTGACTCCCTGTGCCCCAGGGTATTTGTGACTCCTTGTGCGGCACTGACATCCTTGGTGCCTGTGACCTCGAGGAGTGGAAAATGAAACCTAAGGCAGATTCTGGCGCTGGCCAAAGGGGTGATCGGTTCCCTTCATCTCTTTCCTTGGAAAACCCTCCGACCGATGCCAGGAGCCCGGGGCCTCTGGGGAGGCCCACTGGAATTACTGGAAGTCAGCCTGGCAGTGATTCGGCCAGCATCAAGTGTGTTAGAAGCAGAATGAGTTGGGGTCCTGCCCTCAAAGAGTTCCCAGTCCCCTGGGGACACAGGAGTGACGGGCTGTGCTAGCCGGAGGAGGAGGGCACCAGGGCATCGGGGCCAAGAGGGTGAAGCTTTAGCGGGGAGCGAACAGCTTTCCCAGCGAGGGAGCAGCATGGGTGATGGGCATGGTGTTCAGGGAAGGGCCCCAGGGACTTTGCAGGCTGGTGTGCGGAGTGACTGGCAGGCCGTGGGGCTAGAGATGTAGAACCACTCTGACCACGGAGGGCCTCAGCACCAGCCCAAGGAGCAGAGGGCCCTCCAGGCAGTGGGGAGGGACACCGCCAGCCCTGGGTCCAGACCACATGTCGGGGGCTGTTTGGGAGAGCCTGGAGGCGGTGGGCCCCCGAGGTGGGGAAGCCAGCCAGGTGGGGGGACCTGTGTGGTACATGCAGGATGTCACTGTAATAGTCACAGGTAGTGGGAGAGCAGACCCCCAGATGGCAGGAATGGGCGGTGGAAGGAGAGGGGAGAGGAGAGACGGAAGGAGGGATGAGCTTCCTCCCAGTGGGTGTGAGACCACTGTGTGTGTCACTGACGGACGAGCACACTACCTAACAGTCGTGCCGATGACCTCGAGCTGCTGACGCATCTCTCCAAAACAGCGCCTGAGTACATGAACAGCAAAACCCCAGAAATCATCATTTCTTTTGTGTGCCAACCTAGAGGTCGATTGCGCTTAGCTAAAGGGTTCTCACTCAGGGTCCTTCATGCTGTTGCAGTCTGATGGTGGACGGGCCTGGGATCTTCTTGAAGGTTCCTCCCATCCCTGTTGGGTACCTGGGCAGGGAAGATGAGGTCAACAGGGGGAGGCAGAGAGCTGGAACAGGTGGGAGTCCTTGGATCCCCACCACCTTCTCTCTTATCATGAGATTTTAGGGGTAGCTGGACTTTCTCCAGAGGGTCTGGAAGCTTCCAGACCTAGTATCTCAGAAAACAGCAGATGCTACTATGTGGCTTTTTCGAACCCAGACTTAGAAACCCAGACTTATAAACCCAGAACCCAGAATCTGCCTTAGGTTTCATTTTCCTCTCCTTGAGGTCACAGGCACCAAGGATGTCAGTGCCACACAATGAATCACAAATACCCCGGGGCACAGCGAGTCACTCTGAGCTCCGAGAGGCCCCCCGTAGGGGTGTGAGAGGCCACCATCAGCCCTGACTCATTCTATTAATTGAGTCTGTTATAAAGGCCTTGGGTTCGAGGTGAGAAGACATAGGTCACCCCTCTGGGTGGGAGGGACAGCAAGGGATTTGTGGGGGTTTTCCCAACCTCCCTCCACAAGTATACAATTAAATTTAACCAATGTGTTTTTTAGAGGGGACAAAGTAGTGCTTGTAACCCTGTTGGGAGCACCGAGTGTGTAAGTGAACTGAATCCTACCTATCACACAAGGAGGTGGGGAAGGGACCTGTGAATTAGAGAAGATGTAGGCTTATTCTGTAGAGATATGAGGCTCTCTGCCAGACTCAGCTGTTGTCCTAACTTGATTTTTTTTTTCTTTTAAGGAGCAGATTGTTTAGATTCCAAGTCTGGTTCAGAGGGAATGGGATTTGGTGGGACCGTTGCTGACAAAGATGGCACCAGGGTGGGATTGTTCTGGGCTCCTGGCCGTGGGACGTGGGAACAAACTGGTCAGTGCTTCAGAAGGTCAGCTCGGGCTGGAGCGGAGGAGCTTATAGAACGATCCTGAGAGGGGCACCTTGGGGGGCTCAGTGGTTGAGCATCTGCCTTTGGCTCAGGGTGTGATCCCGGGGTCCTAGGATCGAGTCCTGCATCAGGCTCCCCACAGGGAGCCTGCTTCTCCCTCTGCCTGTGTTTCGGTCTCTTTGTGTGTCTCATGAATACATAAATAAACTCTGTAAAAAAATAGGATGAGAGGATGAAGGCATGAGCCACAGGCATCATTTCTCAGCACCAGTCTTATGCCCCATAGTGTTAAAATACAATAATTCATCATAATGGTAATAACAGCCTCCTCTGTTTGATTGGTGCATTAGTTTCTTGGGGCTGCTCTAAGGAAATACCACAAAATAGGGGGAGCTTAACCAACAGGAATGTATCGTTTCACAGTCCTGGAGGCCTCAAGCCCCAAATCCAGGTGTCCTCAGGGCTGGTTCCTTCCGAGGGCTACTAGGGAAGTTCTGTTCCATGCCTCTCTCCTGCTTCTGGTGGTTTGCTGGCATCCTTGGCGCTCTCTGGCTTATAGAGGCATCGTCCCAAACTCTGCCTTCCTTTTCACATGATGTTGTCCCTGTGTGAATGCCTTTGTCTGAATTTCCCCTTTCTGCAGGAGCACCAGTCACAGTAGATGAGGGTGCACTCTAACAACCTCATCGTACTAGCTTGATCATCTGCAAGGAGCCTATTTTTAAATCAGGTTAGTTCTAAAGTACTGGGGTTTAGGACTTACCTCTTGAGGAGACATTGTTCGACTCATAACAGCTGGTAAAAATGGGACATCCTTCCTGCCTGTCCCTTTCTTTGTCTGCCCGTCTTGCCTTTGATGAACGAAAACACTGGTCTAATCTATTGGTTACCACCGTGGCTGTCCCTCGGGCTTTTCTTCTCCCTGCCCCATATCACATCGTAGAAGTCACATCAGAAATACTCCCTCATCAAAAAAAAAAAAAAAAAAAAAAAAAAGAAAAAGAAAGAAAGAAATACTCCGTCATCTTCCTCCAAATTAACTTCTTTTCCCTGAGGAGCCATAGGATCTTTTTTTCTGACTGCCTGAGTGATGACAGCTGGGGCAATACCACCCCCACAAAACAGTTTCATATCATCTCATTTTTATCCTTTTAGCCTTGCAGCAACCCTATAATGCAGGTATTTGTAGCATTTTCTAAAGGAAGAAAGTTGGGCCCAGAGAGTTTAGGTCATTTGCTGAAGGTCACACAGCTAATCGGGGGTGGGACTGAAGTCAAGATCAGTCTGCTCCGCCACATCAGATCACCTTACAGGTTCAGTGGAGAGCATTATTGATTACATCTCTATTTCAAAGGAGTTTGGAGATGGCTTATTAGATGATAAATAATATGAAGAAGGTTTAAAAAGTCTGGATGAGGGAAACAGGGCCAAGGGACTAGGAAACAATTAATTAGACTTGTGTTTTAATTGTCCTTATTTTCTTTTGGGTGAGCCAAAGTCTCTAGGCTTGTGGGATGGGATAGGCTGGAGGAAGGAGTGAAATCATCCTTTTGAACCACTGATCCCAGTCTGAACTCCAAGAATCGTATCTGGAACCTCTTCTGTTGCCTGGATAGAAAATGCTTCTAGGTTTCAGCTGAAGCCTGTCGCTGAAGTAGCCCAAGCTAATGATTTAAGAGCACTGAGAGCAGAGCCAGTGAAGGCTCCATGTTTATTTTTCTTGCAAGAAGAGACTGGCAGCCAGTTCCAAAGAATCTAAGTTATAGAGTCCAGCTTAAAACTACACTAAGGATGTCTTGCTTACCCTGAATCACATCCAGCTACAGATGGTTGCTCACACTTAGTGGGCTCGCCATCAATAATCAATAATCAAGAACCTGGCATAGAAGCTTCAGGTATGGTGTCATCCAGACCCAGGTTCTAGCCCCAGCTCTGTCCTTCCTTGGGCATAGGATTTGTTCTCTGTAGAGTGTTCCTGAGGACCCTGGGTTGGGGATGGACAAGAAACTGGTTCCAAATGGAGATACTTGGGCCTGCCCAACAATATGGGGTACCATCGGTGGATGGGGGAGCCACATTTCTTGTTTGGCTCTCCGCTGGAGGCAGACCTACTAGTCATCCTCCCCACACATTTCCTGAGCACTTGCTATCTGTAAGCAGAGTTCTACAGGGTGCAGAACCTTCTAGAGACCATTCCTCCATTTTATTTAGGCTCTGGAAAATTATAGCAAGTCCAGGTCACCTCTCAAATCCCTGGCAGGTGCCCATTGGCTTCTGGCAAGTCTGGCTTGGGATCTGCAGGGGGAGCATGTCTGGGAAGGTTAAGCTCCCCATGTCATCTTTTCCACTTTCCACGTCGAGCATGTGTGTCTCTGGTCTACACAGCTGCATGCTGGAGGCAGCGTTGCCTCTTTGCCTCAAATTTATGATAGAAAGCCCCGTCTTTGATTTTTTTTTCCCACGTGGGCCACTGAGTCACCTCTGAGTCATGGGAGCAGAGAGGAGTGGGAGTGGCATGCCCCTGTGTGGTGCTCCCCAGACTTCTCTGCCCGGGTTCCCCCGAGTGGGGGAGGAGCACAGCTCACCACCTCTTCAGGGACGAGGAGGTGTCTTTGGGGTTGTCTTGTTCTTACTTCAGAAATTCATGTGAGCTCTTCATTTTCCTTGATAATGTTCCTGTGATTGTGTGACTAGGAAAACTTTTATTCCCAGGAGGCAGCCATGTGCCTGGGGTGGAGGGGAGGGTGCAGGTGCCTCAATCTGTGAACCTCGAAGAGGCTGTGCATCAAAACTCATGCTCCACTCGGCATTGATCTTCTGCAGTAGAGCCATTGAGATCTGTCTGTATGTTCTTTAGATTTTTGCTTTTTTTCTAGAAAGGATTAGAGGTGGCTGCCACAGGTAGTTTAAAAATTAACCTGTGTTTAATGGATCAGAGTGGAGTAAACCCAATCTGTCATGACAATATGTGTTGATATATATATATTTTTGATATTTTTTAAAAAACTAAACCAGGGGCACCTGGGTGGCTCAGTGGTTGAGCATATGCCTTTGGCTCAGGGCGTGATCCCAGGGTCTTGGGATTGAATCCCACATAGGGCTCCCTGCAGGGAGCCCGCTTCTCCCTCTGCCTGTGTCTCTGCCTCTCTCTCTCTCTGTCTCATGAATAAATACATAAAATCTCAAAAAAAGTTAAAAAAAATAAATAGAAAGGTAAACCAATCTATAAGAAACCCTAATTCCTCTCGGCCCCGTGGAGCTTGCTTAGTTCCAGACATCTCCCTGTCAATTTGTCAACCTCTGGGGAGACAAAGTAAGGATTTTTCTCTGTAGAGTAACACATGTCCACCTCTCCAGAATTTCTAGAACCAAATGCAGACCAGAGATGAGGGGGCTTTCCCACTAGTGGTTGCCTCCCTGCCTAGAACCATTCTCCACGGCTCCTATGAGCCTGGGGTTGGCTTCCCTCTCAGGAAACAAAACCCCTGATGGGCGTCTGGAATTACCAAGGTGATTCAGTGATAGGGACTTCTGAAAGAAGTAACCCTGAGCGTAAAACTCAGCCCAGAGCGGGTCAGAAACCTGACCCACCACACACCTCTCTAGGTATAGCTGCCCACCGCCAAGCATGTGGTTTCTGCTCAGGTGCTTGCGAGGACAGGAGCCTGGGGGTAGCAGGGAGGGGGGTGAGGGTGGTGGGGAGGGTGCACAGAGCCCCAGTGTGACAGGCACATGAGCAGAGAGATTGAGATCAGACGGCCTCAGATGACTAAACCCTAAACTCTGGTGGGAGCCACAGCATCAGATGGTTTACAATCTCATCCCGATGCATTTATAATCTCTTTGAGGTTTTTCATATGGGGGCAGCCAGAGGTTTGCTGTGAGTGACAGCCAAAGGATGAAGCCAGGGTCCTGGGGTCTGAAGTACCCCCCCAATCCCCCACCCAACACACACGCACACACACCCCTCTTCCTGACTCCTGCTCTGGTCTCCCTCTTGGGCCACTTCTGTCTCCTGCTTGCAGCCCATAAGGGGGGCAGGGAGCGTTGGCATGGGTCCCTGGCTGTCTGCTCTCGCGCGTTTCTGAATCATGAGCAGACCTTGGTCTGTGGGAGGTGGAGAATACCAGCAGTGGATTCACGCAGCGGAGAGGGGTGGTGATGTGAGTGAGAACACACGTGCTCTTGGGACTTGGGTGCTGTTGCTCATTCTCAGGAGCTCGTGGGCGGCATGGAAATGTGTCTTCTCTTGGCTTCCTTTCGGTTGGTTTTAAAAGAAGTCAGCACTTGAAAGGCCAGGAAGTAGGATTTGGTGATGTGCCAGCGAGCGAGAAGCTCCTTGGTGCCCCGACCCCTTGCTGTCCTTCCAGTAAGAGTGGGGTACTGTGTCATGCCTGTTCCTTCGCAGGACCTTCCGTCGGGACATGTTGGCCTTCCTGATTCTAGCACATCTCTTTTAGCGCCTTGATGCGCTTGTATTTTAGTTTCCTGGGCTTCCCTTAACAAAAATCTCTCCACCTGGGTGGCTTAAGCAACAGAAGTTAATTTCTCAGAGTTCTGGAGGCCAGAAGGCTGAAATCCAGGTGTCAGGACAATCCTTTCCAGGCCTTTCCCCTTGCAGCTGCGGGGAGCGGGGAGAGTGTCTTTCCCTTGGCTTGTAGAGGCAGCCCTCCATCTCTGCCTTCACGTTCAGTAGTGGTCTCTGTGTGTGTCTGCGTGTCCGTGTGTCTAAAATCCCCCTTTTTGTAAGGACAAAGTTCACTCATTTTCACTTGATCATCTGCGAAGATGTCATTGCTAAACAAAGTCACGTTCACAGGTGGTGGGGGCTAGGACTTCATCTTTTGTGGAAGATTGGCGGTTGGGTGGGGGTGGGAGGACACAACTGAACCCATAAGATTTGAGTAAAAGGGTTTTTGTGTCCCCCTCATGGGGGAGGCCATGGGAACACAGGTGGTTGGAAAGCTGCCACTTACTAGCTGTGTACCTTTAGGCAAGTTACCTGTCCTGTTCCCATATCAGTAAAATGGGCAAATTAAAAAAAAAAATAGTTGAAAGGATCAAATGAGTTAATTCATATAAAGTGCATTAAACACTTGGCATATTGTAGCTTTCACTAAATGTAAGCTGCCATGCTGCTATCTCTACCATTTGACTTGCTCATTTAAAGTTCCGAGGACTTCGTATTATAAAGGATGCTTTAAAAAAGAAGGGGAAAAAATAAAAATGAAAAAGAAAGGAGTAAGGATTTCTACGTGTGTACATCTTCAAATGATTACATAATTGCCCCCCTTCCCCTCTTGCAGGGAATCTGCAAGGATCCATTGTATTTTGAAGGCTGAAAAAAGTTTACCTTTGAAACTCGATTTATGCATTTAGCAAACATTTATTCAAGCCTTGCAATGCACGGAACACTTCACTAGGTGCTAAGGTGAATTTAAAAACGACTACGATAGTATCTCTGGGTTTTAAAGGAGCTTGCAGCCTAGTGAGAGACAGATCGACATCGATGTAATCGTAGGTGGTAACAGGCCTTGTGCAAAGTGCTGCCCCAGGATTAACCTGTATCATCTTCAGAATAATCGGCAGATAGATACAGGGCCACGGTCCTGAAGCCTCAGTTCTGAATGCATGAAAACCAAAACCAAAACAAGAATCACCCCAAAGAACCCAAACAAACCAACCCAAGTCTGAAATACGAATTTGTCCTTTGATTTTTTGGTAAGCTCATTTGATCACAGAACCTAAGCTGGATTGATGGGAGACAGTTTATTGTTTGATTTTTCTCCCCCACTTCTTGTGAATGTTCATTCAACCCATTCCTCTGTAGAGAAAAATGTTGGGGGTGATGTATAACATCTAGTAAATTCACCATATTATCTTTCTGAAATCTGGGAGTCCTGACTTGCATCTGGCCCCAGTGACTTTGGAAAGGGGATGGTGGGCCTGTATAATTTGATGTTTTATAGACAAGGGGCACTGGGGTCCAGAGGAGTTGAATGAACCATGTGCTCGGCTCTCAAAGCTCTGAAGGGATGGCACTGGCTTTTTGAACCAACGTTCTTAGCCTAGGGCCCCAAGCCTACTCACTGCATGATTCTGAGCTGGAGGCTCAGTGCTGAGAAAGTGCTGGGGACAGACCTCTTAGCGGCCACCTCACCTGTTGGCCCCTGCCATCCCCAGCCCTCCTCTCTTTAGACTCCTTTAACCTGGAACATTTTCACAAGCTTTCTTTGTCATAAAGAGCAAAGAAGCTAACTCTGAAAGGTTGGGCCAGCCAGTCCTACTGGTACTCACTAAGTCCTAGAAACCAGCCCCAGGTGTAGACAGAAAGGGGACAAGGGTGCAGGGAGAAGGTATGATTAGGGTCCAGCTGTCTCCTGGAGCCCCAGACAGAGCTGTGGCCCAGCCTCAGGAGAGATTAGAGGCAGGGGTGCTGGGAACCAGGTCATGTGCTCTGTCTTCCATCTGGGCTTCTCTGTTTGATCACTGGCCTTTTGCTTCCTGGTCCACATGTTAAAAAACAGCCACTACCACCAAAATCTGACCCTATAGCTCCTCAATTTAAGAGGGTAGCCAGAGTAATCTACAGTTTCTTCAGTCTAATCCAAATTCTGTGTCTACATCCCTTCTACGTGGGAGAATGAAGAATTAGGGCAGGAATGGAGGTCTGGTTAGAGAAAACCCAGCATGCAGGAGCCCTCCCTCCATTGGTGGATTTATCAGGATCACTAGTTTTTCTGACGTGGGCCTGATGCATCTTTGGAGTGAAGACTACCTTGGTTCTTATTGCTTGGGTCCGTTGCCTTCAGTTCCCTTTGCTGACTGACATTCCTGCTGCCCTGAGATGATGGTACAACCCATTTGCTTGGGGCCATGACAAGTTGCTTGGCCTTTGGCTGCCCCTGCCCCCAAGCTACTGGCTTCAGATTGGTGGGTCCCTGGAGCCCCAATTCCACCACCTGCTTAACAACTACTTGGAGGCCTTTTCCGGTGAGGGCTTTCCTGGTGACCCAGTGTTTGTCAAGATGCACTGGACTTGACCCTACGTACTCCATAATCTCTTCATGCCTGAGCTGCTGGCTTCTCCTTCCTGCCCTCCCTGCCTCCCCTCCCCGCAGCCCAGTCATGGAGCCAGCCTGCTTCCTAGGATCAGGCCTCCATGTTGCTGGTCTGTTCCCTTCTCTCAGATCTGGAGGTCATGGCTGAGGGCCATGGATCAGGGCCAGGTCGGTGTCAGGGGCCAGGAGAGTCTGTCAGAAATGAAGGGGGTTTCAAGTCCAGACTTATTCTGGGGAAAGCACTTAACCTCCCTGTGGGTCTCTTTCCTCATCCGTATACTGAAGGGAATGAACCAGATGTTCTTTCAGGGTTCTTTGGGTTCTGAGAAATTCCAGGATGTCCATTAGGGACTCTGGCAGGAGTTGTCTGGCGTGTACAAAGAATGAGCATCACAGCTGATGAGAAAGGATGTCATATGTATCAAATTGGGCCAACCACATGTGGGAGCCTCTCTAACGTCAAGGTATGGCAGGTCAGCTTACCCAGCACCATCCCAAGGCAGCTATGGCCTGGGATTCACATACCTTGGCCTGAGTCTTGGTTTACTTGTCGTGTAGGCCCAAGACTGCTGGTCTGAGAAAGGCTGGCTCGCGAGGTTGACCCTTGGCTGGCGTCTGGGAGCTGGGCTGTAAATAGTTCCCTACACTGATATAAAACTTTCCCTAAGTGATAAGCATGGCTTGCTGTGCCTGAACTGTTAGTACAAACAGTTTGGTTTATATCAAACACTTGCTTTCCTTCTGGAAATCCGGAATTTTGGTAGAAATTCCAGGCAGAAAGCGCCTACGTGACCAGCTTCCAATAAAACCAGTGGACACGAAGTCCCTAATGGGCTTCTCTGACCACACCTGTGGTCACTGGTGGCTGCTGTGTTACTCCACCAGGAAAGTCTCGACAACATTTACCTGGTTCCCCCAGACTTTGCCCTGTGAGCGTTTTTCCCTTTGCTGCTCTTGTTTCCTGTTCTTTCACAGCCTTGAGTATAGCCACCTGTAGGTTGAGTCCTGTGAATCTTCCTACCAAGCCCAGGCGTGGTCTTGGGGACTCTGGGCGCTCATGGACTTTGAAGTGCCTGAGAGCAACAAAGATAAGCCCCACGTCCCTGTGTGGTTCCCCACAGCTAATTCACTACAGAGAGGTTCGGGGTTCTGCTACCCATTCAAAGAGGAGCTTCAGTTTAGTTAAAATTGCATCCTGAGCACCTGCCCCAAGTAGAATACCAATGTAGCACTCCCCACGGAGGAACCAGATCATTTGTGGTCCACGTGTGAAAAATCAGCAAGAAGCTGTTGGCTCAGCTTGACATTCCAGAATATGGAGAGAATTTTCTTTCTTCTTCTTCTTTTTTTTTTTTTTTTAAGATTATTTATTTACTTATTCTTGAGAGACACACACACACACACACAGAGAGAGAGAGAGAGAGGCAGAGACACAGGCAGGGGGAGAAGCAGGCTCCATGCAGGGAGCCCGATGCAGGCCTTGATCCCAGGACCTTGGGATCACGCCCTGGGCTGAAGGCAAACACTAAACTGAAGAGCCACCCAGGGATCCTAGAGGGAATTTTCTGAAACAATTTGGCTGGCATGCCTTCTCATCAGGGCAACACTGGCAGCATGCTTCAGGGTTCTTTATCAGATGGGGTTATAGATTCTCCAGAGCCGAGTAGGAAAGCCAGTTAGTCTTACAGAAGTTATGGGGGAGAAAATGACGGGTAGAGAGGAGTCATTTGAGAAGAAACGCCAAGCAAGGTCTTAACCATAGCATATTTAGACTATTTCCATGAACTTTAAATAGAAACCATATACCTTTTCCTGAAAGCTTTAGGAAAGCATTCCGTTTAGAAAAAAATTCTGTCCTGAGGGAGGTAGAGTCTTGCACCCTTAATAGCAACACCTGGGGGTCTGTAAGTAGTGGAGAGTATGAACCACTGTGTCTGGCCGTCAGGTCTTTTATGGACCATGAGAACTCAGTGATGGTATCTGATTCTCTGCACAGCTCTCTTTTCTGCTTGCCATTGGCCTGGGTTGCCCGGGTGGTTGTGTTTGCTCTCCCAAGGGCAGAAGATCACGGTTTGTGCTCCAGCATTTAAAATTAGCCCCTGCTTGAGAGAGGCTTTGGCTGTCTCTGGAGCCAGAGCATTATGAACCGAGCATCTCAGGAGGTGCTGCTGGAACTCCACCCACTGGGCTGCTGGAAACATGATCCTCAGCGGCCCTTCTGGGAGTCCCTACGTTCCCTGTCAACCTAGTGGCTTTGAGACCCTGATTTACCTGAAGCACATTTCTCTTAAGCACATTTCTCTTTATCCTTGGGAGAGTGGAGACAAGGCATCGAATCTCACATGGAGCCGCTGCAGATGACATGCATGGAGTGGGCAGATATGCTGTCCCTCTTGGCATTTGTGAAGAAGTCTGAGTGTTGCTATGGCATTTGGAAGTTTTTCGTTTTCTTTTCAAAATTGTTCAGAGATCCCTGTTTTGGTGGAAGACCAATCAGAGCACCCTTTTGTGTAGGCTAACATGACAAAAGAGGGGAACTGTCGGCCTGCCCCTTTTGTGGAACGCTTCCTTCATGCAGAGGACTCGCTGGGCCAACTGCCTTATTATGGGGGTGGAGGGGACACTTGGGAGAAGGGGCTTCTAGAACTTTCCTTCAGACAGGACAGGGAGGCAATACCACAGCTCCACCATCACCTGAGAAAAATGACTGATGGTGCTTGCAGAGCAAAAAGAGAAGGCTCACTTGCCTACGGTGAGCCTTCCCTTCGATGTATAGGATGGTCTGTAGCCAGAGTCAGGTGTGGCCAATCACAGATGTCATTAAGAAAGGTTTTTGAAGGAATCATGAATGCTGGGCATTAATCCAGAATCCTCTCCTCTCCTTTCTAGATCAGCTTGCTCTCCTTCTTTCTTCCCTCCCTATGTTCAGGGTACACACTGCAGAGACTTGGAGCCATCCTTGGTGTCCCCCCTGACCTCTCATCTCCCCAAATCCTACCAACCACTGCAGATATTACCTCTCCCACTCCCCATTGCTGCCCTAGTTCAGGCCGTCAGCATTCTCTCTCTCCCAGCTTTTTATTGGGAAATAATTTCAAGAATAAAAATAACACAAAGAACACCCAGATCCACCTGCTGTTAACATTGCATCTCTGTCGCACGTGTGCGCATAGTCTCTCTCCCATGTATGTAGGTGTGCATATGCACATAGACACACACACACAGGGTGAGTTGCATAGCTCATGGCCTCTAACTCTTAAATACTTCCCTCTAAATACTTGTGGGTCCTAAGAAGGGGAATGTTCTATTACATCACCATGAGGCCGTTACCGAACTTCAGTGACTTAACCATCAAGGTGGCACCTGCCTGCAAAGTGCCTTCCATGATCTGGCCTTGCCACTTGACCCAGTGATGTCTGCTGTACCGCTTACCCCCTCGCCAGACTTCAGTCTCCTTAGGCTCCCTCCTTTACCCTGGAATGTTCTCAAGTTTTTCTTGGTCTTTTAGGAGAGTCGCGTTTTTGAAGAATACAGTTCCTTTTTCTCTCTCTTTTACAAATACAATGGCTCTCAGTTTGGGTCTGAGTTTCTTCATGGTTAAATTCAGATTGTGTGTTCTCAGTTGGATCCTATGTAGAGATGCACGATGCCTCTGTGCAGCATTGGAGATAGTCATTTTGATCACCATGTCCAGGCATACCCGATTTCTCCTCTATTACTATTTTTGGGGTTATAACTAATAAGCACCCTGTGGGGAGACTTTTTAAGACCCCATTTGGCTCACCTCTACAGTTGCTTCCTAGATTTAGCACCCACTGATGGTATGTCTCATCCAGTCTTCGTTATGATGGCTGCAAAATAATTTGCCAGCTCCAGCCTCACTGTAATCTTTTGACTGGATCAGTGCAGCAGACAGCCTCCTCGTGGGCCTCCCTGCCTCTCCTCTTTCATACCTACTCCATGTCTCTTCAGAGGCAGTTCTCTTTCTGTCACCCCTGTGCAGAAGTCCTTCCATTGGTTCTTCTCACTCTTCATGGTAAACCTCAAGCCCTCGTCTGTGCACCTCATCTTTTGCCTTCCACCCTGCTTGTCTTGTCCTCAGTTCTCTAGAAGCACTTAGCTTGTGATGTTTCCTCAAATGTCTGCTGTGTTATACCCCTGTTCGCTTTCCTTTCTTGACCGGAATGCCTTTGTCCTGATGACTTTATTGGGCATTCTTTAAAACCAGCTAGGTTTCCCCCTCAGGAAGCCTTCTCCAAGGCTAAGGTGAGTTTCTCTTTTCTGGATTCCCACAGTGACCTGTGCCTGCCTCTGTCATAGCATTTACCACATACACTGACATCTATTGCTCTGTACACCTTCACCATCATCCCCCTCAAAAAACCCAATTTCTCAGAAAAAACCAGGTCTTGGTGAATTTTGGAGTCCCCTCCAGCTTAGGAACTGATGTAGAAGAGAGGTGCTTTATAAATTTGTGTTGTAATAATGGATTTCTAGGCTACCGGTTGGAGCATTTCTCAAACATATTGGACCAGAGGATTCTCTCTGTCTCTTTATCTAATTGATTAATCCTTAAAATCTTTTATTTATTTTTTAAAAAGATTTTATTTATTTATTTGAGATAGTGCATGAGAGAGAGAGAGAGCACAGAGGGAGGGGTAGAAGGAGAAGCCGACTCCCCCCTGAGCTGGGAGCCTGGTGCAGGGCTCGATCCCAGGACCCTGGGGTCATGACCTGAGCTGAGGGCAGATGCTTCACCGACTGAGCCACCCAGGCATCCCTAAAATCTTTTATTTTTTAAAAAATACTTTATTGAGGTATGATTGACATGTCAAAAGCTATATTTATTTAATGTATGCAACTCAGTGAATCTAGGGATAAGTATATACCTGCAGAAAGATTCTTTTTTTATTGAGAATTTTTTAAGTGGGTGTTTCATAAAACACAGCTTGAAAATCCCTCAAGCTGGATCCCTGGATCTTTAAGATTCCTTCCAGTATGGGTTGAATTGTGCCCCTACCTCATCCCCCCAACCCTCAAAAAAAGTTATGTTGGAATCCTAACCCTTAATACCTCAGAATGTGACCTTATTTGGAAATAGGATCTTCAGGTTAAAACATGATCATTGGATGGGCCTTACTTCACTATGACTGGTGTCCTTAAAGAAAGGTACTATTTGGAGGCAGACACTTGCCCAAGGAGAGCTCCACGTGAAGATGAAGGCAGAGACTGGGATGATACAGAGCAAGCCAAGGATTGTCCACAGACTGCCAGAAGCAGGAGAGAGCCATGGAACAGATTCTCGCTCACACGGTCAGGGGGAACCGGCCCCATTGGTAGCTCAATCTTCCAACTTCCAGAACGGTGAGACCATACATCTCTGCTGTGTGAGTCACCGAGTGTGGGGTGCTTTGTAATGGGAGCCCTAGCAGGCTCATACACCTTCCAACTTAAATCTTGCATTTTTTTCTAATGATGGTAAAACAGTTATCTATTTAACATCTCAGAGGGCACATAGGTTCCTGAAAGATCTCTTAAACATTCCTTTCCAGCTTAGAAAAAAATTTTTTAAAGATTTTATTTATTCTTTTTTTTTTTTTAAGATTTTATTTATTTATTCATGGGAGACACACAGAGAGAGGCAGAGACATAGGCAGAGGGAGAAGCAGGCTCCCTGGGGGAGCCCGATGTGGGACTCGATCCCAGGACCCCAGGATCACAACCTGAGCTGAAGGCAGATGCTCAACCATTGAGCCACCCAGGTGTACCGATTGTATTTATTCATTTCAGACAGAGAGAGGAAGAGAGAGAGCCAGCAAGCATGAGAGGGGGGTGGGAGGGGAGTGGCAGAAGCAGGCTCCCCGCTGAGCTGGGAGCCCCGATGTGGGGCTCGATCCTGGGGCCCGGGATCGTGACCCGAGCCGAAGGCAGACGCTCAGCTGCCTGATCCACCCAGGCGCCCCTCCAGCTTAGGAAATTTTTGCCAATAAACTTTGACACCCAAAACGGATGGGCTTAGAATTCAGGAGGCCGCTTGAGTTTCAGGCCATACAAGGTGGGCAGAGAAGAGTCCAGAGAGGATTAGGGACACGTTGCTGGGGTCTGGTAGAAGGACGGAAGCCTCAGATGCATACTTCCACCTTCTAGAGGCTGTGTTCATTGTCAGTAGGATGGATTAATGGGATCATGGCAGCCTTCAGGTTCTCTCTTAGGACGCCCATTTCCTTGCAAGTCCTCCCTTCCCGTAGCTAACTGGCTGCCACCTGCATAAACCTGTCTGAGAGAGTAGATGCAGCCTGTGAGTGTGACTCACCGCCAATCTCGGGAACATGTCTGCTGACACTTCTTGAGAATGTCACTCTGGGATTAGCAGGTGGCTGCAGCAGGCCTGTTTGGACCTGACAGTTACCCAGCCTCTCCTGGCTCAGCCCTTCTTCTCCTGGGGCTGTACAGCCAGGCCCCTCCCAGGCTGAGTGGCCTTTCCAGAAGGATGGTCCTCCCTTTGAGATCAGGGCCATCCCAGATATAACTAATCACCCGGCTGGTGGCCCCCATTGTTCTAGCAAATACAGGTCTCTTGTTTTGAGGCTTGGGCCTCATTCTCCTGGATTAACCCTGAGAGTGCTGGTTCTTAGGTTTCGATTTTGGAAGTTGCAGATGAATATGGGGTCTCCGTGCTGGCAGTGGGGCTGTTTTTGTTAGCAATGTGGACGAGGTGATAGGTCCTAGCTCCAGCATGGTGGCTTTGAGCTGCTCTCTCCCTTTGCTAGTTTTTTTGTCCTTACCAGCATCTCTTGCCTCCTTTTGTTTTGTTTTTGTTTTTGTTTTTTTTTAAATTTTTATTTATTTATGATAGTCACAGAGAGAGAGAGAGAGAGAGAGAGAGAGGCAGAGACACAGGCAGAGGGAGAAGCAGGCTCCATGCACCGGGAGCCCGACGTGGGATTCAATCCCAGATCTCCAGGATCACGCCCTGGGCCAAAGGCAGGCGCCAAACCGCTGCGCCACCCAGGGATCCCTCTTGCCTCCTTTTGCAGTTGAACAGACACTCTCCCACCTTCCCTCTACTACTACCTTATTTCTAATCAAGGCTGCCATACCTGGCTGGTTCCTTGACCTGATGCTCTATTAAGAGATCAGACCTGCATGGTGGCGTCCACCCCAGAGGCTTAGGATGGCAAAGGGTTGGATGTACGGACTGTGCAACCCAGCAGGACAAGCTACGGGCTTCTGAAAGATTAGACTTGCATTTTTATTATGTTTGTGTATGCCCTAAGCTACATCATTAAGATGTCCTCTTCTAGAGTACGGCCCTTGACTCTGCAGGAATAAGAGAGAATGGTACCTTTGAAAGCGCGCTTGGTAGCAAGAAGTGATGCCAGACCCAGCTGTCACTCCCTCTGGTTGGTGGCAGGAATCTTCTCTCCATGTTAGAACTATAACTTTGAGAGAGAAGAAGCCAGGCATTGCCAAAGGACAGGATCTGTCTGCCTTTGGACCTGGAAAATGTTAAAAATGAGAGCTTGTTTTCCTAAACTGTTTGAATTCTATGGCTCTCCTGATATGGGGAAAGGTGGGGTTGGATCTTGGTCTCCTTAGATTAATGGCTCAGTACAAGTGCCAACATTATTACTATTATCAAATAGATTCTGGCATGGCAGTGTCTGGGTCTCGTTGAGATGCATATTTGTTCCTGAATATTCACATATGAATATGAGAAGTGGTGCTTAGTGAGCATCAGGAAATCTGGCCCTTTATGGAGACTGGAGTGCAAGCATGTGCGGGCTTGGAAGGCTGCCAGCCTTCGCCTTTACCTGAATGCTAATGACTTCCCTCCTCCCTCTTCTTCCACTTTGCCTTCTGCCAGAGGCTGAGCTCTGCTTCTTTGCGCTGTTCAATCCCCTCTGCTGTGTGCATAAGCTGGTCTGTTATGCATTACTGATGATAAATGTACGGTTACAGGAGGGTTGGTATTTGTATTATTAATCGAGTTCCATTTAAGGGGCTTCACTTACTAATTAGAGGAGGCTGATTTTTATAGTGGAGCTGAAAAGATGAAGAGAGAAATTCTTTGCACAGAGTATGAAATTGAAGTCTACATTCACAAATTCCCTCCTTGCCTCTTGGCAGGTGTCTGTCTGTGGGACCTGTCAGGTATGTGTGCCGTGTTTCATTTTAAAGAGATGTTGGCATTTGCAGTGATCCCAGATTTGTTGTTTCTGAACGAAGCTTTTCACGCAGACCCCTACTAGTTCAGAAACTGGGGCAAAACCCCCGTATCTGCAATGGTAGCATGCATGTGAGGACCAAGGAGGAGAGCGGATGTCCATACTAGCACTCATAGACCTCTGGGGCTTGAGTGGGTCTCAGAATATGGGAAGACACTTGGGGCCCATGTGGTTTTAGGGTGCTGGCCTAAGGTCATAGCTAGTTTGAAATCAATGGTTGGTGAGATAAGGTCTGATGGTTTCCATGACACTGTGGACTTGGCCATTTCTCCAGGAATAAGGGCAAGCCATTTGAACGTAGGCATGGGCAGTATGGGCTCTGGGGAGCATATGCATCCCCTCTCACCCTCCTGCCTGATGAGCCTACATCGAACATGTTTGCACCCCATTTTGCCTTTCATTATTGGGGGTGGTTCTCTGGGTACAGCGCTGCCCAGGCTCGTAGGGACGGCTGGGGGAGATGAACTTAATGTGAAATGCTTTATGGTATCATGAAATTATATCAGCCTGGGCAGATGTGAATCGTAGAATGAGTTCTTTGCAGTGGTCTGATTACTTTTAGATTAGCAGATGAAATAATCAGTGCCACAGGCCAAAGCCTGTTCTTTTTATCCTCGTGTGTCTGAATACCCAGATAATTGTAGTGGCTCCATCTGTCCCATGGCGGAGGAACAGTAGGGAAGAGGAAAGAGTGGAGGACGTAGGGAGAGCAGGACGGACACACACCAGGGAAGTATTGGCAGAGCCGAAGCATTGAAAGGTAGTGACATAAGCCCTTCTTTGAAAGCATTAAAGGGGGCTCTGCATTTCTCAAAATGGGCTACGGATGTTTGGATAATAACCCGAGTACTGTTTACATTGAAAGCTGTTCTCTGATTTAATAGGAAACATATCTGGTTTTGATTTCTGAAAACATTTGTTAGCAAAATTGCTGCCAGGAGACCAAGCCAGTCCTGGAATGGGAGGATGTCTGAGCTCTTGCTTTTCTAGAAATGAGAGGTGCTGCCCAGGGGCAGGGCCCTGAGAGTAGTCATCTGAGGATTGATTATGATCCACATGGGCACGGTTCACAAAGAACTCACGTTAACCCTTAGGTGGAAAGATCTGGAACCGCACGGGAGCCCTGGGCAGCCTGGAATGGAAGAACTGGTCGAGCTTGGTGTTCCTGTAACAATTCTTACTGACTGGCAGCACCTCATGTTCCTAATTTCAGCACAGAGGGCCAGAGAGATAAGCAGTTAAAATCACAGGCTCTAGAATTAGACCTGGGTCCGAATCCTGTCTCCCCTGCCCCCAGCTTGCCTTAGTGTGGTGATGTTCAGTCCTGACTAAGCATTAGAATCACCCAGGCCCCGGATGCCAGGCTACTCCCCACCCCCACCCCCCACCCCCACCCCACCCCCGAGCCAGAATTAAGCATCTCTGGGGAAGGAACACAGGCATGGGTATTTTGTAAAGTGTTCTTCATCTCCATGTGGTAGTAGTGGATAACCGTGTTGAGAACCACAGTTCAAGACAGACCACAGAGAAGTTGACTAGTTCAGTAGCTGTGTTCCCCTGTCGGTCAAGCAGGGAAAATAATATCTAACGTCGATGGTCCCTATGAAGATAAAAAGGGGTGATACATGCCAGGTGCTTAGTCCAGGGCCCGGCCCATAGTAAGTGCTCAAGAAACAACCACCTCCGTCGGTAGCTCAGCTTTTGCACATGCAGAGAAAACTCTCAAAATGCAGAACTGTGGTATTTCTCATGTCCTCGAAGGAAGGCTCTGGATAATAGTTCCTGCCTTTGAGACAGACAGACAGCCTCCAAGCTGGCAGCAGTGCTGTGAAGGAGAGCTAGACCTCAGAGCCTCTCCTGGGTTCAGCCTGCCCTGGGCCACCGTGTTACTGTCGTCTTATTTTTTCAGACTTGTGGGCACACCCGGATGCACCGAAATCCCAGGAACTCATCATCTTTTATTTGCAATTATCTATTCTCTGATCCCTCCCTCTCTTTTGCCCAAACGTTAGCATTACAACAGCTGCTTACAACTTGATCCTGTTTCAGGGTTTGACAAGGGGGCAGTCTCCAGAAAAGTCACATGTCAGTAAAGTTTGGGTGATCTATCTTGAATCTTCTACACCACACATCTGAAAGAGTTAATTCCCAAGTGCTGTGATGGCAGGGATGCTGTCTCCAGAAGTCAAGAACACAAATTGGTCTCCTTCTCTGCGATTTTGTTCTCATTCCCTGATATAAAATCATGTCCAACTTGTGGAATATTAGTAGGTGTCTATGTCACCTCCGTAAATATCAATTATAAAAAATTAATACATTATGTCTGGGTTAACAATAATGCTTTCAGAACCTTATCTTAGTGCCTCCACCATAGCACCAGCTCTGACACAGACTGGCCGGTTCAGGGGGTTTTGGTGATACCTGCGTGGGGCTGGATGTTCATCACTGTGCTGGGCTGTGTGTGGGACATGGCAAAGCTGAGGCCTTGCCGCTGGAGTGAAATAGAAGTTACAGCACTGCACCGAGACCAGGGGATGGCGTGGAGTGCACTAGCTTCACACCTCAGGAGGTCTGGGTTAGGGACCTAGGTCAATACTTGGCCAGTGAGCCTCAGTTTCTTCATTTGTAAAATGGGAACAGCCCCTGTTGCAAGGTGGTGGATGGTAAAGATTGGAAATAATAGAAATCATATATATGTCAAGTTCATTAAGTGCTCGGTAATGTAGATTAATATATGAATCTTATATAGAATACATGCAAAACATGTCATATTATGATGTTAGAGAATTAATATTAATATATTACTAGTTGAGACAAGTCATTGGTGTTTCCTAAGATTTATTTATTTATTTGAGAGAGAGCGCATGTGTGAGCCTGGGTGAACTGGGGGAGGCGTAGAGGGAGAGAGAGCCCTAAGCAGACTCTCTCCCGCAGAGCACAGAGCCGCCCCCCAACAAGGGGCTCAACCTCATGACCATGAGATCATGACCTGAGCTGAAATCAAGAGTCAGACTCAGCTGACTGAGCCACTCAGGTACCCCAAGTCATTTGCATTTTAAAATTAAATTTTTTTTCAGTTCATTTTTGGGAAGGTATAATTTTATGTTTTATAGACAGCGCTGTGTTTTCTCAGGCTTGGGAATAGTTCTCGGGTTGCAAGATCTATCAAGAGTCTGTGATTGCAAGTAGTTTTCTTTGTAAAGAAGGTAATTTATATCCTTGGTTCCCAACGTTTTCATTGCTCTTGCCTTCCACGTTGACAAAACTTTCCTTTCTGCTCTGTCTATGTAAACACGCTGTGCACAGTTTCTTTATTCTAGGTTTTAACAGGCTGGGCATGACTGGACGCAGGTCGGGGTGAGGGGGTTGTCGGGCCTAGATCTCTGCAAAATCACACTTTGGAATAGAGGTAGAGGCTGAACTCACCACATGCCCTTTGAGACTCCTGGAGTTCTTTGTACATAAGACAACTAACCCCTTTTATCATGTCACGTTGTCACTTGGCACTTGTCTTCTCTATTAAGCTAAATCAGTGAAATGACACATGGAAAAGCATGCACAGAATGCTCAGCACGTGGTTTGTGTGGTTTGGGTTCTGTCTCCACATATGTATATTTTCCTCTTCCTCTCATGCACTCCCCTGGCTTATTATGCATCTGTAACCCCAGAGCCCAGCCCAGCCCTGATGTCTGTGGAATGAAGGAGGGGAGAGTCTTTTCTTCCCCAGACTCCAGCGTACCAGTGATGCGACCCTGTCCAGTGTCTGGTGTGCAGCAGCGTGCCACCAGACAGAAGCAGTGACTGCCGCAGCTCATGATCACGATTTCGGCCCAGGGAATATTCACTGCTGTGCTTCCACTTGTTATGTGATAGCTGGAGAGTTTGTGGTGTTCAGCGAGCCGACTGAGAGAGATTTGGGCTAAAAGGGCATGTGTACTTTAAAAGCCATTACAGCTGCTCTGCCCACACAGTAGCTACCAGCCACAGGTGACTATTCACATTCAAGTTAATTAAAAGAAAATAATATAACAAATTCAGTTCCTTAGTCATACTAGCCACATTGCAGATGGTCAGTGGTCACATGTGGCTAGCGGCTCCCATGGTGGATAGTGCTGACGGAGAGCACGATGGGATCATTGTAGAAAGTTCTGTTGGATGACACTGCATTTTTTAAAAAAAGATTTTATTTATTTATGTGACAGAGAGAGAGAGAGAGAGAGCAAGCATGAGCAGGGGATAGGGATAGAGGGAGAAGCAGACTCTTTGCTGAGCAGGGAGCCCGGGGCTTGATCCCAGAATCATGGCATCATGACCAGAGCTGAAGGCAGCTGCTTAACTGACTGAACCACCCAGGCGTCCCTGGATGACACTGCATTAGAGGGTGGGTGGGAAGAGAGTTAAAAGTGGCTTATGGAAGGGCACCTGGGTGGCCAGCTTGTTGAGCCTCTGACTCTTGATTTCGGCCCAGGTCATGATGATCTCAGGGTTGAGATCAAACCCCGCATCGGGCCCCATGCTCAGCGGAGGAGTCTGCTTGAGATTCTTTCTCTCTCTCCCTCTGCCCCTCCCCCCCCCCACTCTCTCTAAATGAATGAATGAATGAATGTGGCTTGTATTGGTGAGAGAGGTCCTTTCAGTGTCTGCTGCATCTGCCATGATTAGAGGAAGGATATTTTCAAATTTGTGCCTTCGGTGAGGCTTGGCATGTCATTGTGGGAACTCAAAGGTGGATCAGGGTAAAGGGGAAACCCAGCAGATATCCAACCTTCTTAGATCTTCTTGGGTTTTTCCTAAACTCCGGCCTTAGAGGTTGGAACTCTACTTATTTTTTATCACTGCCTTCACTGAGACCCATTTGCCTTTGGGTTGGGCTTCCCCTTACTCTCATACCTCACTTATGAGAGCAACTTCTTTTCTTTGAAAGTGATTTTAGGAGGAAAATAAAAGGTCCTCCTGGACACAGCAGACCTGTTGTTCCTTGGCCACTGGGCATCCAGGGCGGCTGAGGCAGGTGCTGTTGGACCGACCAGCAGTCCAGCCTCGTGTCTGGCCCCAGACAACAGTTCTGTGTTGGGATTTTGCATGAACACAGTGCCTTTGACCGAACGTCACCTTAAATGACCCTGCTTTGTATTTCTCAGGCTAGCCAAGCCTTTTACGGAAGTAACCTGATAGCCCATCAATATTTTCCTGATGTATAGATGGAGAAAATAAAGCCACACAGTGATTGAGTATGGGCCAAGCAGTGCAGCGATAGCGATGTTAAAATCACACCTACCCTTCTTCACCCCTGCAATTCCACCTCTGGGGATTCATTTAGCTGTTTTAGCACAAACGTTTATTGCAGCATTAGTTATAATATTGAGTAACTGGAAACATCCTAAGTGTATATGTGTAGGGGAATGGATTGTGTCCATTGTGCTATATTAACACAGTGTAATATGCAACCTATAGAGCCATAATTTAGATACGTATCCACAGATATGGAAAGATCTCTGAGATATTAGGCGAAAAATTAAGGTGTGAAATAGAACATATAGAATGATCCCATTTAGGTTAATTACTGTTAAAAGATAAATATTCTGGGAAGATATACAAGAAACTGTTCACAGTCATTTGGTGAATGGATAGGGTTTTGGGAGGGGGGAACTTAATTTCATTTTATATCCTACTGTTGTATTAGATTTTTTTTCTAAATGTCCCTATTTTGCTTTTATTTTGAAATTAAATTTTGCTTACATACTTCCAAAATTTAATTTTTAACAAACTGAGGGTTGCTAGAAGGGAGGCAGGTAATGGGGTAGAGTAATTGGGTGATGGGCATTAAGGAGGGCACGTGACACGGTGAGCATTGGGTGTTATATGCAACTGATGAATTGAACTCTACATTGAAACTAATGATGTATTATATGTTGGCCAGTTGAATTTAAATTAAAAACTTTGTGTGTGTGTGTGTGTGTGTGTGTGTGTACAGGGAGTACATGCATGTGATTCAAAATCCAAATGTACAAAAGAATAAACCACAAAATGCTAATGTCCCTCTTCTTTCACCCCATGGTCGTCGAGCTCCCTTTCTTGGAGTACCCACCATTACCTATTACCTGCATTGTGTATGTCCGTCTAGACCTGTTCTATGCATGCACAAAGGAAGTTCCTGAAATTAACTTCCTAATTACACATGTAAACATTAATGCATGCTAAAATCCCCTCTATCACACTCTCCACTCCCCAACTGCTGTATTTATAACAGTGGCATTTTACAAGAAAGCTAGTTGGGGAAGGAACTAAATTTTTCTAATTCTGTTAGCCATGGATAAAGGGCAAGATCTTGTTCAGAGTCCCAGGCTAGCCCATTTCTGAGGGCCTGCTTTCTGTCCAGGAAGTTCAGAAACCTTGACGTGAAAAGTCATTGCATAGTTTGGACTGAGTCTTGGTCTTGGGGAAAGCATGCAGTGGGTTTGGCACAGCAGCTATTCACCAACCAGTAGAGAAGTATCCCAACAATTTAACAACCTGCTTGGTGTGCTGGAGGTCATCTCTGGGCAGACCCATCTGGAGATGTTGTACCCAAAGCCCAGCAGGCTCTGTTTTTTGTTTGTTTTTTGTTTTTGTTTTTTGTTATTATTATTTTTTTTTTTTTTGAGATTACGGTGTAGTGGAGGGAAACACAGTTGATTCTTTAATTACGGTTAGAAAGGTGAAGGAAGAAGAGAGCGTGTCCTAGGGATCTGATGAAGGTCATTAGTAAAGTCTTGCTGACAGGGAGAGGATGAGTCGGAAATGGGGAAGATGCAAGGAGTGGGGAGCAAGCAGCATTGCAGGTAGAGGGAACAGCACATGCAAAAGCTTCACCTGCTAAGTTTCTTATGATGAGAGCAGAGATTGTAGAGCACCCCTACCACAGTCATCATTTTACAAATCGAAGATACCTTCTTCTAGAGCTCTTTGTTCTTCTCTGCTTGAGTTTAGTTGCTTGCCTTGTCTATGAGCACCCCCTTCCCAGGTAGGTAAATAGAGATCACAGTAGTACCTGACATTTCAGGCTGCCAACCTCTTGGAAGAAGGGGGATGGGTCACAAGTGCAGTACAGCTTGTGCTTAGATGTGCCCCAAAGAGAAAGCTCTAGAAAGGAGCAGCTCTGAGGTTGTCCTGGTGGTGTTGGGTTGGGGACACTCTCAGGTTGTATGGCTCAGGATGTGAGTTCGTATAGGGACCTTTGCTGCCACACGTAACCTGTTGAAGTGCATCAGATGCTGGCTGAGCATGTGGCAGATTCTCTAGGCTTCTGGCTTCCCCGCCACATATTGTCTTGCTGTTTTTTTCTGATGATTTATTGGCCTCCAGCCTGCTCTCCTGAGAACCCACTGTGCTTCCCTCCTCCCTGTCTTCAACGAATGCCTTCCTTGCTCCATCTGCTTAGCTGATCCTTCTGGACTTTTAAGATGTGGCTCTGATATCACTTTATGGGGTCACCTCCTTCCTCATCTTGCTCAAGCCTGAGCCCAGAGATGGCTACTGGACTTCCGTGTTTCTGCAATAACCCTGCACTTGCTTGGCGCCCTGTCTGTGACTTCCAGGCTCTTCTGGGACCTGGTGCCTCACAGATCTCTGCTTGCTTTCTCTTAGTGTCAAGAACTTGGTGAGGCTGTTCAAGAAGGCTCTGAAAATGTTTTTTGAACAAATAGTCTGCAGATAACCCCTTTAGGAGCTGGAGCAGGCGTTGCTGTGTGGACAAAGGAACCCATAAAGCCTTAATGGGGGGGGACTGTTCTCTGCCAACCCTTGTAGCAGAGTGGGAGGAAGCCGCGGGTAGCTGGGTAAAGGCAGTGGAAACTCGCCGAAGAGAGAGAATGTGATGTGAGGGGAGTGGAGGGCGAGAGAAAGAGTGGCAGCCTGTGGAAAACCCCTATAGGCTTCTCCCCATTGGAAGCCCTCCTGCAGGTCACCCCAGTAGTCTTCAACTGGAGGAGACTTTGCCCCCAGGAAACATTTGGCGATGTCTGGAGGTAAATTTGGTTGTCCCACCTGGGGAGATGCTACTAGCATCTAGGGAGTAGAAGCCAGGGATGCTATTGTGAATATCCTGCAGGGCACAGGACAGTCACTCCCACGGTAAAGAATGATCCCCTCCAAAATGTCCCTTATGCTGCTGTTGAAAAGCCCTGTTAAAAGCAGACCAAGGCTTTGGCACATGCTGATTACATAGACCAGGGCTAGGTGAGTAAATGATGAATATTCCTATTTAAACTTGCACATATGACCAGAGACATTTGACAGGAAGTGTTTTATGACCAGAGATGCTGAGAGGAAGTAGGTTGGGGGCAGATTGCTGCTTTGTTCATTAAGATCTTCTGCTTTCTCTCAGGACCCAGGCTTGGTGGGCTACGCCATCGGGGTGTGAGATGGGAAGACACAGGAGGTAGAGGCTGCAAAATCCTGTGCGCTGCCCACTCCTAGAACAGCCCCAGTGGCCAGGTGTGTGTGCACAGGCCACTGACATGTGTTGAACCACAAGAGAAACCACGTAGGAGGGCGTCCTGATGAGAGGAAGGGTGCTGTGGACCAAGTGTTGTGTCCCTCCACATTCTTTTTTTTTTTTATTATTTTTATTTTTATTTTTTTTATTTTTATTTTTTTTTAATTTTTTTTTTATTTATTTACTTATGATTGTCACAGAGAGAGAGAGAGAGGCAGAGACACAGGCAGAGGGAGAAGCAGGCTCCATGCACCGGGAGCCTGATATGGGATTCGATCCCGGGTCTCCAGGATCGCGCCCTGGGCCAAAGGCAGGCGCCAAACCGCTGCGCCACCCAGGGATCCCCCCTCCACATTCTTAACTTGAGGTCCTAACCTCCATTGTGATGGTATTTGGTGGGGGATCCTTGGGGAAATGATTAGGTTTGGATGAGGTCCTGAGGGTGGGGGGACTGCCATGATGGGATTAGTGCCCTTCTAAGAAGAGTCACCAGAGAGATGATCTCTCTCCCTCATGTGAGGATAGAGGAGCAGGTGGCTGTCTGCAAACCAGGAAAGGCTCCCACCAGGACCCGCCACACTGATCTCAGACTCCCAGCCTCCAGGACTGTGAGAAAGAAATGTCTCTTGTTTCAGCCATCCAGGCTGTGGTATCATGCGATAGCAGCCTACGCTGGCTGAGACAGAGGTGAAGAGACCAGATGGGGAAACTTTCCTGAAGTTTCACTTTGGCAAAAGTGTCAAACTAGACAAAGAAAGAGGAGTTCCACTGTGTCTCCCTCCTGTGTTGTCTCGCTAAGAAGAGTCTTAGCTCTTTGGAATGTCATCTAGCCAGGTGAGATCTGGTCAGTCGCTGGTTGGATGACACTGGCTGTCTTCTTTTTCTTCACTGATCCGTGCAGTTGCACCTGTAGCTTCTTGTTTTGACACCCGGCAGCTCAGGGTGGGTTCTGAAGCCGCCTGGTGTGCAGAGAGACAGGCTGGGACTGAGTCACTGATGAGTGAGAAGCCCCTTGAGAGAGTAGAGCGAGGATGCTGCTAAGACAACATGACCTTCATTTCCGCATTTGTGAATGTCGAGGGTGGAGAAAATTGGTTTTTGTAGGAGGTGTGCCTTGGGAGGCACAGGCTCCAGACATCAATTGTTTCCGCTACGCTTTGAGTTTTGAGGTACGCTCTTCCGGGGGTGCTGGGAAAACTGAACAAACAGTATATAATATGCTTAGCAGAGTATGAGGCACAGCAAACATTTATAGAGTTAATAAGTGAATAAAAGCTTAGAAAAATTAATGAATACATTTAAGTTTTGCTCGTACAGATGGTCTAGTTCAGTGTCGCTCAAACTTTTAAAATACGACCCACATTAAGAGAGAACATCCATTTTATATTGCAACCCACTGATTCTGCTTCCCTGCTGCTGCATAATGAGTAACCCCCAAACTTAGTGGCTTGGAATAATACCAGTCATATATTGAGCTCTTAAATCTGTAATTTGGGCAGGCTTGGTGGGAACAGCTCATTGCTGCTCCATGCTGCATCATCTGGGTGGCTCTAAAGAGGGCAAGAGGTTGAAGTCACCTGAAAGCTCACTCACTCATTTGTCTGGTAGTTGGCACTGGCACGTCGCTGGGCTCTCAGCTGGGATTGTTCGCAGAAACCCCTGTGGGCGGCTTGGTCTTCCTCGCAGCTTGGTGCCTAGACTCTGTAAGAGAGCATCCTGAGAGAGAGCGTGAGTCCTCTGGAAGCTGTGTCACCTTTTAATATTGATCCTTGGAAGACACATGGCATCATTCATCATTTTGTCTTTCATCACGCCACTTACAAAGGCCTACCTAAATTCAAGGGGAGGGCCATGGATTCTAACTCTTTATCAAGAAGTGGCAAGGTTCTAGGAGAATATGTGAGACCAGAAGTCCTGTGATCACATTTGAAAAATACATTTGTCCAACTAATGTATCCATGGATCTGTATATGTATAAAATGCATGCATGTGTACATACATATATATTAATGCATAAATATATGAACATACAGGACAAGTATTGCAAGATGATATTTCCTTTATTACATGCGATACAATCTGTTTTCTGTACTACTCTTTTAAGATGATTTTTGCTAATCCAGTCTATTTCAACATACTGTTATGTTCTTCCAGAAAACCCTAGGCAAAGAGCTGTTTCTAGGAGCCCTAGTGTCTGAGCTGTGCCCAGGGGCCCAGGGCACCACCTGACTAAGTTTCTGGTGAAGCTTTTTACAGCAGCAGGACTTGAGCAACTCCTAGTTCTCGGTCAGCAGGACACCCGAGGGCACCAAGGAACTCACAGTTTGTGAAAGCTTCTTCTTTTGGTTAAATAGGCAGTTGGCAGTTCTTTTTTTTTTTTTTTTTTTTTTTTTTTAGGATTTTATTCATTTGTTCATGAGAGACACAGAGAGAGAGGCAGAGGGAGAGGCAAGCTCCCCACGGGGAGCCCAATGTGGGACTCGATCCAGGACCCCGGGATCACGCCCTGAGCTGAAGGCAGATGCTCAACCATTGAGCCACCCAGGCTTTCTGTAGTTGGCAGTTTTTAAAGCAGCAACAAGTTGGCAGAGTGTCTTGGTTGATGGTATGCAAAGGAACCAACTCCTGAGGGCGGCCACCCTTCTGCGTTGGGGCCACACAGTCCTTCGACAATGCCAGCGTCTGCCACACACAGGGGACACGGTCTTCCCTGTGACCCACTGTATCGCTTCCTGGCAAGGAGCCGAGGCCAGGGAGATGCCCCTAGGTTTCTCTCTGTCATGGAACTAATGGACCCCACTCAACCTTGATTTCTCCTGGGAGTGCATCTTTGTAGATACCTGCCTAGGCTCATATTCTTAGGGTTTGTGTGGATTTCTAGCAGACTAGCATCACATGTTGAGGGACTTTGGTGCTACTTAAGATCTTTTTTTTTTAAGATTTTATTTATTTATTCATGTGAGAGAGAGAGAGAGAGGCAGAGAGAGAGAGGCAGAGACACAGAAAGAGGGAGAAGCAGGCTCCATGCCGGGAGCCTGATGTGAGGACTCGATCCCAGGACTCCAGGATCACGCCCTGGGCCGAAGGCAGGCACCAAACCGCTGAGCCACCCAGGGATCCCCGCTACTTAAGATCTTAATTCCCACTTCTTGGGTGGTCAAGAAAATATCTGTCCAACACGGTACTTTTTAACCAGGCCAGAGAGAAAGGCAGGAAGCTATATGTCATAGAATCCCTAGCAGACCTGTTCATTAGAGCAACTGAATAATCAGAAAGTCCTCTCTGCTCCTGATGGAAGACTATGGGCAGGAAGTGTGCAGGTGCAACGCAGAGGTTTATTCGATCATCTCCATTGCCCAGGGGGTAGGCGGGGGGGGGGGGGATCATGGGTTGGGGGTTCCCTTAGAGAAAGTTCTCTGCTTTAATTGGAGAAATGGCTGAGAAACCTCAGCTTCATGATTTGAATGCTTAATCCTCTTTTCTTTCTTGGGGCAGTCCTTCACATGCCGGGTGCATGAGGTGGTGGAAAGGAGATGCCAGCACAGCCACCCGGGGGTGCCCGAGATGAGAAGGTGACAGGAAGATGAAAACGTCAAGTTTGTGTTTCCACGGCCGGCAGCAGGGCTTCGGGTGGCACCTCCTCCTGCCTCCACTTGCACATCCTCCCCACTTCCTCTCCAGCCCCCAGTTTTCGCACGGTTCGGTGACAGTGTCACCCCAGACTAAGCCCGAGCGAGGCTCATGTTTTGTCAAAAGAGGCACTAGGACCAGAGCCAGGGAAATTGAGCGGGAGGCTGGGAGCCGAGATGGGACCCCTGCCTTCTCCAGACCCTGCACAGGGGCTGGGGTTCCTTACATTTTCTAATGCCAACAAGAAAAGAATGTGGAACTCAAAGATGGTTGATAGAAAGAGTAACTCGTTCCCACCAAGATTTTCCCACCCGCAAGGTGCTTGGGACTCCCGGGCCTGCAAGTCTTTGAATGTTGATTGCGTTGGTGAGACTTGGCACACTGTCAGGCCTCTTTGCTCTGCCTGGCTATGAGCCATTTGGAAAGGGAGCAGTCAGCAGCTTGCTATCAGGGGCCGGTCGGTTTTCTCTTTTGCAGAGTTGACCTCAGAGTTGAGCGGTCCTTTCCCATGCTTAGGGGCCTCAGTGTCTGGAGGCTCAATCTGTGCCCCGGGGCCTGCTAATGATGGAGAGGTGCCCAGCAGGCACCCCCTCCCCCCCAGGGTCCCAGATGTGCACAGACCAAAGTAGCAGATGGTGGCATAAACTTTATGACCAAATGCAACAGTGGCATTTGTGAAACGGAGGTGTGTCAGCATTTGAGTGTCCCAGGAGCATCAGGAGAAGTTTGCTACCAGCAGTGCTTTTAAAAATTGTGGTTTTTTTTTTAATTTTTTTTTAATTTTTATTTATTTATGATAGTCACAGAGAGAGAGAGAGAGGCAGAGACATAGGCAGAGGGAAAAGCAGGCTCCATGCACCGGGAGCCTGATGTGGGATTCGATCCCGGGTCTCCAGGATCGCGCCCTGGGCCAAAGGCAGGCGCCAAACCGCTGCGCCACCCAGGGATCCCTAAAAATTGTGTTTTTAACTCTTCACTGTTTGCTCACATCTCTTACCTCCCCGGAGCTTCACATTTGGTCAGTTTGGATTTTTGCATGGTTACTGGACTTCCTGAAAGGCAAGCCCCTCCTGCACATACATGTTCTCCCTGCAGAAGCTTGATGTATATCCCAGACACGTGGCCCTGGGTTCTGGACAGACTCTGCATGGCCTTGAAAATGTAGTTTCAACATGACTGAGTCAGACTGGAAAAACTCAGTGTTTTGTAAGCCTCTGAACAAACCTTAAGTTTGTTCTGTGGGTTCCCACATCACCACATCAGGGCCATTTCCACCTTCCTGTGTTTTCTGAAAATGCTTTCCCATAGTCTTGCTTATCACATCAACCACATAAGAAACATTGTCATATTCCTGCTTTGTGGGGGAGAAAACTGAGGCCCGGAGGCATTAAATAACGTGCCCCCAGACACAGGAAATAAGAGAAAGAGCTGAGACTCGAACTGCAACCTTCTGGTACCAGGGCTGTGTTCTCTCCCAAGTGGACGCTGCCAGCCATTCTTTCTCAAAGCTCTCCATCCTCTGGTGCTTAGTCCCCAGTCCCCATCCTGCTTGCAGGGTACTAAGTTGTCCCTTGCTGGAGGCCTGCCTTATCAATCCACCCTGACCTCTGCTCCTGGGTCCCAGAGTCATTCCTCTGCTTGCTCCCAGGCTCTAGGGATCACTCACTCCTTAGTGCCTGCAAAATACTGGCAGCGAATTCACTGAGCATCCCAGGCAGCAGAGCTCCCACATCTGAATGTCATGAGTTCTCTTTGCCTGTGAAGAAGCTGAGCTAGTGACGTGGGTGTCGTTTGTTGAGCTACTTACTACTGGATGACCTTGGCCTCATAACCTGAGCTCCCTCAGCATTGTCCTCTGGAGGGTAAAGTGGGCGTCACTGTATTCTCAAGATGACACATGACAGTGAGAGAGGGATGCTAGCCTAGTGCTTTGCACGTGGCAGGTGTTTGATAAACAGACCCATCCTGTGTCTCAGGGCCGTCTGTGTCAGTAACTGCCCATGAATTTCAGCTGTCAGTGGGAATCTGGTCCCAGTTGAATGCTGGAGTGAGGGGATCTGGTACTTCTGTTGCTATTTATCTGCCAGGTATTATGCTGGGCACTTCGTTTTTTTCTCCAATGTAATACTATCTGAGGTTTCATTCCATTATTTTCTTTTGGAAGTGAAACAGACTTTCACAGGCATTCACCTGGTTGGTTTTCAAGAAAGCTTTGAGTAAGCCAGCAAGCTGTAAAGGGGGTACCGTGGTGCCCTGTGACATGCCCTGTTTTGCAGGTGCCATGTTCATTCCTGCACATGCGCTCCAGCCTGGAAAATCTGTATTTCAATCAGCATTAGCTGTAGAAGAAATAGCCAATTAAAGGAAGGTGGATTTAAAATAGTTCCTTGGAAAAATAAAATAAATAAAATTAAATTAGAACACGACACTTCCTTGGGTGAACTCCCCAGGCACACATGTTCGCAGTCTACTCTGCTAGCTGGCTTTCCAGAATTGTCAAACCAGGGTAGGGCATTCCCACCAGAGAACCTCCTGCTTTTCACTAAGAGAAAATCCCTGTGTAGAATCCCTGCCCTCTGGTTCCCTGCAGCTTTCAGGAAAGCCTTTTGTTTAAACAAAGGAACCAGCCAGCTAGTATCTGGGTGAACACATGCTTCCTACTAAAATGGAAATGATCTGAGTCAAAGGGAACGTGGGTTTCCTTTTTCATTCATTCATTCTTTCTTTCTTTCCCTTCTTCTCATGCACCTGAGACAGTGAGTGACTTACTTGTAGAGGTCGAAGTGCAGACACCTAAGCATCTCTTCTTTCAGGAAGCATCTGCATCTGTCCTGTTAGAGGTGTTATTGCGCAGGAAGCAATCAAGATGAAGGAGCAGTGGGAGGACGATGGGAGAGATCTACTGGGGAGGGAAGACCATGCAGCAGGAACTTGTGGACACCCAGCATCACTTGGCAAACCTCAGAGTCCTTGTCGCAGGGTGGGCGGTCTCTCTGGTCTCTTCTGGGGATGCCTTTCTGGTGCCTGTACCTTCAGTCTTATTCTCTCCTGAGAATCTAGCTGGGCAGCAAGTGTTCTGGGGGCCTGTGGTACCACTTGAGGTCTTCACAGCATCACAAACCATGAAACTTCTGGTTCTTTTTGTGACTAGAATGCCAGGATTGAACTGCAGCCTTCATTGGAGAAGGGGCATCACTAGAGGAAAGGGAGGGAGATTGTGTATGTTTGTGTGTCTGTGCGTGTTTGTGCATTGCGTATTTGTGTGTCTGTGTGTGTGTGGTTGGCATATCTATGGGGGGGTGAGGAGGTCTGTGTGTGTGAGTGTGTATGTGCCTGGATGTGTGCATCACGGTGAGAAAAGGGAAGGGCCCCAGGCATTCCCTAGTATTCATTCCTTGGATGTATTTCTCCTCCAAGGAACTACAGCTCATGAGTTCAGATTTTGCCCCTTTGGTGCTTCCCAGAGGAAGAAACCAGCCGTCCATCTGTCCAGCACAGTTGCTGTGTCCGTTTGACTGACAGCTCTGGAGGAGGGCTATGCTTGCCCAGCAGACTGTCTGCACTCTTATAGAGACCTCCCGTAGACAGGAGGGGCTTCCAGCCTGATTCTCTGTGCAGTGCCCCTGCCTCCGTGACACTCATCCTACCCAAGGTCCAAAATGTGAGAGATGCTAGAAATGCTGATGGGATTCTAGAATGATGTTTCCTCCCTGCCTCCGAGAAAGAAAGCTACTACAGACTACTAACCCAGCAGTGAGGGTAGAGAGAGAACAGGTCTTGGGGGTGGCATATGCCTTCTGTGCACCTGTCAAATACAGGAGTTGGGGTCATAAGGCTTTTTCTGACAATACAGGAGGACATACAGTCTCCCGCTGAAAGGTAGTTGTTCAAGTATTTCTTTCACTCAGATTTTGATATGCATGTGGCCACACCAATAGGGGAGAAAAGCTTGAGAAATGATCTATATCATATAAGCGTACCACACTTTCTTTAATTATTCACAATGCAAACCCTTGTTGCATACTCACTGGGTGTTGGGCACTGGGCTAAGAATTTTACATGCGTGATCATTCTTATTTTTAGAGATTTAGGTTGTTTCCAGCTTTTTTCTATTATAAATGTGCTTAGATGAATATCTTAGCATATCACTTTTTGCCTGATTTATGACATCCTGTTTGGAGTGGATTTCTCTAAGCACAATTACTGGGCATGGAATTTAAAAAAACACACTTGGAACACGCGGCAGCATTGCTGCAGGGCTGTGTTCTCCTCCCACATGGAGGAGGAGAGCGCCTGTGCCCATTGCCTCCCAAAGACTCTGGAAAATCAGTCCTGGTGAAGTAGAGGCATCAGTCCGCTGCATAAATAGAAGTGTAGAGAGTTAAGATAACTACCTAACAAGTAGGACTTAGAAGACTTAGAAGAGGGAGCCTGGGTGGTTCTGTCAGTTAAGCATCTGCCTTTGGCTCAGGTCATGATCCTGGGGTCCTGGGATTGAGCCCCACATTGGGCTCTGCACTCCGCAGAGAGTCTGCTTCTTCCTCTGCTCCTCCCCATGTTTGTGCTCTCTCTCTTTCTCAAATAAATAAATAAATATAAAATCTTTTTAAAAAATGACTTAGGAGAAACAACAGCAGCTCTTTTCCTAGGTCTCCATATGATGCAAAGTTGGAAAGGCAAAGCTCTGTCTTTATTCCCGTGGAGCTGGGATGTTTTCAGGAGGGCTCTGGGGGCCATCATGGCTCATGACAATTTTTAATCCTTGCCCTGTGCTTCTCTTCCACTCTTCCTTAGCATTCCACTCTTGAGTTAGCTGTCTCCTGGAAGGAGATGGGAGGGGGTCTTCCCCAGACTCTGAGTGGGATGAGGCCCATTCCCTCTGGGAAGTCCACTGCTGAGCCCTCTTCTTGGTCTCCCTGCCCGGCTCTAGGTGGCATGTCCTGAGGCTTGGTCATCACCCTTTAGAAACAGGGCTGTGTGGGGATACCTGGCTGGCTCAGGCAGTAGAGCATACATATGACTTGATCCACAAGGTCATGAGTTTGAGCCCCACATTGCGTGTAGAGCTCACTAAAAAACACACAAACAAAAATAAAAAACCAGGACTATGTGGACAAATGGGAGAATATATATTTGGAAACAAGCCTGCGTATGCAGAGAAATCAGGGGGCCCACTGGCCTTGGGTTTTCCCGTGGAAATCAAGTCTTCTTCCTCCAAACCAGGTTTAAAGGTACAGGTTTAGTTCCACGCAAGCCAACAAGTCTACTGAATGCCTTCTATGTCCCATCCATTGTCACTGGGAACAGGGTAGCAAACGGACCGAGTGCTGCCAGCATGGAGGTGCACGCCTTCCAGTGGGGGAAAGAGAGACACTAACGGGATGACGGCAGCTCTGCAGAAAGCAGAGCCAGGCAAGGACAGAGTGTGACAGGGGTGTGTGAGCCGGGGGGGGGGGGGGGGCGCCAGCTTCTGCGATGGTATGAGAAGGGCTCTCTGACGATGTGGCATCTGAGCAGATGATTGAGGGCAGCAAGGGAGCAAGATGTGGAGACATTCCCAGGTTGAATATTTGAAGTGGAAGCAACAGCAAACACCAAAGGGGTGGGAATGTGTTGGCATGTTTCCCAACAAGAGGAGGCCAGTGGGCTGGGAGGGAGTAAGTGATGGGAGAAGAAGGCCGAGGAGCCATGGCATGGGGCTGGCTGTGCAGGAGTAGGGGCAGACCAAGGACTGCTCACTGAGCCAGTAAAGATTCGGGGTTCTCTGTTAAGAGCACCACAAAGGCATTGGAGGGTGGCTAGCAGGAGTGATCTCATGTCCCTTTTTTTAAGAGCCTGGCTCCAGCTCTGGTGTAGCCTTCAGCAGGGGTGAGGCAAGGCGATCAGCAGCTACTGACCGAGTCTGGGTGGGAGAGGATGGTGGTGGAGGATGGTGGAGATTCAGGAGCGGTCCCTTCGGTATCACACCCTGTAGGCTCCCTACAGGTGTCCTCTGCCTTCACGCCGTCCCTTGGGAGTAGAGCTCTGGCCAGTAGAGGCATGAGCAGCTCCCTGGCTTCCTTCCCTCCCACAGGGAAACATAAGAGCCTCTAAAATAGTCTGTTTCCTTTTTCGGTATCTTGATCTCCAGGTTCCAATCACATCCATCTTCTTTGGAAAGACACTTGCTCACCCCTTCGAACTGGCACAACTTTTGTTCTACAGGAAATGCAGGAAAGGTCCAACATGGCAGCCTGGCCTTGAGCATGAGCCATCTGTTCCTTGTGCTCCATGCCAAGCCTTCTGGTGGGTGGGAACTTGAGGGGAAGAAAACCACAAAACCAGGAACCACCTGCTGTAGCTCCCCAGCAACACAGGCTGAGCAGGAAACACGGAACAGACCATCATTAGGCTGCCTTCTGAATGTCTGTGTGTGTCCATGCCCATCTGACTTCCTCCGGGGGCTTTGTGTTATTGATAATATTAGCAGAAGGTGCTGAGAAATGTTTCCCAGGCTCTCGCTCTGCCAGCGCTTAGGAGACCTTGGTTTTCATTCCACCTGTTCCAGATGCGTCCCTGTGAGCATTCATCTTCCCTGGGACGGCTTCTTCAGCTCCTCTGTGAGTCCTAGACAGCTGGACTTCGAAGATGCCTTTCAGCTTTAACATCTCACACTTCTAAGTAAGAACAGGATGAGAAATAAAGAGCAGAGATGACCAATGAAGCCAATCTTCTGGGCCTCGGGAGAGGAGTTCCTGCGAGTGGCGGCCCAGGTCTGAATTGACGGCAAGCTTCTCTGTGCCATCCACATTCAGTAGTTTCCAGATAGCAGAGGCTTCATGACTTGTGTCAGAGATGAACAAGCTAGAAGGGTGGGAGAAGAAAATAAACCGCCATGCCCGGAGAATCACCCCCTGACAACTTCATATTCTGCAAAAGGACCGGGTTTCATCAGCTCTGTGTCAACCAGACTGCGCGTCTTGGTTGGATTTTTGCATCTTGGGATAATAATTAATAAAGAGGGGCACAGTCACCCACCCAAGATGTGGCTGTTCCTGCCAGTTCATTGTCGTCGTCATCATCCTCCTCCTCCTTCTTTTTTTGTTCACTCTCTGTTTTGTTACGATTTATTGTCTCGCCTGTCCCCTGCGCTGGCTTGGGGGTAAGGTTTTACTGAGTAAGTGAACGGCTGCCTTCCAGAAATGACAAGCTGAAGCCAGGCCAGGGAAGCCTGATACCTTTTTCTTACCTACAAGTTAACAAGTTCTTCCAGGCTGAGGGGAGGATGGGAGACCCAAGGCATCCACCTTTAGAAAGTCCCCTTTGCCCCAATGCACCTGCCTCCCACTGTGAAAGTCATCCTTACTATGCACGTTTTCCAGGACATTCTTACTAACTTGGAGTCTGCACTCTACACCTGGGGGCTGGATGGAGCTCTTTCAGCTGAATGGTTTCCCAGCAGGTCCCTTCATGCAGTATTGTTCTGGTGATGATGTGGCAACTGATGGTGTTATTCATCCTGTGGTTGAAAGAACCCACGTTCCAGCAATTCTTTACACTGCCGCATTTGTGGGACGCTGTCTCCAGGCTCAGGCCTTGGTTCCTGCTTTGAGCCTGACATTGTTCTGGGCGTTCATGTGACAGACTGCGGGATGTAGGGAAAACTCCTCCATCTAGGTGACGCCGTCAGTCCTAGCTGCGTCAGTGAGCAGCACTGGTACTTGGCGTCTTTGGGCCACTTCTCTGCTTTTGTTCTCAGAGCCAGCCTAAATCAATGGGACCATTCAGCAGTTGTTCTTTTGGAAACTATTTCTAGACTCAGCCCTTGGAGATAGGTAAGGACAGAGTACCCAAGCATGGGTTATTAGAGTCCTCTAGGGCACGGAGTAACCTAGCACGCGCTTGTTATGGAACATATTGCCTTTCAAAGTGCAGTGTGTGTCATGGGGGCTTTATAAGGAAGTGGATGAGGTGATTTCATCTTGTTCTTTGGGTGAATGATAATCGTGACTGGGGACGATGACAAGGGTGATAGGACAGTTTGAGAAGCTAGTGGCAGTGGCTGTGCTGGTGTCTGTCCTGGGCCCCATTCGTTCTGTCAGCACGTACTTCTCGAATCCATCCACTTCTGTGTGTCCCCACTGCCACCACCCTAGCGCCTGTTGCTGGTAGCCGTGCTTGGGAAATGCAGGTAAAATTCTTAGTGCAGAGCCTGCTGTATGGGGAGTGCTCAACAAAGCGTAGATAGAAAATGTTGATTGTGAATAATTGGAGAAAGCATGATGCATCTATGAGGAACCATTTCTTTTTTTTTTTTTAAGGTTTTTATTTATTAGAGAGAGAGAGAGAGAAAGGGATAGCTACTGAGATAGTGACAAAGAGAGCACAAGAGAGAGAGCGTAGGCAGGGAGAAGTCAACACAGGGCTCGATCCCGGGACGCTGGGATCATGACCTGAACTGAAGGCAGATGCTTAACCGACTGAGCCTCCCAGCACCCCTGTGAGGTACCATTTCTTGATCAAAACCATTCTGAGGGGCAGCCCCGGTGGCTCAGTGGTTTAGCACCGCCTTCAGTCCAGGGTGTGATCCTGGAGACCAGGATCGAGTCCCACGTCAGGCTCCCTGCATGGAGGCCTGCTTCTCCCTCTGCCTCTCTCTCTCTCTCTCTCTCTCTGTCTCTCATGAATAAATAAATATTTAAAAAAAACATTCTGAGACCTCCCTTAAGATAAAAATCAAACTCACTTCCAGGGCTTATAGGCCCAGCTCAACTCTCCCACCTCATCCAGTGACACATTCCTTTTTTGGATGGCACACCAGCCATACCAACCTTCTTCATTTCTCAGACCCATCAAGCTTCTTTCTACCCCAGGCCCTTCAGACGTGCTGTTCTTTCTGCTTCTCTCCATGTGGCTAGCTTTTTCTCATCCATACCGTCTTGGCCTGAAGGTCATTTCCCTGACTGTGCTATCCAACGTAAGTTCCCTCTTGTTATTTTGTCACATATTCCCTTTGATTCCTGCATAGCACTCCCACACCCTGAAATGACGTTTCTCTCTCCGTTTGCTTGTTTGTTGTCTGTCTCTCCCAGGAGACCTTAAATTCCATGAGGGCTGAGGACCAGGCCAGTCTTTTACCACTGTGTGCCTGGCGCGTGGTTGATGGTAGAGAAACATAGTCAATGTTTGTCTAATGAATGAATAGGAAACTGGACGCTAATCATTATAACCACACAGATAATAATGCTAATGATTAGTTAGGCGAATGGTCGTCATGTGCCAAACTCTAAACTATGTGCTTTGTGGTCTTTATCTCATTTAGCCATTTCCCCAGCTCAAAGCAGATATTCATTTGACGAGGAAGTGAGCCATCCAATAGGTCAGCTTGTCCAACTATTGAATCCAGAGCCACAGAGGGTCTGGTCTGTTAGGTGATGCCCTGTGGAAGTGAAACCATACCCCCGCCCCCCTGGATCCAGGACCTGGACAGATGGCTCACCCTGAAGAAAGATGAGGGGTAGGAAGGCATCTGAGGTCTGCAGCTACCTCCCGTCCACTTCTGAGAACTCTGTTTTGTACTGGGAGCTTGAGTGGCCAAGGCCAGGTGGGTGGAGGAGGTAGGGTGACTCAGTGATACTGTGTCTCTCCACTTCCTCCCTCAGGTGGGAGGGATATCGGTGTTGAAGGGGCTCAGTGGATGGAAGCGCAAGGCAAACTGACTGGCAAAGAGAGACCAGCCATGTTTCTCATAGTCAAGCACATTCTGGAACTGTCTCATGAGGAGACCTGAATGTTCAAGCTCTGCAAACAGTGAAAGAAGGGGAGGGGAACCAATATTACCAGGACATGAGAAGAGTTGGTTGTTTGGGTCTAGCTTCTGAGGAATATTTTAAGTGTTCTCACCAAAAAGGCCAACAGTGCTGGGGAAAGATCTGAATGCAAGCAGTGCAGGGTTAAGGAGGGAAGCCTTTCAGCAAAGAGCTGGTTCATTCCTTGACGCTGGGTGTTTTGGGACATCACCCCTGACACGTGTTCTCGTCAGTGCGGACTTCTACTCCCTGCTTGGGCTCTGTAGCCACTGATTACCAGCAGGAACAGCAGGCCAATTCTGTTTCTGGCCGCCGCATTAGCTGAGGTTACAAGGGTCTTTACTTTGAGCTGCAGGCTCTTCTGATAGATGCCGTATTCCCAGGAACCTGGGGCCTCCCCAGCCCTCACCCGAGAAAATCTTGTTTAAAATTACATTCTGGGGGCCTCCGGGTGGCTCAGTTGGTTAAGTGTTGGACTCTTGATTTCAGCTCTGGTTGTGATCTAAGGATCATGAGATCGAGCCCCATGTGGGGCTCCGCGCTGGGCGTGGAGCCTATCTCAGGTAGGCTTTGTTGGTCTCCACTTCACAGATGGGGTCATGGGAGGCCCAGAGACACCATGTGAGGGGCCCAGGGCTACCCACACAGCCCAGTGGGCTACTGGGAATTGAACCCTAGCAGAGTGACTCTCAGACTTGCTCTCTTCAGCTCCGTGGAGTCAACCGTGATCACCCACCAAATACATCACCCTTTCTGTTTAAGACAAACAGCTCAGCTCCTTGCTCTCTTAAGCCAGTTTTGTTCAGCTGGTTGGGTGTGTGGTGGGGCTGGCTGCCTCTGGCCCTCTCAGATTCTTCTAGCACTCACAGGCCTGCATCACACAATCTGGCACTCCATCCAGTGGGACCGTACTGCCATCTCGAGTCATTTCCAAATATACGCATCTTTTCTTCCCTCCGGATTGCAAGATGCTAACGGAGAGGGCCTGTGCTTGTTTTTTTTTTCCCTCTAGTTTCTCCAGAGCACTTGGCACATTAATGGGTGCTTAGAAGTGGTGTGATGCCCCTTAGCCTGACGAGGGGACAGAGCAGCCTCCTGTACGGTGGATGGAACTTGGCATTAGGCTGCTAACAAAGCCCTTCTCTATAAGGGAGATGAAAGCATCATCTGTAGGCTTCAGATCTCTGACTTTTGGGAGAGTTGTCAGGGACCTGGTCACCTTGTGCATTTTATATTGGCCTCTTTTTATGGGGTGTTTTTGTGCTGTGTCATTCCTGGGTGACTGCTGTTCTCAGTAATCTGTTCAGAAGACAGAACCAAATTGAGCTCAGAGATTGAACCTGGTTGGCTTGGTGGGGCTTTGAGGTCTGACCTACCAGGTGGTTTCTGTTTTGCCGGGGGTTGGTTTGCACGTGTGCTTGTTCGAGAAAGAGCTCCGGCTGCCCGATGAGCCCGGTGGTGGTAGCTGGGTGTAGCTGCGGAGGAAAGTGCTTCAGAGTGATGGGGGTGGGGGTGGGGAGGTTGTGTTTGTTTGGGTTTTTTCCCCTTTTGGCCAAAGAATGCTCAGACATTCTTTTCAGCTTGCCTCACCCTTGGCTTACCGTGGATGGGGAGAGTAAAGAGCTAAATTATAGCCATCTGGGAGCTCCCTGCCCTTCCGGAGCTGAATGCCACAGTGGTTACCTTCCATTAGAAAGGATTTTACCGGTTATTCTTGGATCAGACCTCTCCTTTTGATTATCTCTGGACAGGGATTGCATACCTACCGCTTGTTGTGTCTGCCAACTGTGGCAGGGGACAGAATGGAGGCCATTGGCAGGCCAAACAACCCCTAGCAAATGAGGGACCTAACCTTCTGGTGCCCGTCCCCAGGCAGATTTTTAAGACTGATAGGTCACTTCGGTTCCTTCCTCCTGCTACCCAAGAGGGTATGAAAGGGTCAGGGCACCGTGGGCAAATATTCCCCCAAGTTGCGCAGCCAGCAGCCCTACCAGAGAGAGTGTCACACAAACTTGGCACTTAGTGTTGGGTGCAGACATTCCAGGGGACCGTGTAGGTGAAGACTAACTCAGTGACAGAGCCAAGGGGCAGGTCTACTTGATGCTCTGGTACAACTTCCATCGCAGGGAGATTTCTCTGGGCTTCTTGTGTGCGTGGTGGATGCTACTGATCCCACTTGATGGACTGAAGGGTATCGCGCACACAGCAAGCATGCTAATTGTCCTAGCAACCCCGTCCTAGTCCTCAGACGCATACACTGTCTGAAGCAGACAGGATCCCAGAGGGCTTCTCTCATGACGGTTTAGTGACGCCTCTGCTCAGAGGAGCCCTCTTCACCCCTTCACTGTACTCGGTTGTCACAAGTCCCATACTTCGAAGGGGGGCATTACTCAGAGCACGGGGAGCTCTGAGCTGCAGAAAAGCCCAGAATAGAAGGCAAGACAAGGGGGGGGGGGCAGAAAGCAGACATAGTCTTGCTGATTTCTGTAGCCAAAAGCTGAGTCTTTTACCATCCAAAAGTCGACACCACAAGGATAGGACTCATAAGTATGAAGAGGGGCAGGTGTTAAAAATATTTGAAATATTTTATAACTGATATCACCAATCAGATGTGATGCTGGCTGTACTAGGGCACTGGTTCATACTGGGTGAACATCAGCTCTGCCACAGTAACAGGCAACTTTTTTTTTTAAAGATTTTATTTATTTATTCATGAGAGAGACAGAGAGAGGCAGAGACACAGGCAGAGGGGGAAGCAGGCTCCCTGTGGGGATCCCGATGCGGGACTCAATCCCAGGACCCTGGGAACACTACCTGAGCCAAAGGCAGATGCTCAACCACTGAGCCACCCAGGTGCCCCTCGCAGGCAACCTCTGTGTATCGCTCTGTTCAGGCTGCCATAACCAAGTACTGCACACCGGGTGAGTGTGTGTGTGTGTGTGTCCCCACCGTTCTGGAGGCTGGACCTCATGATCAAGGTGTCAGCAGGGCTGGTTTCTTCCTGAGGCTTCTCTCTTTGGCTTGTAGATGATCGTTTTCTCCCTGTGTCCTCCGTGGTCTTTCCTTTATGTCTGTCCATGTCCTAATCTCTTCTTCTTATAAGGACACCAGTCGTGCCGGATTAGGGCCCACCCCCAAAGGCTTCTCTACCTTAATTACCTCTTTAAAGACCTTATCTCCAAATATAGTCCCATTCCAAGGTCCTGGGGGTTAGGGCCTCAACATATGAATTTTTGGGGAGACAGCTAAGCCCACAGCAGTGGTTACGGTGCTCAGTGGTGGTGATGGGCCACGTGGCCCTTACCATGCATTGCTTCCTGAATTGCTTCCTGCCACTTTGTGTGTGCCACCTCCTCCTCAGTATCTCTGAGGTAGCTACTAGCGTTTCCCTCATCTTACACATGAGAAAAAAGAGACACAAGGGACTTAAGTATTTTGACTCCTACAGCTTGAAAGCAGCAGAGCCAGAACTTAGGCTGGGCAGCCTGGTTCCGACGCCCACGTGCTGAGCCTCTCCACACAGCGTCCAGGCAAAGGCCTTGTCCATGTTTCTCACTGGAAGTCACATCACCGGGCAGGGTGGGAAGAGGCCTGATCCCAGTTCATCAAAGAGGAGACACTGAGGTACTCTTTTATACTCAGGCCTGATACCCCTCACAGACTGGGACAGGCCTTCATCTGTGGGCCAGCCGCCTACCTCTCCAGATGGGAAAGAGATCCCCCAGGTGACACCCAGTTTGTTGAATCCAAAAGGAACAGGCCACGAGTTACAACTGTGTGCAGCTGATGTGCGTATGAGTCCTCACAGGGTAGGAGAGGAGGCAGGCCCACCGCGCTGGAGCCTGCTGTTTTCACAGCTGCCTTCTCTGATCTGAGGTGTTACTTTGCCTGGAGCCTTCCTTCTGCTGCTGTTCCTCCTTCCTCCTGACAGTGCTGCGACATAGAGACAGAGAGTTTGCAGGACTATGGACGGCACTGGGCTGTGGGTACGGCCCTGGACTCTTCCTTAAGGCTTAAGAGCTTAAGGCTTTACCAGGCAGTTGGTTAGATCTTGGTTGCTTTTTTTTTTTTTTTTTTTTAAGATTTCATTTCTCTGAGAGATAGAGCATGAGCAGGGGAGAGAGGGGCAGAGGGAGAGGGAGAAGCAGACTCTCCGCTGAGCAGGGAGCCTGACGCAGGGCGCTATCCCAGGACCCTGGGATCATGACCTGAGCTGAAGGCAGATGTTCAACCAACTGAGGCACCCAGGCGCTCTGGTCCTGGTTACTATGAAAGCATTTCCCACTGTCTTCTGGAAGTTAAACTGCTTGCTGTGTGAATAATGACAAGGCCTGAGCTGCTCAAGGCAGAAGGTGAGGGGTGGGGCTTGGGGTAAAGGCTTTGGCTCTGTTATTGAGGCTGCAAGACACCTTTTCTCTCCTACCCTCTCCTTCCTTCTTTCTCTTTGTTGATTCAAACTGCCCAGACCTCTGTTGGCCTATCCTGGGAGCTCCTTGACACTGATTTTGAGCTTTCAAACTGTTTCCCACTTTTCTCCTGCTGGCGATTAGGCGATTAACACCCTTCTTTGCACCTTCACTGGATTTACCCGGTGCTAGGTGGATGTTCCATTCTTAAGAGGTCAGATAATCTATCAAGATACAGCCTCATTGTGAGATCCTGCACCCTGGGCTCCCAGCACAGAGCCCAGAGTAGCTTGCTCCTCTTATCTCAACTGAAGACATCTCTCCAGAGTGCCAAGGGAAACATTTTCACATCACTTAGGTTTGGAGCTTTATTTCCCTGCGTTACCTGCCTTTCTGATGTCATCTACCCCAGCTGGCCTTAGACATTCACCCTGCCTTCAGAATTGTGCCAGGCTAAAAGTCTGCCTCGTTTCAGAAAGCGAGAAGATTCTGTTTCATTCCAGTTTCTTTTTCTTCCGTTGAGTTGAAATAATGGAATCCTCTTTATCTGAGATGGTGTGTGGCGTACTCCATGAACATTATTTCTCTCGCTAAAATCTGTCCACTTTCCTCGATGTAGATGTGCACGAAGAGGTAACTGGATTACAGTCACCCAACTTTTACTGATCGATGCTTTTCAGGTGGTGGGGGTTTGAGTTCGAATTTCCTCTTCAGATTTTTCTGAGTTTCTTAAAAGAAGAAAAAAAAGAATACATACCGTTCCTGCAAAAAGCAATAAAGTCATTCCAAAATAAATGAATATGTAAGTAAGCAAATACAGCAGCTCACTTTGTTTCCCTTGGCAGAGCTGTTTTGACCAGGTGAGCATGGAGTGACATTGGCCATGAAAATGCTGAAGGGTAGAAGGCCCGGGAACTGTGCTGGCATCACATTATCTCCTGTTTATTAAACCTTTTGTTCCCCTGTGGCTGGATTTTATTTAGGCCCACTGGCCTACTTTCTTTTAGGTCCTACATTGTTCACCTGAGCTCCTTTACATGGTTGCTTTATCTTTCCTCCCTGCTGGGTCCCATGGAGAAGTCTTTACAGGGGAATATAAATTTTTATGGGAATAGCAGCCACCAGTAGAAAAAGTACTTTCTCCTCACAATTAACGCTGTGTGTGTGTTTGTGTGTGTGTGTGTGTGTGTGTGTGTGTATTTTGAAGCCAAATGGACCCTCTATCAAACTTCCATTTTAAACCACAAGGAGAAACAAGGGGAAGCTTTTGCGTCGCTGCCCAAGATAAGGCACTTGCTACATTGTGCAGAAAATTTAATTAGGCAAAGCGAGACAATTGGAACTGGGTCCTACCCTGAGCAGGAAAGGAAATTAACTCTGCCTGCCACAGCTGGGCCCAAGGTCATGTTCAATTGTGTTCTGATCAGGCAGGCTATTTCCTGAGCTAGACAGAGAATGTGTCAGTTCATAAACACTCTCCACATGAGGGACAAATGCTACTTTGAAGGGCTCTTGGCCACTCTCTTCTGCAGTGGTCGGCAGGGAAGGGCACATTTCTCACATACCTTTGCCAGATCACAGTTTTTCTGGGAGCAAAGCCAAGTGCTCCCATCCTTTGGGAGCTGACCCAAGAAAAGATATGCTGTGAACTTATGATCTTTGGTTGGGCAATCTCGGAGAGTTGGTTGGATGCATATGAGATGGGAGGTGGTTGGGCTGGAATCACCGTCTAGGTTGAACAGAGGGTTTGTGTTTGCAGTTCTCTCCTGATGAAATTGAGTGACTCAGGAAAAAACCATATGACTAAACCCTGTGGTAATAGCTTGCCTCTCGGAGCCCCATTTGATCTTAATTTTCCCTAAAGTTTGCTACATAGAACTTTATAACTACGCAGGAGATGTGTATACAAACCCAGTCGCTGCTTTGAAGAAAGTTTCTATTCTAAGATAAGCCCTTTGAACTTGGCCATCTTGGCCAATTTTCTCAGCCATTGTAACAGAGTGTTTCAAAGGCATTCCAAAGAAATATGACAAAGGGCTTTGATTTGAATATGATCTTTATTCCAAATGTCTAAGTCAATCTGGTCAAGAGGTACTGCTCTGTATCCAGCCATGGAGTAGGCAGCTTATAGAGGGAGGTAGGAACCAAAGACAGTGATGAGGAAGATGAAACTTTGCAGCCCAGGAGCAAATTGTATAGTGAGGGATGTAAGAGTCTTCTGGAAGCTGGATCTTCAGAATGAAAGCCAAATAGTGGATGTATTAGTGAAGGTTCTCCAGAGAAATCAAGCCAATGGGAGAGCTAGAGATAGGCAGAGAGATAGAGATAAGGAGAGATAGATCACAGTATGCTATAATTACACAATCCCTTGTCTGTCCCCCCACTGACCGTTGGGAAGCCTGCATCTTACACACCATCATCTCCAGCACCTACCACAGACCCCTCACTATCCCTCCCCTCCCCCTAATCAGTTCTCACCTTCTCTAGTAACAGAATCATTAACTTTTAGCTGGACCCATGGTTTCCAGGAATAAAAGAGTTGGGTCACACAGTTATGGAGGCTGAGAAGTCCCAAGATCTATAGTCAGGTGGGTTGCAAACCCAGGAGAGCAAATGGTGTAGTTCCAGTCCAAGTCAGAAGGCACGGGGACCAGGAGAGCTGGTGATGTAAGTTCTAGTCCAAAGCCAGCACCTTTGAGACCCAAGAAGAACCAATGTTTCAGTTCAAGTCCAAAGGTGATTTTAGCAAGTATAGTCAACCCCAATTTTAGCTGGACCTATATTTTCCCATCTTTGCCAGTCAAACTGAATTCAGAAGTTGAGGTTCAGGTCTTTGTGCTTAGGGTCAAGTAAGGAGATCCAAACTATGCCTGGAAATGTAAATTAAAAACAAGAAGGATGCCTTGCCTTTTCTCTCTTCTCTCTGCCATCCCCTCTCAGCGACTTCGTCTAGGATTAAGGAGTTCCACAGCCCTGGTGGGAAGGCAGGTGTCCTCTCTGATCCTCGTTACCCTGTATGTGGGAGCCCTTAGAGTCTTTCGAGCAAGAGTTCCTCCAGAGGGTTTCAGGATGGGGGTTGGAGGGAGGAATGGTGGTATAGAGAGCTCTTACGCATCGTGGTAAACAGACAGCCAATGGGTGTTTCATTTTCCATTAGCTAGAGAGGCATTTTATTTCCACTAGAAATGGGAGCAGACGTGAAAGCAATTAGTGTTAGTGGGTTTATGGTGACATCCCTGGAGCCAGCAAAATCCCGGAGCCAGATGTCTGTACTTCACTGGTTCCTTGTTCAGAGAACATTCGTGAGTTATTTCCACCCCTGCCCATCCCACCTCCTGCCAAAAAGGCCCAAAATATCACAGTGGGGAGAACATAATATTCCTTGAATAGCAGAAGCAGAAGGCCTGTTCTTTGGAGATGGAGAAGGCTGCCTTGGGAGTTGGGGAGGGGAAGTCGGGAGTGGCAGGAGAAATCCCCACCCAGCAAGCTCCTGGCCTGGGGACCCTGCAAACAGCTAATGACTCGGGGCCAGGACCTGAGGCAGAGATAAATGTTAGGAGTGGTGGTCTGTCAAACCCACCTTCTACTCTTTGTTACTTGCTTCTTTTTCAGCCTGCCCTGTCTCACCCCCCAAAACATATGGAATACAAAGGACAGCTGTAGAAACAATGGCACAAACAGAAACCCTGAATATCCTCCCCTCCCCTGTACCCTGGAATAATGTGGTCTTGATTCACTTGTCTGAAGCTTCAGTGTGACTGTTGTCACCACCTAGGACCACCAAAGCCCCAGAACCTGCCACTTCAATACTTTGCAACATGGGTGTTGTTTTCCTCTATGCCTCTAATTCTCCTTTTAAGGTCTTACAGTGCTTGGTTTGTCATTGGTTGTCTGTATCTCCCTGTTGAGTTTGGGAGACCCTGGCCACACGTGGCTATTGAGCACTTGAAATGTATGAGACAAAAAAAAAAAAAAAGTATGATGAAAATGATTTCTCTTTCTTTTTACTTTTTTTGTGTGGCTACTCAAAAATTTAGAATTATACATGGAGCTTGTACTTCTTGTTACACTTCTATTGGGGCAACAATGGCTAGGTTATCTTTTCAGATATTTTAGAACTTTGTATTTTATGTTTTTGAAGATACTAAAAAAGAACTTTTAAAACCTTCCCGAAACATGAAAAGTCTCTAAAAGAAAAAAAGGCTCTTCAAACCTTTGTAGGAAGAAGCTTGGTTAACCAACAAAAAGACTTCCCTTCCCAGCATTTGAGGTAGAGTCGAGAATCGTAATCACCTTCAGGAACCAGGTTATGATATAAACAAGTGGGATGGGCTTGAGGTTAGACGATATGGCACTGCAGGGCTTGTGGTTCACCGGGGCAATGTGACCTACGTTAAAAGCATCCAAATTCAAAATTGTAAAACACTAGGTGCTCCATAAGCAATGTCTTCAGGTGGAATTTGGCCTAAGGGACTCCTGCATGTTACTCTTGGAGCCTTTAATATTTGAAAACAAATTGTTGTACACAACAGAGCCCATGAAAAGTACCCCTTGCAGACAGTTCAAACCCAGCTTTGTAAGTTGGAATTTCTTTTTGAAATCTTGAAATGGCATTATTTTCAATTTAGCACCCAAGTCCACTTATAGGCTTCACTCTGTACTTACTGGGAACGTGCCTAGCAGTTAACTCACATTGAGTTCATATTCTGGGAGCTGCCAGGAGAGTGTCGCCTCATATAGGCCTCCTAACAATCCTGTGAGGATGACTGCATTTTCATTCCCATTGAGGCGCAGGGAAATCAAGCCACCCACTTGGCCATAGCAAGAAAGTGGCAGAAATGAGGTTCGAGCCCATGTATTTCAGATGCTGCTGTCAACATCTACTAATGCAAGGTCTCAAGGTTTTACTTCTGTGTTTTCTTCTAGAAGTTTTATATTTTTAGCTCTTACATTTAAGTCTTTGATCCATTTTTGAGTTAATCTTTGCACATTATGGGAGCTAAAGGTCCAGCTTCTTTCCATGTAGATGGAAAGTTGTCTATAGTTGTCTCAGTATGGCTTGTTGAAAAAAATACTGGTTTACCCATTGAATAGTCTTGGCACCCTGTTGAAAATATATTAACCCTGCATGTGAAGGTTTATTTCTGAATTCTCAGTTCTATGCTGCTGTTCAGTGATTTGCCCATCCTATTGAGTCCCACGTCAGGCTCCCTGCGTGGGGCCTGCTTCTCCCTCTGCCTGTGTCTCTGCCTCTCTCTCTTTCTCTGAATAAATAAATAAATATTTAAAAAAATGATTTGCCCATCCTTATGCCAGTACCGTGCCATCTTGATCACTATAGCTTTATAGTAAGTTTGAAATCGTGAATGACAAGCCTTCCAGCTTTGCTCTTAATATTGTTTTTACTATTCTGGGTGTCTTGTATTACCATATGAATTTTAGGATCAGCTGGCCAATTTCTACCCCAAAAAAAGGCAGCTGGAATTTTGATAGAAATTATTTTGAATCTGTAGATCAATGTGGGCAGCATTCCATCCCTAACAGTATGAAGCTTTCTGATCCGAGCTAGTATCTGTTGGTCTCTTACTTTTTTCTTTCTTTCCTTCTTTCTCTCTCCTTCCTTCCTTTCCTCCTGCTCTCTGCCTTTTGTTTTTTTCCTTTCTAAATAGCCACCATGCCACTATTGGACCCATAACGATTAACAAAATTCCCTGCTCTCATTTACTACATGGTTCAGAATCAGATTTCTTTGATTGTCTGTAAAATGCCATGTCACGGTCAGCCTTTTCAAATCAGGGTCCAAACAAGCCTTCCCCTTGTACTTGAGGTTTTTTTTTTTAAAGATTTAATTAATTAACTTATTCACGAGAGACACACAGAGAGAGGCAGAGACATAGGCAAAGGGAGAAGCAGGCTCCCTGCAGGGAGCCCAATGCGGGATTCGATCTCAGGATCCTGGGATCACAACCTGAGGTGAAGGCAGACGCTCAGCTGCTGAGCCCCCCAGGCATCCCTGTACCTGAAGTTTTATTGGTCATGTCTCCTTTCCTTCCTAACAGCCCTCTTTCTCCTTTTTTATGCCCTGAGGATTCGAATTTATATTATTAAGGCATGCTGAGCCTCTAACCACATATAGAGCTAACCCTGATAGTCAGACTATCCTCATTAAATGGATCCCTATTTCATATAAAGAAATTTGAAACCTGAAATTCTATTTTTCAGCAGGAGGGCCACTGGTCTGTACAAGTGTGTGATGCTGTGGTCAGCTCTCTGGGCACCTGTTAAGGAGAATTAATCCTTACTGAAGATATTGGACAGAACCCCATTGTTGTCTGTCCGCATCCCCAATACTTGAGCATCAATGACTGATTGTTGTAAGGACTGACAGAGAGGGCTCTTGCGCATCTCACTTTATTTAATAGGGTGGAGAGCTGGATTCCCTCAGCCCCACAGAAGAGAGGGGCTCTGTTTCCTCCCGGCTTCTCGGGCTCCCACATCTCATCCCCGGCCTCCTGTCACCAGATGTGATCATCTTTCTGTTCTTTCACGATTCTTCCCCTTCCCTTCATTTAAAATGTTGATCTGGAAGCAGGATATAAGGCTGCAATGAGGGTCAAAGCAGAGCTTACAAGTGGAAAAAAATCCTGTAAGAGTTTTCCATGGCACGTGATTCAAAACATCCCACTTTGTGTGGGTTTTTTTTTCCCTTGACATCGCTGCATTCTGACAAAATGCGTGCTCTTTTAGTCACCATATGCTTGTGGATTATTCCTCATTTATATTGTTGTGTCAGAGGAGGTCATTTGAAGTATTTCTCCATCAAGTATGGCCAGGCACCAACTTACCGATACAGAAACCACCTTAGAGCTGGAATAAGGGTCTTGGTGGTGCAGCTGCCAAGACTTCAAGCTGCTGGACCGTGGGGAGGTGAGGAGGTGAGGAGGTGAAGAGGGGTCCTGGGTGATGAGGAGATACTCAGGAATCTCAGGGCATCCACTAGGTGCCAACTCTTTAATTTTTTCTACCTCCAAAGTGCGTGTTGTGTGCTAGCTTAGTATCGGCCCAGGCATTGTGCCTGGTTCAGGGGGACAGTACTGTGTCCTTTCTAGGGCTTCCATCCTCCATAAAGTCTTTACTCTCTTTCTTTAATGTGGCAGAAGGCTGGAGGTCTCTCCTTGAAAAACAAAAATCCATATTCCCACAGTTTCATAGATTACAACCCCTTCAGGATGAAACTCAGGCAGTGCATGAACAACCGTGTGGAGGATTTTGAAAGAAAGAAAAATGGCTTGTTGGCCTTCCTGAAAGGGAGCGTGTCCTCAAAGACATTGGACACCTCTCCCTCTATCCCTCCCCCGTGCCCTCCTTCCTCCCGCAATTTCTCCCCCTCCCTCCCTCCATCTCTCCCCCATCCTACCTCTCCCCTCCTTCTGTCTCTTAGTTTTTTTTCTATTTATTGAGGTATAATTTACATATAATAAAATATGTCTTAAGTGTATAGTTGGGTGAATTAAAAAATATATACCTATGTGACACTGCCCCAATCTCAAAATGTAGAATGTCCCAATTATTTTAAAAAGTTTCCTGTGTGACCTGTGGTCCATATTCCCCTCCCAGCCCCAGCCCAGGTACCCACTGATGCACTTTCCATCATGGTAGCTTACTTTTGTCTATTGTACAGTTTGGTATAAATGGAGTCATACAGTATGTGCTCCTTTGCATATGGCTTTTTCTTTCACGCAGCATAGTATTTTTGAGATTTCTCCATATTGTTGCATGTCCGATTAGCTTATTTCTTTTCTGTTGAATATAGTCTACTTTTTGGGTATATTATACTGTCTTTGTCCACTCAGCTGCTAATGTGCATTGAGTGGTCTCTAGTTAGGGGCTACTATTTAGGGTAGCCCCTAAATAAATTAGCCCCTAAACATAAAATTTAGGTATTTAGGGTATCTAGTAGGGGCTGCCTACTATTTACTAGGGTAAATAAAACCGCATAGTGAGCATTCATATTCTGGTCTTCTGTGTAGACATATGTTTTCATTTCAGTTACATTTCTAGGAGTGGAATTTCTGGGCTTTAGGGTAGATATATGTTTTACATTATTAAAAATAATGCCTGTTTTCCAAAATGCTTGTCCAGCTGTCTCTTTTCAGTGCCTATTAACTAACACTATTAACTAGCTCATGATTTATACTAGGAGAAACCAAGAGAATGAGTGGAGTTGATTGGTGTCTGTGGCATCTTTGTCAATAGAGAGGCTTCCAAAAACGACCCTGCACCCCTGACCACCCCTCTCCGGTTCCTCTTCTGGGGCACTCTGTGCTTGGTGGCAGCCACAGGCTGGCCTGAGCCCTGAGCTGGGGGGAAAGAGAAGTCACCACTCACCAAGGGACCCCCCTGGCTGAGCAGGCGGCTGAGAGGGGCCCATTGCTCAGCAGAGCTCTGTTCTGCCTCCAGGCTTTGGGATCTCAAATTACGTCCTTTCTAAGTGCAGGAAAGCCCATTAATCAAAACTAGTATGAGTTCTCATTTCTAGTGTACAGATGAGGAAATAGGCATAGAGACATGATTAATATATGTGTAAAATACATATATGTTTGTAGATACTATGTTATATAACATTATATAATATTGTACAAGGTATAGTAGGTATTTTTTTTAAAGATTTTGTTTATTCATGAGAAACATAGAGAAGGAGAGGCAGAGACACAGGCGGAGGGAGAAGCAGGCTCCTCGCAAGGAGCCCCATGCGGGACTTGATCTCGGACTCTGGGATCATGCCCTGAGCTGAAGGCAGACGCTCAACCACTGAGCCACCCAGGTGTCCTTATAGTATATATTTTAAATATACTATTTATTTCCTTGTGTATGTGTGTGTGTGTGTGTGTATGCGTGTGTGTGTGTGTATATATATATAATATATAAAGTATTTATATGCAATGTATATTTTATATATATAGAAGGTTTATATGTAATATACAATAACAATTAACATATATTACGTAACTAACATGATACAGCTAGTTGCTGGCCACCCCAGGAATCAGACACAGCTGGGAAGGCTCCGGTGTTGGCTCTTTTCCCTAAACTATGCTTCTCAGACTTTCTTCTGATGTATTTGTTAAGAACAAAGAAAAGGGAACGCATATTTTGGGAATCAGAGGGAATATCTTAAGGACCTGGTCTCAAATCAGAAATCTCTTCTTCTTACAGTTAATGCAAAATTTGTATGTGGTTCCAGATATGCTTGTGTTCATTTTATTTATTTATTTATTTTTTGTGTTCATTTTAATATAAAATATGTTTAATATGACAAATACCCACCATTTGCTTCAATGTGGATAGAACTGGAGGCTCCACTCAATATTCATATTGAGTGAAATAAGTCAATCGGAGAAGGACAAACATTATATGGTCTCATTTATTTGGGGAATATAAAAAAATAGTGAAAGGGAATAAAGGGGAAAGGAGGAAAAATTAGTGGGAAATATCAGAAAGGGAGACAGAACATGAAAGACTCCTAACTCTGGGAAACAAACTAGGGGTGGTGGAAGGGGAGGTGGGTGGGGGGGTGGGGGTGACTGGATGACGGGCACTGAGTTGGGCACTTGACGGGATGAGCACTGGGTATTATTCTATATGTTGGCAAATTGAACACCAATAAAAAATAAATTTATAAAAAAATATGTTTAATAGAAAACTGTTTCTCCCCTCCCCAAATAGTCAAGTCAAGGGACACTCCAGGGAGATGCCATGTGGGCCATGTGTCATTCCGGACACCACTGTCTTCTCATAACTCCTGTGACTGAGTTGGTATTTGGCCAGATATATTGCCTGTTCCCCACCGCTCTCCTGTTTTGTGTTTTCTTCTAATGTGGAAGTAGCTGGAGGCAAATGTTTTGCCCTACCAGGTGGTTCACAGAGTCCCCAGGTCTCCCTTTAAGTCCGCCTCTGGGTCTCATGATACAGCACTGGCTCCCACCTTTTTGGGATATGACCGCGCTCTCCCCTGAGATAACTTAGGGTCTGGGAGTGACAGTGGAAGTAAGAAGCTATACAGGCAGTGAAAGAACAGATCAATTCTCAGAGCAAGTGGAGAGGGAGGAGCTGAGGCCTAACCTCTTTTTTTCCCTTTGTGGTCTAGCCTCCCTGGGGCCCCCATCGGTACCCTCATGGGTATTTATATGTTCTCTGTGTAAGTACTAACTGCACATATATGGGTTTATATGAACTGTGAATGTATATGTACTAACTGAACATATAAATGCTGTTCTCCAGGCTCCCAAACTCTAGAACCTACATCTGCAAGTTTAGAAAATGAAATGGGGGGCAGCCCAGGTGGCTCAGCAGTTTAGCGCCGCCTTCAGCCCAGGGCCTGATCCTGGAGTTCCAGGGTCGAGTCCCACATCGGGCTCTGTGCATGGAGCCTGCTTCTCCCTCTGCCTATGTCTCTGCCTCTTGCTCTCTCTCTCTGTCTCTCATGAATAAATAAATAAAATCTTAAAAAAAAAGGTAATGGGGAGGAGCACAGGTCACCTCCCTATGTGATAGTCATGGGTGCTCTTGTCTTTTCCCTGCACACTTGTCTCCAGATGGGCCTCTCTGTGGCTCAGAAGGTGTGGGTCCTCCAGTGAATCACTGCGCACTGTGATCACTGCCACCCAGGAGCCTTTATGTCTCCCTGGGCAGTAAGTATCCCTCCTTTGGACAGGAAGCCTGTGTATGAGGTTCCTGTGGCTGCTGTAACAAATTATCACAGACTTAGTGGCTTCAAGCAACACACAATTATTATCTGAACAGTTTTGGAGGTGAGTCTGAATTCAAGGTGCTAGCAGGGTTGTGTTCCTTCTGAAAGCTTCCGGAGAGAATCCACTCACCTTTCCAGCTTCTAGAAGCTGCCTTGACTATATTCCTTAGTGAACACTTTCTCACATCACTCTAACCTCTTGCTTTCATAACACTTTCCCTGCCACCCATTCAGATCTCATGCCTCCTTCTTATAAGGACCCTGTGATGACATTGGGCCCATCTGGATAATCCAGGATAATCTCCCCATTTCAAGATCCTTAACTTAATCACATCTGCAGAGTCCCTTATGCTTTCATACAAGGGAACATTCATGGATTCTGGGGATTAGGATGTTGACATTCAGCCTACCAGGGGACACGGAATCTTTGGCACCAGCTCCTGGGACAGACCACTTGTCCTATAGGTGACAGTGCTGCTGGTCTAGCTCTCAAACACTCAATGTGGCACTCACCTTGAGGGGTACATTTGAAAGCAGGTGGGCACTCAGACCTGAGTTCAAATTCTGACCAGTGATTGGCATTGTGACCCTTCACAGGTTCAATGTACTGGCCTCATTTTCCTCATCTGTAAAATGGGAACAGTAATCTAACTTTGCAGGGAAGAACGAAAGTAAAGCACCTAACACAGTACCTGGCAAATAGTAGGTGTTCATTAAATTATGCCTATAATCAATTTGCAGACTTTCTGGTGAGATTTATAGAAATGGGACTGATACGGTGCCTCCACCTAGTTTTCATGTTGGGTCGCCTCATGGGTATTTATAGGTTTTCTGTGTAAGTACTAACTGCACATATATGTGTTTATAAGAACTGTGAATGTATATATACTGACTGAACATATAAGTGCTGTTCTCCAGGCTCCCAAACTCTAGAACTTACGTCTGCAAGTTTAGAAAAGGTAATAAGGAGGAGCATAGTAGGATGACATTCCTTTACTGCCTTCTGTGCGCCCCTATTCACCCCAGGCTCAGTGGCTGGCATGTTTCATCCCAAGATTGGATCTCCCCAGAATGAATGAACCCCAGCTGGACCTAGAATTGTCCTGGGACCCTGGACCAGGGTAGATACAAGCCTAAGTGGAACCTCCCCAGGAAGATCCCCAGATTTACTTGCTCTTGGCTGAGAACTAACTCTAGTGAGGTTGGGGGTTGGGGGTAGCAGTATTTATGCCAAGGAGGTTTCTTTCGTTGTCAGGTAAAGACCAGGGAACTCATCAAGCCTCCCCTGTGGTGGCTTCTGGGCTCCTTATCTCTCATTTATAAGTGAGTGCTGGCAGCTGGTCACTTTACATGAGTTATGGTTAGTCGCTCCTCAGGATATTACTGGCCACATGTGACCAGTGAGGAAGTCACAGCCCTGAGCGGCTGGCTAACTCTTCTTACCTGAGTGTGTGCAGCTACCAAGGGATGGGTCTGGCATCTGTCCAACTTCTAAGCCAACCAGCCCATGACACTGCAACAGCTGAATTTCTGGATAATTCTTGACTGTATTGTATTATAATGAAAACCAAGATTCTCCTATCAGAGGCAGAGGCATGATATATGAGTTTTCTTGGGTGATTTATAGGCTTGTTACCTTGTATTCAGTGCCTCTTGGCAGGGGGCCATGCCAAAGCTGTCATGGTGCTGGAAATGTCCCTCCTCGTTGAATCTGTCTTCACCCTCCTTCCTGAAACCTAGGCCCCCCACTTCCATCCCAAGGACATAGTAATGGTTATTTGTTTCCTTTTTAAAAAAAAAATTTTTTTTTTAAGATTTTACTTATTTATTCATGACAGAGAGAGAGAGAGAGAAAGAGAGAGGCAGAGGGAGAAGCAGGCTCCATGACGTGGGACTTGATCCTGGGTCTCCAGGATCACACCCTGGGCTGAAGGTGGCATTAAACCACTGGGGCCACAGGGCCTGCCCCATCCCTTTTTTTTTTTTTTTTAAGATGTTTTAAATTTATTTGAAAGAGTGAGAGAGCAAATGCATATGCACAAGCGAGGGGAGAGAGAGGGACAAGCCCACCCTGTGCTGAGCACAGAGGCTGACACGGGGCTTGATCCCGGGACCCTGAGGTCATGACCTGAGCTGAAACCTAGTCGAACACTTAATCAACTGTGCCACCCAGGAGCCCTTATTTTTTGTCCTTTTGGAATAAAAGTTGTAATTTTACTTATTTATTTTGGAATTAGAAATGTAGTCAACCAGTTCAAAATCTGAAGCACAAAAGCAGATACATTAAAAAGCTCCCCCCCATCCCCTGCTCTGAGGCACCTATTTCCTGTGTAGGGGAAACCAGCATTACTGGTTATCAGTGTTGTCTTTCGGAGATACTTATATAAATACAAGCAAATATACTTTTGTTCTCTTCTTATATATAAATAGTAAGTGCACCATGCACTTTGTTCTGCATCTTTTTCTTTCTAACTTCTATACCATGTAGTAAGAACTTTATTTTTCCTGTGAAATGCAGAATTTAAAGTCATGAGAAAGGTGCTATTTAGTGACAAAGTAAATCTTTTAAAACCAGGCCACATGTTTGTTTATTAGCTAGCTAGCAAGCTACTTATAAGTTATTTCTTTAAGAAGTTAGGGAAGGAAAATAATGTACTGCTTGTAGAGTCCAAATGAATTGAATAAGGGATGACTCTCCACCAAAAAAATACTGTTTGGGGCAATTTTTATTTTATATGTATTTTTAGATTTATTTATTTATTTATTTTAGAGAGAGAGAGAGAGAGCGAGTGCAGAGAACAGGAGGGGAGAGGGAGAAAGAGAATTCTCGAGCAGACTCGGTGCTGAGTGTGGAGCCTGATGCAGGGCTCAATCCTAGGATCCCGAGATCAGGACCTGAGCCAAAATTAAGAGTCAGACCATTACTCAACTGAGCCACCCAGGTGCCCCTTGAGCAATTAAAAAAATTTTTTTTGAAACTCAAGTGTTGCTTGGCATTATTAAAAAGACATACTTCAGGGACACCTGGGTGGCTCAGTGGTTGAGCATCTGCCTTCGGCTCAGGACATGATCCCAGGTCCGGGGATTGAGTCCCACATCGGGCTCCCTGCATGTAGCCTACTTCTCCCTCTGTCTCTGTCTCTGTGTCTCTCATGAATAAATAAATAAAATCTTTAAAAAAATAAATAAAAAGACATACTTCAGTAAGTTTTGGGGTCACCAGATTCCAGGTAAGTGAGAGAGGAAGGAGACTGTATTTTTATGGAACCCCATTGCTCCGCCAGGGATGGAGAGTCCTGATGACACTGTGCTGGGTGGGGTCCCACTGGACTGACCATGAGTGCCTCTCCTCAGGGACAGTGAGCTGGGGAGTGCCACCGTGACAACCTGTGTCACTTCACACTACTCTTCTTCTCTGGAAAGTTCTTTGTTCCTCTGCACCCACCTCATCTGCTCACCTCCTCTCCACCAGGGTGAAATCACAGAGTCAATCAATTATCAGAGAGGACCCAGGAGCAAAACACACATGGATCAGAAGAAGCGATTTTTTTTTTTATTCGCTTGAGAGAGAGAGCGAGCATGAGTTGGAGAGGGAGAAGAGACAGAAACAGACTCTCACTGAGCAGGGGGCCTGACATGGGGCTCGATCTCAGGACCCTGAGATCATGACCTGAGCCAAAGACAGACTCTTAACCAACTGAGCCACCCAGGCACCCCAGAAGAAGTGATTCTTAATGAAGAGTCTGCACACACAGTCAGCAGAGTTGTTTTGCCCACCAGAGTGGTCCTTGGTCTGACAGATTTCAGAACCTCAAGTAGTGCCCCCACGTGCCACGGGCAAACCTATTCAACTATCTACCAAAAGCAACTGATGAGCGGCCATTTAAAAGAAATAAACTGCACCACACCCATTGGTACAACAACATCACGACCGTTATTAGTATTCACTGAGCACTCAGTATGTCCTAGAACCTATGCTGAGCTCTTACAAGCGCTCACAACCTCCCAGTCAAGTTGACATTCTAGTTATCTCCATTTTACAGATGAAGACACAGCTTAGAGGCGCAGTTACTTATCCAAATAAGCGGTGGAGCTTTGAGGTGAGACTCACTACTGGGTCTGGCTCTCCCACGTGTATCCTTCTCTACTGCAGCTTCGTTGGCAGCATCAGGAAGTTCCAGCCATGAGTACTGAAAATCCAAGTCTTTTCTTCATCCTCTGTCTTCAAAGAAACAAAAACATCTAATGTTCACCATCTTTTGTAAAATAACTCTTTATATCCTTGAAAACTAGAGTAAGTATCCTTTCAACATTCTCTCCTCTGGACTTCTTTTCTTCCCTTGTGTTCATTTTAAGCAACACAGATTTGTGGAAGATGGTCATCACGCTAGGCCATTGGAGGACACCGAGAAGTAGATATGATATGGTCTGATTATTCAAAAGGGTTTCACCATCTGGTTACTGAAGACTGCCTCTTAGTAAGCACCGACTCTGCTGGGTGCTATAAGTAGCTTCCACGCATTGCCTCATTTCCCCATCATAACAACCTCTTGAGGTAGATACTATGGTTCTCTCTCTTTTATATAAACCAGAAATAAACAGAAGTTCGGAAAGTTTGGGAGACCTTGCTCACCGTTACGGAGTTCACAGGTGGCTTGGAGCTCCAATACCATAGATGAAAATATGATCAAATTCCATATGTTTATAGAAGAAGACTCAGAAAGTATACCTGACTCAGGTAGCAAGGATTAGAAAAGGAGAGATACCTGAGGCTCGGAGTCCCCAGGGAAGATATCCCAGGGGAAATGGGACTGTGGTTGGGCCTTGGATGGGCATTGACATAATACGGACTGCAGAGGAAGGAGCAAAGGGATGAGATGGGAAAGTGTGCGGTGAGGCTGAACCTGCTGGAACTTGAGGACTTAACAGCAGGAAAGCGGAGAAACCCTTTGAAGAAATAAATCATGGCCAGTGCATGGAAAGTCTCAAATGGCATGCAGTGGGCAGTGGCAGATGAAGTTTCTAAACAGGAGGGGTGTGTGTGTGTGTGTGTGTGTGTGTGTGTGTGTACTCTATCAATGTTTGGAGGAGATTAATAGATAGATTGGAAAGAGGTGTTGGGCATTTTAAAAGACTCACTATTAACACTGTGGACCTTGAGAAGAATTGATTGCATATCAACAGTTGGCAAAAGTGTGTCTGTTTGAATTTCGCGGTGAGTTGTTTACATTTCCAGTTGCTGAGATTTTTTTTTTCTGAGCAGTTTTTCATATGAACTTCTTTCTTTCCTACTCATTCAGCCTAAAGGTGTGTGTGTGTGTGTGTGATAGAAGGTGGGTAGCGTGTGCTTCCCAATGTGTTTTGAAGTGTTTTCACATCCCCGCCTTCCCTGAATGGTACCTTCTAGAATGGCTACTGTGCTTTCCTCTCTTGAGGCTATGGGAGGGCCAGCTGGTGGCACCGTTGGTAACACTGACAAGGCTTCAGAGCCCCTCTGGTCCCCTCATCTCCTCTCTACTCCAACACCCCCAAATAAACGCATATTGGCCGTTTAGATAGCAAGGCAGTGTGGAGAGGATAAATCATGGAACGTTATACTTGAAGGACCCTATAGAACGTTGAGTCTAAACACTAGCTGTCACTCTTCTCTCTGATGTGCTTTATTATAAAAGGAAATGGTCAGATAATCTTGGGATTGTGTCACACTATGGATTCATTAGAGATTCATGGAACATGAACAGTGCAAAGAAGAACTAATACTAGCGAAGACTTTTTTTTATGGAGACGGTACTTGCAACCTCAGTTTATTGCGTGTGCCTTTGTGACTGGGTACTTAAAATTACTTTTAAAAAACCATCAAAACAAGCATATGAGGCAAAGGTGGTCATTGGCAGGACTGCAAAGCATGAGATGGAGGCTGGCAGTGGGGGTGGAACACAGAATCAAAACCATTTTAACATTTTTAGCAAGCGCTTCCCAAACTCCTTGACCTTGGAGTCATTTTCTGGTGCACGACCCGGCAGTGAACACCCAGTAGGACTGGTGTTCCTTGGACGCACTTTGGGAAATGTTGCTTTAGCTCAGTCCCGTCCTTTGCAGATGAGCAAACAGTGGCAGAGTTGGGGCTGGGACATGGGAACAGAGGTCCACATAAAGTCCCGACCGCTGTCATGGACTCAGACCCATGCATACTGATTACTCAACCTCAGATGGCAGAGGTGTTTGTTGAGGTGAACGCTGCCCCCTTGAAAACCACCAGGGAGAGCAGCAGAATGAGGAGTGTTTGGGGGGAATAGAGCTCCCTGGCAGGCAGGTGGATTGCCAAGAGCAGATTCTGTTGGGCGAATGCCGCTTCTGCACAGTTTTAAAGAAAATTCTCTGAACTCTTTCTGTTTCTAGTGGTGCTTTTAGGTTGCTGATATCATCTGCAGTTTATTGGGATTGGAGCCCTGTGGGAGCAGGTGCCTGGGTGGGTCTGCTCCTCCCTTGAGATACCCACACAGAAGACTGGCACACGCCGGAGATTAGAATGTCAGCCTCACACTGGACCCACAACTCCTCTGCTCTGGCAGCGGGATGCAGCTGTTGCTAAGCGACCAGTTTATCTCCTGGTCAGCAGATAGAGGAGCAGGCAAGCAACTCCTGCTCTGGAGAGTTCCAGCCGTGAGAAACCAGCTTGGGGGGTGGGGGGCGGTGGGAGCTGGCACTTGAACTCTGCAGCTGCCCACCAGCAATGACCCTCCCCTGCTTGCTGAGCGCCCCTCCTTCCCTGGAGGTGTGGGTAGAGGGAGACTTTGGAGACTGGAGGGAGTGATGTAGATCAATCCCACGCAAAAATGGATGGAGCTTAAATAAAATAATCCCAACCTCTGGGCAAAGAAATCTCCTTATCAGAGGAGTTTAAAGTGGTTTATCCTGAAATGCTGTATCTTCATTTGTATTCAAAGCCCTTAAGAGGCAGTTGATTATTTTACTTTGCATCAGAGAGCTCAGAAAATTGTATTTATTTGCTAGGGCCCAGCAGGTGTTTTATGCATCTCTGACCCCCAGCTGGTGGGACCTGTGAGCTGGAGTGTAATCACCCCATAATCACTTACACCTCGCTAGACCTCTGTGGATGTTTAAGGGCTTCTCACGGCTGGGTTCAGTCTTTTATCGTCAATTGTGAACAAGTGCTAAAAAGTATCTACAGCAAGCCAGGTACCTTGCTGAGGGCAAATCAAAGTATTGACCAATACAATACTTTGGCTCCTACCTTTACAGAATTTATAATTATGAGTGAGAGGAGGGAGTTCACAGAATGTTCTAGAACAGAAGTTCCCAAACACCCTCCATTCACAACATCTTTAGTGTCTCAGTACTTTTTCATGGTGCTCCTAGGACAATAGAAAGACCTAGCAGTTTAGTAAATCCAAATAATAAGCATTTATGTTCTAACATGCAGGATACTTGAAAAAAAAACACATAAATTGAAAGAATGATAGCATTTGTGTTTCGTTCTTAAATAATCAGAACGAATTGTAATGGTATAGGTGTGCCTTTTGGGCACTGTGCAACTTCTCAAACCTTGGAGGCAAAATACAACCGCTCTCTTCTCTGTCCAACCTGGATTTTTGCCTGGTACTTCTGTTTGTTTTATTTTCATTGCAGCAATTGCCAAAAACCAAGCTGCTTAGAGATTGGGTGTTATTGAAAGGAATGCATGCAATCCAATATTGAAACTGAATTTCCTTGATCCAGTGGTTCCTGTAATGTCCAGTAGGTGCGAAGTACAACTATATGTTCCTCAAATATTTAAAATACACTGCAGTGCCCCCTGTGAGCTCCCTGTGGGGCCTCGGGACACCTTGGGTGCCGAGGCATTCAGGTTGGGAACCATGGTTCTAAAGCGTGGAAAGTAGTCGTGGAAAATACACAAGCAGGTTGAGGCCAGGGCACCTCCTCCTGTTTTTTCCCCAGGAGGCTTTAAGTAAATGTTTGCAGCTGAACGAAAAGTTACGTGAAAATCTGTGATTACAACTTGATTCCTATGTAGTCATGTTTTGCTGCCTGTCAAATTGCATTTAGAATCGCAACGTATTATTCAAGATGAGCCACTGATACACGGAACCAGAATATGTGGATTCGAATCCCGGCTCTGTCACTTACTAGTGTATGAATTTGGGTACTGACTCATCATGGTTTGTGGAATGGGAATGGCAGTGACCTCCAGGGTCATTGGGACGAGTGTAACTGTACTTTGCTGGGTGCTTGGTACATGGCAATGCTTCGACCCATAAGTGTTAGTTCTATTATTCTTCTTACTCCTGGGGTGCATGTAGACTTCAGTGTGATTGAGCATGAGATGCTTTTCACAGGATGAGGTGCTCGGGCTAGGAGGGTGGGTGAGGGCTCAGGTGGAGGACAGGACCCTACCAAGGGGGAAGGGGACGAGCCACAGTGAGGCCCCTTGGCAGATGCTGGCTCTGCTCTCAGAGGGCCTGAAAGGCGCAAGAACTGCTCCCCGGGCACAGACACCAGTCATAACTGCTCCAACACCCTCCCCAGTGTGGGACACAGCCCACCAAGCCTGGTCTCTGTCCTCGTTCTCTATGTCTGGTGCACCCTTAGGGCATCGCTGTGTCTAAGTCATCCGGGCATCTCCCCGCATACTCAACCCTAGTCCTGTACAAGTCTGATGCATGCCCGGGTGCTCAGGAGCACCAGGCCAGACTTGTTCCAGCACTGTGCCCATGCAGACCCCTCTCCTGGGAGTGAAGAGTCCCTTCCATGCAGGAGCATCCTCAGGATGTATCTGGAGCCATGACAGCCTTGCTGGGACTCTTTCCCCTGGGGCTGAAGCCTTTAGAGCTTTGGTTACTTGTGTGTCTGTATCTCAGCCCCCTCCAGGGCCTCACAGTATTAGCCCATTTCCTCAATTGTAAAATGGGGCTACTGCCACCTGACATCATCAAGCAAGCCAAGGGCTTTCCAGTCTCTCAGGCTTTCAACTAGTATCGCTGGGACAAACATAGATCTAGGTGTGCCCAGTTTTCTGAAACTACCTGCCAACTAGGATTCTTTCTTTTAAAAAGAGTCTACATTGTTTGCAAATTGTTGCCCCCCCAAAAAAAAAATTTGAAGGCTCACCCTAGCTAGTGCCTGTGGCGGCAGAATGACTGGGCTCCGCTCCCAATGAGCAGTTTCCAGTTTTTGGCCTCAGCAGACAGGGCTTGCTGGAACTGTCATCAGCTATGCGCAGGGGGTTGTCATCTGGTCCCAGGATGAGAAACTAAGGACTGTCCCTTTAAGAGAGAAGGGTGGAGGAGGGAAGAAATTGGCTGGCCTCTGGATCTCTGTGTTCAGTGAGGTGCTGTGTAAACTGACCCTCCCCACCCCCATCCCCACCTCCCTAACAGCCTCCTCCCTCAATCTTGCCCATTGCCAAGGTTCTGGGCTCTGTAGACAGGATCCTGCTCCTCGCCGTGATGTTAGCCCAGATCTGTCAAAATATTAGCTACAACCAAGGTGAGGTTTGGTTCTCAGGAAGGAGGGGTTCTCATTTGCAGCCTTCCATCACTAGCTGAGCTTCAGTTATTTGTTAGGAGCAGCTAATAAGGTGCACAGCTAAATGTCTCAGTGTGTCTTTGCTTTTTGCATTTTCCCAGTCTTGACCCCTGTTGCCACCCCATACAGCCGGTAATGCTAACAGAAGCCCCTGCCTGGGGTGTATGGAGTGACTCAGCACCCCAACCCAGTGCCTGTAGGCTCTGCATTTTGTTTTCATTCCTGGGAGCATCTAGTATCCAGCCCAGCGATTCCAGATAGGGAGTGCATCCACAGGTTTGCTTTTTAGGTTTCCTGTTTCACTAACCCATGTCAGCAGTAACTTTCTTCTTGTAATAGGCTATTTCTTCCAGCAGACTTCCCTTTATGCTGTTTGTGTCATGCTGTCAGCGGTCTTATAAAGCTGCCAGGGCCAGATATCAGCTCCATTTCAAAGATGGTTTTCACACATTGAATTGGTGGCAGAGCCGGACTTGAACCCATTTCAATTCCAAGTCTTGCTATCGACCCACCGCCTCCCCCCGCACCCCACTGCCATGCAGTAATGTCCCTCCTGCCCAACTTGTTCATTCTTGTAGCTCTAGGAGCTGACATGAGCAGTTTTTAGTTGGATCCATTGTTGATCTCAGTTGATCTCATTCACGAGTACTCTTTATGTGGTGGGGCAGTTGTCCACCTGTCATTTCATCCTCAAAACAACCTTGTGAAGGTATTACTGTTCCAATTTTATAGATAAGGGAACCGAGTTTCCTCAGTGTCAAATGGCGTAGGTCACACAGTTCCACATGCTGGAATCAGAACTTGTTTTTTTAAAAAAACGATTTTATTTATTTATATGCAAGAGAGCCAGCAAGCGAGAGAGAGCACAAGTGGAGGGGAAGGGCAGAGGGAGAAGGAGAAGCAGGCTCCCTGCTTAGCAGGGAGCCTGATGTGGGACTCGATTCTAGGACCCTGAGATCATAACCTGAGCCAAAGGCAGATGCTTAACCTGTTGAGCTACCCCAGTGCCCTAGAAGCAGAACTTTAAAACACATCACCCTACTACCCTCATTCCACTTCCATTTCCAACAAACACCACTGGATCTTAGGGTCCTTTATTAATAGGTACTCACTGGTTCTGCCGCACTCTAATCAGTCTTTTCAAAAAGGGGTCCAGAAAGCTTGTAAACCTTGTACTGGACAAGCATTTTAGTGGAAAACAACAGAAACTACCTGACTGATTTTAGCAGAATAGAATTTCTTGAAAGGAGATTATTAGTTCATCACAGAAATGTGAGGCAGGCTGAGAAAGTAGGCTTGGAAAACAAAAGGGACAAAGGAAGTCTTGGCAGCTGGAATCCCAATCTAATTCACGCCAGAGAACCCAGCCAACATGGATGGACCCTGTTGCTTTCTCGATGGTGCTGGCTCTGGACCATAGGTGTCCTCATTGGAATCACTGCCACCGCATCCCTTGGAAACTGGCTATCACCACCCCCCACTGCCAGCATGGATTCTCCATCCTCCTCCTTTCTTATGAACCAAACCCAGGCAGGATCCCTGGTCAGCCAAACCCAGGTGTGTGCCCATGCCTTTTCTGCAAAGGCTGCTGGGAAAGCATGCCCCTGGCTTGGCTTCCATAGTACGGGAGAAGTCTTCCCTCCCACCAAGACTCACACATGGTGAGAAATTTCCCAGATAGAACAAGGAGATTCAGATGTTAGGCAGCCCTGAAAACTGCAAGTCTCCACTACCCACCGTACCCCAAGCACAGTCACCTAATTATAGGTTCCTCTCTGTCTCTAACCGCCACCACCTTCCCATCACGCCCCACATCTTGTCACAGCCCTGCTCTAAGATAGCATAGGTGAAAGTGCTCGGGGGAAGTGGTTTGTTAATGATTATCCTGATTAACAAACCTTATCCAGATCTGCTTTGCCTCCTGGCTGTGCCAGGGCGTTATTGCTGTTGTCTTGCCACATCCGCAGGAGCACTGTGTTAGAACTGAAGATCCTTTCCAGGGCTCTGGCAGAGGGGGTCAGGTCCATGGTTTCCTTGTGAGGAAGCCCAGAGCACTGGTCTACCTTCCTCTCCGGGGCAGGTTTTGACCTCACTGAGCTGCATATTCCCCCTGAGGATCTGCCCTCCTGGGCTTCACGGGGCAGTGAAGTGGTGGTAGTGTGGCCTTGCTGTCATTCTGCTGCTGGCACATGCTTCTGCTGCTGCAGCAAGCACCTTGCTGCCCATTCCTTTGGCCATCTGGTGGCCGCCTGCATGCACAGGGCTGTAGCCCTTGCAGGGCTTCCTGTGTTCAGCTGTGGGAACCTTGTCCCCACCGCCACCAGTTTCCCCAGCCTCTCTCCTTCCTGACTGTCCTCTTTCCGTTGCTCTGGGCTCACTGCCCCAGATGTGGAGCAACTGGACACCGGCCTTGCCAGGATGGCAAGCACTGTGGTCCAGTGTTGAGCCCCCAGCCCTTTGCTTCCCACTTATCCCCCTCAAGCACTGGCCTTGGCGCCTCCCCACCCCCACCCCCACCTCCGCCGCCTTCCCAAATCACTTCGGGACTCCATGCTGGGGTCCAGTGTGGTCCAGTGTGCTGGGGCTTCTTTATTAATGCATCTGGTAGCTCCGAGGCTCAGGCATTGAATCCTGCTGCTCCCCTTCCACTTGCAGTGGTTCCTTAGGTGTAAAGTAGAAAACCTAGGGCTTGGGGAACACAGAACTGAATCTGTAGTGGGGACTTGTCACCTCTCTGTGATCCTGGGCCATCCTAGTCTCTCTGAGCCTCAATGACCTGTTTGGGACAAACGGGGATAATGGTGCCCATGCCGGCGTGATGCCTAACTGAGCCGCCGAGCACCCAGCGGGTGCAAGACCATTTCAGCTCCTCTTCCCTTCCTCGTGCTCATTTCAGCCCCCGAGACCTGGACCGCCACCCTGCCCAGCGCTGTTCCTATTACGGCTGCCTACAGGGAGCCCTGAATTGGGGACACAATCTCCAAGGTAACAAGGAGACTAATAATAGATTTTTAAAGCTTAGAGTACCTCACCGAGGCTTCTGATGCAGTAAAAATTACCGAGAGAACACAGAAACAGAGGTTGATTTGAAAGGCATGTCAGCACGTGTCTGGGGTACTTTAATGTCGGGAGAGTACATGAGCGTCTTCCTCCTGGCAGGACTTTTTTTCTAGAGCTCATGTGCCCATGGACGAAGGGCAGTGGTGTAATTTAAGATGACCTTTGCTCCCTGGTGTCCTTCCTGTGATTAGTTATACGGCCAAAGGGAAATGATCTGGGTGGGTCCTAATGCAATAACAGGAACCCTTGAGAGACAGAGTTCCCGGTAGCTGGTGACAAAAGAGGAAGTCAAGAGAGATTCCAGTGTGGGAAGGACTGACTTGCATCTACCATCACTGGACTGCATGTGGCCCAGCACCTGAGGAATGCAGGTGCTTCTAGAAGCTGAACAGCCAGCAAGGCAACCAGTACAGAACCTCAGGCCCTTAGCTCCAAAGCCCTGAACTCCACCAATAACTTTGTGAACTTGGAAGCACATTCTTCCCCGAGTGGCTTTGTGAAACCCTGAGAAGAGACCCAGCTGAGCCTGCCCAGCTTCTGATCCAGGGCTCTGAAAGATAATAAATGGGCACTGGGTCAAGCTGCTCCGTTGTTGGTAGTTTGGTATGGCAGCAGTAGAAATCTAATGTAGCCGTTCACTAGGGACTGGCAGGGAGATGTGTGCACCACCCAGCTATGGAAGCCACGATTCCGCTCCAGCTGGTTGTTGTCCTGCAGGAGGCTCTGGGGGAAGAAACCCAATGTTTCTGGATCTTTCTGTTGTTGAAGAGAGGCCAAAAACTTAGGCTGTGTGAAGTATCCTGATTAAAAAAAAAAAAAAAATCACTGGGTAAGTGTGGGTAGCTATGATTCCTTCACTAAAGAGTTTGTCTTGAATGGAGACTTTTTGGGTTGTTTGAGAAGTTGCCTAAAGTCTACCGTCTTGTGTACTATATGCACAGTGAGGATGGTGTGTCTCTGGAGAGCATTGACTCAAAAATTGACCATTCGGGTCTGAGGCTTTGGAGAGGACGGTGTAGGGACTTGGGGAGATAATGTGGAACTTCCCACCTGTGGGATGTGTGATGAAAGTTCATACTACTATATCATTCTAGGCTCCCATCCTGCTAGCTGGGTGGGTAGGGAATGGAATTATAGGGCAATCCAGTAAACTTGCCCAACCCAATCATTTACATTTTAAGTAGCTCAGTATCTTTTTGATGACTCTGGTGACCCAATTGCTCAGCCTTCTGCGTGTCCCCTGTCACTGCAGAACATGGCTGCTTCTATAGGGAAAGCGTGGCTCACATGCACTGCCTGCATCCAGGTGGTATCCTCTGAATTCTGACTTGTCCAGGTGTGGAATAGTGGTGCAGGCTCTAGAGGGGCTGTTCCAGGCTACTCCCTGGAAGAAGGACCACTAAGATGCAGTGGGTGTCATTTGACTACTTGGGACCAGCCATAGCAGGACTCCACCGGTGAGCCCGTAGCCTGGCTGTTTTCCTGTGTCCCTAAGTCCCTGACCCCTGCAGCCCTTCCACCCAACCCCAGGCCTCTGTTCTCCCATGGGCTCTCCCACTGCCTCCTGCCCCTCACATTGGGGTCTGTATGTGCCACCTACAGGCAGGGAAGGGCTGCCTTAGGCCTGTCTATTGGGGGGTGGGGGCAGGCTTGCCACTAGCCTAGAAGGTGTCTCTTTCCCAAGCACCTACCTACCTGCTGTTGATCTCCCCTGGGCTAGAAGTGGCCAGCTTTTTCTTTTTTCTTTTCTCTTCTACGGAATGCCCAGAAAGGGGCTGGCTAGTGACTTCCCAACATTATGTTCACTGTCAACACCTACGGGCCATAGTGATGCAGATGGGTGCCCAAAATGAAAGGTATTTCAGGAGTACTGTCCTGCTCTGGATATCCCTGCTCTTATGGGCTCAGATGCACGTGAAACAGTCTGAGAAAATCCAACTACTGGTAGGGATTCCTCTGGAAAAGGAGGCTTCAGACCACAGCCCTGAGTAGTGATGGGGGAACCCATAAAAAGGGTTGGTAGGGTAGGGGCTAGCCTCTCAGGGCTGGTTGGATAGAGAAAAACCACTTGAACCTTGAATTCAGTTCAATGTCAAGTCCCATCAGTGTCAGCTGTGCTGGTTTCCTTTCTGTGGTTGTTCGCCTCTCTGAGAGCCCACCAGTCAGGGGCCTTGACAGGAGGAACTGAATGCAGGTCACACCCTGACCCATTTCCATGTCAGGTCTGAGACTAGAATGGAAACTTAACCATGGTGCTCTGGAGCTTTTGGCCTGTCATCCATTTGAGCAGTAGGCACCCCTACCCCCAGGGCCCTGGTTTTTGATTCCCACCATGGTCAGCTATATGGTTCTCCCTTGAGCCCTCCTGAGATGCCATGTGTTACAGGCATTGCACACATGTGCACGGACATGTGTTGCCAGTGGCATTGGGAACACATATCGGGGAGGTGAATGCCACCTCTGCATGTTGTATATAATTCAGATACAAGAACAACTGAGTCAGTCTTAAGACAAGGGTGTTCGGAAGGTAGTAGGAGTGTAAAAGTGAATACCAGGTTTGCTCTAAAGCCCAGCAATCTGAGCTCAAATCCCAGCCATTGATTTGTAGAAGTGTGGGCAAGTTATTTGTCCTCTTTGAGGCTCAGTTTCCACATCTGGGAGATGGGGACAATATTAGTACCTGCCTCAAGGGGTTGTGTACACTAAAAAAAAAAAAAAAAATAGAGTGCGCGTAAAATGCTCAGCCTCTTCTGGCATAAGTGCTTAACAGATGGCTGGGGACCCTGGGTGGTGCAGTGGGTTAAGCGACTCTTTTTTTTTTTCTTCAAGATTTTATTTATTTATTCATGAGAGAGAGAGGCAGAGACATAGGCAGAGGGAGAACTTGATCCCAGGACCCTGGGATCACAACCTGAGCCAAAGGGAGATGCTCAATCACTGAGCCATTCCAGGTTAAGTGACTCTTGATATTGGCTCAGGTCATGATCTCAGAATCATGGGCTCGGGCCCTGTATTGGGCTTCATGCTCCACAGGGAGTCTGCTTGAGATTGTCTCTCACTGCTTCTCCCCCTGCTTGTGCGTTCTCTCTCTCTCTCTTAAAAACAAAACAAAAAAAAAGATTTACTTAAAGTACGTCATTATTGTTATGGACAGACCAGATTAGTGGTTTGAGTTGGGAAGCTGTTTGTCAGGAACTCTCATGGGGATTGAAGATGAGGGGATTTCTCCAAAGGACCTCTCTTCCTAATTTATAAGGAAGAAGGACCAGAGGGCACAGAGTGGGGTTTCAGCACCATCCCTGCTGGTGCTGAAAGAAACATTCTCAGCTGAAAGAAAATTGTGTGTGTGGGGGGTAGTGGGGGGGGGGCGGATTGGGAGGGCAGAGGCACCGAAGATGCCAACCCCGAGGGAAGAAAGGAGGGCAGAGTCGGAGCTGAGACACATGCAGTGTCGCCAGGAGTGAGTGAAACCCATGGGGAGCATGGAAGGAAGGGTTGTACGTAGCCTAGTTTGTTCAGATGCTTAATTCCTTTAAAACCAGAGATTTCTTTACTTTGCCTTCATTTTTGCTTTCCCTCTAGACTCCAGTTCTGCTTGATTTCCTTTGAGTCATAAAATCTCTTAAGGTGCTAATGGATCTCTCAGAAAATTAAATATCAGGATATGTACATACAATTTCCAATTTTAGTGGTTTCTCAAATCTTAGGTTAAACACTCTGGTTTTCAACCGTTTTCTAAATGGAACCCAAAGCTTCTGAATAGTCATTCAGATAAACTCTTTTTTAAAAAAGAAATTATTTAGGAATGCTTGGGTGGCTCAGTGGTTGAGCATCTGCCTTTGGCTCAGGTCATGATCCCAGGGTCCTGGGATCGAGTCTTACATCAGGCTCCTCGGAGGGAGCCCGCTTCTACCTCTGCCTATGTCTCTGCCTCTCTCTCTCTCTCATGAATAAATAAATAAAACCTTTAGGAAAAAATAAGGATAAATAAATTTATTTATTAGAGCGAGGAAGAGAGAGCACAAGGAAGGGGGAGGGGCTGAGGGAGAAGGAGAGAGAGAAGCCGACTCCGCACTGAGCATGGAGCCCGATGCGGGATTTGATCTTACGCCTCTGAGATCATGGCCTGAGCTGAAATCAAAAGTCAGAGACGTAACTGACTGACCCACCCAGGTGCCCCTCAGGGAAACTCTTACACATACTTCAGAACCCTGCTCAAATGTCCCATCTTCGGCAGAGCTTCCTACCCCACCCAGGTCAGTTGGGCAGCCCTTCTTGCTCTCACTGCTTCTCCCCCTGTTAGATCCCATCATGTATAAGATACTGTAATCCCTCATTTCTGGGTAGTCCTCTCTACTAGACTGAGAGCTCCTATCCATCTCTTGCACTCATTTTTCAGTCCCCGTGCTAGGAAACGTCAGCAGAATAGAGTATGAATGAAGACGATGAGTTCCCTGCCTGAATTGCACAGAAATATTTTCCACCTCCTGTGAATGGGAGGAAGAACTAGGAGGCTGTATGTGATGGGGCTCCGTGTGGGAGTCCTGCCAACATGCCCGGACCTCTGTGAGCCAGCCTGGAGGACCAGCAGCCACTTTGGCTTTCAGAAGATAAGGTGCTGTCAACACAAGTGGCATAATCAGAGGGGGGAAGGTAGCATTGGCCTCATAGATTTGCACCATCGATTAGATAAGGGAGTGTGTAATTGGCAATGTGCTGTCAAGGAAGCGTGCTTTGAAGTTTCAGGCTGATTGTGCTAGGGGATGGCTGTGTCCTCGGGGTGGCCGGGTGGCACCTGCACACTCCAGGTGCCCAGGGATAACCTACTTGATCAGGGGCAGGAAAGGGTAGCTGCTCTTTGGGACAGCAGACGGCTTGTGTTTTTCCCTAGAGGTGTCGCTGGGAAGTCCCTGGCCTCTTGCTCCTTGGGGGGCTCATCTGAATGGAGTGTCAGCCCCTACAAAAGCTCTGATCTGGCACGCCTGGGTGGCTCAGCGTTTGAGCGTCTGCCTTCAGGATCGAGTCCCACATCAGGCTCCTTGCATGGGGCCTGCTTCTCCCTCTGCCTGTGTCTCTGCCTCTCTTTCTCTCTCTCTCTGTGTCTCTCATGAATAAACAAATAAAATCTTAAAAAAAAAAAAAAAGAAAAGAAAAAGAAAAGAAAAAGAAAAAGCTCTGATCTCTGGAAAGAAATGTGGGCCCGAACTTGAGTTTGGAGAGTGGGGGCACAGCTGCCTGGAAGTGACTTAGGATCTCCTGGTTGGAAACCCGTCCTCTGCAGCACGAACCCCTCCTGAGGGCTGTGGATACTGTGGCTCATTACAGAAAACACACGCAGCAGGCTGTGGAGGGAGGGAGCCGGTTTCCTGTTTCCCCATGAGAGATCTCAGGAGGGCAGTAAAACTCCTTCTGGAATTATTTCATTTAAAAGCTTCTGACGAAGAGCAGGCACACGGTCTTGCATGTTGCTCTTTCAACTTCCAGAATTTTCCCACTGATCTCACTTCCTCCCCTCCTTCAGCTCCCTGATAGAGGTAAGGAAGGGTCCTAGGCCTCCCATTGTATGGACAAGGGAGCTCTCACTTTCTTCCCTGACAAGGGATCCTCCCTTGAAAAATTGTTTGTTCCAGCCCAAGGTGCTGTTGGGACAGACAGCATTTCCTATCTTCCCTCCTAAGTTTTTTGGTTGGCTAAAAATTAAATTGACGTAAGACAGACGTACAGGAGAAAAGCAAATTTCTTACACACGGGAGCCCCCATTAAAATATGGGACTCCCTGGCAGCCAGCTAATTGAGGCTTATGGATCGTAACCGAGCCGAGGAGAAGAGGACAGGAGTCTGGGGCTTCAAAGGGGAGAATGAAGACATTTCACAGGAAGATGAGAAAAGGCAAGTGTTTAATAGACAAATGCTTGCCAGGCCATGCAGATAAACCTTTCTGATATAAAAAGTTATCACTGCTAATAACTCTCTTCCTGGTTACAGCCCCTCTATCTGAATTCTTTCAGGCAGTTAAGGGGGAGGTAAAAAGCCTCCTCTTAGGTCTGCTGGGTCCTGATTGTCTTCAATCTCGAAATAATCCACATGCCAGGGTGGTAACATTCTGGGGCAATGTATTCCCCTCCCCTCAAGCCCCAAAAGACGAAGAAGCTTAGGCTCTTTGTGCAAAAGCATAAATGGTCTACAGTGGAGGCAGGCTCTGAAGACCTCCTCACAATGCCAGGGCAGTCCTGATGTGTTCGCTGCCACCCACCCGGAGTCACAGTGCACTGCCTTGACACATGTGGCGAGATGCCAAGGCATCCATTTCTGGGCACAGGGGCAGATCCCTCGGTGGAGATAGCCAAGCAGACGGTGATGGTATCATGGGTCAGATCACATCCCCAGGGGAAGGGGGCGGGAAGCAGCAGGGTGGCCACAGACACCATAGTCCCCAGATGCCCAGAAAGCTCCTGCTGTTCCTTTATGTCACTGTGAGCACCAGTGGGCGTCACTAAAACTCTCCCAACTGCTTGGGAAAAGGTTTGGGGCTTGGCAAAACACAAAACACCCTTTCTTTCTCAGTCATGTCATATTTTATCTCTGCTTTCCATTTTGCATGGCCTGTTTATTTGGAGTGAAATTGAATCCATATGTTTCAAGTCCTTGATTTGTCTTGATCCTCTGCAGCATGATTTCCTTTAAGATGACATGGGGTCCCAGAGATGTGGATCCTTGGCCTTAGAAGGAGGACACCACATCTTGCCACAAGAGAGTATAAGCTCCTAAGGGAGCATGTTTGGCCTTCTGGTAAAGCCCTCCCAGAAGTGAGACTCCTCTGAGGGTCTGCAGAGCGGGGACCAGGGTCATATTCTTCCCCTCGTGGTTCCCCATTAGGAAGCAGCCGTTGGCTGTTTGGGGGCAGGAAGAGAAAGGGGACTTCTGTCTCTCCCTGAGCTTTTCTCCCTGAGAAATGGAGTCTTTCAGCTCCTGTCACCCTGGTGGTATCCATTTACCTTCATATCAAAGGAACACCAGAGTCGTGTGCTTCTTAGGGAGCAGTACAAGACTTGGGCCCCACTTGTTATTTCCTTTTCAGCACAAAATAGAGAAGGACAAAAAAAAAAAAAAAAAAAAAAAAAAGGCTTTTCTCTAAAGAGGCTTTTCTAGCACTTTTTCATGGAATGGCATTGTGCTACAAGACACCTGAAAATCACAAAGATACCAAAGACCCGTGGTATTTTCTGAAGAGCCAGACCAAAGCCCAGGCTGACAGAGGCGATTTGGAAGGCAGGTATTTATGTGCTGTCTTTGGAAGAAACCCAGCATGTATTCAGTGGCATCTGACACACCCAGGATTGTTGAGGGTGTCAACCGTGTACCCAGACAACGGAAGTTCCCTTTCCACTGCATGTGATTTTAGGAGTGAGGGGATGCTCTGTGCCGCACTCATGTACTTACACACACCTGCACACACCCCGATGCACACTCACTGTGTCTGATGACTGGAAGTCTACAATTAGAATTATATTCCTTTAAGTACAAACTTTTAGCTATAATAGGAGTGAGGTCTGAGGATCTTATGTACACATGGTGTTTATCCCTGATAACATTGTATTGTGTAATTGAAATTTGCTAAGAGGGTAGAACACCTAAATGTTCTCTTGCACACACAAAAAGATCAACACGAGAGGTTAAACAGATGGTGGAAATACTTAAACAGTGCATACGTATATCAAATAACCGTGATGTATACTTTAAATATCTTGCAATTTTAGGGGCACCTGGGTGGGCTCAGTTGGTTAAGTGTCCGACTCCTGGTATCAGCTCAGGTCGTCAGGGTCATGAGATTGAGCCCTACGTCAGGCAGTGGGGAGTCTGCTTGAGATTTTCTCTCTCTCCCTCTCCCTCTGCCCCTGTCCCCTAAAATAAATGAATAAAAACTTTTTTAAAAATAAAAAAAAATCTGGGACACATGGGTGGCTCAGCAGTTGAGCGTCTCTCTTTGGCTCAGAATGTGATCCCGGGATCCAGGATCGAGTCCCCCATCGGGCTCCCCGCAGGGAGCCTGCTTCTCCCTCTGCCTGTGTCTCTGCCTCTCTCTGTGTGTCACTCATGAATAAATAAATAAAATCTTTAAATTTAAAAAAAAAAATGAAAAAATCTTAAAATTTTACACGTCAATTATATCTCAGTAAATCTGAAATAAAACAAAAATCGGAAAAACCAAATAAGCAAGCTTTGTTCTACTTTTTGTTAAGTAGAATTGTATTTCTTTGGCCTAAGCCCTTTGTTCTTGTTAAACTGCTAAGGACCTCGGAGTTTCAGGTTCTGGGCATTTTGATGGGGAGAAGCTGAGAAAGAGGACCTGAGGATTTATGGGGCTCCAGAGGGTGCTTTGCAGAAGTCCTACCAAGGGGTGGGGTCAAGGTGAGAGTGTTCAGAATAGAGAGAAAACGAATTTGCTTTATAAATCAGTGAAGGGCCTCCTAGCTCTGCATTTGGGGTTTCTTTTAAAACAGAAGTGTAATTTTGTTTTTAACAGTATGTCATAAAGCCTTTAAGAAGTTATTTTACAGGGGCGCCTGACTCAGTAGAGCATGCGACTCTTGATCTGGGGGTTGTGAGTTCAAGCCCCATGTTGGACATAAAAAATATATAAATACATATATACATACATACTTTAAAAATAAGTTACTGTACAGTTTATGATGGAGATGCCTGCTTCTTGGGAACCTGAGGGAACTGTATTCAGGCTTGGGGTGTGGGTATGGTTTTGTGTGTATGTTTGAATTGCATCTTCTGAAGAGAGTCTGTAGCTTTCATCAGAATCATAAAGAGGTCCTAAGGAATTGGAGCCAGGAGACCTAGCAATGTAGCCTGAGCCTCTGAAGCTTTCACAGTTCAGGGTCAGTGGAGCGCTCACCAGCCCGCTGGGGCACAGCACTGGGACAGGTCCACTGGCTCTTGTACCTGCCTGCCCAGCCTAGGCTTTGGAGGCACTCTCTGCCATCATGTGAATACCATCCTTCAAAGGTCTTTGTGTCTCCTCTGAGTTTATTTTAGTATAGATGCTGCCAAAGAGAGCACTCTCCTTTGAGTTTAAAAAAGAAAAGCTAAGGGACGCCTGGGTGGCTCAGTCAGTTGAGCGTCTGACTTTGACTGGGGTGATCTTGGCATCTTGGGCTCGAGCCCCGCGTAGGGCTCCCTGCTCGGTGGGGAGTCTGCTTCTCCCTCTCCTTCTGCCCCGTCTTAAAAAAAAAGAAAAGGAAAAAGAAAAAAAAGCTAACCTTTTTTTCTGACCATAAAACTAGAAACTTAGGAAATACAAGAAAACGTAGCAAAGAAAATAAAAATGAGTCATAATGCTACGAATGAATTAGCCACTGTGAACATTTTGAGGTGTTTCCTTCCAGATTTTCTCTTTTTCTTTTGTATTTTTAAGAGAGAGTTGAGATCATAGTAGGTCTATGAATAGAGCCCTTTTCACTTCACATGACATCATAATCATCTTGCCTGCCATTAGAAAGTCTTTGTTAGCATCATGCTGGACGACTTCACAATTATTCTATTATACGGCTGTACTACAGCTTACATACCCATTCTTCTATCATTGGGCATTTGCATTGTTCCTGGCTTTTTGCTTTAATAAATAATTCAGTGAGAAGCCTCCTTGGGCAACAAGCCTTGCTTACATTTTAGATTATTTCTTTATGATGGATTCCTAGAAGTCTCCTTTGCATTTTGTAGGTATCATGAGTTAAGATGTTGCTGAGAGCCATCTGGGAAGTGTGGATATTGCTAAAGAGCGCAGGCCGCGAGGTGGGGCAGGCAGCAACGTTCACTGGGTGCTGTGGGTACAGTGGAGGCTTGAGAAATGAGAGCCAGTGTCTGTTTTTGAGGACTTTATTGTGTAGTGTGTAGCCACAACATACGTAACTAGCCTAACAGAAGAGATTCTTTATCTCCGAACGTTGGGGGAGCCATGCATGAGTTTAGAAAGTGCTAGGGGGTTTCGTGTCTGTTCACGTTACATTTTCTAGTGAAGGAGCTGTCAACAGCATCTTTTCATCTTTAGAGCTGCAAAGAATTACCTATTTCATGATGGCTTCGGGGGAATGTGTGGGGATGGGAAGTAAATTAATTTTCCCTATTTTTTTCTTTTACTATTTTATAATCTTTTTATGGTAGAAAAATAAGGCTTGTGAGTGGGTGAAGCCTCGGACTTCAGCTCAGGTTGTGACCTCAGGGTCCTGGGATCCAGCCCCACCTTGGGCTCCCGGCTCAGCAGGGAATGCGCCTCTCCCTCTGCTCCCGCCCCTGCCCCCCTCATGCTCTTTCTCCCTCTTTCTCTCTCTCTTCAAATAAACAAATAAAATCTTAAAAAAAAATAGAGAGTATAATAGAAGAATAAGAAACTTTTTCTCATGTGCCATTAAGATGAACACAAGAGTGTACTAGGAAGATGACAGGTAGGGTCCTGGTTTGGGGGAACCTTGAGGTAGGGTATAGGAGAGGTCACAGCCCATACCTAGCAGGTGTGAGGCAGATTTTGGCAGCATTAGTCACCTGTCCTGGCAGTGACCTACCAATCCGTTTACATGTAAATCTGCTCCTGCCAGCATGAGCTGGTGTTACGTGAACCTAATGCCTACAGGGTCGTGTTATCAGAACATTATGTTTCGCAAGCACATGGCACATTTGGTCATACAAACCGATGTTTCCTTGTCCCTCTTCTCAACTGGTTGCTAAGAGTTAAAGGCGCTTCTTACTGATCATTCATGGTCATCAGAAAAGCCAGCCAGCTCTGCCAGTATGGACAAGGCAAGGAGATGTGGTCATTGTGTGGCTTCCAGGCCTTTCACTCAGGGCCCGAATTAAATGTGTGTGAGGAAATCGACAGCCCATTGATTGTATTTATTTTCTACAATCTGTCCTGACCATGTCTGTTTGTTCGGCTGGTTCTTCCACCGGGAAAATGAGAGCCATGTGCCAGACCGTGTCCTCATCCAGGCATCTCCACTGGACAGACACCCACAGTTGCAGGGACCTCCCCGCACCCCGCCTCCCCCCCCCCCCCCCCCCCCCCCCCGCCAAATCCTATCTCAGTCTAGCTTATTGTGCGATTTCATGGAGTTTGTCAAGTTGAATGCCTACAGTCAGGACAACTGGGATGGGATTGTATGTCTCGTTGCTCCCTTTCCTGTGGTATCTCCCTCGTCTATGGCTGGAGGGTCCCCAGTAGAGGGTCAATGTGCAGAGCATGACCAGAAAAGAGACATGTACCCTGACTCAGAAATTCTCCAACTCTTTCTACCTAGCAGCCTTCAATCTGGCTTACTAACAAAATCCATGTAATTCTATTATTATTATTATTATTATTATTATTATTATTATTATGTTCCAGTTGGCTGTCTCTACAGGTTCAGCTGAATTGTTTTCCTTCCCTGATTCTTGGCTTCTACAGAATAAATCCCTTTCTCATTCCTGTCAGTCTTCGTTCCTTTGATCCTTTGTTTTCTCTAGACCCAGAATCACTTAGTCTCCCAAAGGGCTTGAATCTACCTGTAATTTATGCATCCAGTACAGTCATCACATAAGCCTAATTGTTATTTGGCCTCAGCCGCATTGGCCAAAATCACCAAACCCCACCATGAAACAGATGGAGGTCTGGGAGGAACCAGCCACAGCTCACCCCTCAGATATAGGGAATACCCACCCACTCTTCCCGTCAAGAGCAGGGAAAACTAAGCAAACATAACTCTGACCACTGCCAGCCCTGATTCATAATGCAAAATAAACAAGCAGGATAACACTCAAAATATAATCCTTTGTTTGTGGTTGTAGAGGAGAGAGCTAAAAGCTTAGACCTTCACAGGGTATCATTAAGAAATTCTTCCTCATATTTAATCAGACTTGCTTTGGCTATGACTTAAGCTTACATATTCTGGTTCACTGAACAGAGACACCGTTCCCTTCTTTACCCATGATATTTCTAAGAATACATTTTTAAAAGAAATTATATTTAATATATATATAAAAGCTATAAAATATTTCATATGAAAGATACTTTAAAAATTTTTTTATTATATTTTTAAAGATGTTATTTATTCATGAGGGACACACAGAGACAGGCGGAGACATAGGCAGAGGGAGAAGCAGGCTCCCTGTGGGGAGCCTGATGTGGGAATTGATCCCAGATCACATCCTGAGCCAGAGGCAGACACCCAACCACTGAGCCACCCAGGCATCTGGAAATACACTTTTAATAAAACGTTTTATATGTGAAAAAAAGTGATATTGTGTAGGCCTTATGTTTTATATTTAAACTTTAATTTTATTGTTTTTTTTTTTAAGATTTTATTTATTCATGAGAGAGACACAGGCAGAGGGAGAAGCAAGCTCCATGCAGAGAGCCCGATGTGGGACCCCGGGATCACGACCTGATTCGAAGGTGGCACTAAGCCACTGAGCCACTGGGGCTGCCCTTTATCGGTATTTTAGAAGTAAAATATGTTTGTATATAAAATGTCATAGGGCAGCCCCGGTGGCTCAGTGGTTTAGCGCTGCCTTCAGCCCAAGGTGTGATCCTGGAGACCTGGGATCGAGTCCCACCTCCGGCTCCTTGCATGGAGCCTGCTTCTCTCTCTGCCTCTCTCTGTGTGTGTCTCTCATGAATAAATAAAAAATCTTTAAAAATAAAATAATAAAATAAAATAAAATAAAATAAATAAAATGTCATAGACTCATAGAAATGAAACATGAAGTGCTTTATATCCTATAATATATATAAAGGCACATAACCTATATTATAGGTTATATATATTATATATGTTTTTATAAAAATATTAAAAATAATATATTTATATATTTTATATATATAAAATTTTATATATAAATAATATATAATGTATAATATATAATATAAAAATAATATATACTTATATATTTTTATATGTATCAAATATATATAATTCTATCTATACACTCATATATAATCGATCTCTCTCCTCTCTCCTCTCTCCTCTGCCACTCCTCTCTCGTTCTCTTTTTCTCTCTCCCCTCTCTCCGTCTCATCTCCCTCCTCTCTCTGTCCTCTCCTCTCTCCTCTCCCCCTCCTCTCTCTTTGTCTCTTCTCTCTCCCTCTCTCTCCTTCTCTCTCCCCTCTCTCCTCTCCTCTCTCCTCTCTCCTCTCCCCTCCTCTCTCTTTCTCCCTTCTCTCTCCCTCTCTCCTTATCTCTGCCTCCTCTCTCCTCCCTCCTCTCCTCTCTCCTCTCCCCCTCCTCTCTTTCTCTTTTTCTCTCTCCCTCTCTCTCCTTGTCTCTCTCTCCCCTCCCTCCTCCTCTCCTCTGTCCTCTCTCTTCTGTCTTTCTCTCTCCCCTCTCTCTCCTTCTCTCTCCTCTCTCCATCTCTCCTCTCTCCTCTCCCCCTCCTTCTCTTTCTCTCTTTTCTCTCTCCCCTGTCTCTCCTCTCTCTCCCTCACTCTTCCTGTCTCCTCTTTCTCTCTCTGTCGCCTTTTCTCTCTCTCCCTCCTCTCTCCCTCTCTCTCTCTTCTCTCCTGGTCCCCTTTTCCCCCCCTCTCCCCGCCGGGGCTATGTAAATATATTAAAATGAGTTAATAAATGGAGTTGTCTTAATAGCAAAGTAATCGACCGAAGTGTTTAAAATCGAATGGGGCGCCTGGGTGGCTCAGCGGTTGAGCGTGGGGCTCAGGTGGTGACCCCGGGGTCCCGGGATCGAGCCCGCCCGCATCGCGCCCCCTGCAGGGAGCCTGCTTCTCCGTCTGCCTGTGTCTCTCTCTGCGTCTCTCATGAATAAGTACACAAAGTGTCAAATGAAATAACGGGAACGTAGGCTGTAGCATGAGTAGAAGCTGGGCCCCGAGCCTGCTGCGTGAGCAACCGGGCTGCAGGCCGGCTGTGCCCCCGCCGCGCGCCCTCACGGCTGTTTGTCCTCCCGCCCGCAGGCATCGGCAAGAACGTGATCTGCGACCGCACGGCCACGCCGCTGGACGCCTTCCGCATGATGTCGGCCGCGCACTACTACCCCAAGCTCATGAGCATCATGGGCAACGTGCTGCGCTTCCTGCCCGCCTTCGTGCGCATGAAGCAGCTCATCGAGGAGGGCTACGTGGGCGAGCTGCAGGTGTGCGAGGTGCAGGTGCACAGCGGCAGCCTGCTGGGCAAGAAGTACAACTGGAGCTGCGACGACCTGATGGGCGGCGGCGGGCTGCACTCGGTGGGCACCTACATCATCGACCTGCTCACCTTCCTCACCGGCCAGAAGGCCGTCAAGGTGCACGGGCTGCTCAAGACCTTCGTGAAGCAGACGGACCACATCAAGGGCATCCGGCAGATCACCAGCGACGACTTCTGCACCTTCCAGATGGTGCTGGAGGGCGGCGTGTGCTGCACGGTCACCCTCAACTTCAACGTGCCCGGCGACTTCAAGCAGGACGTGACGGTGGTGGGCTCGGCCGGGCGCCTGCTGGCGGCGGGCACCGACCTGTACGGGCAGCGCAACGGCGCGGCGGCGCAGGAGCTGCTGCTGCAGGACGCCACGCCCGTGAGCAACGCCCTGCTGCCCGAGAAGGCCTTCAGCGACATCCCGTCGCCCTACCTGCGCGGCACCATCAAGATGATGCAGGCCGTGCGCCAGGCCTTCCAGGACCAGGACGACCGGCGCACGTGGGACGGGCGGCCGCTGACCATGGCCGCCACCTTCGACGACTGCCTGTACGCCCTGTGCGTGGTGGACACCATCAAGAGGTCCAGCCAGACCGGCGAGTGGCAGAACATCGCCGTCATGACCGAGGAGCCCGAGCTGAGCCCCGCTTACCTCATCAGCGAGGCCATGCGCCGCAGCAGGATGTCCCTGTACTGTTAGCACCTGTCGGGGGGCGGGAGGCCTGGGCCCGGGGCCCGGAGAGGGTGGAGGCTGCTGCAGAGGCGGCCCGGGCTGTGCGGGGCGCAGAGGTGGGGGGCGGCATCCGACAATGGGTGAGGGGCACCCAGTAAGACTGCTGGCAGGGTGAGCTCAACCTCAACCTCAACGGCCACCCCCCCGGAGGGGGGCAGGATGCAGGGGGGCCTGCTGGGCGTTTGCATGAAGGGGAGGAGGCCTAGCAGCTCCTGCTGCCCGCTGCCAAGGGAAGCAGGGAGGGGTTGGTGTCTCCCCCATCTCATCCGCCCCGACCCCTCGGCCTCCTTGGCAGGCTGAGGGCCCCTGCCATGCAATGGCAAGCGGAGCGGGTGCAGGCTTTCCACCCCCTGCGCCCGCCCCTGGCAGGAGAAGGCGCCTCCTTGGATGTCCACGGAAGCCTGTTGGTCTGGGGAGAGGCGGGGGTGCAGCGGGCCGAGGAGAGAGCTCGACGTCCAGGAAGCCACTCCAGATGTCTCCAGGAGAAAGCCCTTGGTAGCGCAGTGTACAGCGATCTTGATCGATTGGTGTTGCTCATAGGAAGCGGGTGGGGGAGCGTCTTCCTAAGTGGTTCGGTGCCCTCGGCCTGGCCTGCCATGGGGTAAGGGAGTGCCAGGAATAGCAAGCGGAGCAGGGCACCAGCCTTCTGGCTGCAGACAGAGGAGGCGGAGAATAAAATAGCCCTTGGGATTTGGCAACAGTCCAAAAATTGCAAGGAGCCACCTTATGCTACTACTTCGGGTGGGGTGGCACTGAGGGCAGGGGATGGGGCACTGAAATGTCCGTTCACGTGGCTCTCCAGCAGGGTCGGGGCCCAGCAGGAGTGGGTCTGAGCACCAGTGCGCAGGCTGGGCTGGGGGCCCCAGGAAGGTGAGCCCGCCCTGGACGGGCTTTGGGCTCTGACACCTGTGTCTCCTACCAAACCGATAAAGGACTTTTAGGAGATTCACCTAGCTTTGTGGATTTAAAAGGGAAGCCTTCGGTTCCAGGCAGGGAGAATCTTTTTCTCTTTAAGAAAAAAAAAAAAAAAAAAAGTCAAGGCTCTTTTCCTTAGCTTTGACCTACCTTAGCTTTCAAGATGCTGACACCTGCAAGCTTTTGAATAGGTATTAAACAAAAGGACAACCAGGAACATAATTTTCAGTGTTTCTCATGGGGGGTTTTAAAGCCCTCGGAGGTGTATCTTCATGTAGGGCCGAGAATGTTAATGTGGGGGGGAAAAAAACCCATGGTCTTCCTTTCCTTGGTTTCTTTGTCTCTTGTCTTGTCCCTCTCTGCTTAGAGAGAGCTCTTAGTGGAGGTGGTAGCCTGCAGGCTTGGAGGGGGCAGTTCCAAAGGGAGGAATTGGAGCTACACACACGCGCACACACACGCACACTGCACACACACACCCCTAAGCGGTCGTCGGCGCTCACCACCAAGTGTCACTGCAATTCAGCCCTTTCTTGAAAGGGACACCGAGTCAAACATTTTGAAAGTGGGGGACTAACCTTTTCTTAGTCCTTCATCCCCCGTTAGCCCTTCGCCAGGGTCGGATGTGGAGACCGTGACTTGTAAGTCTCCATAGCTTTTGTTCCCAGGTCACAGAAGTCCAACAGTGGTCTTTGGCTCACAATTGAGGTTACAGAGTCCTTTCAGATGACTGGCGGTAGAACTGGAAGGGAATTTAAGGGGCCATGAGGACCTTCCCCCCCACCCCCAAGGCTCTGAGGAGTCAGAATCTGAGAATGAACAGAAGGGTCCGTTGTAGCCTCCATCCTCCTCCCTGGCTGCCCCTGGGTGCAGGGTGGGCATGTCCACAAGCACCACGGGATTGCTGGTCATTTTCTAGCACAGAGGAGGAGGGGTTGCCTTCCCAGAAAAAGTCACCCCACTTCCTGGGGGCCTTGCTGCAGCCTGGCTAGGTTAGCCAGCTGAAACTCTCCCCGGTACCTTATGGGCCCTAACGTCACGAGTTCGTGATGAGCGTGCTGCCTCTTGCAGGTGTCATTTCAAAACTAGAGATTTGGTGGAATGAATGAGTTTCAATAATAGTGTGAGCAGAGGGCCATGTGGTGGGCTGCTTTGTTTCAGGTTCTCCTAAATAGCCCCCTGGATAAATAACTTTTGTAGAAACAGTAGAAATAATTTTTTTTTTTCTATTTAGCCCACAAGGCTGTGATGAAGGACGAAGGGAAAGGAAACTAGATGACTCTGTGGGTCCCATTTTTCTAAGTTGTTTGTAATATAAGTAGGCATATTCCGGAGGTTTCGATTATATGTTTCTATGCTTAACCAAAAGATTTGGGAAGTGTTTTTTTCTTCCAAAGGCCTCTGAGTTCTGTGATAAATGTTCAGTGTCTAAAACAAAAATTGTCATTTGAGGCTAGGGTATATAGAGAGAAACTATATTCTTTAAAAGAAGCATGAGAAATATTTTAGTAAGCATACTCAAATTTTATCTACTGAAATGCATGTCGTAGGTAGATGCAGGAAGAAGAGGAAGAGAAGACCTAGGTAGTTCATTTTTTAAATGCAAGAATTCTAGGAAATTAAGATACTTCCTTAGTGCGCCTTTTGCCCCTTTACTACCACTTGCAAAGCCTTGATTGGTAGCCACAATGGGAAGCTGTGATCTCAAGCTCTCAACAAAGCCTACGGGGGCAAGGCCCAGCACCTCATGGTGTGCTGTGGGGTCTGGGTGCCACCAGGTGACTTTGACCCAGGACGAGGCCCCTCTGGTTACTGTGTTTCAAAGACCCCATGTAAGGGAGGTACCGCTGCAAGGCCTTCATATTTAGTCACTGTTGCTTGGTTTGCAGCCATCATTGTGTAGATGCTTCTGGTCTTGGAAATTTGGGCTCATGCTACTGTTTGCTCACGCTACTGGTACAGAGAGGGTGGAGGTCAGTGGTGCTTACCTGGTATTCACAAGTGTTTGGAATGATCTGGGCTTACATGGAAAGTTTGGATTCTCTTGAGTTTTCTTCTGCAGAAAGAGTCCATGACCACTGCCAGCTCTTCTATGACTTCTCCTCTCCATGGGAGAGACGTTGCAGGTACCACGCATACTCCTTACCTACCTGGTGGCAAGTATCTGTATGTCAGGTGTATCTGGACCTTCCTTCTAGGGGCAGTCTCGGCTGACTCCACTTCAAGATGAGCTTTACCCGGACCCTTTCGAGAGCCATCCAGTACTCGCTGTGTGCCCACATTTCTTGATCACCCAGTGTGTGTAGGGTATTTTAGATAAATTATCTCATTTAACCCCCAATGCCACCCTGTGGTATTGGGTATTGTTATTCCCATGATACACATGAGAAAATCGGGGTTCTTCTGGGAAGAATAACTTGCCCCAAGTCACACAGCTGTTAAGCAGAAGTGGAGTCACCCGAATCCAAAACTTTTCTTCTCCAAACCACGTTAGCCTCCCAAGAAGATAGATTTGTTCACTCCTTATTGAACCCCCCGGGGGCGGGGTGGGAGCCGCTCCTCTCATGTCCCGTGGAGCATCCGTGATTCGCAGTGCCTGGGACCGGGACCGGGACCTGCACCTGCACGGGGCTCAGCTCCCCTGCCATCCGCGCCCTCCTGTTGAGCAGGATGCCACATTTGATGTTCTGCTAGAAGGTTCCTTATAGAGCTGCAAATAGAAGCAGTCGATTCTTCTTCCCTTTCCAAAATGGAAATTGCACTCAGCGTCTTTTAAAATTGACTTTCCTAAGTTGATTTTGATTGTGATGCAGCAAACCGCAGGGTTGGGGATTTGCAGGACATCATTGGCCCGCTCTTAGAGGTGGCCTTGGATTTTGCTCTGGGTGGTCTAATACAGGAAAACATCTTCTCAGGGAGTGGGGCTTTTAAATTTCATTTGTCTGTGACACCGATTTTACCTGTGCATTGCATTCATACCTCTGCGCTCTCTCAACTCTCTTCATCTTGTCTCCTAGCCCCTAGCCCAGCTGTCGAATTTGAGCTGGGTCATAAAGCAGGTCTCGGATGGCATCGCTTTTATTCTGGTGGGTATGGAGGGAAATTTCAGCATGCTGGGGAGACATCCCAGGGAGAAAGTAGCTCCGGTTGCATCCGAAGGGACTTCTGAGCCTAGTGTCTTCACACCCTTTATTTTTCATCCCAGAGACTGATGGCGGAGGTCAACACGTTCCTTAGGGTTAGAACCAGGCCTGGAAGGTCCCATCCTGCTGTACATGGCACCTTCAGAGCTCTCAGATGGGTTAGGGAGGCAGAGAGGTGAAGTGACTTGTCTGAAGTCCCATGGCTAGTTGGTGGAGGCGTCGAGATTAGGACTCAGACCTGCTACCGGCTGTATTCCCTGAGCTCCCGCATTTTTTAGCAACTCAGTTATGTCTTGAATGTACTCAGAAGCTAGCTGGTTTTGGTGTTCCCTGGAGACTGTAATGGGAACAGTTATCTGTAGTTTGTATTGTACTTGGCAAGGACGAGGGACACACATTTAGATGCCCATCTTTGAGATTTCCTAAGGCCAGCTCTGCTTAGTGCCCCCACCCACCCACTCCTCTCCTAGATACAGATCCAGGCCTTGGCTGGCTTATGATGCCTGCCCCACCTGCTGCCTCCTTTTTTGGCCATTAAAGCTCTGAAGTCTGCAGGGCAGAGGCCAGGACACTGGGGAGCTCATTAAGAAGTTATCAGAGCCCCACATTTCAGTTTTGAGGACAGGGAGGAGGGCAGTGACAGGACAGCTGTCTGTGTCTGCAGCGTGGCGTCCTGACAGGCAGCTGGCACGCCCCACCTGGCCTGCCCTACCCTGGGCAGAGGAACAGGCTGGTGGCAGTGCTCGGAGTCTCAGGGACAGCCTGACTGAGTCAGGCTCCCAGAACTTCCCACGGGAGGGGCGAAGGCCTCCCATGCTGCTGCCATCAGAGGTGATGGGCTCAGTGGTCTCGGAGTCTGGAGGTGAGGCCAGAATCATACCTGAGTGACCACATTGGTTAGCAGTGGAAGGCGGTGGTGTACTGACCTTTCTCATCCTCGAGTCACAGTCCTTCTTTGCTGGAGCCCTGGAGGGAGCCACTGAAGCATCTCACTCTCAGTCTGGCTACTGAACTGTTGCACTACTGAATACTCCTAAATCTGTTGTACTCTTTTTCTGTTTAAACCAGCAGTGAGTAGACTCAACAAGACTGTGTCGTATGCAGTAGCTCTACGCTTAGTGCAGCATCAAAAGCTCGCCTGGGCTGGTGTGGGCAGGGCCTGCAGAATAACCATAGGTCGTGTCCTGCTGTTTCTCTCACTCCCCGTCCTGATCTGTTCTCTGCAGCCATCCTCACAAGGGCTAAGTTGTTGAATGAGCCCCATGACTTCTCCTTATAAACGCAATGACTTACCTGTGATTCTAGTCTAATCCCAGGTTCAGAAACAAAACAAAAAAAGCAAGTGACCTGACCAGCTACTTTGCTCCCCTCTTCCTCCTTCAGGCATCCAAACACGTCGAAACTTCATTGGTATTGTGCCCTGTGCCTCACCCAGGGGAGGGAGAAGTTTCTAGCAATTATGGCTTTCTTTTCGCTGCCTGGTGCTTTTACAGTACTACTTCTTTTTCTTTTTCTTTTAACCAAAATTACATTTGTTTGGTTGTCATTGTCGAGTATGTATTTATTGTGTTTTACAAACATGAGTATATATATATGTATGTATATGTATAAAACCAAACTTATATATAAAAAGTCAAGGCATGTATACTAGATATTTTAAAGAGTTATTTATCAAGGGGAAAAGATGTGTGTTATAAAGTAAACAGAGTCTATATTTTATATATAATGTAGATAGCAAAAAATAGCTTATAAATTATAGAAGGTTTTGGTTTTCTTTTTTTTATTATTATTAAAGCAAAAAAGAAAAAAAAAAGACAATGAATGCAACTGTTTTTAGTGTTTTTAAGGCCAAACCTACTGTGGGAGGTGACCTTCCCTACTGGGCCCTGAGGCCATGCAGTCTGAGCTCCAGACCCAGGAGCTGATGCCCACTGTTACCTCTGTGATGCTCAGGGGACTGTGGTTGGCATTGCTCAACCAGCTGGTGGGTGCCACCTTACATGTGGCCTTTTGCTGTCCTCCCCAATTTGCATTGGTGGGATAAAGAAATGGAAGCAGCAAATAAAGATTGAAGAGAAGATACAATTCCAGCTGTTTTCCTGTTTATTAGAGCCAGGTGCTCTAGCTCATGAGTTAGGTACCTGACCAGTCTGTGGGATCCAAAGCAAGAATGGGGGTGAGAATGATGGTGGTGCATCTGATGTGTGTGTGTGTGTGTGTGTGTGTGTGTGTGTGTGGTATAGAGGGAGGCTGTCCATGTGTCAGCATGCATGGAACTAAACAGTGGGAATCAACTGTCCTGAAGATTCACTGAATCTTCAAAAAACTGGAGGTTCTTTAGAGCGATCTGGTTCAAAATCTCATTTTGGAAATGTGGAAATGGAGGGGAGAGGCCACCTGACTTGGGAGGGGGCGTATGTGTGTGTGTGAAAGCTTCATCCAGACAACAAGATGTCAATATAGACTTTAGAATTCTAGAATTCTCTATTCTTTTAATATCTTAACCTCATACCTCACACTAAGCTCTGAAAGACCCTCTAGCAGGCTCACTTGTTCACAAGAGCATCTTTGCTGACTCCATTGTCAACGTCCAAGGGCCATCATCTTGGATGGAGCTCAGCCTAATTTCAGATTTGCATGACATGAGATTGCTCGCAGATGAGCTGGACTTCCCATCCTCTGCTGTCTTTCCAACTCTCCGCAAATACACACTTCCTCTGGGCTGTGCTTTCCCATCACTTAAAAACAGTTAAGAATTAGACATTATTGTACAAAGCTGCCTTCTCGTTAGTCACCCCTTGATGAGCAGGTCCTGACGTTAATGAATTCAGAACGTGATCCGTCCATTAAGAGAATAAAGCAGAGCCCTGCATCTACACGGATTATCACTGTGCTCGTGTAACACCCACATCTTAGGACACTTGTCCATCCAGGAGCTGTTCTGAAGAAGGCCGTCAGGGTGAGTGCATTGTCAAAGCCACAAGTACCACCTGCCCAAACACAAGGGATGGTTGCGATGGGGTCTAGTCCTCCGAGTGCCAGACTGCCCTGACAACCCACCCTGACGGGAGACTGCACTCTCCTTAGCACTTAGGTACATTTTTCAACTCAGAAACAACCATTTGTGCCTCCACAGATTTGGAATCTCGCTATGATGTTGATTTCCTTCCATTCAAGCCCATTTCTTGTTTTGTAAACCAGGGATTATCCTGCCTCCTATGAAATCACAGGATATGATTAGCAGTGCTTTCAGAGCCTCTCAATTTTTGCTTTAAAAGAACAGATGCAGTCGTATTGCAAGCCCTCCAGATTGTTCACTGGTCAAAGGAAGAGAAACCTGCGTGTCCACCTGTGCCCGTCTACCTCTCCCCACACCCGCCACCACACACAGATGCATAGCACCATTTTCCTGTTTCTCTTCTCTCCTGCTTCTTTTAACTTGTGCATTTTTAGCACATGTTGTGGCAAGTCTGGGTGGTTCAGTCTGAAAAAATAAACTGACTGCAACAATTGTTATGAAAATGAGTAACAGCCATACACAAAGTATGCAGAATTCTGTATAGAAATGGGGAAAAAATCATTTCGCTTCATTCTACATAGTAGGCTCCCATTTTATTAACCCACACCTACCTTAATCTTGCCTAAGCAGAAAAGATCCCTCTGCCCAGATATTCCTAGGCAGGTGCACTTGGCAGCGATGGGGCCTGCCAGCTGGAAGGCTGCCCAAGACAACGATGAAAAAGACGCCACTTCAGAGAGTTTGGGCCAAGTCACAACCAGATCGACAGCCGTACAGCCTCCTGAGGCCAAAACCTCTACACAAAAGCTGATGCAAAATATTCAAAATCTTTTGCCTTGTTCATTCAAGTTCAGGCTTCCTCCAGTTCTGCTTTTGGCGTCTCCATCTGCTGGTTAGATCTCTTGAGAGATGACTTGAACTACAACAGCTTTGTAGCATAACTAGAGGCCAACCACGACTTGAGAAGCTGTGCTCCCCGTATCTGAGCTCGTTGCTGGACTTCCTCTAAAATGGCATCCTAATTATGGGAACACCTCCCTCTCCTACTTTTACACACGTCTGATCACCTTGCATCAAACCAAACCCTCTCTTTTTCGCCACACGTGAAAATGAAAGACAACAAAACTTTTCGGATCCCTTCTTGGGCAGTTCTAGATTAATTCCTTTCTTGGTCAACGATTGGTACACTGATGGGGCTCCATCCCAGAATTGCAACCTGCATGCCCCTTTGTCTCTGAGCCATCAGGAAGGAGGGACCCTAAAAGGGCCTGTGTGGCTGCCGCTGATGTGAACATGTCCACAGCCCACAAGGTGCTGGGCAGTCCTCAGTCTTGAGCTCCAAGTCACTAATGCCCTTTTAGGGAGCACTGAGGGGTCTAAATCAGAAAGGCTATTTGAGGCTGCCTTCAGAATGAGGAATCACTCCAGACTCCTCAGACTCCAGGACCAGGAAAGCATGACAGCCAGTGAGACAACAAGAGGCAGGGGTGGGGGTGGGGTAGCAAGACCAGAGCCCCCACTGTCCCTCTAAGCTTCTGAGCTGCTTGTCTTGGACATGGGACCTAACAGGAGAGCCTGGAGAAGTCAATCAGGCACTCCTCAATATGCTAGGCTGAGTCTGCACTTGACGTGCAGGTTGCTGCCATGAAATGGAAGAGAGAGCTGGCCTGGAAAGAACAGCTGTGCATCAATCTGGCTGTGAAGTGCTCACACTGTATGGATCACCGAGGAAGTAAGTGGGAGGGAAGCGATGGGGAGAGAAGAGGAGGAGGGGCAGCAGAGAGAAGGGAGGGCAGGAGCATGCTCCTGGTTGTTCATGCTCAGGGTAAAAGCAGAGGATGGAGAAAACAGATATAAGACCAGACCTATGCATTTAAGATATGGAAGGTTCTGGAGACAAGTAACTGTATCTGGAATACAGCTCCTCTGTGGCTGGCAGGGCTGATCTGTGTTCTGAGAACAGCTTGGAGGAGGGTGGGAGGAGGAAGAGGAGGAGGAGGAGGAGAAGGAGGATAGCAGATGAGAAGGAATGAAGGAGGAATTCTTACAGGAATCTTAAAAATTCTGGCTAATTCGCTTCTAGAGCTGATCAGAGCTATCAGACTGTTGGCATTGGCTGCAGAATTTTCAATACCAACCTCTGTGTTAAATGAGCACCAGAGCCCAAGTGTATCTTGGATCCCACCCTCCTTTCTCGTTGGTCTTCCTATTTGGGACTCCCCCAAACCTGAAGTCTTCAAGGATTCAACATCTGCCTTTTTTTTTTTTTTTTTTTTTTTTTACCTTGTCTCCCATTTCCTTCCTGAGCCCCTGGGGCACACCCTCCGCTTAGGAATCTGTCCTGTAGCCTTTTTGTGTGTGTGTGTGCAAATATAGTTCTCTCACCCCTCCTCAGCTTCCAAAGACAGTGCCCACCAGGCTGTCCCTACGATCTGAGGTAACCCCCACCCACAATCTGTATTCCCTTCCCAAGGGTACACACAAACATGATTTCTACCGTACTCACTGCTCGGTGTCTGGCTCTTCCTCTTAAATGTATTTTTAACATCTTTCCACATCAGCCTATAAGATTGACCTCATTCATTTTTTTTTACCTCATTCATTTTAATGGCTTTAGAAAAAGAAATCTACATTCAAATTCTAATTAAAAAATGTTAAGACGGGAGACAGATGGTGGTGATGGTTGTACGATCGTGTGAACGCACCAAGTGCCATTGAAGCATATACTTAAGCATGGTTACACCAGTAAATTTTGTGTTTCAGATATTTTACCAAAATTTAAAAAAAAAAATTTTTTTTTTAAGTTCCCCAGGTAATAGAGCTGCAACACCAGCTCCCTCCTCCCCATCTCTCTTCCCTGATCAGGTCAGCAGGCCTGACATTTTGGGGACGTCTACTCTCATTTGCCTCTTTGCCACTGTTCAGAGCCCTTTCGTTCTAGAGAACCTAAAAGCAAAATGACAGGTCTGTATTTCTTTATGGGGAAAGATGATATCCTTTCTAGGGGGCGGCTGTTCACACGGAGTGTTAAGTGGCATGAAAGGGCTCTCTCCTAAGCCTGTCAGAAGTCAGCCCAGAGCTGGCCTTACCCCTGGCAGTCCCAGCACTCCTGAGGATAGAATCCTTTTCAGCCCTGGAATGCCTTTCATCCTCAATGTTGAAAGCTTTGCGGAAATTGGGCCAGGGCTTGTGAAACAATTCAAGTCCTGTCACAAACCACCCCCAAAGTCTGTGCTAAAGCCTCCTTGTACTTTCTTTAACTGGTGTGTTGGTGTCCTTGACCCAGCTAAAGGGCTTGGAAAAACCCTCTTCACAAGTGACACGTTCAGATTAAGTTAAATCCCCTGAAAGTCAACGCCATGTGGTGTACCTGTGTGCTTTAAAGTACTTCCCTTGATCCACGGACTCTGGAGCAATTCAGATTGTAGAGGACAGAAGTTGGTCCAGAGAACAGCCTCATCGTGAAACCTTCAGCCCCAGGCAGACAGATTCCCCGAGAGCCTCCGTTTGTGCCACTAGAGAAGTCAAGGGGAAGCGTTGCCTTGGCCGCAGACTGCGCCAGGGCGCCGTGTCAGACACTTGCCAAAGGGGCCTTCATGACCTGCAGTACCCAAATTCTTGTCTCTCCCCACTAGGGAATCACTGAAAATCTCAGGTTTATTTATTTTCATTATTTCTTAAGATTTTATTCATGTATTTGACAGGCAGAGAGAGAGAGAGAGAGAAGGGGAGAGGGAGAGCGAGAAGCAGACTCCCATCCAAGCAGGGAGCCCGATGCGGGGCTCCATCCCGGGACCACAGTATCATGACCTGAGCTGAAGGTGGGCACTTAATCAACTGAGTCATCCGGGAACCCCAAAATCTGGGTTTAAGAGTCTCAGGGTCTCCCACATTTGAGTAGCTGGCCTCCATGGGTTTGTCCAAATCCCATCAGTAGGGTCCTGCACAGGGAGGTGATTCTGTTGGCAATTCCCCCAAGATTTTGTTGCTCCCTAGAGTGTGAAGGTAATGCCACGCCGCTGCATACATTAGAATTTCATGGAAGGGATCTTTGGTTTGGTGAAGCGCGGCTCTGAACTTACAAGCTCATTGGAGATTCTGTTCAATTTTCTCCTTTCTACACAGTAATTAATAGCCACTTCTCTGGAATGGCCATCACACGACGTGAGAAACAAAGGCAAAGGGAAAATTAAGTTTCCAGGTGCCTGGGTGGCCCAGTGGTTGAGCATCTGCCTCCGGCTTAGGCCTGATCCCAGGGTTCTGGGATCGAGTCCCACCTCAGGCTTTGCCTGTGTCTCTGCCTCTCTGTGTGTGTCTCTCATGAATGAATAGATAAAATCTTAAAAAAAAAAAAAAAGAAAAATTAAATTTCCTTACTACCTACAGCCATTGACAAGTCCTTAAAACAGGAAGAGTGACCTCTGGGAGTTCAGCTGCCTCAATGTTGATGCTTTGCTAAAGACTCTTAAAAGGCAGTCTTAGCCCAATTCCCAGGATCCTAGAAGTCTACTTTATTATTTTATTTTTATTTTTATTTTTTAGAAGTCTACTTTAACACATAAAAAATCCTTTGGAAATTTCCTTTACCGGAATGCCTGGGTGGCTCAGCAGTTGAGCATGTGCCTTTGGCCCAGGATGTGATCCCGGAGTCCTGGGATCAAGTCCCACATCAGGCTCCCTGCATAGAGACTGTTTCTCCCTCTGCCTGTCTCTCTCTGTGTTTCTCATGAATAAATAAATAAATATATATTTTTTTTAATAAAGGAAACTTCCTTTACCTCTACCCACCAAAATACATGTTGGCAATCATCCCTCAAGCAGGTGACCTACCAATAGGGTCTCATGACTAGAGGGTCTCATGACTCAGATTTTATTAGCAGTAATAAATAACCTTTCCCCAACAACAGCTAAATCCCTCAAGGTCCTGGAAACTTGACTTCCAAACTTCCTTTAGAGACCTACACTCTCCGTAACTAACCCCCTCCCAACTTGAAAGTATAGAATGGGCCACCCCTCATGACCCCGGTGCCGCTCTTTCTGCTCATGAGTCATGTCCTGGTGCTTTAATAAAACCACCTTTTCCACCAAAGATGTCTCAAGAATTCTTTCTTGGTCGTCGACTTCAAACCCTAATGTCTCTCCTGCATCATCACATAACCCTCTCCCCCTGCCTTATCGACATCACCCATGCTTGCGTAAATTCTATTCCACTGCCCCCTCTGTTGGGGTTTTATGGACTCGCACACCATTCCTTCCATTGTGGACCTCGCTCAGGCTTGGTACGTCTCGAAGACACAGAATCCAGGGAGCAGCAGAGACTGGTGGTTATATTCGGAGAACTGTGGAACTGCCACACCCTGTGTGTTTTCATTGCACTGCTGCCTTTCCTCTGAGAGCAAATTGTTCTCAGACCTCATTCTGTGGCTGAGGTCCTGGCAATTACCCTATAAGGTGAAGTGAAGGAGTCAGGACAAGCCCCACAGAGGTCAAACAGGCCCAAATCTCCTGGCATGCTGCTTTCCTCACTCTGGGTTGCTGGCTTGCCGTAAGGCCTGATAATAGACCATGTAAAGCCTTTTTAGAGCTGTTTGCTGAAAATCTACTAGCTCTCATATGAGTTTCAAGAGACTTGACTTGGAGCTAAGAAAAGAAATAGGATCAACTTTCAATTCTGGTTTTTATATCCTGGGTTGCTAGTTGGCAACTTTTTCCAGCTCCAGAACACCTGAGAAATAGCACAACTGCAACAGGAGTTACACGCTCTGTAATCATTTTTACCCGGGTTCTTAGTCAGAACTCCCCTCTTTGTCCACCTGTGCACACCAAGTCCTCTCCAGGGGTGACAGTCTCAGGCTTGGGACAGACAAGCATAGTCTGAAAAGTTGCCTCTAGGGAGACAAATCATAGGAGACTCTTAATTCTAGGAAACAAACTGAGGGTGGCTGGAGGCGAGGGGGGTGTCCGGATGGGGTAACTAGGTGATGGGCATGAAGGAGGGCACGTGATGTGATGAACACTGGGTGTGATATACAGCTGATAAATCACTGAACTCTACCTCTGGAACTAATGATACCCTATATGTTAATTAACTGAATTTAAATATAATTTAAAAAAAAGGGGGGGGGAGTTACCTCTAGGTCAGCGGTTATCAGAGAATTGTCCTGAGCTCCGCAGGAATACAAACCCTTGCAGATCCCCAGATCTGCAAATCAGAAACACTGGGGTTGGGTCCAGCAAGCCCTCCAGGTGAGTGTGAGTGTGGGCATGGCTCCAGACAAGTCTCTCTTCCATCTACCATCCCCCCACCTCATCCCACCCTTCTAGAACCTCAGAGTTCTAGAAGAGTGGCTCTCAGCCTCACCTAGGAGCTTGCACAAACTAGAGAGGCCCTGGCTTCACCCCTCGAGGCTCTGATTTGACTCATGTGCCAGGGGTGCAGTCACAGGTCTTCAGGTGATGCTAACGGACAGCCAGGCTTCAAGAAGCACTCGCCCCGTTCCCTTTGCAGACTTCGGCAGCCTGGGGAGGAACCACCTGTTTGTTCCCCACCGCCTCTTCCAGCACAGGAGGAGCGGATTGCTTGTAATGCATCATGATTGCTCATCAGCCGAGGAGACCACAGGATGTAAGACGGAACCCTGCCAAAGGGGGAGGCTTGGACTCTAACTCCCCACCCGTAACTGGCTACAGGGCTTCAGGAAAATTAATTCCTGGGATGTTCTCTGCTTCAATTGCCTCACTCCAGAACAGAAACTGCATTAATAATTCCTTTCTTTCTTCAAGAGCCAGCTGATAGTCTCCTAAAATCTTTTCTAGCAGAAAAATACATTTCAGATTCTAAGGGCTTTAAAAGGTCAGAACTGGTCTTCGGCTTAGAATTGCTAAAATTGATTTGACTCTCTCTGGGATGGGCAAAAATATTGTGAACTGGTCAATTTTGTGTTTTTCCAGTGCTAACAAATAGGAATGGTCCTTTTTTTTTTTTTTTTTCCCCAGTGCTAACAAATAGGAGTCAAACCTAAAAGAAGCTGATATACTCAGGCAAACAGATGCCAAAAAGAAAGCCACTGCAGTGGTTTGTATTCTTAGCGTGCCCTAACGTCAGGCGCTCACCAGTCTATCTGGAGAGCAGACTGCTTTCCCGTTCAACCCGGTTCCCCCACATTCATGGGCATCTCAGTCCTTCTGCTTCTAGCCAGCTACCCGGTTTTCTAATGCCTCCTTTTAGCTTTTTTTTTTCTTGGCTCTGCAAGAAGTGTACAACAATCAGCCTGTGATTAATCTCTGTGGAGCCTGTCTGTGTGAAAAACAAGTAGAATGGGTCAGGGTGGAGAAAGGGAACAGGTCAAGCGTTTCCTTAGCCAGACGCTTAATTTATTTATTTTTTTTCCGTATGCTCCCTCTCTTCTTCCCAGAAAACAAAATAGTTTGGTATTCCACTCCCTCCCATGCCCTGCCTGCTAACACTTAAGTAATAAGATTAGAGGGCCAAGGGTAGACAGTAAACTGTTTCAAGGTGACATTGTATGAATAATACTGTGTAAATGCAATATAAACCTGCCATGCCTAGGAATTCCTTCAGAAAGAAAAAAAACAAAAATGGGGGGAGGCAGGTGGTGGCGCCTGGGTGGCTCAGTCAGTTAAGCATCTGCTTTCAGCTCAGGTCATGATCCTGGGGTCCTGGGATCTAGCCCCACATTAGGCTCCCTGCTCAGCCGGGAGTCTGCTTCTCTCCTCCCCGGTCATGCTCTCTCTTGCAGAGAGACAGAGATCTCTCTCTCTCTCTCAAGTAAATAAAGAAGAAAAAAGAAAAACTACAAATGGAAGGAAACTAGGAACTTCCCAGCTCTGGCCTGGGTCACTTTGGGGACAGCTTAGCCTGGATGTTGTGTTGCACACACCGGTGTCCCACCTTCGAATGAGATGCCCACTGCCTACCCCATTTCTTTTCTTTTTTTTTTTTTTTTAAGATTTTATTTACTTGTTCATGACAGAGAGGCAGAGACATAGGCAGAAGGAGAAGCAGGCTCCTCATGGAGCAGGGGGTCCGATGCAGGACTCCATCCCAGGACCCCAGAATCACGACCTGAGCCAAAGGCAGATGCTCAACTGATGAGCCACCCAGGCTTTCCTGCCCACCCCATTTTTAGAGAACATCCCTCTCCCAAAGGCAATGTGCAGGTGAGGGGCCACCCACAGCCAGTGAGCTGCACAGTTTCCCAACCCCCAACCTTTTCTCAGCTTGAACTGGGGAGACTCAGAGCAGCTGGCTAAAAATGAGGGCCATGCTTTTTATTTGGTGTTCTGATCCAGCAGGTGGCTTTTATTCTCTTTTATGTTTTCTTCCCTTGCTGCTGCTGAGACTAGTACTCTGGGCACCAGGTCTTTAGGCTCATCCTGCCACCTAGAAATTCTCAGGGATACAGGAAAGCATTCGAGGTGCGCAGATTCCACACACTAATTCTTGAACTTCCTACTGCCTTTATGACTGAAGGGATTTTTGTTGCTGTTCAAATTTTTGGTTGGGTCTTTGGATCACCTTGTTTGTCACTAGGGAGGATGTTCTGACTTCTATTGTTAAACCCTGATGAGACAGAGTAACCTCCAAGACAACTTCTTCCACCTTTTGGCATAACAGGTGCATCATAAGACATCTTTTCAAGGTTACTTAGGCAACAAGCTCATTGTATAATTCTAGGATCAATAGAACCTGCCTTATGGTGAAATAAACTGGTCCAGTTGGTACGGCTTGAGGGTCCTGGGACTGCTTGATGCCCAAATTTCTCTCTTCCATTGCTATTGTTTGCACCTGAAACATCACCCCACTGGTTAGTGATTTACCCATCCCAAAGAACAAATACCCCTTAAAAAAGCAGCTTATCGATTTTGCCAGAACGATACCTGATTGATCAGTTCTTTTTCAATATGGCACCCATTTGGAGGAGCAGGTGTAGGGAGAGCAGAGAGGTTGGCAAGGTTTCTCTGCCTCTCATCCCTTTTTTCACAAAGTCTTTTTTGGGGGGTGGTGCTTGCCTTGCCTTGATTGGTCTATGTGGGATTGATGGAAGACAGACAATTTCAGAGGGTAGTGGCAAGTGGGCCCTGCCATCTGCAGATGGATGAGATGGATGAAAGAGGGAATCCAGACAGCTACCCAAACACCAGCAGGGGGCATGGCACTCAGGGCTGCTAGGTCAGAAGCAGGACTTGTATAGAAGTGAGTTTGGCATCACAGGGAGGGGTGTCTCTCTATATAATGATTGTCTAGAAATATGAATTTAGAAGGGGCCAGAGGTAGGGGGCAAGAGCTTTGTCCATGGCGAGTTGGCAGAAAATTGAGCTCTGTTCAGTCAGGAAAGCATGAGAAGTGTGACAGTGGCTTCATGTAATTATTACAACCAGCCTAGCTCTTGTTAAACCTCTCACATATCCAACGCTCATAAGCAATTTGCCAAGAGTAATGCAGATGGCAAATGATGGATGTAGTAGCCAAACCAACATCTGGAGAGAGGGCAGGTTACACTGTGAAATACCAGTAATGTCTGATGCACTCCTACCTTTATCTTATACCTTCACTCATCTAATCAGTATTAAGAATCTGCCATTGATGTGGCAATGAGAAGGGCCAGGACACACAAAGCTCCATGTGGCATTTGAGAGACCATATCCGAGGAGAAAGCGCACAGTGATCCAAAGCCAAGAGGGCTCTTTGCAAAATTTGGCTCTGTATTGTTTGATAAAAATAATCAGATCCCTCTGGCTTCCCATTGGACTTGCTTGATAAACCAAAAGAACATTAATTTGAGCCCAGGTCAGCAATGCAATTTATTTTATAAAAAAAGATAACGTTGGGGGATACTAGCATGTTGATTTCTGGAAATGTCCTAAATCCTGAGTTATCTTTCCTTTATGGCTACCTATCACTCACCTGTGTAACATTAGATGAATTCTTCATATTGTGTAAACATCCTACTCCAAGCCCATGCAGAAAAGTTTGCACATACTCCCTTCCCCTTCCCCGCATCACACATTTTTTCCTGGATCCTACAGATAGAAGTGAGCCTCCAAACACCTGTGCCACATGACAACTGGTCTTTGCACTTGTTTTGGCTGGTCTCCGGTATGATCGCCCAGCAAAGAAAAAGAGCTTAATAAATGTTTGTGGGAAGAGGGAGAAAGAGTAGACTTACATTGGATGAGCTGCCTCTGGGCTCAGAAAATGGTTTCAGGGTCCTCCTGGGAACTACACATCAGGAGAATCCAATCCAGGATAATGTTGAGGACATAGAGGAGGGGTGTGTGTGGAGAGAGTCCTTGGAGAGACCAGCATCGAGTTGCCTCTGATTTGAAATTTAGGATAATTGGGTCAAGTGTAAGAGCTGAACGATTGGATTGAGTTTCAGACATTTTGGAGGGATCGGGTGATGGCAAAATGGCTTGCATATGGGTGCAACGAAGAAGAGAGTGAAGGCTTCACACAGATGGAGAGAGGACTGGATGCAGAATAACTTAACAGGACTCGGAGAGTAAAAGCACTCAGAATTAGAGGATGGGAGTAGATACTGCTAAGTCTCTTCTCTGCAGCTGCACCTTCTTACAGATGTGAAATTGGCACCTTTATGCCTGTTCACATCTCTGTTTGAATTGTTTTTTTTTTAAAGATTTATTTATTTATTTGAGAGCGAACATGAGAGAGAGAGAGAGCATGAGAGAAAGAGAGAGAGATAGCAAGCACACAGAGGCAGAGGGAGAGGGAGAAGCAGACTCTCTGCCGATCAAGGAGCCTGACATGGGGCTTGATCCCAGGACCCTGGGATCATGACCTGAGCCGAAGGCAGATACCTCACCGATTGAACCACACAGGTGCCCACATGTCGCTTCTCTTTAAGGACATGACCCAAAATTTCACACATACTGTCCCTGTCCCCTCCTTTGGCCTAGGATTTAGTCTTGTGGCTACACCTACCTGCGAGCAAGGCTGTATTTCTGATGACCCTGTGACATCCCTACAGGAGCTTTCCCCACTCTAACCCACCTAGAACTAACTTCCAGGTTCTCAGCTGCTGCCACACTTGACTTTTGATTTACGTCACTCCTTAAAGACTTGACTTCAGCTATCCTCATCCGGGAATGGACATATCCTCCTTTCCTTAATCCAGATAAGACAATTTAAAAAAGGAAAGTAACAGGAAAGGAAGATTAAAAATATTGACTAACATGATCTAGTGCTTATGGTTTATTTATATGCAGCAGCTACAGTTCTAAATACTCTATTCAGTTTAACTCATTTGATCCATCATGACAGCCTTCTAGGTATAAGTACAATAATCATCAAGATCGCTGTTTATGGGTAAAACAGAATTAAGTTGCTTGTTCAGGATCATGGCATGGGTTGTCCAGAACGAGGTGTGTCTGGCACACACATGTAGGGAAGATGTTTACACATGAAATTCGTGGAAGCTAAGCATGTGGTTAATACAATCCATTGTTTGAATTTCTGCAATGGGTCTTAACAGATATTCCTGTTTCTACCCCCTCTGAAGTCTATTCTCAACATAGCAGCAAATGTGTGTGTGTGTGTGTGTGTGTGTGTGTGTGTGTGTGTGTTTAATAAAATACAAGTCAGGGATCCCTGGGTGGCGCAGCGGTTTGGCGCCTGCCTTTGGCCCAGGGCGCGATCCTGGAGACCCGGGATCGAATCCCACGTCGGGCTCCCGGTGCATGGAGCCTGCTTCTCCCTCTGCCTGTGTCTCTGCCTCTCTCTCTCTCTCTCTGTGACTATCATAAATAAATAAAAATTTAAAAAAAATTTTAAAAAAATAAAAAATAAAATACAAGTCAGATCGTGTCACTGTGCCTCAGCTGACAACTCCCCACTTCACTCTGAGGAAAGACCCACGTTCTCACAGTCACCAGTATGATCCAACCACCTTCCCATTAGCCGTTCTGACCACTGCTGCCCCTCCTTCCCTCCCTCCCACTGTGAATGCATTCTCCTCTGACCCTTCCATACCACCTCGTGGATGCATTAAAGCATCCTGCATCTGTGTCATTTTGTGGATTCATTTGTGTCTCTTTCAGTAGATGGTAAGCTCCTTGAGGGTAGGGACATGTGTTCCCAGTGCTTGGCACATAACGGTGACTCAGACTGTTTGCTGGAGAAGAATGAACGCTTGCAACACCCCAGATCCCATCTAGCTCTTCTTTCAAATCCCGCTCTCTGGATGGGCCTGGTAAACTCCTACAAACCAAGATACAAATGATGGATTTGGTTGCATGCATTGACCTCCCAGGGCTCCTTGCTCTCTCATGGTAGGAAGAATCTTAACTCAAGAATGGCATTAAGAGGGCAGCCTGGGTGGTTCAGAGGTTTAGTGCCGCTGCCCAGGGCCTGATCCCGGAGACCCGGGATCAAGTCCCATGTTGGGCTCCCTGCATGGAGCCTGTTTCTCCCTCTGCCCATGTCTCTGCCTCTCTCTCTCTCTGTGTCTCTCATGAATAAATAAATAAAATCTTAAAAAAAAAAAAAAAAAGAATGGCATTTAGGTGCAGAGCAGGGAACCCCCTGCCGGCTCCATTGGAGGAGTGAGCGACTCTTGATCCTGAGGCTGTGAGTTCGAACCCCACGTCAAATGTAGATATTACCTTAAAAAAATCTAAAAAAAAATGCAGGGGAGAAAAGATTTGGGGGGAACTGAGAAACGCTTCCTGGCAAATCATATTATACAGACGGATATCGACCCTGTTTGTGTGCTGCTAAGGACACAGGACAGAGAGCTAAGCATTTTCCCCTTTATTTCCCCATTTTTCTTCTCCTTTACCCTAACAAACTCCACTCCTATTTTTAAATCTTACTTATGCCGTGGGAAGTTCTTTTTCTGTTTGATTTTTGTTTTTCTCTGAGAAAAGTCACTTCTAAAACTTTTTTCCCCTACATTCCCAAATAGCTACTTTTTGATGCCAAAGCTGGAGGGAGGCCAAAGGCTCATCTTTCAATGAAAAGTCAGGTTTATTTATTTATTTATTTATTTTTTAAAGCTAAGTGACTAGGAATAAATTGAAGTGGAAGCCTGGATGGTTACATGGATCTCAGAATCCTTTGTTGAATCAAATGTACATGCTTCTGCAATTTATAAGAACAGGTTTTCAAAAAATTATTCCATACTCCATCTGTTTTTTCATATGTGCTTTTCCTGTACTCATGGCCATGATTTGGCCAAGAAGTGAAGAAGATCTTGTTCCTTAAGCTTTAAGCAGAGGGAGAAGGAGAGAGAGAATCTCAAGCAGGTTCCACACCCAGCACAGAGAGCCCAATGTAGGCCTTGTTCTCACAACCCTGAGATCATGACCTAAACCAAAATTAAGGGTTGGATGCTTAACCAGCTGAGCCACCCCGGTGCCCCAGAACCAGCTTTTTAAAAATAAAAATTCCAATCTGTCATGGACTTAACTTTTCTCAAATATAATAAATAGAAATTACTAGAAAATGAAAGACCTACAAAATATGAGTCCCCAATTTTTATTATTAGATTCAAGAGGCATAAAATTACATTCAAGCTGCTATACGAGTATCTAAATGCTTGCTCCGAGTTTCTGTACTTCCCTTGCTGCAGACCCATAACAAGGACCAGCAGTAGCCACGAGACCACATTTTAAGTGGCTCTGCTCCCTAAACCAAAGTATCTCGTTTCTGCCTTGTAGCATCCTGGTAGAAAAAAAAAAAAAACTACAAGTCATCCATCTTACCCTACACATAAACAGCTAACAAAAACTCTCTATGCATCGAAAAGCACACATGCACACACACATATGCACACGCACACACACACATACTCTACTAACAATACCACTTCCTGGAGAGGTAACACAATGTAATGTTTAAGTATGTGGACTCTGGAACCAGATATCAATCATTTACAAGTTGTATCCACTTGAACTCATTTCCTATAAAATGTAGATGGTAGTAATAATAATACCAAGTTCCTCAGGTTGTTAAGATAATTAAATGGTATAATATACACATAGCTTTTAAAATAGTAGGCACTCAATGAATTTAGCTGTTATTCTTTTTACTTGAGGGAATAAAGAAGTCCCTGTTGCCTTGCTCAGCATTTCTATCTGCAAGAAGATGGATCTGTGGTTTACCTGGCAAGCCAGGGCCAGCCTTCTCTTCTCCAGCACCAGGAAATACCTACTCTTGGTGAAGGGAAAATCTCCAGTTCCTCTCAGCGCCTTGGAAGAATATTCCAAGCACTTAACAGTTGCTGCCCTCTGCTGCTGCTCTTGAGAATTATACCACGTAGAGTTTCTATGGCTGGAAACTGGGGGCAAAATCGAACCCCATGTGGAGGGAATTTTCAATAGGTACTTTGTTCAGGAATTCATCCTAAAGTGCCTGTAACATCCTAGCTTTGCACTTTTTCATGGGCACACCATCTACAACTGCATCTGGATATTGTCATCAAATGCTGATCTTTGTTCTCTCTAGCTTAGCTAGCTTGTGACTGACACGGCCGGGTCTCACACCTGCTCCTGGTTGCTTCCTCATTTTGGTTTTTCATGCCACCATATCCCAGATGTCCAGATTTGGATCCCAGGTTAGCTACGACCTCTCACATCTTCTCAGCTGTCCAAACCCATCACTCTCTCCCTCTGCAATGGCTTTTAGCACCTCCAGAGAGGCTCTCTGGCCTCCCGGTGTCTCCCGTTTACAGGTGTTTGATGTCCACTGTTCTAACGTTCCCACTGATCTGGGTCACTGCCCCTTCCCCCCCAACGGTTCTTGGTCCTAGTTCCTTCAACCTTCCACATCTGGCCTTCCTTCTCTCCAGCCTTATCTCCCATGACACCCACACAGCTGCTGCAGGATGACTCCCATTCTCCAAATACCCATCATCATTTCCTTTGTGGTTCAGTGGGTGCCATTTCTTGTGCCAAAAATACCCCCTTTTCTACAAATTCTTTACTCCTCATCTCAAATGCTGTTCCTTTCACAGTGCTTCTCGTTCCATTCCAAGAAATACTGTTTCAACTCCTATGGCATTTCTTAACATGCTACTCAGGTCTCCTTTATGAAATGTGCTGTTACTTGGGTACATTTCTCCTTAACATTTTTTTTCCTGACAAAATGTTGAAATGTGTGGAATTAATAAAATGACAAAATTAAAAATAATTATTGGACCTCTGCTGTTTTTTTTTTTTTCAATGTAAGCTCCACACCCAGCATGGAGCCCAAAGTGGGGCTTGAACTCACGACCCTGAGATCAAGACCTGAGCTGAAATCGAGTCATATGCTCAACCAACTGAGCCACCTGGGCACCCGGAGACCTCTGCTTTTAACCAAGATGCAGCAGAACAAGGACAGATGCATTTCTTACCTGCAACAACAACAACAACAACAACAAACTGCACAAAATATATGAAACAGTAGTTTTCAAGACTTTGGGTATCAGGCAACAAGGGACAGTGATTCCACAAAAAGGGGTAAACAAATGAGGTATGACCTATGATGTCAGTCACCTGCTGACTGCCCGGAGAGAGTTTCCAAGCTGTGGCGCAGTGAGGAGGAACCCAGGTAGGGCCTGGTGGACTCCTTGATTTGAGGATGCAGAGCTGAGAGACTGGGGGAAAGCAAAGTGGCCAGAGTTGAAGGACAGAGTACTGGAAGGAACCACAGCAAGCTCCAGAGATCTACCCACGGTCCCTTTCAAGTTTCCAGGAGGGTGCTGATTGTTGCCTCAGTCATTGAGCATCTGCCTTCAACTCAGGGTATGATTCCAGGGTCCTGGGATTCCAGGCCCCACATCAGGGTCCTGGCAGGGAGCCTGCTTCTCCCTCCGCCTATGTCTCTGCCTCTCTCTCTGTGTTTCTTGTGAATAAATAAATAAAATCTTTAAAAAAAAAAAAAAAGAAAGGAGACAACCCAAGGCTGGGGAAAGAATCATCTTAAAGGATTAGAGAGAACTACATACATTGTGTTGGGGAGAATTAGTGCCTTTACTCACCAGCCAGACTGAGAAGCTGCTTAATTCATGGAGCATCAGGTACTCAGAAGTCGGAAATAATTTTCCCTAGAATAAACACGTCTTTGGGTCCACCTAGCAAATCCTAAAAGCAAAACCCAAAAGCATCAAACTATTTCCAAAGAACTGAAATGCATTCTAAAACAAAGCTCAAGAATATTTGGGGGATACAATTATATTCAGCACCCAAAATGGTGAAAGTCTGGTATCCACTGAAAAGTTATCAGGCATGTAAAGAAAGGAGAAAACATTACCTATAATGAGAAGAAAAATCGACCAACTGAAACTGACCCAGAACTCAGATTCTTTCTCCTGCATGTGCCCTGCTTTATCTCCACTGCTTTTGGAAATTTCTTCACTTATTTTATAATTTTTTTCCAGTTTCACTGAAAATGAAGTTTTCATTTTTACCCTGCTGACTTTATTTTTTCATTTTTTAAAAGATTTTATTTATTTATTCATGAGAGACACACACAAAGAGAAAGCAAGAGAGAGAGAGAGAGAGAGAGGCAGAGAGAGAAGCAGGCTCTACACAGGGAACCTGATGCGGGACTCCATCCTGGATCTCCAGGATCATGCCTTGGGATAAAGGTGGTGCTAAACCACTGAGCCACCCAGGCTGCCCACCCTGCTGATTTTACATGCCATCCTGACTCTAGAAGGGTCAAAGATTTACTCAAAATATCAGCCAGAGCCCAGACCAAATAATTATCAGTGGTTGATGGATTTATTATTTGTTAAGTGACCCCTTAAGCACTAGGAAAATCATGACCCTAACCATAGGGACAGTGCTGAAGTCTATAATCACATCTACATAATACATATGCTCTCAGTTTTGAATATGAGAGTATCCCGTATCCCAAAGCTACACTTCTGTGTATCGTTATACAACATGAAAAAGGGTCATGAAAACACCAGTAGTGTCAAATGATGTAGGCATAACACATGATTTGTTAGAGGGAAAGCTTATTAGTGGAAAGTAGTCAAGGGCATGGGATCCCTCAAATCTAATTATCCCAGAGTTCAGGCCAGGCATAGAGGGTCTATATTCACTGTGGCCAATCTTTCCATCAAGAGGGGTCCTCTGTCCTTATTTTTTTCCCTATCTACTACAATGATGGGTTAGAGTAGGGTGAAGTATAGAACTGCTCTGTTTGGTCAGAAAAGGGGAGCCTCCAGAGTCTCATGGCTGGTATCTGCATACTTGATTGAGCCAACTCAGGGTGGCTTAGCCTCTTCTCTACCAAGTAACCAATATGAAGGAGAAAATTAACCTGCAGGAATATCCAGATTTGTCTCTCTTCAGAGGTTTTAGAGATGTGATCTGATACATCGATTACCTGAATTTCTATAGTCACCAATCATGCTGTTGCCTTGGAGCTATGACCTCACTGGGTCTCCATTTCTTTATTACTTGAAAAGAGAGGAAGTGATGGAAGTTGATGGTATTTGGTAACAACTATCCTGTCGAAAGTGAATTTCAAATTTGAAAGCTATGATGCCATTCCTATATTCTTCTGTCTTCATACCCTGAAGTCTAGCTCACTGCCGCAGATTTAATGGCTGACTTTGAATTCCCTTTTCAACCTCGACATTCGATTGACTAGTACAATTATTCCCATAATTTAGTAAAAACAGTTCACCACCAGAGGGCAGTCCGGTTACAAAGCAGTAAAGAGTGAGGCAAGCCACAAATGGGCAGCAAGGTATACATTCAAAATGAAGTGCACCTGTGACCTTTACAATTCATATTTCAATGAAATTCCATAAAAATGGAATGCCTGCTTAGATATGACATCCAGTTCTGACGTGTGTGCACGTGTGTGTGTGTGTGTGTGCCCACATGTGCATGTGGAGGGGGTGGTTTCCCTACACCATCAAGCAGTTCTTGGACAGCAGTTGGGTGTTCTATATTTTAAATAATCCTGAGATTACCCAGAGATAGCAACAGATTCCACAGACTAAGGGGTCTATCCTACAAACTGGTTCCCCCACCCCACTTCAGATTCCAGATGAAAACCTAGCCTGTCTCCCTGGCTTCTGGCCCACCAGCTATAGACTGGAGATTCCTACAAGCTCCTCCTTGGGTGTGATTAATTTGTTAGTGGTGGCTTATAGAACAAAGAGAAACACTTTACTTACTAGATTACTAATTTGTTATAAAAGGATGTAATTTAGGAACAGCCGGTTGGAAGAGATGCTTAGGGCAAGATATAGGGAAGGACACAGAGCTTCCACACTTTTCCCAAGTGCACCACTATCCCCAAATCTGCAGGAATTCACCAACCCGGAAGCTCTGCAAACCCCCTCCTTTTGGGGGTTTTAATGGAGGCTTCATTATATAGGCACAATTGATTAAATCATTGGCCATTAAGGCCTGATTCCACTTCCAGCCTCTCTCACCTTCCTGGAAGTCAGGGGGGCAGGCCCATGCTCAGGTGTAGTCCAACAGTCACCTCATTAACATAACATATCTTTATCACTCTCAATACCTAGGACATTTCAAGGATTTTAGGAGTTCTGAGCCAGAAACAGGGATGAAGGGCACCTGGGCGGCTAAATGGTTGAGCATCTGCCTTCAGCTCAGATCATGATCCTGGGGTCCTGGGATTGAATCCCACATGAGGCTCTCTGAGGGGAGCCTGCTTCTCTCTCTAGGTCTCTGTGTTTCTCATGGATAAATAAAATAAAAATCTTAAAAAAAAAGAGGGATGAAGAATCAAATATGTATTTCTTGTGAATCACAACATCACACTTGCCTACCTCACTCTATGTTCTGTGTGGTGGCGGGCATCCAATGACTAATAATGTCTTCTGACATCTCAAAGCCCAAACATACAGTGTTAGGAAGGAAAGGATGGCCATCCATTCAGTGTGTGGGATCTCTCTGCAAGTCTGAATTGAGTACCTACTATGTGTCAAGTACTGTCCCATCAACTAGGGATGTAGAAGTTAACAAAGCAAAGTTTCTTGGTCTTGTGGAACTGACATTCTGGTGGCCTCCCACCAGACTTGACAACGATAATATGTGGATTAATGTAGTGTGTGAGGTGACAAGTGCTGTGGAAGAAAGGACAAGTAGAGTATGGGAGGAGATTGAGACTCGGGCAATGAGTTTGCAATTTTTTGGTAGGGTGGTTAGGGGGTGGAAACATGCGACCAAAATTAAGGTGAGGAAATAGGAAGTGTGGCTGGCTGGGGAAACAGCATTTCAGGCAGAGAAAGCAAACATGATAAGATCCTAAGACAAGAGGGTCCCTGATAGAAGACGAGGTGGAGGTAAGGCATACAACGAAAACATTGTGGTATTTAAGGGAAACAGGAAGCTCACCGCAGGATTTTAAGCAGAGAAACAACATTTTGAAAGGGTCTCTAGGAGACTTCTACAGGAACAGAGAAACCTCCAAATATTCAGTTTATCAGCTCACCAAAAAGCACAGTGAATGGCAGTTAAAGACAACCATGTTGTCACGCATACGCTATTGACAGCTGATTCACAGAACTCCTCACTGTGCCATGGCACTGTGCCAAGCAGTTTACACACTTTCCTTTTTTTTTTTTTAAGATTTTATTTATTTATCTATCTATTTATTTATTTATGAGAGACACAGAGAGAGAGAGAGAGAGGCAGAGACACAGGCAGAGGGAGAAGCAGGCTCCATGCAGGGAGCCCGACGTGAGACTCGACCCCAGGTCTCCAGGATCACGTCCTGGGCTTAAAGCAGCCGCTAAACCGCTGAGCCACCCCAGCTGCCTCAGTTTACACACTTTCCCATTTAATCCTTCCAATACCTGCAATATTGTCACCCTAATTAGCTCTATTTTAAAGACTAAAAGAAAAGGAAATTGTAAACATTAGTGACTGGCCCAAGGTTCAGGTGAAGCTGTAACTTGAAGAATTCCTCCCAATGTGAAGAAACACTGCCAAAGCAAGGCTTAGTACCTCAGGGCTGAGGAAGTAAAGATGGTGAGGGGCAGTTGGGAACAGCTTAAGCAAGTTCAACCACCACTTGCTTCTTTAAGTTCTATCTAGTGGGCACCTAGATGGCTCAGTGGCTGCCTTTGACTCAGGTTGTGATCCTGGGGTCCTGGAATCGAGTCCTGCATTGGGCTTCCTGGAAGGAAGCCTGCTTCTCCCTCTACCTGTGCCAGACTGATTTCTGCACCATTGATGCCAGTTTCCCCTCTAGAGCTTGGTCTCTGTGTGATCTTTTCTGTATACATTTGTTTTTTTAAAAAATTTTATTTATTTATCCATGAGAGACACAGAGAGAGAGGCAGAGACTCAGGCAGAGGGAGAAGCAGGCTCCCTACAGGGAGCCTGATGTGGGACTCGACACCGGGTCTCCAGGATCAGGCCCTGGGCTGAAGGTGATGCTAAACCGCTGAGCCACCAGGGCTGCCCATACGTTTGGGCTTTTAAGGAGGCAGCACCTGCCACTGAACTGACTTTTCTCTGGGGGGGAACAGGGTGTTCCTCTCAAGCTGTGTTGGTTTAAAAACCCACTCAGGCAATGCTCAGAGGGATCTCCCCAGGCCCACTGCTGGTCTGTGATAGGTTAAGCAGAGAAATTGAAAATGCTTATAGACTTTAATAGCCATTTTACAGAGTAGCTTTATGTCTGCTAAGCTTAATAAATTGGGGATTACATTTAGTATATCTTGTTTTTAACCTTCAATTTTCCTAATTTACTATTATAGTGTTTAATCTGAAGATACAGTGGTCCAACCGTATATAAAAATAGAGCTCTGGGGGGATTCCTAGGTGGCTCAGCGCCTGCCTTCAGCCCAGGACGTGATCCTACACAGTCCCACGTCGGGCTCCTGGCATGGAGCCTGCTTCTCTCTCCTCCTGTGTCTCTGCCTCTCTCTCTCTCTCTCTCATGTCTATAATGAATAAATAAAGAAAAAAAAAAAAAAGAATGAAGCTACCAACTTCTTAAAAAAAAATAGAGCTCTGACTCACAACCTGCAGCAACCTAGCTAGAAAACCAACACCGGGCAGCCTGGGGTGGTGGTGGTGGTGGTGGTGGTGGTGGTGGTGGTGGTGGTGGTGGTGGTGGTGGTGGTGGTGGTGGTGGTAGGGGGGGTGAGGGGAGGGGGCTCAGCGGTTTAGCGCTTGCCTTTGGCTCAGGTCGTGACCCTGGAAACCTGGGTTCGAGTCCCACGTCGGGCTCCCTGCGTGGAGCCTGCTTCTCCCTCTGCCTGTGTCTCTGCCTCTCTCTCGCTCTGTCTCTGTGTCTCTCATGAATAAATAAATAAAATATTTAAAAAAATAAAGAAAACCAATGCCTATCTGTAATAACTAGCCTAGGAAGCCTGCCTGCTATGAGCCAGACTTAAAGGAAGCCAGATTGCTAGCTTTAGGAACAAGCCCAGGAAGCTAATCAATAAATGATAGTAACATTTGGCCCCAGGTGGCCAGGATTTGATTAATAACTGCCAGCTTCTCTGATTTTTGTCCCAACTTCGGACCATAGAAAGCCACACACGGCTGATGGAGGCTCGGATCACCCAGGTTGCCCCCCTCTAACTAGTCTCGCGCTCCCCCCCCCCCCCCATCAACCATCTCCACTCCTCCGCCGCCTTGGAGAAAACTCAAGGGAGGGTGGCTCTGTTGCACAGCGAGCTGTGAATAAATTCCCTTTGCATTTTTAAAAAGGATTTTATTTATTTCTTCATGAGAGACAGAGAGAGAGAGAGAGAGAGGCAGACACAGGAGGAGGGAGAAGCAGGCTCCATGCAGGGAGCCCCCTGGGGGACTCGATCCCGGGTCTCCGGGGTCACGCCCTGGGCTGAAGGCAGGCGCGGAGCCGCTGAGCCACTCAGGGCTTCCCCCTTTGCATTTTTCATGCAGCTGGTCTTCACATACCGAAAGAATTAAAAAGGAAACAAACAACCAAAGCAGGAGTCTGCCACCTGTCTGCGGAGCATCTCACCAGGCTCCCAGGTGTCCTGCAGGTGGGGAGCTCCCCGCCGCCCCGCCCTGGAGGAGAGAGCATCCCAAGCACCGGCCGCCAGGACAGCGCGCACAAGGGGACGAGGCGGCGGCGAGATTCTCCGGGCCAGAGCGGGGTGGGGGGCGGGGGGAGCTAGAGGATGGTGCCCGGGGCGCGTGCGGCGCGGAAGCGCGAGCCTCGGACCCAGGGCGCTCAGGCGCGTGGAGCTTCTGCGCATGCTCTGGAGGGCTGCCACTCTCGGCGCCGCCCCGCCCAGGGCGCTGACGTCACGTCCGGCGACGGCGGCTGCGAGGCGCTGGCCTCCCGGGCGCGGGGGTCGCCGCGGGGCGCGTCGGTGTCGTCCGCGGCCCTCGGGTCGCGCGGCTGCCCCCGGACCGCTTAGTCCCAAGCCGGGTGCGGTTTCCTCTCCTGGAGGTGAAGCGGAGTGAGGGGGCCTGGGCCCTCGGACCAGGGTGTGTTTGCATCGGGGCCGGGGGCGCATTTGCAGTGTTTCCTCCCGCAGGACCCGCATTCCGCTGTAGTGCAATCCGAGGATGGCGGCTTGTTACTTGTTTTTTGTGTTTTAAAGATTTTGTTTATTCATGAGAGACACAGGCAGAGGGAGAAGCAGGCTCCGTGCAGGGATGCCCGGCGCGGGATTCGATCCCAGGACCCCGGGGTCACGCCCTGGGCCGAAGGCGGCGCTGACCGCTGAGCCACCCGGGCTGCCCCGAGGATGGCGTTTCATCCGCCTGCAGCTGTTTGGATACTGCTTCCAAAGGAATCCCCCAACTCACGAGCGGCTTTAGTGCCTTGGAATTTTGTTTTTTCAAAAAAAAACAAAACAACAAAACAAAACAAAAAAACACATTTGGGCCCCAGAGCTCAGAACCCTTGAGAATTTCTGATTGGTAAATGATCCCTCCTCTTCCTGGAATTGAAGGGACTGCGAGCATATCTTTTTTTTTTTTTTTTTTTTTTAATTATATGCCTCTTTTTTTCTTTTTTATTTTTTTTTTGAAAAAATATTTATTATTTATTTATTTATTTATTTATTTATTTATTTATTTATTTATTTATTTGAGAGAGAGAGAGAGGCAGAGGGAGAAGCAGGCTCCACGCAGGGAGCCCGACGTGGGACTCGATCCTGGGACTCGGGGATCACGCCCTGGGTGGAAGGCGGCGCTAACCGCTGAGCCACCCGAGCTGCCCTGAACATATTTTTTCAATAAGGAAGACTGTGGCTGGCTGGAACACAACCATCCTCGGGTCACTGGAGGCTTCTCAGGATTTCTAAAACTTGGGGATTATACATATATGTGATATATGTGTGTGTATATATATATGTATTTTTTTTTTTTTTTGCATGGGTATTTTAAGTATTTCAGTCAGGCGTGCAGTACTTCCTGAAAAATCCATTACATTCATTTTATGCTTAAAAGGCCAACCTAATTTGACCTTTTCCCTGTTGACTTGCCCTCAGTCTTAGGAACATTTATGGTGAAGGAACTTGAGGCCGCTGAATTGTCTTGAGTTCTGATGCCACATTTTTTTTTTTTTTAAAGATTTTATTTATTCATGAGAGACACACAGAGAGCTGATGCCACATTTTAAGTTCGTTGTTCTGTCCCCAGCTTTGTGGCCTCGCTTGTGAACAGGCTACGCTCCTGCCCCTCTTCTGGTTTGCAGTTTGGTGCTGCTCCTCTCTGGTGGGTTCTGGATTTGGGTAATTGCATTTGATAGGACTGTGTTTGAAGGGAAACTCAACGAGAAGCATGTGGCTTTTTACTTTGATAGCTTAGTTTTTCATTTTACAAAATGCCCATTTGACGATATAGCTAAGCAAAAGAAAGAAGATTTAAACCACCTGGAATCCTCCCATTGAAAGATAATAAATTGCCAGTGCTTTAGAATAGAGTCCAGTTTTTTTTTTTTTAATTTTTTTTTTATTATTATTTATTTATGATAGTCACACACAGAGAGAGAGAGAGAGAGGCAGAGACACAGGCAGAGGGAGAAGCAGGCTCCATGCACCGGGAGCCCGACGTGGGATTCGATCCCGGGTCTCCAGGATCGCGCCCTGGGCCAAAGGCAGGCGCTAAACCGCTGCGCCACCCAGGGATCCCCGAGTCCAGTTTTTTTAATGCATAATATTTGTAAAACAAAAATCCTGGTGGATACTGTTTGGTGACCCCTATCTAGTCCGTCTTCGAATTTTACTAATTTTTTTCTTTCAACTTGTGTGATGGCTAGGAACTCCGATAAGTGGTCCTCCTTAGTATCTGCACCTTGCAAAATCTATTTTAGTAGCTCAGAGGACTTTAGTTTTATGTCTCGGTTTTTGGCCAAGGAACACCGGTGAGGTGGTGTTAGCTGCTTAAAAAGAGATATTTAATGTTGAGTCCTGTGCGAGGGCAGCCAGCTTATTTTAGTATATCAAATTCATGGCGAAGTCGCAGAAAATCATTGGAGACGTTCCTAATTCTTTACTCTTTGTTTTTAAGCTCTTTCCCCCTCCCTGTTCTTTCTCTTCCCTCCAAGAATGAAACATGACTGAGGACTCTCAGAGAAACTTCCGTTCCGTATATTACGAGAAAGTGGGGTTTCGTGGAGTTGAAGAAAAGAAATCACTGGAAATTCTCCTAAAAGATGACCGACTGGGTGAGTTTTACAAGCTCAGGGTTATCGCGTTTTAGTCGTCTCAGCTGTCCTGAAAGAAATGCTATCTTAAAAGACATTCAGTACTATTTGTTACCTGCTGTATTTTTAGTGATAGGATGAAAGGTGAAGGGTGTATTTTGACAGAAGTCATGGATTTTTCAGGTTTATATTTTGCTGAGGCCGAGTCAGATGTCTTTGAGAGGACTCAAGTCAGTGATGCTTTTTTTCCTTGTATTATACCTATATATTTCCTTTCCTCGGTTTTCAGAGGTGTTATTAGCTTCTGGGTAAATTTGCAACAACTCTTGGCCATGGTTTTTCTTCTATGGAAATACCAAGACTACGTTATGTATTGACATTTTAGTTTCTTCATAGTAATAATGTCTGTTCTGTTGACTAAAATAAACTGAATCATAGGTTAAAAAAAAGTAATATGTGTAGAATGCTTAAACATTTTTTTAAAGGTTGTATTTATTCATTCATGAGAGACGCAGAGAGAGGCAGAGACATAGGCAGAGGGAGAAGCAGGCTCCCTGTAGGGAGCCTGATGTGGGACTCAATCCCAGGACCCAGGATGACGCCCTAGACCAAAGGCAGATGCTCAAACCGCTGAGCTACCCAGGCATCCTGCTTTTAAAATTTCTAAACAATTTCCCACCTGATCTTTGATCCTTGCTAGACAGTCTATGTTTTAAGTATGTCTGGAATTATTCTCATTTGACAAGTAGGGGGAGTTGAGGTCCAGGACAGCTGAGTGTGGTTTATTGGAAAATGTGGGGATTTGAGGCCTGACAATGCCACTCAGTAGCTGTGCTAACTTCATCAAGTCATTTAACTTCTTAGAGCTTCAGTTTCTGCATTTTTTTTTTTTAAAGAGAGATCTTTTCTTTCTTTGAGAGAGCACACATGCATGGGTGCACACAGGCACATGAATGGGGACGAAGGGGTAGAGGGAGATCTCCAGCAAGACTCCCCGCTAAGCGAGGAGCCATACTCGGGGTTCAATCCCACCACCCTGAGATCACAACTTGAGCTGAAATCGAGTCAGACGCTCAATCAACTGAGCCACCCAGGTGCCCCAGTTTCTGCATCTCTAAAACAATAACAACCCCAAAAGCTTGAGGTATAGATTAAATGAAATTAATTCTATAAGTAGTAACTACTGCTAATGTAGGGAATGTAGTAATAGATGCTAAATACATCACCTACTCGGTGAAGCACTAATTGTTTTTAAATAGCTAGTTGGTGAAACACCTGGGCTAGAAATCAGACCTTGCCTTTCCTAGATTTACTGAGTAGAATTCCTCTGAAGAAATGTCTTACTGTCATTTTTAAAGACTGAAATGCACTTTCATTTGATCAACATGAAAAAGCTCCTAATTGCTGTTTTCTTTCTCTTCCTCTAGATATTGAGAAACTTTGTACTTTTAGTCAGAGGTTCCCTCTCCCATCCATGTACCGTGCACTGGTATGGAAGGTGCTTTTAGGTATGTGACCCAACAGTAGGAAGATTTATCTTCAAAAGTGTTGAATGACGGGATATTTGTCATTTTATCAGAAAAAAGAGCATTTTTTTTTTTTTAGGCCCTTTACTGCATATTAGGTCTGGTTTTAGGAGACTGGATTACTGCGGACTGTGAGAGCATTTAAGAAGGTGACTTTAGTAGCAGTGCATTAAATAGGACTCCAAGAATGTTAGTTTAGTAATAATAGAAGAGAAAGTAACGTGTGTTCCTGAAACTAGGTGTGGGAAGAGCATCGAATTGGAGAAAGAACTGGCCTAGGGTTTACCGTCACCTGGGTAACTGTGAGGAAGACCCTGCTAGGCCTCAATTTTTGCACCTGTTAAGTGAGGTTATTTAGCCACATTAACTTGTAGGTCGTAGCCCTCAGTTTGTTATTTCTGTGATTCCCAGCTGCAAAGGTCTAACTTCCTAATGAGTGCTATCAGAGTCAGAAAGAAATTGAAGTTTTTACCTCCTAGAAGCACAAATGGGTAGATTTCAGTGATGAGTGGCTGAAGGAAAGGACAAATGAACCTGCTCAGTTTCTGTGGAGGAAAAGTGACTGACAGCGTCCCTTTTGAGCCAAGGATTTTTTTCTGTTACTGCTCAGCCTGCTGTTGCATATAATATCCATCCGTTAACCATCTAACTTTTCTTTCTTAAAAAAAAAATGAGAGTAATCCTAGACTTCTCTTGTGAAGTAGGTATTAACATCCCATTTTTACAAATGGGGTCAAAGGCCACAAGGCTAAATAACTTGCCTAAGGCCTTCCAGTCTGTAAGTGGCAGAGCTGGGATTTGATCTCAGGTTGGTAGAGCCCATCCGAAGGTAGGATAGACAGCAGACCTCATTTTTCTTTCCAGAATGTACTGGATTTTCAGAACTTGAGAAACCTGCCATCCTAAGTCTGATTATGTAATGTGGAGGCAGCGAGGGGATACAACCCATACTGGAAAGTACTGTGTGATGCCTTTGTGTGTTGTGCGTCCTGGCACGTCTTTATGTATTTGTATTTCTGGTAGGCCACTGTACAGTTTATGTCTTGAGAGCGAGTATCAACTATTTTAGTTTTTCCCTGAGCATTTTTTCTTAAATCTTGGTGTTTCCGGTGGCCATCAAAATAAATGCTTTCCAGGGATGCCTTTTAGGTGTAATGTCAATACCATCTATTTTGGCTGGGAAATACTACGTGTCTTATTAATAATACCAGTGGATTAGTGGGAGATGTCCAGTTGCAGTTTGTGACACTTCTTTAGAATACTGGATCTCTGTTGTTTTATAGCAAAGAGTGATCCTTAATCAAATGGACAGCTAACTCTTATACTAGCTTAGTATGTGCTATATGCTTCCTAGGTACTTTATATATGTCAATTTTTTAATCATTACAACAGCTGTATTAGATAGGTATTATTAGTCTCATTTTTATGATGGAGCAGCTAAGGTATAGGGACACTGAATAAGTTGCTGACCATCATCTAGCCAGTTAATCATAGAGCCGGATAGCAAACCTTATGAACTTATGACATGAACTTTGACTCCATGTCCCTATACAGTCTTGTTAAATCTAATGAGGCTAGAATAAATACAGTTTCTATTTTAAGATTTTATTTATTTATTTTAGAGAACGAGCTAGCACTGGGGGAGGGACAAAGAGAATGAATCCCAAGCAGACTCTGCACTGAGCTTGGGAGCCTGATCTGGGGCTTGATTCCAGGACCCCGAGATCACAACTCGAGCCGAAATCAAGAGTCGGATGCTCAACCAACCGAGCCACCCAGGTGTCTCTAAGATGTTTTTCTTTATAGCAGAATTTAGAACCTAGAAAATTCAATGTCAACATTTTGCAAATCTGTTTGACCCTTGGTACTCTTTTTCTCATACAGGCTTTTGGGGCTAGTGTACGAAGGACATTTGGTGAGATGGTTAACCATCCCATTTTTCACCTCTGCCTGCTGAGGAAACAAGTTCCCAGAGAGACATTTGTGAGAATTCTGGGGTTATCAGATATGCTAAAAGCCTGTCCAGTGCTCCTTCCACTCTGCTTTTTTCCATGCCATTTGTTTGTAAAAAAAAAAAAAAAAAGATACGGTTTTTGCTCCAAAGCCTCACAGGTAGACGTGTTTGATTGGGTTGATGAGCACAAATAGTATCAGAATGTAATGTAAGGTGGCCTCATCAGCCACAGATTCTGTATTCCCGAAGCTAGGTTACTTTGTGAGCAAGTTTGCTTGTTGGGGAAGAGAAGGCTTTGAGGAGTTGTGAGTGGCTCTGAGATGAGGGGCCTGTACTGTTAGCTCGAGCAGCCATAACGAGATACCATGGACTGGGGGGCTTAAACAACAGTATATTCTCATGCTTCTGGAGGCTGAGAAGTTCAGGATTGAGGTGCTGGTTGGTTTGGCTCTTGGTGCTTTAGGCCTCCCTTCTTGGCTTGTAGATGGCCACCTTCCCATTCTGTCCGCACATGGCAGAGAGAGAAACCACAGACTCTAGTATGTCTTCCTTTCTTAGAAGGGCAATAGCTCTGTTCACCCACCCTTACAACCACATTTAACCTTAGTCACTCCTTATCAGCTCTATCTCTAGTTACAGGCACACTGGGGTTGGGGCTTTAGTATATGAATCTGGGGGGTGGGGAACAATTCAGTCTGTAGCAGGGGCCAAGTGCAAAAACTGGAGATTGGTCTGTAGGAGCTGAGGGTGGCCCCAGGCCAACAACCAAAAATTAAATCATTAGGATAATTGAAGTAGCTATTGTCTTGACTTAGGTGGCACACTTGTTCAAGGGCTTTATGATGCCATTCCAATTTCTCTTAAGTCTCAGTGATGCAGTTGGCATCAAATATTGATACTTCACTTAAAATTTAATATTGTTTTATAAAGAGAATTTGTAAAACAAAATCTGTACGGTAACTAAATATCTGTGTGATTGCAGTCTAATCATGACAGGGCAGCTCTCACTTGATTTCTCTGTAATAGAGGAGGGCTTTGGGTCTGTGTCTCAGTATTTTGCCCATTCTTTTCCCCCCTCGGTCTCTGTATAGGGATCCTGCCTCCGCACCATGAATCCCATGCCCAGGTGATGATGTATCGCAAGGAGCAGTACTGTGATGTGCTTCATGCCCTGCACGTTGTTCGCTTTGTCAGCGATGCCACACCTCAGGTTGAAGTCTATCTCCGCATGTATCAGCTGGAGTCTGGAAAGTTGCCTCGAAGTCCCTCCTTTCCACTGGTTAGTGCTGCTTTTCTTTGACACTTGTCTCAACTCTAGTCTGTCCCATCCTGCTGACCTTTTGACTGCATTGTATTTTGTCTTCGAAACTTTCAATGACTCTCTGTGGAATAAAAGCAACACATATTTCCCTGGCACTCGTCATCCTGCGTATTCTGACTCAATCTAATTTTTATTTTTTATTTTTTTTAAGATTTTATTCATTCATGAGACACACACACACACGTGCGCAGAGAGAGAGAGAGAGAGAGAGAGAGAGAGAGAGGCAGAGACACAGGCAGAGGGAGAAGCAGGCTCCATGCAGGGAGCCCGACGTGGGACTCAATCCCGGGACCCTGGGATCACGCCCTGGGCTGAAGGCGGTGCTAAATCGCTGAGCCACCCAGGCGTCCCTGTCTAATTTTTAAAAATACATTTTATTTTGAAATGATGGCAAGCTTTTGCAAGAACATTACCAAGAATTCCCATATGCTCTTTACCCAGGTTCCTCAGGCATTGACATTTTGCCATGTTACTTTGTCATTTTTTCCTTTGCATGTATACATATTTTTTCCTAAACCGTTTGAAAATAAGATGCAGGGCAGCCCAGGTGGCTCACTGGTGTAGCAGCTCCTTCAGTCCAGGGTGTGATCCTGGAGACCTGGGATCAAGTCCCAGGTCAAGCTCCCTGCATGGAACCTGCTTCTCCCTCTGGCTGTGTCTCTGCCTCTCTCTCTCTCTCTCTGTGTCTTTCATGAATAAATAAATAAAATCTTTAAAAAAAATTTTAACATGATATTCCATTATTTCAGATTCTTTCAATATAGACTTCCTAAAGAGAATAACATTCCCCTGGGTAACCATGGTACAAGCATTGAAACCAAGAAGTTTACATTGATACAGTATTAACATTGAATCTTCAGACTCCATTCACATTTGGCAATTGCCCCAGTAATGCCCTTTATCATAAACAGTAAGTTTTGGTTCAGAACTTATCAGACTTTCTTATGAAACTTTCAGCTAGTAGTTTTATCATTTGTTGGTGATTTAAAAATTTTTTAAATGTTTTAACTCTTCATTAAAAAATCATTTTAGACATAGAAAAAATTGGAAGACATAGTATAGTGTTCCATGTACTTTTACCTAGCATCATCAGATGTTTCATCTTCTGTAACTGTAGTATAATAATCAAACTCAGAAAATTATCAGTGATAAAATATCATGAATCTATAGACCATACTGATATTCTGCTGTCCTTCTCCTGGTTTGGGATCCAGTGTGGGCTCATAGGTGGCATTCATTGCCACATCTTCTTACTCTGCTTTCATTTGGATGTTCGTTAGTCTGTCTTTGATGATCTTGACACATCTGAAAAGTTTTGGACAGTAGAGTGTTTCTCAGTTTGGGTCCATTTGATGTTTCCTTGTTTTTTTTTTTTTAAAGATAAGATTTTTATTTATTTATTTAAGATTTTATTTATTTTTTTCATGAGAGACAGAGAGAGAGAGGCAGAGACACAGGCAGAGGGAGAAGCAGGCTCCATGCAGGGAGTCTGACATGGGACTCGATCTCAGGTCTCCAGGATCCCGCCCTGGACTGAAGGCAGTGCTAAACCACTGAGCCACCCGGGCTGCCCTGATGTTTCCTTGTGACTAATATTTGATTATGCGCTTTTGTCAGGAATACCACAGAAGTATGATACTTATTACTATTGCTGCTAACTTTGATCACTTGGTTAAGGTGGCATCTGCCTGGTTTCTTCAGTCTAAGGATACTATTTTTCCTCTTGTAATTAATAAATAATTTGTGAGGAGATGCTTTGAGATTATGTAAATATCCATCCACATGTAATGATTCCTGCCTGAAATAATTTTTACTCTGCTGATTGTCAAGTGGTCATTTTCTGTTTCATTCCCTCTGCAATTATTAGTTGGCATTCTTTTATAAGGAAGGGGTTTCCTTTCTCATTTATTTATATCAGTATGAATTTATGTATTCCTCTGTTATTCAGTGGCCTATAACCCATTAATATGATTATTTACTTGATGTTCAGCTTGTCTCAGGCCAGTGGGAGACCCTTCAAATTGACTGCTGTGTCTTTATTGACAAGCCCCCATCATTGAGCATTTCCTTACCTTCCGGCACAAAAAGATATTCCAAGCCCATCTTGTATTTTTTCTACCCCACTCCTAAAATCAGCCATGTCCCTTTTGAATAAAGGGTGGTATTTAGAAACCAAGAATAGGGCACTAGACGTGCTTGTTGTTTCTGGTGTGTTGTTGCTTCTCGGTCCTGTATGTAGGCAGAGCTAGGAAATATGTACACATTCTATTAGTATACAGAATCATGTGCACACACACGTGTATGTTTATATGTCTTTTGACCTCTGAATATTAAAAACCCTCATTTCACACCTCTGATTCCAGTACCAATACCTCTGATTCCAGTCCAGGCCCGTGAGTTCTTCTTACCTTCACCCTTTTGTGTTTGCAGCTTCCTTGTCTGAGAGTTGCAAATATATAAAGGCTCCTATTCTCCTTAGTATGGTTACTGCTTTGCTCATTCCTCTCGTTGTAACCCATACTGCCAGCTACCTTTTGACCCTTGCCTGCTGGTGCAATAGGTCACCTCCTTGACCTTGACCTAAGGCCACAGCCCAGCAGGCCCCAACCTGTTTTTAAACTTCCATCTTTGACAAACCTGTACCCTAGTTACTTGGACTGCTTATTGTTTGTAAAGGGAAAAGAAGGGAAGAGGGAAAGTTCAGGTAAAGGAATGATTATAGCTCTTGGGCTTTGGCTATTTTAATGCAATTCAAAGTTCATTTTAGGCATTTTAACTTTTTTTGTGTGTGGCTAAAACAGTGATGGCTCAAATCAGGATTTGCCTGCAAGCTGTGGTATTCTGTAAACCTTATTATTATTTTTTTATTTATTAGAGAGAGAGCACAAGTGGGGAGAGGGGTTGAGGGAGAGGGAGAAGCAGACTCTCTGCTGAGCAGGGAGACCAATGTGGTGCTCAATCCCAGGACCCAGGGATCACCACCGGAGCCAAAGGCAGATGCTTAACTGAGTCACCCAGGCACCCCAAAACTTATTTTTTTTATTGCAGTTTGCAATCTACCTGTATAGCACTTTGAGTTTTCACTTGTTCTTTCTTTTTGAAGTTAATGATGTGGCTCCCATGGACAGACCTGAGGTTGTCCATTCATGTTAAGTTTATAAAGAGAGAATGGCTCTGAAAATAATTGGAAGTCTTGACAGACTTCTTTAAATTTTCCTTATCTCTGGCAGAGCAAAGTTGGTAGTACTCTGCAAGTTCTTAAATTATATATTAAATTAGGTTAGGTTATCTATTAGTTCAAGAAATCTAAATGATAGTTTATGGTTTTCACCTCATTCCTGCTCAGCATGTCTCAACACTTTGATGGCACATCACTGTAGTCTTGGGCAGATGTGCCATCAAAGTGTTGGTTTTGGCTCTGCCTCCCACATCTCCCCGGTCATCAAGACCCACTCAGCCTCATTAGTATTGCTATCTAGTAGAGTGTGTGACGGCACTCCACACGGGGCTGGGAACATAGTCAAGGACATTGGTCTTCTTCCCTGCCTCTCAGACTGTCCTGGAGCCAGTGAGATGCCATGTTCAGGAGCACTCAGTACAGTGCCCAGTATGGGATGGGAGTCCAAGAAAGGAGGCTGTCTTTCCCTTCCTTCTCTCTTTTCCTCTGATACGTTAATTAATATTTAGAAAAAATTATTTTCTGTGATTCTGTTACTTTTTTTTTAAGATTTTATTTATTTATTCATGAGAGACACACAGAGAGAGAGAGAGAGAGAGAGAGAGAGAGAGAGGCAGAGACATAAGGCAGAGGGAGAAGCAGACTCCATGCAGGAAGCCCGATGTGGGACTTGATCCCAGAACTCTGGGATCATGACCTGAGCCAAAGGCAGGTCAACTGCTCAACTGCTGAGCCACCCAGGCATCCCTACTCTTTTCTTAAATAAACTTTTTTAAGTTAACACATAGTGTATTATTGGTTTCAGGGATAGAATTCAGTGATTCCTCAGTTGCATAACATCCAGTGCTCATTATATCACATGCCCTCCTTAATGCCTGTTACCCAGTTACCCCATCCTCCCACCCACCTCACCTCCAGCAACCCTCAGTTTCCTGTTGTGATTCTGTTACTCTTGACATTTTATAGAATATTAAGAGGTTGAAAGGAGGCCTAAAATGAAATGCTTTAAAAAAAAAAAGATTTTATTTATTTATTCATGAGAGACACACACAGAGAGGCAGAGACACAGGCAGAGGGAGAAGCAGGCTCTATGCAGGGAGCCTGATGTGGGACTTGATCCCAGGACTCCAAGATCATGCCCTGAGCCGAAGGCAGACATTATACTGCTGAGCCATCCAGGGATCCCTGAAATGCTTTTATTAAAATAGGAATTTTGATTTAACTTGGGGCCCTTAAGGAGAGTAGAGAGATACTTTTTAGTTTCTTTTTAACACTGAAGTCTTTTGGCTGTTAAATCCTAGATGAAAACTTTTTTTTTTTTTTTTTTTTTTTTAAGAGAGCAAGAGCATATGCATGTGTGCATGAGCTGGGGGAATGGCAGAGAGAGAGAGAGAGATAGAGCGCATAAATCCCACACAGCCTGATGTGGGGCTCAATCCCATGACCCTGAGATTGTGACCTGAGCTGACATCAAGAGATCAAGAGTTGGGGGCTTAATTGACTGAGCCACAGGCACCGCTGAAGATGTGATTTTGTATAAGATACGGTGTTTGAAAACAAAATCAATTTTCAAGTAGATTCTAGTTCTTATAAGATTACTTTGTTGAAATTTACTTGAGGGTTTCCATTCATATTCTGAGTATTGACACAGGGTTTGAGAAATGCCATTCTTCTGATTTCTAAAATTCTGATTCTAAGGACATTTTAACTTTTTAGGTGCTTAAGGGTGCTTAGAACAAAATTCTTTTTTTTATTATTTTTTATTTATTTATTTTTTTTATTGGAGTTCAATTTGCCAACATATAGCATAACACCCAGTGCTCATCCCATCAAGTGGCCCCCTCAGTGCCCGTCACCCAGTCACCCCCACCCCCCGCCCACCTCCTTTTCTACCACCCCTTGTTTGTTTCCCAGAGTTAGGAGTCTCTCATGTTCTGTCTCCTTTTCTGATATTTCCCACTCATTTTTTCTCCTTTCCCCTTTATTCCCTTTCACTATTTTTTATATTCCCCAAATGAATGAGACCATATAATGTTTGTCCTTCTCCGATTGACTTATTTCACTCAGTATGATACCCTCCAGTTCCATCCACGTCGAAGCAAATGGTGGGTATTTGTCGTTTCTAATGGCTGAATAATACTCCATTGTATACATAGACCACATCTTCTTTATCCATTCATCTTTCGATGGACACCGAGGCTCCTTTCTAAAGGAATATATGAATGAATACTTTGAAATAAAGAAAATGCTTTTTTAGTTCTTTTGGAGTCATTGAACTTTTTGCAAATCACTGTCTTAACAAATGTTTCCAATTGTGGTGTTTATCACATATTTTTCAAAGAAATTCTCTTCTAGCCCTGGGAATATTTTTGTATGTAGAGAGTCAGGACCTTGCTTATGATTTATGTTTTCTCTGGTGACCTTAAATGGTAGAGGGTGGAAAAACCTCTGCATGCTCAGCCTGAAACATGGATAGTTGTCAGCATCACTAATCCAAATAGGTTTCTTTGGTTACCCATTCTTATCTCCGCCTTGGTCTTCTCTTTAGTGGTGGACTGTGTGCTTTTTGGTTCCACTTTGATTAAGACAGCCTCTTCAGAAGTTAGGGGGTAAGCATTCATTTTTATGAAAGAAATATGTATTCCTCTATTCTGCTGGCTCCCTCTCTTTACCGGAGATTTATTATTGATCTTTCAGGAGCCAGAAGATGAAGTATTTCTTGCCATTGCCAAAGCCGTGGAAGAAATGGTAGAGGATAGTGTCGACTGTTACTGGATCATCCGATGCTTTGTGAACCAACTAAACAACAAGTACCGGGAGTCTTTACCTCAGCTGGTAAGGAATGCTTTTTTGGCTGTTGGTGAGTCAGGGTGAGCAGTGATACTGGGGAACTACCCTTACTTCCTGGTGCTGCTACAATGGAGTGGACCCTCTATAGGAAGAGCCAAAGATGTTTTCCATAAAAGATCAGATAGTAAATATTTTCAGGTTGATGAGCCAGATGGTCTCTATGTCTCTGTGTGTCTCTCGCAAATACTCAGCTCTGCTCTTGTTGCACAGAAGCGGCCACTGACAATGCATAAAAGAATGGTTGTGGGTGGATTTAGCCTCCTGCAGGCCATAGATTGCAAACCCCTGCTCTTTTGTATTCCTTATCCTGGAGAATCTACTGGCTTTATCTAGAATTGCTTCTCTGTATTAGTTAAGGTTTAAATTTGGCTGTATATAATGGAAAGCCCAAATATCCCTGAAGCTTTATTTTTCTCTCTCATGTAACCAGAAGTCTAGAGGTAAGGCAGTCCAGAGCTGGAGCCACAGTGCCATGGTATCTTCAGGAACCCAGGCTCCTGTCCTTGCAGTCCAGCAGTCTTAGTTGTGGTCCTTCCTCTCTTGCTCAGGATGGATGCTGAGAGACCACTGTGACATCCGTGTCCTAGGCAGGTAGGAGGGGAAATGCAAGGATAAGAGTGAAGGAGGAGAAGGGACAGTCAGTCAAGTCCCTTGGACAGACTTTCCTTCTGCATATCTGTTGGTGGCAAGACCATGACACCTGGCTACCTCTGTCTGCCACAGAGGCTGGGAAATGTGGTTTTGTTTTTGTTTTTATAAAGCCAGGCATATTGTGATCTGTTACAATGGAATTCTGTTAGTGAAGAGGGAGAGGCGAATGGATGTAAGGGAGCCAGCCTACTGGCTGGCTGCTGCGCTCTGACTCAGGAGTCCAGACAATAGCATGGCACCTGCGTACTCAGCATAAGCCAGTGGTTCTTTGCCTTTCTGTTTTTCAAATGTTTTTCTTTATTTCTCTCATTTATAAAAATGAATGTCTTTTTTCTTAAATCATTGAGTTGTGTCATTTGAGAGTCTGTTGAAAGCAGTAACTGAAGATAGTGGTTGCAGGGACTGAGGAGGGGTGCTGATGAAAGTTGATTAAGCCCTGAGGATCACTGTGCTAACTGCAGTCATCAGAACCGTTGGCAAGACCCTTTAGCTTTGTTGAGCACTGTTCCAAGAGTGTTTTATAGATTTCAATTATGTAAAATTTGATTTTCAGAATTTTAAAATTTAATTCACTTAGTTAATTTCAATAAAAATAAGCATGGCAATGGAAGCATAATGTTAGTTGCCTAATTAGATCAAGAGGTCCAAATTATACCATGATTTCATTAGCTTTTCTTATTTAGTATTGAAGCCAGTCCAGTAGCATTTTGCTAGTTTACATTTAAAAAATTCTTTATTTTTAATGACACAAGTAATAAGTACATTCTTGAAGTATTCTGATGAATCCAGTGTTCCCATAGATCTGTATCTCCTCATCCCCCACCTTCTAGGAAGTAAACATTGTCATTAGCTGGGTGTATATCCTAGACTGTTTTATGTACATGAGGATGAATGGAATCCATTCACACACACATACATATATATGCACATACACACATATAATGATTATATTTTATATATGTAACTTAAAAACAAATATTATAATGTTCATATAACTGTACAATTTTTTTAAACTTAATGTCTTGGAACACTTTCCAAGTCAGTGCAGATCAGTAGTGTTCAGCCCTGACTTCCTATTAGAACCACCTGGGAGCTTCTAAAAAATTACCAGTGCTTTTCCTCTCCCCAAACCCAGTAAGTCAGAATCTCAGGGGGGTACGTGGGTTCCAGAATTCTATTTTTTAAAAAGCTTCAGGTGTTTCTGAAGTATGGCTAGGATTGAGAGCCACTCATTTAAAACCACTTTTTTTTTTCTCTTAAAAAATGTGTTCATAGTATTTCCTGTTAATAATTTTGCCATATTTTAATATAACAGGTCCATGTTGACAGTCAGCATGTTCTTCTATGTTAGCCTTTCTATATATGTGTTTCTGTAGAGCAGGTACCTATGAGGGGATTGCCTGGTTGAAAGAGTGCTGTATTTAAATTTTTTGTTTTTTTAAAAGTTTTTAGTTATTTGAGAGAGAGCACACACAAGTGACGGGGGTGGGGTGGGGGTTGGCTGGGAGAGAGAGAGAGAGAGAAAGAGAGAGAGAATCAGATTCCTTGTTGAGCAGGGAGCCCGACATTGGGCTTGATTCCAGGACCCTGAGATCATGACGTGAGCCAAAGGCAGACACTCAACTGACTGAGCCACCCAAGTGCCCCGTATTTAATTTTTTAATTGCCAGATTGCTCACCCAGAAGGCATACCAATTTTGCTTTCCCCAACAGATAAAATTTTCTGTTTTCCACTCCATTGCCAATACTTGATAGAATCAGTTTCTTAAATTTTTGTTAATCTGATAGTGAAAATGGTATCTCGTTTTAATTTACATATCCTCATTTTCTGATGAAGCTGAGCAATTTTGCCTATGCTTAGTCTTTTGTATTTGTCCACCTCTCTCTTTTGCATCTTTCTTTTTTATTTGTAAAAGGCTTTGATATACTCTGGATATTTATCCTGCATTACATATGTTAACAATCTTTTCTCCCTGTGTGTCGTAGAGAGATTTTTAAAGTTTTGATGCAACTGGATCTGTCAGTATTTTGCTTTTTGTATCTTACGTAGGGAATCCTTCCTAACTCCAGGATTAAAAAACAGGGTTTTAAAAAACTTTCCTCTAACTTTTAAAAATATTTAAAAATTTTATTTATTTAATATTAAAATTTTTTTTTACAGAGAGCACATGCATGAGCTCTCATGCACAAGCGAGCCAGAGTCAGGGTGCAGTTGGACGGGCAGAGGAAGAGAGAGTATCTTAAGCAGACCTCATGCCTAGTAGAGCTTGATCCCACAACCCTGAGATCATGACCTGAGCCAAGATCATGACCTGAGCCGAGATCAAGAGTTGAATGTTTAACCAACTGAGCTACTTAGGTGTCCCTATATTGAAACATTTTAAAATTTAGTCCTTTAATTTGTGAGGGATTTGTGTTTGTAATTGGTACTGACACAGATTTGACCTTGTTTCTTTGTTAACTGCAGTAAACCTTCAGTCAGCTGCCTCCTCTTCCTCTTTCTGTTTGACAGTTATTGAGCTCCTGCTTCATGCCAGGCAATTTACTATGTTAATGAAAACTTAATTTTAACACACTTCTCTGTTTTTATAGATGAGGAAACTGAAGCACAGAGCAGTTAAGTAACTTGCCCAAGGTCACACAGTTAGTAAGCCAAACTACCTACCGCTTATACTATCAATTCATTCTTTTCTTTACAGATTTGAAATGACACCTTTATCATGTACTAGATTTCCATATATATTAGCATCTCTTTTTGGGCTTTTTTCCGCATCAAGCTATTTGTCTATTCCTGGACTAATACCATATGACTTATTTAACATACCTTCTTCATATGTTTTGGTAGCTGGTAAAGAAAATTCCTTCATATTGTTGTTCTGTTTCAAAAGTGCCTTGGCACTGGTGGCTTAACACTGGTTTCTGGTTTCTTCTTAGAAGTGAATTTTGAATCAGTGGTATACTAAATACCTCCCCTAAACCTTAATTTCGTCCTCTTCAAAAAGGAGGTTTAATATGTACGTCTTAGTACTCCACACATAGTTTTAAATAGTTATGATTTTTTTTTAAAGTTCTTCAGAATGTGTAAGAAAAATTAAATTTCCTTTGTGTTGCTATTTGACTTACGGCTTACTTGAACTTTTCTCTTTATTTAAGCTGTGTTTAGTCTCCCATAAAATTTTTATTACTGTGGTTAGTGGATCTCTTCTTCTTAGCTTCTTGTTAAAGTAATTTTTATAATCTTGTCTAGCATCTTCAAGATTTTGTGGTTTTACCAACTAAATTGGTTATCACAAAGCGTAGTTTGTTTTATCATTGTAGGAAAATGTGCACTTAATGGGCAATGATGGGTTTTTGGCATGACAAAAAGATGAGACACTATCTGATGGTGACACATTTATTATGTCATAATATTCTGATTGATAGGGTTATATCACAGCTGCTCCTCTGCTTACACGCTTTAGGAAATGTTGCCCTTTGATGAATCCTGCTTTTGGCAAGGAGAATAGAATCCAGCCTTAGTGTGTGACATGAATGGCCTCTGGTTAATCTTTTTTCAGAACAGACTGTCCTTAGGCCATCTCAGACTTAATTGTGTTCAGTCATTAAAGTAAGTGAGCCTTCTTTCATTGCCATTGCACTGCTTTTTAAAAGCCATCCGAAAGAGAGGTGTTTTTGTTTTTGTTTTTGTTTTTTAAATAAACACTGTTAGCAACCTCATCTTAAGTTCAATGTAAATTCCTCTCAGAGTGGTTAAGTCTGTCAGATTTTGCCTTCTCTTGTTCAGGTGTGTTTTATTTTCTTCATAAAGTAAAGAATTTGAGGGTCATGGAAATACTGGAAATAACCTAAAAGTTTAGCAGTAAAATATAATAACCTCATCTACCATTTGCTGTATACTAAAACTTTCAGGCAATGTAAATATTATCTCTTTCCACTAAAAAGAAAGTATATACGTATGTATTTATATTTACTATCTTTCTTAGATTTAATAATAGCATCTATTTAATAGATTTAATAATATGATATGCATCTTTCTCTACCCTTCTGTTTTCACTTGATATATGCTAGAAATCATGCCTTAAGTTTTACAGTTGACCCTTGAATGGTGTTGAGGTTAGAGGCATCAAACCCCCATACAGTTCAAAATGATGTATTACTTTTGGCTCCCTAGAAACTTAACTACTGTAGCCTACTGTTGACTGGAAGCCTACCAAGAATATAAGCAGTCTGCTAACACATATTAAATATTTTGTATATTATATACTCTATTTTTATAATAAAGTTAGATAAAAGAATATGTCATTAAAATCATAAGGAAGAAAAATACTTTTGTAGTACTGTACATGTATTTATTAAAACACATTTATATATCAGTGGACCCACATAGTTCAAACTCATGTTGTTCAGGGGTCACCTGTATATAGAGACATTCCTTATTCCTTTTCACAGATTCATACGACTCCCCTGTGTGTATATACTTTCATTTATTTGACTTGTCCTCTATTGGCCACTTAGGGTGTTTCCAGTCTTTTGTATTATACAGTGTTACAGATAAATACAGATACACCTACCTTTTCATTTTCATTTACCAGTATATTTGGGGGATGTGTTTCCTAGAAATCAGTTGACTAGATCAAAGGATAAAGGCCTATGTTATTTTGCTAGATATTTCCAAATTCTCCTTCATAGACCTCATCCTTATGACCAGTAGATGAGGATGCATTGCCCTACAGTCTCCTTTGCCAACATGGTGTGTCATTTTCACCAGTCTGATAGGTGAGAGATGATACCTTCATATATCTTCTTTTTTTGTTTTTAAGGGTGAATTTTTTTCATTAAGTCTTAAACTTTTAATTCCAGTAGAGTTAACATACAGTGTTATATTAGTTTCAGGTATATAATTTAATGATTCAACACTCAGTGCTCCTCATGATAAGTGTAGCCTTAATCTCCATCACCTATTTCACCCATCCCCCCCAACTGCCCTCTGGTAGGCATCAGTTTGTTCTCTAAAGTTAAGAGTCTGTTTCTTGGTTTGCCTCTCTTTCTCTTTCTTTCCTTCCATGTTCATCTATTTTGTTTCTTAAATTTCACATGAGTGAGATTATATGGTATTTGCCTTCCTCTGACTTATTTCACTTAGCATCATAACTTCTAGCTCCATGTTGTTGCAAATGGCAATATTTCATTCTTTTTATATGGCTGAGTAATATCCCACTATATATATACATCACATCGTTATCCATTCATAAATCGATGGACATTTGGGCTCTTTACATAGTTTGGCTGTTGTAGACAACGCTGCAGTAAACCTCAAGGTGCACGTATCTTTTTGAATTAGTGTTTTTATATTTTTTGGGTAAGTACTCAGTGTGATTACTAGAGATGATACTTCAGTGTAGTTTTGGGTTGTATTTTTTTTTTTTAATACTGATACGGGCTTGAGAGTTTGACCCCCAGGCATTATTCTTGGCTGGTGGATCACAAATATAGCAGCTTGTGCCAGGTGGATTTGACTGGTCTGGGAGATGGCTTTGTTAGCTCTCCCAGGCTCCTAGAGTTGGCTGATACTTACCCTTTTATGGGAGAGGCTTCCACATGGAATCCAGGTGCTTTGTTCCCTCCATGTTATTTCTCTGCCTCCCGAGAATTCTCCTGCATGTGGGGTACAGAGTGCCTCCTCTGGATGTCTCTGATGTAGGGGTGTCTTTGGTGTGGTGCACAGTAACACTTGGCCTGGGTGTGGGTGGTCAAGGACTGGTGGGCCCTTTTCACATCCAGCTCTTTTTTTGTCCCATTCTTCCTAATTACCTCTCTCCACTTCGGTCCTACTCTTGTTTCTTTGGTCTTACTCTTTCCCCTTCTCCCTTTTTTTTTTTTTTTTTTTTTTTTAAGATTTATTTATTCATGAGAGACACACAGAGAGAGGCAGAGACACAGGCAGAGGGAGAAGCAGACTCCTCACAGGGAGCTGGATGTGGGACTTGATCCCAGATCCTGGGATCATACCCTGAGCCCCTGAGTCAAAGGTAGACACTCAACTGCTGAGCCACTCAGGCATCCCTCCCCTTCTCCCCTTTTCCTGAATATTTCATCTACTGCTCCAGAATAGCCAGGGGTGCCATGGATCTTTCTTAGTTCCCCAGAACAATTAAATTTTGCTTTGGGAAAAAAAATAAATAAATAAATAAATTTTGCTTTGGACTCTTGCTTTTGGATGTGGAACCTTGTTACTGCTGTTAGGGGAACATGTAACCTTGTTACTGCTGTTACTGCTGTTGGGGGAAGAGCTGTTTGGTTTTGCCCAGTAGTGCCCTGGAAAACCCCTTAGTCCTGTGTTGCTGGTTGCTGACTTGGGAACTTTGCGTCACCAGTGACTTGGATGAGTCTGGAGTTTTGTTTTCTGGCACTTACTTTGCGTTCAGCCTGTACATTTGATTCATCCTGTTCATCACAAGCTGTAAAATCGGGTAATGTTATGTCACAGGAAACAAGTAATCTCTCTTCCTGTTTTATCATTAGCCAAAGGCTTTTGAACAGTACTTGAATCTGGAAGATAGCCGTTTGCTGAGTCATCTGAAGACGTGTTCTGCGCTGTCCAGACTTCCTTACGATCTCTGGTTCAAGAGGTGCTTCGCAGGGTGCTTGCCTGAATCAAGTTTACAGAGGCAAGTATCTCTTTCAAAGATATCTGAAGGCTTGAAGCAGAGAAGGATCCTGGTTTTTCATGTGATTATCCTTCAGAGTATGAATCTGCTTTAGGACAATACCATAATTTGAAGTTAACTCCTTGGCAGTCAACAGAGCAACACTTGATTCAGCTTATTATTTTTACAGTTAGAAATGCTAGAATATTAGTAATGTTAACCTGATGTGAATACAACTTAATGGTAATGCTAGAGACATTAGAGTGTACAATTAGAAAACTTGAAGGCCCTCAGTATGTTAGATGCTGTACAATATTCACATCTAAAACCGTCTCCAGGCAGAGGTCTAAGCTTTTCTTTTCCAGAAATATGGTAGACCTTGATCTGGAGGAAATATTCCTGTTTCTTTGTTCTTCCTGACATCTTTAAAGTAGCTGAAGGTGGGCAGAGATCAGAGACTCACATCCAACTTTTATTCATTTCAGACATGTGTTGCTGGCATTTGAGAGTCCTGGCCCTCCCCACAAGACTGTATGAGGTAGTTGGGAGAAAAGGCAACATGCAGAGAACATCACAGGACAGTACATGACTAAGCACATAGAGTGTGAAACCAACTTTAAGAGGTATAGGAATTAGGGCAGCCCGGGTGGCTCAGCGGTTTAGTGCCGCCTACAGTCCAGGGCATGATCCTGGAGACCTGGGATCGAGTTCCATGTCAGGCTCCCTGCATGGAGCCTGCTTCTCCTTCTGCCTGTGTCTCTGCCTCTCTCTCTCTCTGTGTCTCATGAATAAATAAATTAAAAATCTTTAATAAATAAATAAATAAATAGGCATAGGAATTATGAGAATAGTTATTTTAGAGTGGTTGCAAATCAATAGCTCCTTAAGCTCTTTAAAAAATTTTTAATTTATTTATGAGAGAGCATGAGCAGAGGGCAGAGGAAGAAGCAGACTCCCCCTTGAGCAGGGAGCCCCATGTAGGGGGTTGATCCCAGGACCCTGAGATCATGACCTGACCCAAAGGCAGATGCTTAACTGACTGAGCCACCGAGGTGCCTCCTAGCTCCTTAAGCTTTTGGAGAAGTTTTAGGAATTTCAACCACTGGAAAATGAAATTGCATTGATCTCATTTCATACACCACTTTTGTTATTCCTTAGTATTTAATAATAATAATAATTAGATTAACATTATCTACTCTTAGTAAAATCCAAACTTTGGTTTAAGACTTTCCTTCCCTAAAATGTCAAGTTTCAGTCATTAGAGGACGGGTGCCTGGCAGATGCCTTGTAGAGCAAGTCCTTTTTAGTAATCATTCCTTTTCCCTTCCAATGTTGTATGTGAAATACGTTTCAAATGGCTGATTTAGTTTGCTTTTGTTTTTTTGATGATTATTTTGTTATAGAATTTTTTCTGAAATTTATACTTAAAAGGAGTAATTTTGACTTAATTTTATAATTAGATGTTTAGCTAACCATAAATTTCAAACTCAAATGATCTTATATCTCTTGTTTTTTTTTTTTTTACTAGGGTTTGGGATAAAGTTGTAAGTGGATCCTGTAAGATCCTGGTTTTTGTAGCTGTGGAAATTTTATTAACCTTTAAAATAAAAGTAATGGCTCTGAACAATGCAGAGAAGATAACAAAGTTTCTGGAAAATGTAAGTGTGCTTTTTTAAAAATTTGATTTTGAATCTAGAAAGGAAGTCTTGTTTAGCAAACCAGGTTTTCCTCCCACATTACATTATTTTCTCTGATACTTTTACCTTGTAAGAAACACTTTTTCCCCTTGGAAACATTTAGCAGAGAGTTGGTCTGTGGAGTGTAGTTTGCATCCTCTTTGGGGGAAGACGGTCTGAGCAGTGAGACTGTTATCATGAATGTGTGCATGCAGACCAGAGTCTTCTCTCCCTATGTGACCACCAGGAGGCTTGTTGAGAAAGGAGGGGAGATCTAATATCTGAGGTAGAGTAATCCTTTTCAGTGGAAAAAGGAAGCCTGATGTCACGGAGGACTCTAATAAGCCCTCTCATTGCTGTTCCTATCTCTGGCCGAATCCCAGTTGGATTTGTTAATGCGCTTAAATACGTACATAGTGCATGTAGGAGAAGATCTAAATGAATCTCTGTGTATCTCAGAATACCCTTAACTAGGCAAGAAATTTATGCCAGGATGAATTTCACTGGATCCAAAAATCTATTCTTTTTTTTAATTGGTCACTATTAACATTTGAATAGTGGCTCAGTAAATAGTGAGTACCCAGTGAACAATGTGATGAATAAATGAGTCATCAGTATTCTTTTAGTGGGGAACAGTGCCAGGGCCCACGCTAAGTACTTTTCATGGATTCTCCCACATAATCTTAAACAGCTTTAGGAAGAGGCTGTCATTTGCCCCATTTTAGAGATGGGATCTGAACTCAGGTAGCGTTGGGTAACCTGCCCAGGGGCACATGATGGGCAGTGCAGGCTTGAAACCCCGGGCAGTCTGGCCAGAGCTCCTTACTGTGTCCTCCAGTGGCCCACTAAACAAAGATCCTGGCTGCAGCCTTTCATAGGATCACTTTCTGAAAAGTAGTGAAAACTCCAGGGGAAATTGCTGAGGCATGATGAATGAGGGAGACAATGAAGTTATAAACATGGCAATTTCACAAAGACTCGTTTGCTTGTCCACAGATTCCTCAGGACAGCTCGGACGCGATTGTGAGCAAGGCCATCGACTTGTGGCACAAACACTGCGGGACCCCCGTGCACTCAGCCTGACCGCTCCTGATGCGCATGGCCTGCCAGGCCCAGTCACTAAACTTACCGAAAATAGGGTTCTTGCTTTTGTGCCCAAAGCATAATTTTTTCCGAGTAAGATTGGGTGGCATATCGTGGAGCAGCATCTTGTGGTTCACAGAAGTACAAAGTTCAACTCTGAATAGCATTGAAAAGGGTTATTCGAAAACACTTCCCCATTTTCAAAACAGTTCAGGCAGGGAAGGCGGGCGCTTTGATAGGCAGTGTATAACCAAGCCTGTCCCGTTCCTCTCTAATTAGCACCAAGCTCGTTACTTTCTAAGGCTATTTCTGGAATAAAGAACAACTTCCTTTTGTTGACAGCTCAGATTCGGCTTTCCTTGATGCAGTACTTGTTTAAATCTAAGCTGTCTGGTTTCTGAGGCTTTGTCTTGCCAAATAGGTTTCAATAAAAATCTTACATTTTTCTTCTCTGTGTCGGTTGGAGTGCAAGTTATTGAACAAAATGTGTCTAAATTTACCTACAAGGAGAGAGAGTACTTGTGGATATCTTGCCCAATTCATGCTTTTTTCCTGATGGGTCATTAAATGTTGGGTGGGCTCTAGGAAGCACTGTGCCACTCAGAATTGGAATGGGAGAAGCGGCAGGCTAAGGTTAATAGCTAATGCCCCCAGGCCCTGTTATGCCACAAATGGTAACTGTTCATTGACAGTTGTAGGCTTTGAGACTGGTGATTGAGATGAGGCCCTTTGTTCAAGACTGGTTCAGCTGTCGGACTTGCAGGAACCTGAGTGGTGAGTTGGTTCCCTGCCCTACCCAGCCCCACTCTCAGAAGAGGAGGCGGGACCATGAAATTTTGCAGTTAGAATTTGGAGCATTCATTCCCTCCCTAACGTGTAAAATAACTTGAGAAGTCAGAGCGAACAAAGTCATTGAAACCAGCTGGTACTTCTGAATAGTAACATATCCCAAAGTATTTCATTTCTAAAACGCAAAAATACACCCAGAAGAAAACTTCTTAAAGCAAAATGCTATTGACATTTCCTGCTTTACATTTACTTTCTAGCTGGTTGGAGATAGCAAACACCTAAGAAGGAACTCCTGCTCTAGTTGTCTGCTGTTTGGCGCTCTTGGGGGATGCGTAAAATTCACTGAGAAGTCAGAAAACAAAAATAAGTTTATTTCTATTTATGAGCCATGTCTTGTTAGTACAGCTTTTTACTAAAAAACAGATTAAAAAGTCAAGTGATAGTAAATCTCAACTCCAAGAGGAAACAGAGATTCAGCAACTTCTGAACAAGAGGATAGTTTCAAGGTATGTGTTCCTGCTTGCTTCTGAATTCTGAGAGAAGACTAGCACACTATAGAGTGAGTGTGGGGGGGCGAGGGGGTCCCTGGAATTCTTGGGCAGGAGAAAGCTTGGGAGGCTGACACATGCCTCTTCACAACTTTCGGGAAGGTCCAGATGAGCTGAAGGGAAGACTCGCTGTCCTACGAAGGGGTCAGAAGTGTTCTGCCAAATTCAGGTTGGTCAAGACCTTTCTGGTGAAGGGCTGGGAGGTGGGGATTTTCTTTTAAAGTTAGTCAAGGGAATCCCTGGGTGGCTCAGCGGTTTAGCATCTGCCTTTGGCCCAGGGTGTGATCCTGGAGTCCTGGGATCGAGTTCCACGTTGGACTCCCTGCATGGAGCCTGCTTCTCCCTCTGCCTGTGTCTCTCTCTGTGTCTTTCATGAATAAATAAATAAAATTCTTAAAAAAAAAAAAAAGTCTGATACCATCCAGAGTTTTCTTTCTTAGGCAACCAAAGGGCTCCATCTCAGCAGAAGGGGTTTTTTAGGGTCCCCTGTGAGGACAGTGGCAGTATGGGTGAGGGTCGAGTTGCACTTTGATACCAGAATTTTGTTTTGCCAAGAGCCTCAGCATTCTGAAAACATTTCTGCCTACTGCCTTTGGTGAGAAGCATGGCTCCCGATGAAAATACTACCCCCCCACCCCCCAGTCCCATTATTCAAGACGTTTTGTCAAGATGCTGCAGAATTTCCCTTCGGTGTAACAGCTCAGGGGGTTTGTTACAGCCCAAACTGTCAGGGCTAACCTGTGGGGCTCTCCCGCTCCTTTGGAAAACTGGGGTCTAACTTTTTTTTTTTAAGATTTTATTTATTTATTCATGAGAGACACAGAGAGGCAGAAGACACAGGCAGAAGGGAGCCCAACGTGGGACTCGATCCCGGGTCTCCAGGATCAGGCCCTGGGCTGAAGGCGGCGCTAAACCACTGAGCTACCTGGGATGCCCAAGGGGTCTAACGTTATTAAATATAGTTTTAGTCCTTCCTTTACACAATATCATTTTTTTTAACATCTGCTCATTCATTCAGTTCATCTTTTTTTACAGTGTGTTCATAAACACAATGAAAAAGCTTCAAGTCTGTGCTGCTGGGAGCTACTGAGAGCCCAGGAAGGTCAGGGCATGTGTGACTTCTGCCTGACAAAAAATGGAGTGGACAGATTGCGTGCACCCAGGCTTGTGCGGTGTGGCTGAGGTTCCCTCAGTAAATGAGGTCAGGGTTCATTAGAACGAAGCACTTTTTTTTGTTGCTGTTCATGGAAAGTTTTCCTGAAAATCATGAGGCAACCCTCATCACATGATGTGGATGGAGGAAGAGCTTGAAGGCCTCCATCCTCTCTTGCTCTGTCAGGCACGCCTGCCCTGTCTTGAATTACTTAGAATCCTCCCTTGGCTCTGGCCTGTTCCCTGTCATGTGGTTATCACTTCCCCATCGTGGGGGTTTATTCTCTTTAAGAGCAAAGAATCTGGAGGGAAGTCTGCGAGGATGAGGGTAAAAATAAAGCATCTATGCCCTGGACGAGTCTCTTGCTCCGAGTGACAGCCTGTGCTGGTGCTGTGAGACTTCAAGCAGGAGACGAGTCTGGACTTCTTTGGCCAGGGGCAGCCTTTGGGAGGGGTGGGGTGTGGGCAGCCGGCAGGGTGGTGGCTGGCCCTGCAGTTGGCATCTGCCAGTAGTCCCATCGGATAAGCAGCTTTTGTCTTCAGCTGGATGTTCTGGCTTTGGAAGGGCCAGAGGATACTTCTCTCTGCCTTGAGAGGAGAGTGTGGGAATTTTTGTGTCATCCCTCTGATGGCTGAAACAAAGAGCTGTTTCTCCTTTAGACTCTGTGCCAAATGAAACTGCTTGTGGGTCTTGGCACCAGCCACCCCTCTCTGGGTCAGCCATTGGCTTACCCAGAGTTGGTACCAGTTTGGGGGGTGGTGAAGAAAGAGGGGTGATGAGAATGGAGGCTGGAATATTCTTGGAGGACCACAGGGGGGTGGGGGTACTGTCCTCTCTTACTGCTTTTTGACTCGTTCCTCCCTGTCGTCTTTGGTTTCTTTCAGCCTTGCCTTCTGGAGGTTACAAAGTGAGTGGACAGTTAGTTGCCAGGTGAGTTGACCATTACTCCTGGGAGCTGGTTTTACTGTAGGGCAACCACAGGGGGAAGCTGGAGAATGTGACCCAAGGAGAACATGGGAAAAATTCTTCCAGAAACCTGTCCTGATGGAGCAGAACTCCAAATAGAATATCACAGCAGGTGCTTAGTGTTTAGAACTCGGGATCACACCTGAAAAGTAGGTATGACTGTGGTGTTTACCAAAAGCTTATGTGCACACTCACCGGGGACCGCTGGCGCACACGCTAGCCTCATCTCCTTTGTGCGGCTGGAAAGTAGCAACCTGGCACTTGTTGCTCTGGCATCTCTCTTTATCCAACTCTGCCCGCCCTCCGGACTAATGCCATGGTTTGTGAGGGAGGCAGCAAGGAAGAGGAGAGCTTTGGACCATTCACTTCCACATGTCCGAAGGTTGCGCTCAACGAGCCTTAGTGATCCTCTGCCCCTGCCCTCATTTCTCCTTTTCCGTTGGGTTCCTTCACCCTGGTAGTCATTCTCATTCAGTTGTGAAGTCAGTTTGAACACACTCCAGCTCCCAATTATGGACCAGGTACTGAGCTTAATTGCTGACCAAGTCATACAGCAGCTGCCCTCTTGGAGCTTGTAGTTGGGTGGGGAAGGCAAATACTAAATTACACAAGTACGTATTGTGTTCTCTCATCGTTAAGAGTAGCTCTCAGTTCCTCTGAGCTGCCCCACAGGAGAGAAGCTTCAGCGCAGGGTTGGGTTACTCTGGCATGCGTGGTTTTGGCCCCACTCACTAGCTCTGTGACCCGGGGGGCTCTATTTGCTTCCCTGTGGTCAAACCCATTCTGTTACCTTCCTCACCCCCCAGTGTGCTCGTGGGCATCCAGTGAGTTCTGTGTGAAAGCGGTTTAAGGGATCTGGAGCTCCGTGTAATATTGAATATTTTTGATAGCATAGTTCGCAAGAAGGTGGCCGGGTGCTAGTTGCCCTTTTGAATCGGCACAGCACTTCAAGGCCTAACTCTGCTCTGCCCGTCCTGAAGTCTCTAGTAAACTGCCAAGCTGAAAGGGGATTCTTCTTCCTCTTGGCTCTGTCACATTGCAGGCACCACTCATTTCATGGTAATTGTTTGGAAGGCTCTTGTTTGCTAGTCTTGGACTTCTACTGAACCTTCCCTGTGGTTTCCCTCTGCACTGCAAGCCTCTGGGGCTGTGTCTTATTTCCTTTCCCTGATCCCCATCTTATCTAGGACAGCCCCTTGTGCCTGTTTGCTCCCCCAAACTGTGCTAGCCTGCCCTTCTCCGGGCACACGGGCGTCTTTGCCAGGACTGTCCTCTCCCCACTGCAGGGCTCTGTCTCTGAGGCTCAACTCAGGCAGCTCCTCCTCCAGGAAGCTCTCCTGGCTCTCTGCACCTTTCCTTTTGCCCCAGGCCTGTTTCCTTCCTGGCACTCTGTGTCCTTTTCGCCACATTTAATACATTGGTTGAGGCCCCACACTAGCCCGTGAGCTCCTTGAGGGTCGAGATCACGTCTCATTCTCTTTTCCTTTCCCTCAGAGCCAAAGCACATCTCAGCTGGCCTGGGCTCACCAGGGATATGAGTTTGAGTACATGAATGCCTGCCTCAGTGTTGATTAAGACTTCTGTGGTGGGGATCCCTGGGTGGCTCAGTGGTTTAGTGCCTGCCTTCGGCTCAGGGTGTGATCCTGGAGTCCCAGGACCAAGTCTTCCACCAGGCTCCCTGCATGGAACCTGCTTCTCCCTCTGCCTGTGTCTCTGCCTCTCTCTGTGTGTCCCTCATGAATAAATAAAATATTAAAAAAAATACTTCTGTGGTGACAAGTAATGGAATCGTCTGGAGCTAGCTAGCTTGCTTAAAGGAGACCTTTATTCTGGGTTACAGGGTGAGGCTCAGGACCCAGAGGACTTAGGGCTGGCTAGATCTGGGACGGGACCAAAGAGAGCCTGGGCTCTTGGACTCTTCTTTTTGACCTACTCTGTGTCTGATGCATTCTCTCTCTCTGCTGTCCAGATTCCTTTGATAGAAGACACCTGACTCTAAGATGGTAAGCTTATTTGTCATAGGTCCAGCCTCTGGAGACAGAGTCTCTGGGTTCTGTTTCTCAGACTGTGAAAAAGAGGCTGTGGTCCAGTTTGGGTCTGGTGCTGTCCACAGACCAGCCATCTATTGTGTGGGGATGGAGGGGTCGTACGGCAGACACGCGGCTACCAGGAGCCTCCCTGGTGTCCGTGGCAGTGTACGGGTGCTGAAGGAGGGACGTTGTTATGGGGTCCAGTCTGAACTGAGAGGACACTCTGAAAAGTTTTCTGCTCCACTTAGCAAATCTGTTAACTGCATCTGTACCCTGCAAAGGTTCCAGGAGGGGCATCAGGCACCTACAGCCTTGAACTAAGTCTGAGTGCCTTTTCCTTCCCCACCTATTTCTGGTTTCTGTCAACCAGTTGAAAGGTGAGACAGCCAGTCCTTTCAGGTGGGGTGAGCATTAGGAGCTCTGGCAAACAGTGTCTCCTTTGGCTAGGTGTTTGTGAACATTTCGTATCAAGTCTCATTTATTCTGGAACTCTACAGAAAATCGGCTTCACCTAGCTCCTTCCCCCAACATGAGTCAAGTGGGAAGCCTTGGTGAGGAGTGGCTGGCAGCAGCTGTGTTTATTTGCCTCTGACTGCTTGGGAGGGTGTCCAACATCTGGGGCTCCAGACGGAGCTGGGCTGCAGCCAGGCCTGGTGGCAGCTGGGTGCACCTGCTCAGAGTCATGGGGGTGTGCAGCCGCTAAGGCCAATTGATTTCAAGATCACAGGGGAGGCACACCTGGACTTGAGGAATGTCAGAGCTGGATGAGAGCTTGCAAGTCGTCTGACTCCATGCCCCCCACCCCAACCCTGCCCCTGGTACGCAGGTAAGAGAGGTGAGGCTCCAGGAGGCTATACAAGGTCACCCACAGAGCTGAGCAGCCTCCTGGCTGGACTGTATTTGACCAAGCTACTTCCTCATCCTGAAACACAACCTCTGTCTGTTCTCTGATCCTTAAGATCCCTGCATCTGGATAAAACGTTGTCGACGTGCCCCCCTGTTGATGCTTTCTGGCTGGCACGCCATCTTCATCTGTAAAATGGGAAGGATGATGGTTGCAGTAGCCACCTCACAGAATTGTTCGGATTAAGTACAGAAAGATACGCACACGGCTCTTAGGTCAGTGCCTGGCACAGACTAAACTCTCAATAAACATTAGGTATTACTGCATCACAAGTAATAACAGTTTCAATGTGTATTCTTCTCAGGGAGGTGGCATTATAATTTTCAATCTCCCTAAAGACAAAATGTCTTAGAGGAGGCTGCTTCCTGAGATGAGGCTTTTAGGGGATTACAGAGTCAGGTGTCTTCTACCAAAGGAATCTGGACAGCAGAGAGAGAGAATGCATCAGACACAGAGTAGGTCAAAAAGAAGAGTCCAAGAGCCCAGGCTCTCTTTGGTCCCGTCCCAGATCTAGCCAGCCCTAAGTCCTCTGGGTCCTGAGCCTCACCCTGTAACCCAGAATAAAGGTCTCCTTTAAGCAAATCATGCCTTTTGAACAGAGCTTCTTAAACTGTAATGTACATAGGAGTCCCCTGGTGCCCCTCATTAAAATGCAGATTCTGGTTTAGTCCTGGGGTGGGGGCTGAGGTTCTGAATTCCTCATATACTCTCTGGTGATGCCAATGCTTCTGGTCCTCGGCGGGGATCATGGTTTGAGGAGCAAGGATTTAGGGAATGTAGATTTCACCTAGTACAGGGCTTAACCCTGACTGCCAAAGAAAGAAATATGCTGCAGGGGATGCCACCTGCTTGTAACCACTTTCTCATTTTTAAATAATTAGTCTGACTTCATTTCTAGGTGATGGTGGGAGTATCGCTAAAAGTTTATACAGCAGTTCATCAGAACCTCTGTATCGAGACTCGAATGTTTTCCAGGAAGTCTGTCTCCCCTGGACCAGTGGAAGTACCTTCATTATAACATTATCATAGGTCAGTTCATTACCCAGGTTAGTTCTGTGGCTGCTAACCAGCCATATCCATCCTTTCCTTCTTCCTTACTAACCAGACCTCAGTTTTATTTGAGGTAGGAGTATATTAATAAAACTTTATTTTCTAACCTCTTGGGCAAAGAGGGGTGGCCAATAAGATGGAAGGCAAAGTCATTAGGACATCCAGAAGAGGTCTTCATTTACGGAGAATTTACTTGTCAGGTAGGTAAACTTTCTTCTCACTTCCTGCCTGTATAATATACATCATGCTGGAACCCCAGCAGCCACCTTGGGACATGAGGCAACCATGAGGATGGAAACCACATGATAAGGATGCTGGGGCAGAAAAACAGACTTGCGGCATACTGATGATGTCACAAGCTTTTCCTTGCTTAGCTCCAGACTTCCTTTATAGAAACAAACACTAGTTTTGGCCTCTCTTTGGGTTTCCTGTTATGTAAAGGCTGCTGAACGCAGTGCTGACACTATCAGAGCAGATGTGGTTTAGTAGCATAGACACAGCATTAAATTGGTATCTTAAACATCCTTCTAAGCATCCTTTGTGGGATTTGCTGGTCAACGTAGGGGCAGGGCAACTGGATTGAAGCCCCGGGGTTCTCAGGCTATGCCTTTCCCTAGCTGTATGATCCTGTTCCTTTTAAGCCTCAGTCTCCTTGCCTGTGAAAAGGGATGAGAGATGAAAGTGTCCAGCACAGTGCCAGAGTGCAGAGCTAATGGCAGCTGGTGTTGGGGTGGTCTGAGGATGATGGTGTAAGGACACAAAGGTCAACCCAGCAGCAGTGACCAGGGCTGATGCAAGCAGTGTGAGGGGGTGCAGAGGTGAAGCTTAGGGGGGAGGCAGGGATACACCACCCAGAGCTTCTGTTAGGGTTGCGCACGTTGGTGTGCTACAGGGCAGCAGAGCACCAGAAGGGGTTGGACTAAGTGCTCATGTCACCATTAATGTTCTATGAGTGATTTTGTTCAGAGGAAGGGGTGGAACACAAGCAGCTCTCAACCAGGCCTTGGGAGACATGCCTTTGCATCTGAGCTCTGAGCTGAGGCCTGGGAGGTGGCTCAGGCGACATCTCAACTCCCCTCACTGGCTTGCTGCGGAAATGCAAATGACGCTCCCCCAGCTACTTGCTCTAAGCCATTCCATGGACCAGTGGTCAACCATTAGTGTCTGCTCTCGCTTACTGACAGGAACCTACAGTGAAATATCTTCAACCACAGCAGAATGGTCCACACCTTTTCTGTCCAAATCAAAGACTTTTTTTTTTTTTTTTTGCTTTAGATTTCTCTCCACAACTGTCCAAACCCAAAGCCATTCCTCTCTGTCTTTCTCTCTTTCCCACTTCAATTAATTATGTTCTGCACTTGCACTGTTTTTACTCATGCAGAGCCAGCTGGTTCCTGGAGGGCAAAACCATGTCTTTGCAATGAACTGAAACCATCAAGAGATGTGCTTATCTCCCAGCTTGTGGGGTGTTGGCGGGGAGGTGATGGGCAGAGACCTGAAATAGGAACCTCTTAGTGCTTGGCCCCATGAGGCTCCGTTTTTCTGACCAGCTGCTAGATGGTCTGAAAAATGTCCACATTTCCTTATTGTGGTCTGTTCCTAGATTTTTAATTTTGATATAATTGAAATAAGGTCTGTGAGAGTAAACACATTACACATAGGTAAGTTTCCTTGTTCAGGCAAGTCTAAAGGTAACCAGTACTATATGCATTTATAAATTCTTCTTCTTTTTTTTTTAATAATTGTAACTAAATTTTTAAAATGTTTTGTTTATCTAAGTAATCTCTACATGTAGTGTGGGGCTTGAACTCATGACCTGAGATCAAGAGTCACATGCTCTACCGACTGAGCCAGCCAGGCACCCCTATAGCTAGGTTTTTTAGTAGAAGAGGGATATGTGCTGTGTGGGGAGAGAAGGCAGCCAGGGCAAGAGGGTATGCGGCCAACAGCGACAGCCCCAAGTTCCCTTCCTCAGAAGCAGCCTGTCAGCCTCCACACATGCATGAGATCACACATGCTTTTCTAGAAAGAAGGGAGGACAGCATAGGGATTTATCTTGCCTGCTTTGGAGCTGTCATAACCCAGTCAGAATTGAGGAAAACCTGAGAGTTAACCGGCAGCAAGAGGCTCTTGTGCTGTGGGTGGGTGGGTGTTCTGCAGGGGGGTGAGTCTGGGGGTCACTGGGGATGACCATAAGCATTTTAGTGGTAGCTTGGAGAAGTGCCCCCCACCCCCAACAACAAGGCACCTCATAATATGAACAAGGCCAGCTTCCCACCTGGTGATATCTTCGCTATTTTAACCACAGGACCTTGCAGAACCAGCATCCAGGCTGGGGCTTTCCTTCTGGGAGGGTCAGGTGCTAAGGCAAAAAGCCCCAGCTCTTGCACACTCACTGCCCACTGGGATACCAGGATACATGCTCTTTACCCCAATTCTCTTCATGGGAAGGACTTTCTGAGATCATAGGCTTCACCAGTGTGTGATGTATTTGAACCTGCTCAGCTGAAGAAACTTGCTTGCCCTCTTCAGGGAGGGGGCTGTGAGGTCACAGGCTTTGTAAAGACACAGCCTCCTGTGATCCCTGGAAACCCCCCTGGAACAAAGGTGTCAGTGACAACCATCCCCCCCAACCCCAGGTTGGTAATAAGGAACAGATTGAATCTTCCTCCCTCCCTTCCATTCTTTTTTTTTTTTTTTTTTTAACTAAAGGAACAACAACTGCAATGACGTCACCATGCAGGAGACTCAGAGCCTCAGAGATCATGAGGTATGGTCTTGATCTGTTACAGAGGGGAAGAGAAACAAGCATGTGGAATTCCAGCTCAGGGTAGCATGCATCTTAACCGGTTTGTCAAAGCTTAGCAGAAGAATCGGTAAGTTATGCTTTCGTGGTTTAGTCTTCCTGTCTCTTTTACAAACAAATTCATTAATTCATTTTTTAAAAGGCCCTTTGCCTTCATCTGGGGTGTTGCCCCATGGAAATAGGGATGGTCATGGCCTCTTATTATGAAATAAGGAGCTTTTTTATTTTTTTAATTAATGGCACAAAATGAGCAGAACCCCCTTTTACCAAATAATAGCACTTGGGAAAGGGACTGGTTGCGTGCCCATGACTGATTACATGTCAGATGTGTTCTTCCTCTCTGGCTTTAGGCAGCCTGCTGTTCTTGTCCTGCCTTCGCCACAGACCCACGTGGGACCCATGCTGTGCCAGTGCCTGGCTCAACATGAGTTCCCTTTGCAGGAAGTCATAAGTACTGGCGGGACTGGCTCATGGTTGGTGGGGTGAGATCGCCACTGGTGTGAATTGCAGACAGGCCGTGCACTACCTGGAGGGCTTGGAGAGACCTGGGTGTTTTTCCTGATCTGTGGTTCTCGGTGTCAGAAGATGATATGATTACTTAAGACAGGCAACTGGGATAAGTGGATGAAAGCTGAGAAAAGAGTCCAAGGAAGCGGTGGGGAAGCCATGCATGCAGTGACCTAGCAGAGAGGCTAAGAGCAATGCTTTAGAGTCAGGCCTGGTAGCCACCAGGTGGAAGCCACCAGGTGTTGTGAGGATTAAATAAAATCTGATATGAAAACCATGTAGCCCAGCTCCCGGTATGTGGTCAGCGTGTAATATCTGGGAACTGCGAGTGGTATCGACAGGAATTAAGTGTCCACACAGTCTCTCTGCTAGAAACTGGCCGCATGTCAGCTACTGTAGGGCACAAGTATTTGTTCATACTGTTTGTTTTGTACAAACAGTACTCTGGCTCCTCCCTAGACTCCAGGGTCCCCTAAACGAGGCCTCCTTTGGACTCCATTCAAGGAATCTTATCTCTCAGTTGCGAAAGCTCATGTGTTGTCCCCAGGGTGGTCACTACAGCACGGCCCCATCAACAGCCCCCGTGCTGGGCTACAGGGCCACACACGCTGCAGGGGCCTGCTCTGGGGCCTCTCAGCAGGACGAGGCAGGGGGTGGGCCATACCAGCCCCAGGGCTGGTGCAGTGGAGGTTGGGATCTTACCAGTAGGGCAGGAGCGCTGCAGATGTCAGGCAGGAGAGTGGTGCGAGCAGGTCTGTGGATGGAGGACTTTGCACCAGCAGAGACACATGACTATGATCATCCTGGCGAGAGGTGAGGGCCTTTTAGAGGGCAGTGGACCAGCTTCTAGAACTAACTGGCAGGGGTTTATGATCAGCTGGCAGTAGAAAAGAGAGAGTGACTTCTAGGTGATAACATTCACTGGAAAAGGAAGGAAGGGGAGGAAGGGCAGAGGGGCAGGCTTTGAAATTATGAAAACCAAAGTCTGAGACATAATTGAATTTGTGGAACTTGTCAGGCGTGTGTCCAGCATGCCATCTTACCTTTGGTAAGACCTGACTCTTCTAAGCACCTTATACATGTTTTATTTAATTCTCGTAAGAGCCCTATAAAATAGGTGCCTTTATTCCCATTTTACAGATGAGAAAGCAGAGGCACAGTGTAACTTGCCCGACACAGCTAGTAATAGGTAGTGCCAGAATTCGACCCCAGAGCTTTGGGGCTCAGCACCATGTTGTTTTTTCTTCTTTCTTTCTTTTTTATTGAAGTATAGTCAACACACAATGTTGCCTTAGTTTCAGATGTACAACATAGTGACTGGATAAGCCTGTGTTTTGCTACACTTACCCCAAGTGTAGCTACCTGTCTGTCCCCATACAACCCTATTATGGTACCACTGACTGTATCCCCCCTGCTCTACCTTCCATCCCTGTGATTTCCTCATTCTATAACTGGAAGCTTGGGCCTCCCACTCCCCTTCACCTACTGGCCCAACCCCCCATGCCCTCTGGCAACCATCAGTGTGTTCTCTGTTTTTATGGGTCTGTTTCTACTTTTGTCCACTTGTTTTGTTTTTTAGATTCCACATGTATGTGAAATCACATGGTATTTGTTTTTCACCATCTGACTTATTTCACTTAGCATAATATTATCTGGGACCATCTATGTTGTTGCAAATGGCAAGATCTCATTCTTTTTTATGACTAATATTCTGCTATATATATATATATATATATATATATATATATATATATATATATATATATAGACTTTGCACCAGCAGAGACACATGACTATGATCATCCTGGCGAGAGGTGAGGGCCTTTTAGAGGGCAGTGGACCAGCTTCTAGAACTAACTGGTAGGGGTTTATGATCAGCTGGCAGTAGAAAAGAGAGAGTGACTTCTAGGTGATGACATTCACTGGAAAAGGAAGGAAGGGGAGGAAGGGCAGAGGGGCAGGCTTTGAAATTATGAAAACAAAAGTCTGAGACATAATTGAATTTGTGGAACCATTTAACCACTTATTGAAGATGCTATCTTTCCCCTATTGTACTTATACACACACACACACACACACACACACACACACACACACCACTTTTTCCTTATCTATGCATCTATCAGTGGACACTTGCTTCCATACCTTGGCTATTATAATGCTACAATAAACATAGGGCTGCATGTATCTTTTGGAACTAGTGTTTTCATTTTCTTTGGGTAAATACCCAGTAGTGGAATTACTGGATCATACAGTAGTTCTATTTTTTATTTTTTGAGAAGCCTCTGTACTGTTTTCCACAGTGGCTGTGCCAATTTACATTCCCACCAATAGTGCATGAGGGTTCCATTTTCTCCACATCTTCACCAACACTTGTTGTTTCTTGTGTTTTTGATACTAGCCATTCTGACAAATGTGAGGTGATATCTCATTATGGTTTTGATTTGTGTTTCCTGATGATTAGTGATGGTGAGCATTTTCTCATGTGTCTGTTGGCCATTTGTATGTCTTCTTTGGAAAAATGTCTATTTAGGTCCTCCGCTTATTTATTTTTTTAAATATTTATTTATTAAAGATCAAGCAGGGGAAGGGCAGAGGAAGAAGAGAAAATCTCAAGCAGACTCCAGGCTGAGCACGGAACCTGACACAGTGCTCTATCCCGGGACCCTGTGATCATGACCTGGGCCAAAATCAAGAGTTGGACACTTAACCTACTGAACCACCCAGGCCACTCTCCTCTGCTTATTTTTTTTAATAAGATCATTTTTTGTGTGTGTTATGTAAGTTCTTTGTATATTTTGGACATCAATCCCTTATTGGATTTATCTTTTTTTTTTTCTCCCATTCAATAGGTTGCTTTTCTTTTGTTGATGTTTCTTTGCTGTGCAAAAATTTTATGTTTTGGTGTAGTCCCAATAGTTTATTTTTGCTTTTGTTTCCCTTGTCCAAGACTTATCTACGAAAATGTTCGTGGGCTGATGTCAGAGATTACTACTGCCTGTGTTTTCTTCTAGGAGTTTTATGGTTTCAGGCTTTACACTTAGGTCCTTAGATCCATTTTGATTTTATTTTTTGTATCATGTATAAGAAAGTGGTCCATTTTCATTCTTTTGCATGTAGCTGTCAACTTTTTCCAGCACCATTTAACCACTTATTGAAGATGCTATTTTTCCCCCATTGTACGTTCTTGTGTCATAGATTAATTGATGATCTACTCATGGGTTTATTTCTGGGTTCTCTATTCTATTCCATTGATCTGAATGTGTTTTTTGTGCCAGTATGATACTCTTTTGAATTAATTATAGCTTTGTAGTATAACTTGAAATCTGGGATTGTGATACCTCCAGTTTTGTTGTTCTTTCTCAAGATTGCTTTGGCTATTTAGGATCTTTTTTAGTACTATACAAGTTTTAGGATTATTTTTTCTAGTTCTGGAAAAATAGTATTGGCATTTTGATAGGGATTGCATTGAATCTATATATTGTTTTGGGTAGTATGGACATTTTAACAATATTCTTTTAATCCATGAGCATGGTATGTCTTTCCATTTATTTCTGTCACCTTTAGTTCTTTTCATCAATGTTTTATGGTTTTCAGAGTACAAATCTTTCACCTCTTTGCTTAACTTTATTCCTAGGTACTTTATTCTTTTTGGTGAAATTGTAAATGGAATTGCTTTTTATTTATTTTAGAGAAAGAGCATGAGTGAGTGTGAGTGGAGGGGCAGAGGGAGAGAGAGAATCTGGAGCAGACTCTATGCTAAGCATAGATGCTGACTCGAGACTCAATCCCATGACCCTGACATGACCTGAGTGGAAATCAAGAGTCAGACAGTTAATTGACTGAGCCCCAATGGAATTGCTTTTTAAATTTCTGCCACTTCATTATTAGTATATATATAAAGGCAATAAATTCCTGTATATTAATTTTGTATCCTGCAATTTTACTGAATTCATTTATTATTTCTAATAGTTTTTGGTAGAGTCTTTAGGGTTTTCTGTGTATAGTATATCATCTACAAATAGTGACAGTTTTATTTTTTCCTTACTAATTTGGATATCTTTTATTTCTTGCCTGCTTGCTGTGGTTAGGCCTTCCAGTGCTGTATTGAGTAAAAGTAGTGAGAGTGGACATCCTTTTCTTGTTCCTAATCTTAGAGGAAAAGCTGTTTTTCACCATCATGTGTGATGTTAGCTATAGGTTTGTCATATGTGGCCTTTATTGTATTGAAGTATGTTCCCTCTAAATGCACTTGTTGAGAGTTTTTATCAATTCTGTCAGATGGTTTTTCTGCATCTATTGAGATGATCATATATTTTTTAAACTTTATTTTGTTAAAGTGGTATATAGTGTTGATTGACTTACAAAAATATTGAACCATGCTTGTATCCTCAGAATATATCCCACTTGATGATGGTGAATGATGTTTTTGAAGTATTAAGTGGTGTGCTAATATTTTGTTTAGGATTCTTACAAATATGTTCATCAGGGAAATTGGCCTATAGTTTTGTTTTTTTAGACAATGTCTTTGGTTTTGGTATCAGGGTGATCCTGGCCTTGTAGAATGTATTTGGAAGCTTTCCTTCCTCTTCTGTTTTTTTTTTTTTTTCTTCCCTTTAAGTAGGCTCCATGCTCAGTATGGGGCTTGTATTCATGACTCGGGGATCAAGACCTGAGCAGAGATCAAGAGTTGGATGCTCCACCAAGTCACCCATGTGCCTCTCCGTCCTCTTCTGTTTTTTGGAATAGAGAATAGGTATTATTTCTTTAAATGTTCCGTAGAATTCACTTGTGAATCCATCTGGTCCTGGATTTTGGTTTGTTTGGAATTTTTTGATTACAGGTTAGTTTTGTTACTAGTAATTGGTCTATTAAGATTTTCTATTTCTTCCTGATTTGGTTTTGGAAGATTGTATATTTCTAGGAATTTATCCATTTCTTCTAGCTTATCCATTTTGTTGGAATATCATTTTTTGTAGTAGTTATTCTTGTTTTGTATTGCTGTGGTGTTGGTTGTTTTCCTCTTTTCCTTTCTGATTTATTTAGGTCCTCTTTCTCTTTTTCTTGGTGAGTCTGGTTAAAGGTTATCAGTTTTGTTTATTTTTCCAAAGAACTAACTCTCGATCTTTTCAACCTTTTTAGTCTTTATTTCATTTATTTCTACTCTGATCTTACTTTCTTCCTTCTATTAACTTTGAGTTTTGTTTTTTCTAGTTCCTTTAGGCGTAAGGTTAGATTAAGATTTTTCTTGTTTTGGGACACCTACGTGACTCAGTGGTTGAGCGTCTGCCTTTGGCTCAGGTCGTGATCCTGAAGTTCTGGGATTTAGTCCCACATAGGGCTCCCAGCAGGTAGCCTGTTTCTCTCTCTGCCTGTCTCTCTGTGTCTTTAATGAATAAATAAATAAAATCTTAAAAAAAAAAGATTTTTCTTGTTTCCTGAGGTAGGCCTATATTGCTATAAATTTCCCTCTTATGTCTGCTTTCACTGTATCCCAAAGATTTTGGACTGTTTTTATTTGCATTTACCTACGTGTATTTTATTTTCTCTTTCATTTCTTTATTGACTCATTGGTTACTTAGTAGCATGTTGTTTAGCCTTTATGTTTGTGTTTTTCCAGGTTTTTTTTTTTTTATTGATTTCTAGTTTTATACTGTTGTGTTCAGAAAAGCTGCATGATATGATTTCAATCTTCTTAAATTTACTGGGGCTTATTTTATGGCCTAACATGTGATCTGTCCTGGAGAATGTTCCATATACACTTGAAAAAAATGTGTATTGTTATTTTTGGATAGAATGTTCTGTATATATCTGTTAAGTCGATCTGGTCTAATGTGTTGTTAAAAGACACTCTTCCCTTATTTTCTACCTGGATGATCTATCCATTGATGTCAAAGAGGTGTTAAAGTCCCCTACTATTATTGCATTACTGTCCATTTCTTCCTTTAATGTTTGTTAATATTTATTTGCTTTATGTATTTTGCTTTATGCATTTTTTTATTTCACCTATTTATTCATGAGAAACACAGAAAGAGAGAGAGAGAGAGAGAGAGAGAGAGAGAGAGACACAGGCAGAGGGAGAAGCAGGCTCCAGCAAGGAGCCTGACGTGGGACTCGATCCGGGGTCCCCAGGATCACGCCCTGGGCTGAAGATGGCGCTAAACTGCTGAGCCACCCGGACTGCTCTGCTTTATGTATTTAGGTGCTCCGGTGTTGGATGCATAGATGTTCACAATTGTTACATATCCTGTTTTTGGATTGATCCCTTTTTTTTTTTTAAAAGATTTTATTTATTCATGAGAGATACACAGAGAGAGAGGCAGAGACACAGAGGGAGAAGCAGGCTCCATTCAGGGAGCCTGACATGGAACTTGATCCTGGGCCTCCAGGATCATGCCCTGGGCTGAAGGTGGTGCTAAATCGCTGAGCCACCAGGGCTGCCCATGATCCCTTTATTATATAATGCACCTCTTTGTCTCATTAAAGTCTTTGTTTTAAAGTCTATTTTGTCTGATACAAGTGTTGCTACCTGGCCTTTTTTTTTTTTTTCACTTCCATTTGTGTGGGATGTCTTTTTCCATCCCTTTGCTTTCAGCCTATGTGTGTCTTTAGATATGATATCTTTTGTAGGCAGCATATAGATGGGTCTTGTTTTTTGGGGTCTTGTTTTTTCATCCATTCTGTCATTCTATGTCTTGATTGGAGCATATAGACCATTTACATTTAATTATTGAGGGACACCTGATTGGCTCAGTGGTTGAGTGTGCCTTTGGCTCAGGTCGTGATTGAGTCCTGCATCAGGCTCCCTGCTCCTCCCTCTGTCTATGTCTCTGCCTCTCTCTCTGTGTCTCTCATGAATAAATAGAGAAAATCTTTAAAAAAAATAATTATTGATAGGTATGTATTTGTTGCCATTTTGTTTTCTGGATGTTTTTTGTAGTTCTTTGTTGCTTTTCTTGCTCTGTGGTGATTACTGACTTTCTAATTGTTATGCTTGGCTGTCTTTGGCTTTATTTTTTGTGTATCTATTACAGGTTTTTGGTGTGTGGTTATCATGAGGCTCATATATACTTCACATATAGTTCACATATAGTGCTACTTCATCCTAAATATATGGCAGTCTATATTAAGTTGATGACTTAAGTTTGAATACACTCTCAAAGAACTGTATTTTCACTCCCTCCTCCACATTTTATATGTATATTTTACATTTTTAAATTTTGTGATTACCCTTAACCAATATTTTTAGTTTGTTGATTTTAAGTTTTGTCTTTTAACCTTCACACTAGCTTTATAAGTGATTGCTTTACTACCTTTACTGTGTATTTCCTCATGAAATTTTTTCCTTTCATAATTTTCTTCTAATTATGGCCTTTTCTTTTCCACCTAAAGAGGCTCCTTTAACATTTCTCATAAGGCTGATTTAGTGATGATGAACTCCTTCAATTTTTTTCTCTTTTCTTCTTATTTTTTGGTCTGGAAAGCTCCCTCTCCAATTTCTCTCCAATTCTGAATGCTAATCTTGCTGTGTTGAGTTTTCTTGGTTGTATGTTTTTTTTTCTTTTAGCAGTTTGAATATATCGTGCCACTCCTTTCTGGCCTGCAAAGTTTCTTTCTGCTGGAAAATCAGCAGATTGTCTTATAGGGTTTCCTTTGTGTGTAACTTGTTATTTATTTCTTGCTGCTTTTAAATTTCTCTCTTTAATCTTTGGTATTTTAATTATTATGTGTTGTGGCATGAACTCTTTGTGCTTCCAGAATCCAGAGGTTTGTTTCCTTCCCCTGTTTAGGGAAGTTTTTAGCTCTTATTCCTTCAAATAAATTTTTCTGCTCTCTTCTCTCCGCTCCTCCATCTGGAACCCCCATAATGCCAATGTTTGTTTGCTGAACATGTTCAAGAGATTCCCTAACCTATCCTCATTTAAAAAATTTCTTTATTTTTGCTGTTCAGCTTGTGTGCTTTTCGTTACCCTACCTTCCAGATTGCTGATCTGTTCTGCATCCTCTAATCTACTGCTGATTCCCTCTACTGTATTTTTCATTTCAGTTATTGTATTCTTTAACCCAGTTTTTTTCATCTTTTCTTTCTCCTTGTTGAAGTTCTCACTAAATTCATCTATTCTTCTTTCCAATCATGTGAACATTTTAATGACCATGACTTCAAACTCTTTATCAGGTAAAATGATTATCTTCATTTCCTTTTCTTTTTCTGAGGTTTGTTTTGAGCCTATTCCTCTGTATCCTCATTTTGCTTGACTTCGTGTTTGTTTATATGAATTAGGGGGAGCGCTACTTCTCCTAAATTTGAAGGAATGGTTTTATGTATGGTCATTCCCTGCATAGACTTTGTGTGTATGCCTGGTGACTGGCTGGCTAGAGCTGTGTTTGGCATGGACTAGGGTGGGGGTGGGGTGTCTCAGGACACCCTGTGTTTAAGCTGCCCTGGTGGAATGGCCTGAGCTGAAGTGGGCATGAGCTGGGGTGTCCCATGCAGGAGGCACTCTGATGGGGGCAGCTGGAGTCAAGGTGGGCACAGACCAGGAGTTTCTGAGGTGCTCCACGTAGAGGGTGTCCCGGAGAGCAGCTAGAGCTGCAGTGGGGTATAGGCTGAAGGTTTCCAGAGTGCTTAGCATTGGGAGGGTGCCCTAGCCAAGACAGGTACAGCCCAGGGGCTTCTCAAGGGTACCATACAGGGTGTAACCTGATGGGCCAGGAGGTCCAGGGTATTCTGCTCTAGGGCTGCACCATATGTTCCTAACATCTATGCTACACTGCCACTTTGTGACATTTGGAAACCCAGGCCAGAAGCTCAGGGTAGATCTGAGCTGTAGCTATAGATAATATCATTAATCTGAGGCCAGGGGAGTGCTAAGGACCTATAGAGAGCCATCTAGGGAGTGTTCATGGTGTCAAATTTGTCCTTTTGATTAATTATCAGGTGTAAACATATCACTGATGTGCCCCCGAAATTGAGGCATTGTAGAGGGGACACAATAGGTTGTACTTAAGCATCACTTCCCAAGGTGCTCAAGCCCCTACCCTCCCCAGAGTGCTTTGCCCAGAAAAAGGACAGCAGCTTCAGGCTGAGCCCCCCTGAAGGCACATGGCAGAGGGGGCAGGTCCCACTGCTAATGAGCCCTCCAAGAGGTCAACCTAAGGCAAGGAGGGGTAGCAGGCATGCATGTCAGACTTGCAGGTGGTCTGAAAAAGAGGAATCCACACTGTTTTTCAAGAGAGTGCCCTGGCAGGACTTATCTAAAGCTCTCTCCTAAGGGCTTAGTGTTTTAAAATTCAGGTAAGCCCAAGTCATAGAAAGCTGATGCCCTAAAGGATAGCACAGGATATCTGTGTTCTCATTGGTGAGATGAGAAAGGTGAAGCCCTGAGAAGTGACTCAGCCAAATTGCCCAGTTACGGGTTGTGACACAGCCACCACTTGTCTGTCCTAGGATGACGAAACAGATCTGATGGGTGTACTGGCCACCTCTATCTATCGGGAATGTGTAGCCACAACCTTTGTTTACTTCAGAAAGGGCTCCCTCAAGATGGTGGTCAGTTTCCTTCCCTCTTGCAGGGCAGAGCCTGTTGGGGGTGTTACCAAAGCTTTTCTTTATAGGTCTTTCACTCCCTGGGATAACTGTAGTCCTGTTCTGCCAATTAGATGTATCAAAGTCAGAGAGCTCTGGAGGGGAGCAGAGGGCAGAATGGGGGCAAAGCTTTCAGTCTGAAACCTGAAACCCTTTCTGTAAATGCCAGCCCTCTCTGCTGCTGCCACTCCTGCGCCAGGAGCCCTGCGGCTAGTACAGGTGAGAGCTGGTGCAGTGATGCAGAAGGCTAACATCCAATGGCGGCTTTGCAGCTGTTGCTTAGCAAAGAAGTAAGTAGAGCATATGGTCAGTCCAACCTTCTGAGGCTGGACATTCCCAGGAGAAGGAAGAGCAGCTCCCTTTGTTCCACACCTTGCTACTCAGAAGCATGATTCCTGGATTCCAACATCAGTGTGTCCTGAGAGCTAGCTAGAAATGCAGAAATCTCAGGACCACCTAGACTTACTGAGTTGGCATCTGGCAGACTGAGCATATGATATCTAGTAACCTTACCCACCTAAAATGTAGCCAGAAAGCACTGAGGTCCCTCTTCCTTCCCTCCAGAACCTTCCAAGAGACAAGTTAGAACCAGAAAGATAAGTGATAAAGCTCTTAGCTTTACAGAGGCAAATACTCAAGACTTCTCCTGGAGACAGAGGTAAGTACTCAAAAGCAAAGTAGTTTGGGACTTTTGCTTTGGGGCAGTGACACCCCACTGGCTCCCCAAGGCATTGCTGCTATACAAAGCTATCTGATATCACATATTACAGAGATGCTCTGAGGGATTTAACAAGTTAACTTATATTCGTTATTCCTAGATTATTAAAGAACAGACAGTTGGGTGCTACATCTTAGTCCTAGAAAGCTAATTTATGTACAGCCATCCTTCCCCCCAATAATACCTGATACACGAAGTGGTTTTCCATCTCCATAACTCTGTTTGCTGATGAACAGACCTGCCTTCCTCCCAAACCCAGTCTTGAAAGTGTTTTCAGTGGTTGATAAAACACACAGGAGTCGAGGAAATTTTTTTAGACTTTTTTTTTTTTTGGTTTGTTTTTAAAGAAACTGCATACATCATCAGAGACAAACAATAATTTAAATACCATGCAGTTTCTGTATGTACAAAACCTAGGCCATAGAGATCCAGTTTAATTTGTATTCTATTTACATTGTCTTCCTCATACAGCCATCATCTGTTAAATTAGAACACAGGAGAGCGCTCCTATACACAGACAAACTATGTACAGACACCCGGGAAGCAACTGGAAAAAGCAACTGGTTTGGGGATTAACAGACAGATGGGAAGAAAAAGTCATCTAAGGTGACCTTCACCCACTGGCTGTGCACGGGGAGAGCCTGAAATCCCATTCACCGAAGCACACACCACGATATTCATTCGGCAAATATAAATACACGTTCATAAGCGGGAGAAAAAATAAACTCAGGTTTTTATCACATCTACCATCACATTGTTTGGTTTCTCTAATTTGACATAAAGGCTAAAGTTTTAAATGTTTTACAGGGCTTTGAGGGCCTTTGGAGAGGAATAGATAGCAATTTTGAAAGAGCAAGTAGGCCAATGGCAGTCCTTTCTGTCACAGATGGTGGTGGGGAAGTTGGGGCAATGTCTGATTTTGGGAGGGAAACCTTTTGATTTGCGAAATTTCACATTGTTCCTCTCACGCTAATCCAAATGACAAAAGGCTCAACTGGGAATGTATACGTACAAGACCTTTGAGAACTGCAGCTTTTTCAGAAAATGGATGCATTTTAAAACCACCTAGCCCATCTCACTTTTTTTTTTTTTATTTGTAACTTCTTCCAGTTGTCCTAACAATATGGCAATAAAGAAATGTGGATAGATTTCTCTAAAGACCTCAAGAGTTCACGGAAGGAAAGAGACAGAGGCCCCATCCTGTGGTCCACTGAGATTGCTGAGCCCCCTAAAGTGGGCTTGAAATAGCCCACTTGGATGGTAAGTGAGATTTCTGGGGTGTGGAAGGTTCACCCCTAATTCCTGCAACTGACTTTTCAAAAAGGGTGCTCTGCAGGAATGGAAGTGGAAATTGTGTTCCATATCTTCCATGCTCAAAGTGGACTGCACTTTGGGCAGGATACCTGGGCTGCTGGCTGGCTGCAGGGAAACTGAATTGGGCGTCATGTTCCCAGGGCTTCAGAGGCCCCAGAACCGAAGCCAGCAGAGAAGCCATTGGCCTTCAGAGGAGGAGTCCAGGCAATGGAATGAGTTCCCATAGGACTCGCTCCTGGGCCCAGGGAAGGCCCGACCACCGTGCCAGGGCCCTGTGAGCCACACGAAGACAGCTGGGAGTCACAGGAAAGCTCCGACTCAAATCCTGGCAAGGCAGGCACCTCTGCCTGGAACACGTGCCTGCCGTAAAGAAGTCAAACGAAAGAGCCCTACATCTTTCGTCATACCATTTGCACATTCAAACGTCAGTAAGCCTTTCGGGAAGACTGTGTTTACACAGCCACACTGAAATCCCGACCACGTTTTCCCTGAACAATATACCTTCCCACGACAGTTAACTATTCAGATTCAACATTCAAAGAAAAAAAAAAGGATCTAGTGATGGCGGCCCTCCTTGGGCTGGGCAGTGGCGTGCTCACTCCAGATGGCAGGAGAAAAGCGCACGACAGCTTTGCAATGGCTAGTGGGCACTGCCTAAAGAACTGCCCTGAGCTCCCCCCAAAATATGCCCAGGTCCTGGATTAATGCTGGCCAGAGGAGCTGTTAACGCCTGCCGAAAATTAAATGGCCTCACTGATGGGTGTGCCTCCCCAGAGTAACGCTTTCCACACGTTTTGGGGTGGGAGCCGCTTAACTCCTTTTTGTGATGGCCAATCTGGCATCTCTCTGACTCTTGGGCACGTGTGGAGGGGAGTGAGCCATTACCCAGAGAAGTGGTGGTAACGGTGAGACCATAACAGAAAGCCAGGCAGAGCTGTGTGCCTGAGGGCCCTATGAGGTCTGTTAGGAAGGAAAACAGAAGAAGCTGCAATGGGCCTCAAGAGAGTTGTTAGGGCTTGGGGGCTGTCCTTCCTCTCACCGCACATCCTTATCCCTGTTGTCCCTCTGTCAGAAGAGCACTGCCTTCCTGTGGTCCCAAGTGAATGGGACAGTGGGAGAGACATCTCCAATCAGTCTTACCAGCACCATGAGGGAGAGGAAGGATTCTCTCCGGATAGGAGCAGGAAGGTACAGCATGAGCAGGCGTGGCTGGTGTTTGCACGATTCTGGCATATGCCAAACCCTGAAGCTCCTCCACGGATACTCTTCAGTGCAAAGAAAGGAGACTAGAAGGCCATCAAGTGGTTCTGGAGTACCAGTCCCTCAGTGACTGGACAGCCAGCCTTTCAGGACTGGTTTCTGGCTTGCATGCATTGGTCCTATACTCAGAGGCTGTTTGTTAACTTCCATTCCACACAGTCACTCACCCCGGGGTGCGCGGAGAAAATGAAGAACGTCAGCCAAGCAGTTTCTTACCCCAGCCTTTCTGTCCTCAACAGGGTCCTTACACTCGGATGCACGAATACCACAGAAGTACCACAGCCGTGGCTGTGCGCGTAAGATCACCCGTGACATTTGGCTTTTTGGACACAGACGGGTCAATTAATTTGAACTGAGCAGATGACAGCTTTCCCTTCTAAACCAGAGCTCCCTGGAAGGCAGCTCAGCTCAGTCTGCGGGGACACGACAGGTACTCATGCCAGGAGCACACGTTCTTGGGACCAAAGGTCAACCACAGATGCCCCCAGAAAAGCACCTTCCCTTTCATTCACCGTATGGATGATGGCTAGAGGGAGAGGAAGGACAGGGGCAACTGAGGACAGTGCTCCCTTTCAGCATCCTCCTCCTAAGAGGCCCCCGAGCCCAATGCCGCGCCTGGAGCCAGTGTGTCTGGCCGAGTCTAGAAGGCCTACAAGACCACTTGCTTTGCACAGTCATATCCAGGCCAAACGCACTTTTTCGGCTTTCTTTGGACCCCGGTGACACACACTTTAGGAGAAGAGCTTGGCTGGGGCCTAAATGAGCCTAAATGAGGTTGGCCTGCCGGGCCTGGCTGGAGAGGACCGGGCCCGCTCCGAGCGCTGGGAAGCCTTCAGTCTGGTCTGCCGGTGCCCTCCGTATCAGCGGTGGTGCCAGCAGCTCTGATCATGGAGCGGTGACCATCGCGTTTTCGCAAAGAGAATCCTGATCATGTTTCCTTTTATTTTTCTTCTTCTTCTTTTTAAAAAAGGCAGTTCAGAAGATTTACATCATAATGGGGAAGTGAATAAATACCAGCACTTATGGTTCTTATAAATTTATGTTTTGAAGACAGCATAGCACTCAAGAGGAATTGGACTGTTAAGGTCGGTGAAACCTAGAAAAACAAATAATTAAATCAAGACCAAGGGGCTGCCAAAGGTGCCAGACTCCCCCCATCCAAGCTTCCCATCATCAGATTCCCCACTGCTGACAAGTGCCAAGGTGAATCTGGTTTAACCTCCACGAAAAGGCACATCTCTACAGAACTTCTCAGGTCCTTGAGCCCCATGGGATTCACCTTTGATTTTGGGATGGTCTAATGTGGAGCTCCTGGGGGTCAAACCGGATGGCCCTGCTGGCCCTCAGCCCATGCTCTCAGCTTGGACTCAGCAGCCAGGTATAGCACCTGACCTGTGTCTCCGAGTCCACGCACTATAGAATTGGTACGTCCTGTTTCTCTAAGACGTTCACCAGTGAGTACAGGTCCTAAGAATTAAGTCGATGTCTCTGTTGCTAACTAGCCATGTGACTTTATATCAGCCCCTTAAATCTCTCTATGCTTCAGTCTGGAATCATAGGAGGGAACCTCCACCTTGGAAGTCCCGTGTGGATTTGGTATTTCTGCCCAGGTTTGGCTTGGGCCGAGCTTGTAAACTGTCACTGGTCTTGACTTCTCAGCTTGTCTCCATAGAAACCCACTCTGGCATCATTGGTGGCTCAGTACTTATCAGATCTTTAATCAGATCTTTAGTTTGGATAATTTAAAAACTAGGCTTCCAGAAGGTCCCATTTAGCCTGGGCTGTAATGCTCCTTCCCTGAGCTTCGGTAACCGTAGGGGAACTTCACACTGACCTCTTACCTTCTTTTGCGCCACACCTGCCACCCAACCTGTGATCCAGAAGCAGATGGGATAGTTTCGTCTGGAAGCAAATATTACAGTTTTGGGGAGGGGGAAGGGAAAATAACTGCTTGGTACACTAACCTTGTTAAATGTCTACTCAATTCATGAACTTCCATTTCAGTGCTTTTAAATTCATTGAGCTCCTTTCGAATGGCAGCCTGGAATAGAGAGAATCCCGTGAACATGCAGAAGAGGCAGATGGAAAGGAGTTCACCTCTATTTTCTGTGTTCTTCGACAAAGCCGTTCGACAAAGTACGTAACATGAATTCTCTCATGGGGAGGGGAAAAAAAATCACCCAGAACCTACTAAGGATCCCCCTCCCACTAAATGTAAATTGTAAATGGTGGTACATGGCATGTTGCCCCAAGTGTTGTCTTCCTGTCTCTATGGAGCACTGCTGTCTAGGCAGCCACAGCCCACACAGATCTGCCGCACACTCCTTGGGGCTTTAAATGTCAACCTCTCATCTTCCCTGGGGAAATGATCTGAGCTCACCATGGGCAGGGTGATGCCTCACGATGGATCCTTCTAGAAGGGGTGGGTGATTGCGCCATCCTGTGATGTATAAGCCCCCACTCGTTGACAGCTCCATTGACTCTAAGGTGGCTGTGCCATGTGTGGATGGCCGCCTCCTCCCAGCACTGTCCACAGATGTGCGGTGGCCAAGAGGAGAGTCAGGCAATCATACCGCAAGGACTGGTGAGGATGGACGGGATAGGAGGTTTGGCATTGGAGGAAACCTCACTTCTTCCTTGGGGGCTGAAATTCCTCAGGTAGGATCAGTGTGGCTCCCCCTCAAGAGAGGCGGCACACACGGCCTCTGTGCCTGTTTATCAGCCTGAGCCACCGCTTCCTGTTCCTCTGCCACAACGGCCTGTGAGGAACTAGAGAGTTCCCTGCTGCTCACAGTTTCAGCACGTGTGTGTGTGGAGACATGCTGTGCTTTCCCTCCACTTTTGCTGATCCCTCATCCTTGGTAAGCCAGCACCCTGTCATCAGAGCAGGAACAAAAGGCAACAAGGGCCAGGGCCCCTTCCTGCGTTCCTGTGTATGTGACACAACCGTGTGTATGTGTGGTGGATGGTGCTGCCGTTCCCCGGGTCAACCCCACGGATGCCTGCACAGGGAAGAGGGGAGTGCTGTGTTTAAGAGGGGGCAGCGGTTTCCGTTCGTTAGGACCTGTGGGGTGGACCCAGCATGTGGGAAGCACCTCTGGAAAGTCTGTCTGCCTCTGGCCCCATCGTTCCTTCTCGAGTGCAACAGCTTCCCTGCGTTCACACTGCCTGCACTTGGTCAGGCCGGAGACTGAGCTGTAGATGACCTCGCCCTGTGGTTCATATAAGAACAACACTGGCCCTGGGAATTCATGGGCAGGACTCTTTAAGAGAAGGCCCCCAGTGTACCCCAGACTCCTCCCACTGTTAACTTGCACATGGGACATAGTCATTAATTTAGACTTTTTTGTTAGTCCCTCATGGTGACCGGACTAGAGTCACAAAGGATTACAAAGCAGAGGTTCATTTTGATACATGGTCCAGTGGACAAGTAAGAATGAGGTCTCTCTCTCTAAGTAGAGGGAGGGCTTGAACCCATGACCCCGAGATCAAGACCTGAGCTGAGATCAAGAGTCAGACACCTAACCAACTGAGGCACCCCAGTGCCCCAAGAATGATGAATCTTTTGCCTCCCTGCATTTCCTATAAAACAAACTCAACTTCAGATTATTTGTTTTTCAAATGGATGAGTGTTTAGTGTAGCGAGGCAGGTTTCGCGGTCTCTGTGATCTGTGTCCCGTTTCTACCATCAGGTTATAATAATTTACAGAGTGAGTTTGTCTCTTTGTGGTTTTTTGAACCCTGCTCCGAGGACAGTGTCCTGCTCACCAAAGGTCCACAATAGGTGTGGAGCCTGGCGCCCGTGAGCAGTTGCGTGCCCATACAGGGGCTATTCTGTTCCTCTGGGCACAGCCTCCACACTGCCTGTCCTCCCGCTGTCATGTAGCATATCTGTGACTGTCTCGCGCCTTCTCTGCAGCCGTGAAGAGTTAATTCAGTGACCTCCCTGCAGAGTATCTGGAGCCCAGGGGTGAGGTTTGGGGACACAGCGCCCTTGGCTCGGCAGGCAGGCCCCGCAGCCCTGCGGCACCCCCATTACTGACACCGTGACCTCAGCTTCGCAGCTGTCTGTGACATAGGGGCCAACTGAGGCATGAGGACTACCCCCCCCCCCACCCCACCCCGGGCCCTCTGCTTACTTTGTCAGGCAGCGGTGAGGCGGGTCCACGGCTTATCGGCCCTGCGGTCATAGTCCTGAGCATCAGCCACCTCCACATAGTCGCTGAAACGGATGAGGATCTTTCTTTCTCTAAGTTCTTCCACTGTGGGTCTTTGGCTGAGCTGCAGGGGAGGAGAGAGACGGACCCCGTCAGCCGGAGGAGTTGAGGCTGCCGGGTCAGTCTGTGAATTTACGGGCGGACGAGGTGAGAGGCACCAACATGCGACACACAGAGTGAGGGGGCAGGGCCCTGGGGGCGGGGGATACCTAGGGCTTCTGACTCCTGGACCTGGGCTTTTGCCAGGACTCCGGACAGAGCTTCATTGCCCCTGGAGCTATCTACAGGTTTCTCCGGATAGACAGCCTGCGGCTCTTCATGACACTGCAGTGTCCCCTTGCACGCAGCTCCTCTGTCTGCGTGGGTGTGGATTTTCCCACACCTGTGCTACTTCTCCCCGTGGGTGACAGGCACCTTCCATTGTGCTTCTGTCTCATTTTGGTTTTGTAAGTCCACATCCATGTGTCAAATTGAGTGTGCTCTGCAGGATGGGTGTGTAAATCATTTTAAGTGTGTGTGTGTGTGTGTGTGTGTGTGTCTTAGATGCAAAAAAGGTGTATATGCAAACAATATGCAAAGTCAGGGTATGCAGGGATGGTTAGGAGGTCAGAGGAGACCCTGCCGGTCAGGGAGTTCCAAAGAAAAGCCAGTCCACAAATGTAGAGCTGGGCTTGGTTTCTGCCAGGGAAGCGGGAGGACAGGCCTACGGGATGGGTCTGTGGGAAGGGGTGTGAGGAGGAGGAGGAGGAGAATTCACAGGGACGGAGCCCCCTCTGGGTCCTAGTCACCAACACCCTGCCTTTTACTTAAATGGCACAAGAGTGATGTTTCTGTTATCATTTCCTGTCACTCGGTTTTTCTCCTGGAGCAACACTGTCGCTCTTTCTTTAGGAGACCGTCTATTCATGTTATTTAAAAGCAACTTTTCCTCTAAGCCCTAGACTGTATTTACTTCTATTAATAGAAAACGCAGTCAGATACAATCTTCACCGCAAAGGTGCATGAAACAAACACCCACAAGTGAATCCAAACCACCCTGGCTTTTTGACCCTGTCTCCTGCAGCTGCCCTGTACCCCCAGCTGGTGCCAGAGCGCTCCAGCTTGCTGCCGGCTGGCCGACAGTGGTTAGATGGTTAGATCTAACCCCAAGCAGGGTTCGATGACTGCCAGGCTGGTATTGGACAGAATGGAGCTGGGCATGGTGAGGTTCCAGATAGGGCCAGAGCAGCGTGCCGCTCCCTCCTGGCCGGTGGTGGGGAGATCTGGGGACCAGAGGCCTCAGGGGCTGTGGCACCAGCCTACTCGCCTGGACAACGTGTGGCTCCCTGAGTTTAAGTGATTCCAGTCTGTGCTGAGACGGCCCTAGCTTTCCTAGGACAGGACCTTCTGGCAGCAGTGCTGGCCTGTCCCAGGAAACCATAGGTGTCCCAGGCTTTATGGGTCCGTCCTGAATCGAAAATGCATTCTCTAAAATGTGAGTTCAGGGAGCTTTTGTACTATCATTAAAATACATACAGACATATGCTGTTTCCATACCCCTCCCACCCGAAATCCTTTGGTATTTCTTAGGACTAGCAAGATTTACCATGGGGTGTTGGACAAATGGTGTTAATTTCTAAATACACCATGACCAGAGAAAGGTTAAACATGGAATTTCTAGTTTTTATTTCTGGAAATCATGATCTGGATATTTTACGAATAGACTTAACAGCAGAAATCTGGAGTGAACAGGAAACTAAATGTTAGATCTAAAGGTCAGTGACTATTTTTCATGCCTGAATTCCATGGAGACGTTAGGCACCATCTCTGCAAATCAACAAGGCATTGCACCCAAGTGTGCTGAGGGAGGGAGGGAGTGAAGGCACCAACTTCTTCCACTGGGCGAGTCTCGGGGGCTGTGGAGCCAACCAACCAACCAACCAACCAACCAACCACTCCGGACTCTCCCCTGGGAGCTTGGGCTTGTGCTCCTGGCTCCTCGGGGTACATAAACCTGGGCTCCCTCCTTAGAGGGTGAAGACATAATTTTTGTGGCCAAAGTAAGGTTTCTGGGGATGGTGGGCCAGCAGCAGGGGTAGGGAGCAGGGGTCGGTAGCATTGCATTTTAACCTACAGCAGAAATATCATTTGCAACCAAATACTGAAGAGTAAGCTACTTAAGACCCGATTCCCACTATCAATACAACTTGACCCAAGTGCATGTCCCCTCCTCGCCTCCATCTTTCTGTCTCTCTTTCATTCTTCCCATCCATCCATTTAGCTAGCTAGCATTTTTTTTTTTTTTTGAAAAGCGGAGGCCAGCATTTCCTACCTAAAAGACGGAGCATATAATTTTTAAGTTAGTCTCAGCTTGGCTGAAGAATAAGACTGGTCTGTTGCTATCTGCATCAGCTCCTGGGTTCCACTGTTCTCACTAGTACATTAAAATTAGATGGAAAACCTCTGACTGCAGATAACTGAAATGCAGCCACAACCACTGGCATCTGGTCTTGCTGTACTCAAGGCTCCAGAGGGAAAGGACCCGCCCAGGGCCAGGAGGCCATATGAAGTCCCGACCTACCGGCAGGCTCACATCTCTGTCGGCAAAACCAGATGGAAAAGCTCCTTCCAGCCTCTCCCTTAAAAGCACTCTCCCTTTCCTTAAAGTCATTATTTTTCATCCTCCATGCCAGCCCCAGGGAGGGCAGATGCAAAAATTATCAGGCAGTTTTCTTGGGGGGAAGGAAGGAGAGCTAATGGGGAGGAAGAGGAGCCAGTCCAGGGGGATGCCACCATCATCTGGCCTTTCACGCACTTGTTTGTCCTACTCCTTATAACTGGGGGGGCACTGGGTTTGTCACCAGATGTATGGGATGTTCCAAGTGAGAGTAAGTGCCAAGAAACACAAATCATCACCCTAATAGTTGTAGGGCATGTTTTAGGATCTCTGAATTTCTTCCTTCATATAATATTTCTAGGGAGAAAAACCCATTAATAAACCTTTAAAAATTAATTTTAATGGGTCTCTTAACTGTCTCTAAGATTTGAGTATCTTTCTCTCAAGACGGTCACTGTAGGAGGCTGATTAAAAACACAGAATGTAGTATTGTTTTTTGTGTGCTATCAATTAATTAAATGTGTCAACGCCATCCAAGAATAGCTTCAAATAAGAGTCTGTTATTAGGCCACTCATACAGAATTGGATCCATTTGGGTCTACTTTGCGTGGCCAACCCGTCTATTTTAGGGGTTAAACATACATAAAAATTCTGGCTTTATAAGATTTTATCTGCTTTTCCAACACCTTCAGTAAATTGTTCAGTACTTTCGGCATTTTCCTAATTCAGTAATTTGCGCTGGACTTGGCCTAATGAAGTCAATGAGTTCTCAGTGAATAGGTAAGGAATAGTATGGGGGGCGGGGGGCAAGGGAGATTTCCTCTCCCGGGGTCACAGCACATAAGTGCATTATATTTGCATTGCTGATTCTGAGAATGCATTTCCAGTGTTCAGTGAGGTGAACTTTTAGCGAATTTGGTGAATTTTTAAAAAACAAAATATTCGCGGTTAACTGACATATGATGCACCTGACATTAAGTTGCTTTGGGTGGGGGAGGGGGGCGTGTCACAAAAAAAATCAAGCAGCACGATGTGACCCGCCGAAAGGACTGAGGGGCATGAGACGGAGCTGCCCACTGTCCCCGGGAGAGGCCGTGTGGGGTCCAGAGAGCCGCTCGCTCTCGGGGCCAAGGAGCAGGACGGTGGGAGCGCCTGACCGGTCCCGTGGGCCCCGCGCTCTCCCCCCCCAGCCCCAGGGCAAAGCCGCTCACCTTGCGGGTTAGCCTCCTCTTGATCTCTCTTTTCTCCTCTTGTTCTTCCTGTTCATTCCGAGCTGCAAGAAACATCGAAGAATGCCCCTGATTTTGGGAAACCGAGTCGCACGCAGGCGAATCCTGCGACCATCCGCTCGGGGTGCTCTCCCAACCGCCCCTTGTCTCCACGGAGGGTGCGCTGGCCGGCGGGCCTCCTCACTCCCTTTCCTGGGCCACGTGGAGGGGGGCGGTCGAGTCCCCAGGCAGACAGGCGGGCTGAGAAGTGGGTGCAAGGCAAGGGGGGTGGGTCCTGCAAGGGCCCTGCAAGGTCCTACAACCGCTGTCAGTGGGGCCGGGCATCTGGGGAGAGAGGTCAGGCTCCCTGCTCTGGACGAGACCCGGGGGCCCGCTCCACTCTGCCGTGGGCCCCCCAGCGCCCGACGGGGGCTCGCGGGCACGTGGCCTCGGGTCTGGCGCTCGCTCGGTGAGGACCGGACAGAAGGTGGCCTGCGGGGGCACCTGCCACTCCGCCGAAACAGGAGGCGGCCCGGCTGCCGCCAAATGCCAGCGTGCGCTGCACGAGGAACTTCAAAACGCTCACCTTTCGTAAGCCCTGATTCCATTAATTCTTTGACTCTTCCAAGAAGTCCACAGAACAGGTGGGAGGCCAGAGGTGTGGGACACAATTGCCTGCATTTAGACTTTTTAGGGAGTGTCTCAGGAGAGAGGACTTCGGAGTCTAAGCGTTCCCAGCTTAATAGGTGGGCTGACTTACTCATCAGATGTTTAAAGAGCCGTAGGTTAGAGGGTCTGGGGATGGAGCAGAGATTTGGAGGGCAGGGAATGTGGCTGATTTCTCCTAGTGAGCAAAGCGGGTGATCTTCCTCCCGGGCTTGGGGTTGGAGGCATGGGTAGAAGCCTGGCATTGCCCATCAGACCACATCAAAGAGGGTCTCTGCTTCTCACCCACGGAATCTAGAACACCCCGGGCACTTGGCACTTGTTCTCTCTCATTTGGAAATCACTGTCGTTAAATTAGGTTTCAATAACTCGACTCCTCTTATCAGCGCACACTTGCAATTCAGTCATCTCAGGATAGAACGGGTCTCTAAAAAAGGGAAGCCGCTGTGCCCAGGAGTGGGGTCCTACCCAGCTTCTCCTTGCCGGCCCTGGCAGCAGCCACCACAACCAGAGGCGACTCATGCTGTGGGTGGCCACTTCCTCAGGCCCTGAGCGACACCGCCAGGGGCACAATTTGGCCTCTGTGAGTGCCTGGAGTGCGGGGCCAGTTTCAGGATCTTGTAAGGGGCACCAGGGATGCCCACATCCTGCAGTGGGCCAAGGTGACCAGAAGACCCCACTGCAACATGCCCCACAGGGCCCCAACCTCCTCACCCCTGCCCCCGCCCCCCCCACCTCCAGGAGAGCTCCTTCCTAAAAGATCTTCCTTTAAAGATCTAATCTCCCTCCCAGAGTTCCCTTTAAAAATGCAAGTTTGTCTTGGATAAAAACTCATGAAACTAGTCAGCCATTGACATCTTAGTATGAATCAATCTATCAGAGATAAAATTGGGAGGCAGAAAGAAGAAGGGAGATTGCAGACAAGTGCACTCGCAGGTGGCCCAAGGATGCAAGACTTCGAGTCTGGATAGTGAGGACCCCAGGGGGTGGCTCCAGGGCCCTTGGTTAAAATGTATAGGCTCATGGGATAGTAGGTCCATGAGGGCCCAAGAGACCAAGAGACGGCCTAGCCTAGCACTCCGTAGCTTGTAAATGATGATGTGAAAGCCCGGGGGAGTTAAGGGGCTGGTCACACGCGACAACACTACACGGCTACCTAACTCATTAGACAAACAGCCCAGGTCTTTTTTTCTTGCTAGAATAAGGGGCCTCTTCTCCTTGTCATCTTCTGCTTGGGGCCGGTCCCTCCTCTTCATTCCTGCTTCCTGGCCCCAGGCTCTGGCTGGGGCCTCCTTATCCTACAAGCCTCCCTGAGAGCCACCACAGAGCATGAAGCCATCTCCTGTGTGTGTGTGTGTGTGTGTGTGTGTGTGTGTGTGTGTGTTTCTTAGGTCCCCCCGGGAGGGGGCGGGGCCGCCAGCTACCACCTGTGCAATCTATACCTTAGTTCAAAGCCATTTACAAACCCAGGGCCATGAATTCTTGGGCTGAGGGTACCAAGACAACCCCATTAGATGACTGGGAAGAGAGGCTAGGAAAGGCCCGTGATGTCATTGTCTGCTGCCACCATCAGAGTGCACTCATTATGTGCTCAAATGTGCACAGTGTCTCATTGGCTGCCGGACAAAGCCAGTGCTGCCCTCCGGGGGTCGGCAGGGTGGGGCTGAGGTGGGCTGCAGACCTCAGGCCCCAGGGCTCAGCCCCCTCACACATGTGCTTCCTCAAATGACCTTAAGCTCAGAAAATAAGATTCAGAAGAACTGGTTTGAGAGTGTTCTCTCAGACCATGAAACATTTCTTGTTTAAGAATCAGAACAGATTACAAAAACAAGAACAATAACAAACCCAAATATTAGGAAAACAAAGGTCCAGAACACAGGGGAAAAGTGAAGAGTTAATAGGAAGTAGAAGTTCATTTCTGAAAAGTTTTGGGACTGATATGATCAGCCTGTCTGAAGTTGGTCAGGCAGTTCTCTAACCTGGCTATTCCAACACGGTAAGGAGGGAGAGGGATCAGAACAGGAGGGGACCCTGGGAACGATGTCTAGACGGCTGTGTGGGTCGCCTGAATCTAAGCCGCGTGGGCTCACTGGACGCCTCTGAGATCTGAGTATCTTTGGAGATAAAAGCCCAGCGTGAGGGACCCGTGGTCTCCCTGTACTCTCCCAGGGAGCTGGGGGCTTCAGACCTCCTCTTTCTAAAACCTGAGCCCCTGCTGAGAGAAGCACTATTTTCTGAAATCCAAACAGTCCCCCCAGAGAATTGTAGCCTCTTTGTCTGGGAGTAGGTTGGAGGCCACCAAACAGCCTGGCCGGGTAGGCAAACTGTACTGAGATTCCTCCAGAAGACAACAGATCTGGGTTAGGTGGGTGAGGTGTATGTGGGTGGGAAAGGAAGCATGTTTACCCGGTTTCCCACTTCAGGAATAAATAGACACCTGTCTTTCTTCCTCTGCAACCATGGAAAGCTTATGATGGATCACGTAGCAGAGATGGGGGCAGAAAGGGAGACACCACACAGGCCAAACACTTCCCTGACCATGGAAATCATCAGAAAAAAGGTCTCATTCATTTTACTGTATATTAAGCTTCGAAACTGCTAAGGGCACCTCTTGGTTAGAAAAAATACATATACACACATTCCTAGAGAACTGGGAATTAGGTGAGGTGCAGCCGACACTGAGGAAGGCCAGTCCTGAAAGCTGGGGAGGCAGCAGCCGGCCTGGAGCAGGGGGACAGGAGGTGGACAGAGGGCCACCCCCCACCCCAAAACCTCCCCAAGGTGAAATTCAACAGCTCACCCTCAGCAAACCGTTCAAAGCTGACCAACTCCCAAGACCACAGTGGAGAGGAGTAGAAAAGCAAGATCAAGAGCGTTTTAGTTTGGTCTAAGTGGAAATATCCAGCCACTCAAACTGAGGTTTCACGTGGTTGGATGTGGTGTGTGTGTGTGTGTGTGTGTGTGCGCATGCACACATGCGTGCACACGGCGCGGCATTCCTAGGAAAGTCTCCGTAGCATGTATATCTCTTTGCTAGGAAGAAACTAGAAGTGCACGTGTGTGTAGGGAGAAAGGGTCATGAATTAAACTAAAAATAGTGTTTGTTGAGAGCATCTTGAGGACAGTGCTGGTGAGAGTAGTGATAATGAGGGGGCAGACGTGGGCAGAGAGATTTTGTCGTTTTAATTAATACCTCCCACCATATGGAGGAATCCCGGTGTCCCTGAGACGTTTTAGTTTCCTGTTGGTTGGCACTCAGTGGATTCCCTCTCTCCATCCCAGGGACTGCGTCCTGAGCCAAACAAGGGGCTCGTTCATGTTCTGCGGCCACAGCCAGAGCGACGGCCAGCCTCTCTGGGGCGGGAGCACTTGGCCGGCCTACCAAGGGCCAGTTGTACGAGTCCTGAGAGGTGGACCTGAAGCATTCTCACTTGGAAATGCTTTCCTAGACTTCACATTTTTTAATTTTTAAAAATATTTTAAAGGATTTTATTTATTTGTGAGCAAGCGCGAGCAAGCACCAGCAGGAGAGGCAGGGGCAGAGGGAGAAGCAGACTCTGCTGAGCAGGGAGCCCGTCACGGGGCTTGATCCCAGGACCCCGAGATCATGACCTGAGCCAAAGGCAGACGCTTAACCGACTGAGCCACCCGGGCGCCCCTAGACTTTACATTTAATTTTCAAAGGAAGGAGGGGGGGTTATCAACAGCAGCCAGCCGCCTCAGTTTCCCATGGCTGTCTACCTTATTTTAGCCACAGTACTTGTGGCTTTTAGGTCAGTTTTGGTTTGAAGGGGCCCCTGATTCTGCTCCAAATCATCTAATGTTGCAGCTTCTCCGACTTTCCAGCCCACGAAAGGGCAGGTGGTTCTGCGGTCTGCGAGCGTCCCACGAGCCAGGGCACGCGCACCCGCCTCCTCTGCCAGGGGAGGCCACCCGGATGCCCTAACTCAGGAGGCTGGGGGGGGGGGCAGCAAGCATCAGAGCGCCTGGCGGTCCTTGCCACCCGGGGCACAGGGGAGCAACCTCGCGGCCGCCACCCCGAGCAAGAACCGAAGCCACCGCTCGGCGTCCGCGATGGCCAGGGGCTGAGTCACTTACGTTTTAGAATGTTCCTCTGCTCCAGTTCCTCTGCTGTCGGCCTCTGGCTCAGCCGCCTACGGAAAAAATCCAGGAAAAGTTTTTGGACCATATCGTATCCTCCCTGGGTCATTAGTCTCGGCGGCCCGCGTAGATACATGAGGCAGGGAGGAGAGTGGCTCCAATCGCTGTCCCATCCTGGGCCCCGGGCTGCGGGCCTTCACCACGCCGCCGGCTCAGTTCCTCAATTTCAACCCCAGGAAAGGCACCGGGCGGCGCGTCCGGGAGCTGACCCTGCCCCTTCCCCTGCCCCCGCCCTCCGCAGCCCTGCTCCCCCACCGCCTGGGGCCACCGGGACTCTCCCCTTCACAGAGATCCCTTTCTTTCCTGTGGCCTCCTAACTCGGGGACCGTGGCCTCTGCCCTCCCTCCACCCCCTCCCCCTAGGCTAGAGCTCGCTTCTTGCCATGTTTGTGCAGAGCCAGTTAGAGCACCAAGAGGGTCATGGCCCCGGGGGGATGCAAGACAGTGTGTCTTGTCTGCGAAGAACAATAGGTGCTCTTCTTCTGGTCTCCGCCCATCCCAGGGAAGGGACGGGAACAGCAGCGACACTCCTGTTGCCACTCCTGCTGCCGGCACCGGCACCGTAACTGAGCCCTACCGAGTGCAGCATCACAGCAGGGCCGTGAACTTGCCAGGATGCAACAGTGGCGGGCGGGGACAGCCAGCAGCGGCCCCCGCGTCCGGATAGAAGTCGGTGGCCCGTGGGCCGGGCACGCGGTGGTGCAAAAAGTTCTAGGAATGAGCAACACAAACCGTGCACCGCGGTATTCACGGAGATGCCTGCATTTTTTGAAGCTCTGGGCAGTTATCTCAAGACTCCCCCCAAAGTTGAGCAGCCTGCTTCACCCCCCGGAGGAGGTGTGTGTGAGATGAGAAGGAGCCCGGCGGGGTGGGTGGGAAGTGGGTGCTCTCCTGGCAGCACAGGCTGTGCCCCCAATCCCAGCATCGGCCACCAGCGTCTCCGGCTGGCAAGGCGTCCACACCGTGGAATCTCAAGAGAGACCCGGCGTGAAAACATCGTCCGTGGAGTTACCAAGTGCAAGCAGTTTAAATTCAATGCAATTTGTCACCTGTCATCCTCCTCATTGCCCTGGACTCTGTGAGACCCGCCCCCCCCATGTCATCACCATAGATGCTCTAGTAGGGAGGGCACAGGCTTTGATGCTACAGAAAGGATTTGGGGTCAGATACTGCTCTGTAAACTCCTTAGCACCCTGGAAATGGCTAGAAATTGTAATCTGAAGCGTTTTTCAGTTTATAAGAACGTTTTCATGTTCATTAGTTACGTTCCCTCCCAAATGTCCCATGAAGACACCGTTGCTTCCCACTGATCTGGGCCAGCTGTATATTTTGGAAATTTGCAATACTGGAGGCTCTAAATTGGGATTCCACAATCTCTAAGCCTTTCCGAAAATAGCACTCGCGGACCTGGGGAGGAAACCATGTCATTGGTCTGGAATGAGGACCACACTCAGACTGAGCTTCTCGGAGGCCCTGTCTCACCTTTCCATTTATCTTACCCCAGAACGCTTGCTTTGTCTGGAGGGATGTGCAGGTGGCTTTATGGGACCACTTGGTGGAACCCAGGCTCTGGGTGAAGCCAGGGCTTTAGGTCAGTAGGTTTCAAAGTGATTGAAGCTCCGGATGCAAGCTTGCATCCCAGAAGCCTTATGGCCAGAAGCATCTGCAGAAAGTTCCCCCACTGGCTTGTGCTGAGAACCCCACCGATTCTCTCCCCGGACCCACTGCCTGGCTCTGTGCTGGCTTTTTCATTTTTGCTTTTCCTTATGGGTCATGTTTGGAGGGGACAAAACAATAAGTGACTGAGCTCTAAGCAGGACAAATTGCATTAGCTAGGAGGCCTCGGAGTCAAAGACACACGCTTTCAAATGAGGCCCTCTGTTGAGGTGTCATTTCTCTTGAAAAGGTCTAAGAACATTGAGGCCGATCACGGCTATAAAACGCAGCAAAGCTCTCCCGAAGGACACGGGCGGCGATCAGTCGTTTTGGCTTTGAAGATGAGACTGGGTAGGGAAATGATACTGGGGCATCGTGATGACAAAGCACTAAACAGCTCAGGAGTTAGGGGATCTGGGTTCTCGTTCTCGCTCTGCTCAGAACCTGCTTTCTCGTGGACAAGGTGTGGGACTCCGCTGTGAATAATAAATAGTAATTTAATTGCCTAAGGCATGGTTTTTAGAAACATATGCTATGTACTTAGCCACATCTGAATGAGGACTGTTTTACTGCAAGTGAGCTGGGGAGGGAGGGATAGAAATAAGGATAGAAAGAAAGAAAGAAAAAAAAGAAAAAAGAAAATGTATAATAAAAATAAATAAACCCATTTATTCATTTCACAAATTATTTGTTAGAGGCCAGCTCTGTGCCAGGTTCTGTGTTAGGGGCACCAGGTCAGGACAAGCAGGTCAAGGTCCTGCCTCCGGGGGAGGCAATCATTCACCAGGTAGTCATGGAAGTAAGTAGGCCACGTATCTGTAGTAAAAGGCTTCCGACAGGAGGCACGTGCACGGGGATTCTGACCCAATTGGGTCAGGAGAGGGTCCCCAGCAGAAGTGACACTGTGCCCCGATGTGAAGGGCAGAGGGAGCCACGTTGCTGGAGGGTGGACAGCCAGGGGAGGAAGGATGGTGGGGAACAGGCAGGTGCCAGGCCGTGTGGCCCGTGGGGGCTGTGTTCAGGATTTTGGCAACGAAAGAGTTGATATTTTAGAATCAGAGAGGGGAAGGGTGAGTGAACATTTCAGATTTACAATGGATTTCCTGGTGGTTGTCTGGAGAAGGGATTGGCGGTGAGAGGACAAGAGACGGTTTGGGAAGAAGCCACAGGAGGCTCCTGTGCAGCTGGTAAGGGAGGGGGGACACCTGAGCCAGGCGGTGGCAGCTGACATGGCCCGTTCTTAGGAAGCTAAGCAGACAGACCGTGGAGATGCGGTGTAGATGGACAGAGGCGGGAGGAGCAGGGATACATAAGATCTGTCTGTCTGTCTGAGGTTTCACGGCTTACACGACTGGATGGATGGTAAAACAATTCACTGAGATGGGAACGAGGGAAGAGCAGCAGGGTATTTTGGAGGATGGTAAGGGTGGAAGGGAACCATGAGTTTGAGTTTGGATTGTTGAGTCAGAATGCTTTTGTAACATCCAAGTGGAGAGGTCAGGTAGGCAGGTGCATGCATGGGGCTCAGTGGAGACCTCAGTGGAGAGGTCGAGGCCATTGAGAGAAATCTGGGGCTGAAACTATTGAAAGAGTCCAGATGTCCATCAGCAGATGAAAGGATAAAGAAGATGTGGTATAGATATACAGTGGACTACTACTCAGCCATCAAAAAAAAAAAAAAAAAAGAAATGTCACCATTTGCAATGATGTGGATGAAACTAGAGAATATTATGCTAAGCAAATAAGTCAATCAGGAACAAAACAGGGCAGCCTGGGTGCTCAGAGGTTTGGTGCCGCCTTCAGCCCAGGGCGAGATCCTGGAGACCGGGATCAAGTCCCGCGTCGGGCTCCCTGCATGGAGCCTGCTTCTCCCTCTGCCTGTGTCTCTGCCTCTCTCTGTCTTTCATGAATAAATAAATAAAATCTTAAAAAAAAAAAAAAAGAAATGAAACAAAGGATCATAGGGGAAGAGAGGGAAAAATAAAAGAAGATGAAATCGAGATGGAGACAAACCATAAGAGTCTCTTAATCATAGGCAACAAACTGAGGGTGGCTGAAGGGGAGGTGGGTGGGGAGACGAGGTAACTGGGTGACTGGCATTAAGGACAGCATGTGCTGTGATGAGCATTGGGTGTTACACATACAACTGATGAATCACTGACCTCTACCTCTGAAACTAATAATACATTATATGTTAATTAATTGAATTTAAATAAAACCAAAAGAAATCTGGAGCTGGTCTGCAATATGGAGAATATCTGAAGCCAGGAGTATGATGGAGCACAGCCTGAGGAGGCAAGAGGACTGAGGCTGGAACCTCACAGAAGCTCACTATTTACCACTCAGACTGAGCATAATGACCCTCCTGGGAGCTAGAGGAGGGCAGGCCGTGAGGGCAGGTGAAAACATAGCACATCCTGGAAGCGAGGTGGCAAGATGGGCACAACCAACAACGAACGGGTGCCGAGTGCTGCTGAGGGGTCAGGTGAGCCTGGCAAACTGCCCATGGGGTCCAGGACCAGGTGGGCTGTTAGCAACCTCATCTAGAGTTCTTTCAGGGGGTGCAGGGACTGGAAGCCAGGATGAAGGGGCTTGAGAACAGAGGTGGGAAGATGGACAAGGAGAGATGATTCTTCCCAAAGCCTGGCTGGACGAGAGAGTTGCAGGTGAAGTGGGCTCTGGTGAGGTTTACACTTTTTACTGGGACAAGACTGGATGTGTTTAATGGAAAGAATCCAGATGAGGTGGTCCTGTCGAGACACTACGTAAGGAGGGAGGAGGCTCGGTTGACGGTGTGGAATCCCGAGGAGGTTGGGGGTGGGGGGTGGGGTTGTCCAGGGACACAGAGGCCTTCCTTCTCAAATGGAGGGATGGCTCTTTACCAAGACAGGGCAAGCAGGATGGCTTGTGTGTAGGTGTTGTACGTAGGTGTCTATGCTTGTATTGGAATTAATGAAGAGTTCCCAACTGATGGCCTTCACTTACTAGAACACAAGTTAAGTCAGTCTATTACAAGGATGACTTATATCAGCTTAAAATATTACCTGTCCTTGACCGGTTGGTCTTTGGACAGAGCCAAATTCATAAACCGAAGGCCTAAAGCTCTAGCTTCAGAATTCTAGCGGCCAGTGGTCCTTCAGGGAAGGACCCAGGGCAGCCTGACATGGTCCAAGTAAAGCAGCCTTCTGCTGGGCTCCTTTCCAGATCTACCTTGTACAGAAATACTGGTTACTAGAAAGCCGGATAGCAGAGCACAATTACTCTATTAATGAATAGTGGTCAGTTTTATGAATAATCCCAAGGAGCGGCCTTAACTCCAGGAATAAAGACAGAGGTGCTTTCTGAATGTATTGTATCTCTTACCCCTGCCTTGAGGGTACGTTCAAGTAACTATATCGGATTTAAACTCACAATTACATTTAAAAAGTGGTTCCCGACTCTATATTTAGACATGACCATGTATATGGGAAACGTTCTTGGGAGTTAAACTTTTCTATAAAATGAATGATCGGAAAGTGGAAGTTTTAACGTGCTCTCAAGTGATCTATGTAAATAGCTTCTATTTATATATGTGGCCCTGGTTTATAAGGTATCTCTGAGCTGCAAAGTTGTTGTCACTCCAAAACGATTTCTTCCTTACATGGACCACTGCTAAATGACCTGCATTGGCAGTGAAAAATCAGTGAGTTCTTATTTAAATGCCACGCGCCATCCATCGCCACCTGGGAGCCGTCTAGGTTCTTGCAGAAGTTAGACATGGATTTTGTGTAGTATCAGTTGGAACAACTCTATGCTGGTGACAGCAAGAAACAAGGAAACAAACCGAGGCTCTTCTTTTCTCATGCAGGGACCATGAAAAACAAACCTGAAGCAAATGGCACTTTGGTTTTGGCCTTGGAAAAAGGAGACCGAGAGAGAATGTAGTGGCAAGATGCTTAAAACAATATGCAGAGCAGGGGAGGCTCTCTCCCCCAGAGACGTGGTGACAAAACCTTTGCAGGTCTGACTCCTGATGCTGACAAGGATTTGTTCTGCCGCAAGGAGCTAATGAGCCTTCTGCTGGCGTCAGAACTGCCAAGGTCACGGATTTCATTAGCGTTTGCAACTGCTGCTTGTTCTGAGCGCCCGGATTTTAAAGTTTGGATCTCTGAAGCTGTATCTGCATCTCAGGAAAAGGCAAAGCAGGGTTACCTTTGCTCTTCTGCATCTCGGCCCCAGGAGGAGGGAACAGCCCTTCCAGACAGGTGGGAAGAGAAAAATGGGAAGGACTCGTCCTCTCTCCTAAGGGGGAAGGAGACGGGTTTCCCAATTGCTGCCCCGGGTGGGAGATGGAATGAGTGAAGACAGGCATGGTGGGGCCAGGGAGGGAGACACAGTGAGTTCCAGCCCCTCCTTGGGAATCTTTCCAGAGGATGTATCGGTTATGTGTGGGCTGGGCGTTTCTGTCTGGCTTTGGTCACTGCTACATCCCCAGGTCCTAGGAGACCACGGAGAACAAAATAGGTGCTTTTAGTCATTCTTCAGCCCGGATCCTACCAGTTCTTATGCCACACAAGCCCCTGGGAGGATCCTAACCCCCAGTCACAACTTTAGTTCATATCTGATATCCCGATGACTCTAAAATCTCTACCTCTCGTCTTAGTTTTGAGTTGCAGATTCCTTTTCCAATATATACTCCTACAAGCTGTCGGACTCAGGAGGTCCTCGATGATTGAATCCATCTTTCCCTTCTACCCAGACAGGTCTGCATCCCCTTGAGCTGTCCAAGCCCAGGAAACTGGGAATCGTCGTTGGGCTGCTTTACCCTCGACAACCAATCCACCATCAGGTCCAAACCGTCCCCCATTCCAGCCCAGCACAGCCTCCTCAGGAAAGCAGGCCTGAGCATCTCTCCTGGCTGCTGCAGCCCATGCCTCTTGGGTCCTCCTCCACCCGACAGGATGCCCTTTCTAAGGGGAAACCTGACCACATCCCTCCCTGCTTGAAAACTATGCACATCCACCCGGGACCTTTGGGGGGTGGGGTGGCTTCAAACACCCAGTGTCCTATAAGAGTCTTTGTGATCTGGATGCTTGCCAAGAATCTCCCCACTCCTACTCTGTCCTTTAGACATAATGTGTCTTTCTGGTTTCTTCTCGATTTGCATGCCTTTTTCTTCTTCTTTGTTGGGCTAACTGGTAATAGTCCTCAAACTCACAGCATCAGCCTGAAACATCACTTCCTCTGGTCACTAACCTTTTGGTGACGGTGCCTCCACGGTGTGGGACAACAGTCCTGTGTCTCCTGTACGCCGGTGCTCGTCCTACTGGACCTATTTCTTGTGATCACCTGGCTTGTCCACTGGACCCGGGGGCTCGAGCCCTGCAACACGGGGCCACCTGGCGCCCTCACCCCACCAGGGTTGCTTCATGACCACAGACCTGGGCGGCTGCAGGGGCCCCGCAGGAAGGGCCTCTTGCACGGGCTCTCCTGCTCTGCTGACATATGAAATTTTCAGTACTTTCTGGATGAGGAACATCCTCACTGGCTCACCATGGGCTCTGCAGTCTGCTAACTGGAGCACGCCACCGTGAGCCAATGACCGGTTCTCAAACCTTGCTCTTCCAGCATCAGGGATCAGCTCTGGCCAAGGTCACTGAGGACGGAACTGCCAAATCCGGTGGCCTTTCCAGAGCCCTCATCGTACCTGACCCTTCTCTACCGTGTGGCACCTCTGATGAACGGCTACTTCCGGAAGCTCGTTCGAGTCCCCTGGTTCGAGAGTCAGCACTCTCCCAGCTTCTCTGCACCCTTAGCTTGGGGTGCTTGCAGGCTGTATGCATAGCAAGAGCCCCAGGGGTGCCCTGTCCTGGGGGTGGCTTCAGAAGCAGCACCCCGTGTGCCATGCCCAGCCTGAGTCGGCCACCCGACAGGCGGGGGGCCTCGGGGGAGCTGGCCTTCTCCCCAGCCTCGGCCTCCCCACCTTCCGTGGCATGGAGAGTTGCCATGGGCCGGCAGTGGGTTGCCTTAGAACTCTGGTGCACGGAAGGAGAGGGGGGAGGGAGTGGGGGCAGAGGGAGGGCACGGAGGCCACAGCCAGCCCGTTCCACTCTGCTGACACCTGGAACTCAATCTGGATCTCAAAACTAAGATGAGAGGGGTGACACTGCACGAAATCCGAGCTCACACTCACTCCCCCCGTGTCCAGTGGTGTGAGTGGAAGGCCCCCGTACCTTCACCCCCGGTTCCGAGGTGCACATCCTGAGATAACCGGGTGCACATCCAGGGCCTGGAGAAGTGGCAGGGGCGCCTCTGATTCCATCAGCAGAGCTCGTAGCTCCCCCTGCTGGGCGCCCTCATCGGGATCTCAGCCTCGCCCAAGACACCCGCACTACCCACTGACGTGACCATCCTCTCAACTAGACCGGGAATCCTCCACAGGCACATTATGTCTTATTTACCTCTGAGCTCCTAGACTTAGTACGGGGCCTGGCACCCAGGAGGGGCTCTGCAGACCTCTGATGATTCGATTAACAAGGAACACTTCAGCCCATGGAGTGGAGCCCAGAACCCAGTCCTGGCCTCTGCCCCTGAAGAGGTTCCTCTGGGAAGAGTGAACGGCAGTTTGGCTTTTATACTTCAGGCCTGTGCCCTGCTACCCTTCCTCCCTGCCAGGCGGAACAAGTCTTACAATTATCGATTTATGCACCCACCTCTTTCCAGGCAATAGCTTTCAATTTTCTTCCTCCTCCTCATTCTCCTCCCAAATAGCTTGCTTACAGCATGGGAAAGAGCCCAGAGAGGGGAAAACGGGTTGGAGTCCAGAGCCTGACTCCTGGCCTGCCTCCCCCGTTAACCAGGAGGTCGCCTGGGCATGTTATGCTGCTGGACCTCCGTGCCCAGTTCTGGTGTCCGGCAGGTGGCTGTAACCACTAGCTAGGCCTACGTGCCGCCCAGGAGCGCTGAGAGGCCTGAATGGGGATGAGAGATAAAAATCCCTTTTAAAGGAAGGAGAAGGCATGACATTTTATTTTGGGTACCTTGAAGAAAAGTCTCTGACTTCAAATAGATAAACAGGTTACTCTTAAGAAAGACATGTTTTTGGCTTTGTCCATTGGAGGCTGTGGCCCCAATGTGAGGCCCTATGACCAAGCTCAGGTACTGGGAGGTAAAAGCCAGAGAAAACACTGAAATATGTGGAGTTGAAATCAGTATGGAAATGACAAGGGGACCAGCTGTTTTGCTATGCGTTAAGCCCATTTAATAAAAACCAAAGCGGTATGAAAAGTGAGAGCCTGGAGTTGCCTTGGCTGACTCACTTGGTAGAGCGTGTGACTCCTGACCTCAGGGTTCTTTTTATTTATTTATTTATTTATTTATTTATTTATTTATTTATTTATTTATTTGAGAGAGAGAGAGGCAGAGACACAGGCAGAGGGAGAAGCAGGCTCCATGCAAGGAGCCTGATGTGGGACTCGACCCTGGGACTCCAGGATCACGCCCTGAGCCAATGTCAGGTGCCAAACTGCTGAGCCACCCAGGGATCCCTGACCTTAGGGCTCTAATTTTGAACCCCACACTGGATGCAGAGGTGACTTAAAAAAAATCTTTAAAAACAAAAAATCTGAGAGCCTACATAGTGAATAGTTTCAGTATTACCAGCATTATTAGGCATAAATCCAGTATTAGCAATCAGTAAGATTTTACTTTGAAAGAGTATTTGAATTGTTACAGTAGAAATTAAGATAGCTAATCAAGTTACCTGAAGAATATGCTCATTTTAACAAGGCCATCCCTACCTGAAGAATCAATCAGTACAAAGGCTAAAACAATGTGATGTCAAAAGATAAGGAATGTGGGAATTAAAAATGTCCACTGTTCTATCTACCACATTAAAGTGATTAAGGAGGCCTGGTCAACTTTAGCTTAATTTTATCTGTCTATCCATCTGTGCATCTGTCCCTCTATCTGTCCATCCATGCATGAGTGAGTCTTTCTGTCTGTCCATCCGTTACATACCAGACATTGGGCTAAGCCTTCAACTATTTATCATAACAGATAAGCAGTCTATCACTTTCTCGGTTCTTACAGAAGATGCAACAATAATCTACACGAATCACAATGCCAAAGAGATTCATCTCATTTGTCAACTCTGGCCATTTGACAGAAGCTGCCAGGAACTGTGTGTTGAGAAGAATTCTGAAGTCTGCCCACATCTTTGTTATGAGTCATGCTGCAAATAAATCCTCCTCGAGTTATCGTAATTAGTGAGCCCTGTTTCCTGGTGGAAGATGGATGTGAAGATTATAGTATGGAAGGTCTTCCTTTCTGATGAAGCTATTCAGGTCTGAGACACTGAGGACTACCAGAGGGGAAGGAGATGGCTGCTTTGGCTGTCACACACAGCAAATCTGGTGCATCAAGAGAGTGACAGCTAATGGTCATTTGATAAGATTGGTATTGTGCCGTTTCTCTTTAAAGGTAGAAGCTCAAACTTCTAAGTCCTCTAAGAGGAATAAGCCAAGAGAAATATTCAGATGACTTACACACAATATTCCCCATGTCACACAAACCCATCATCTCCAATCTTTACAAATTATCCCAACTATTGCTGGAGGTCCCCACTTAATGTGTTTTTTAATGTGTCCTGCCATTACCATGATCAAATGGCATTGGACACTCTCCTCCTTTTATGCCTTAGCCCCTTCGCTGAGGACTCTTGCATTCACTGCTGGAAAACCCACCTGACAATACCCGGTCACCTGACTACTGATGGATGCTCATGCTCAGAATCCATTAGTGGAGACCAGAAAGTTGACCTCTAGTGGGCTCAGGACATGTCCACCAAACATGCCCACAACTGTCTGAATCTCAGCAAAAGACTTGATTTAAGCTCAAGCAAGAACTTCAGGTATTTGTGGGCATCCAGAGAAGCTTATTTTGAGCCTTCCCTAGGTATCCCTGTACTTACTGTCCTTAGTCCTTTAAAGAATGTTGGTTTTGATGGACACGGACCACTGGGGCAAGGACAAAGAGTGAATCCAATGAAGAGAGGAAGATCTGGGTGTCACTGCTGAGCGACTATCATGGGCAGTATCATGGGCAGGTCGACGAGCACAGCCCAGACGACACTAAAATGCTGTAAGAGTACACATTTAATTTATTCACCCACTCATTCATCCATTCATTTAAAAAATATTACAGTCACAGATTTCCCCAATATTTCTGCTTTGCTGGGCCTCAAACAGCACGCACAACCCATCATTCCTTTCTGAAGCAAAGCATGTAAGGATGAAGAGTTGGACATGGAGCAGCAGCATAGGTGCAGCTCATGCTCTTTTTTTTTTTTCTTTTTTGTCCACATTCACTCCCAATGGGCCAATCTCCCGGGGCCATCAGCACTCCTTGGGGAGAGTTCTGAGGGTACAAGGTGAGGCAGGAGCTGGGAGAGGAGGCAGGAATCGCCAGCCTCCTTCCCCCTCTTCACTCAGTGGGGCTCCAGCCAATGTCCTTCCGCTGCCTCCCACGAGCCCCTATTTCTAGAAACAATAACCACTCAGGTTCAAATGAGATCCCATGCTGTTTAGAAACCTGGGGATGAACACATAAAACCTCCGAAGAGTCTCAGATGCCCATGCAGAGTGGGTTTCGGTTACATTATTTTGCAAAATTTCCTACAGTTCTCCCTTAAGCGAGCTCACACTTGTGTGCGAACATGAGCAAGGGCAGGGGCAGAGGAAGAAGGAGACAGAACCTCAAGCAGACTCCATGCTGAGCAGGGAGCTCGACACGGGGCTCAATCCCACGAACCTGAGATTATGACCTGAGCTGAAACCAAGAGACAGATGCCCAACCGGCTGAGCTACTCAGGCGCCCTGTAAATCTTCATTTTAAAGCCAATAGCCCTGCAGTCCAAAGGAAGGGGACTGAATGTTGTTACCCTCATTAAACTGTAAGCACTTTCCTGAGGATCTGTCTCTCCACGTAGGTAATGTACCAAAAAAGGCCAGATCGTCTCCCCCAACCCAACCCCCTCCCCACACATACTTTTTCTTCCTGGCAGCATGGTGGACTTTAGGAATGTCTAAGTAGTCTGGATTTGCAAGCTTGTATTCTTTGGAAATCTTTTTAATAGGAAAAGAATCAGGAAAGGTGAATGGGATGTGTTTATCTGTCTGGGAAAGGATCTATTTATCTGGGGAAGGGAAAGAGGAATAACCACGGGAAAATGAAGTGATAGGGACCCTCTGAATAGATTTTGCCTTGATTATACAGGAAACTAACAGAAATGATTTCTTGAGACTTTCTTGGCCGTATCTACCCAATGCTTTGGGAAATCCCTTAGGAGAAGAGATTGTTCCCTTACCCCTTAAATATATTCCCCCCAAACTGACTGAACTCATAGCACATATCCACTAAGAGACTCTTAGCTCCCAGCCTGGTGAATGAGGGTCCAAGTTCTCTTCCCTCCCTTATGCTCTTCTGCTCTATGTCCTGACGATCTGGTCATGTGAGGTACATAGCACCTACCTCACACAGCCCCCCTCTCTCCCACATGTGCACTTCGATGTGTGATGCTGGAGGAAATCACAGGGGACCGTGGCATCAATGCATGAGCAGTCAGTGTCTCAGGGTTGCAAGGCCCCAGTAGGAGCCCAGGGAAACTGGGCAGAATCCATGAGTGGCCCTTGGGCCATGACTGTAATGTCCCCCATGGGACTGCCAGCAACACCAGCTCCCAAGGTGTCAGAGAAACACCCACCCTCATCCTGAGGGAAATGGCTGATTGTGGAACATTCCGTCAGGAGCAGTCTCCTACCCCAGGGAGAGCATCCTGACCACCATGTCTTTTGTTCTTTACAGGGGACAAGGGGAGAGGGAGACAGAATCTCAAGCAGACTCCACACTCAGAGTGGAGGCGACACAGGACTCGATCTCACGACCCTGAGACCATGACCTGAGCCCAATTCAGGTCTGACGCTCAAGCAACTGAGCCACCCAGGCACCTCATGACCGCCATGTTTTAATCAGAGGAAATTGTGAGGCTGGTCTTGTCTGGAGGCAGAGTCCCAACCGACCACTAGGAAGGCTCAGCCTCTCAAAGCCCTGGAAGGCTTCCTTCTGGGCATTCACGGCAGGAAAGGGATGGGAAACCACCAACCACAGCAAAGCTCCAGGCCCTTCTCAGCAGCTCACTTCTCTAGTCAGGAGACGGGTTCTCCTGATGTGGGCGCACACGTGTGAGTGTAAAGCACGCGTTTTCCTCATGCAGTAAGTGTTGTACAGACGTTCTGTTAGGCTCTGGTCACCTCAACTTTATACACATCCCACACATCTGCGGTTCTGTGAGTTGCTGGAACTGCCACCACAACCTCTCTTCCCATCTGTGTGGTGCTTGGGTTAGGTGTCATCTGGATCACCCGTCCTGAGCGTCCTGAGTGTGGAGCTTCAGGCTCAGGCCTGGACTTTGCCTCCTTGTGTCCCTCTTCCTCGCACTTTCATATCTATTCCTGGGGCCTGAATCCAGCTCCAGCAGCAAAAACAAGAACATGCTCATCACTCTTCCTCATACTCCTTTCCCAGCTGGGCCTGCCTGGCATGGCGTGTGGCCTTCCTTCTTGAGGACAACACACATCTTCTGCTAAATGGATTCCCTCTCGGGATGCCTGGGTGGCTCAGTCGGTGAAGCATCTGCTTTCAGTTCAGGTCATGATCTCAGGGTCCTGGGATCGAGCCCCATGTTGGGCTCCCTGCTTAGTGGAGAATCTGCTTCTCCCTCTCCCTCTGCCTGCTGCTTCCCGGGCTCATTCTCTCTCTCTCTCTCTCTCTCTCAAATAAATAAATAAAACCTCTAAAAAAAAAACCAAACTGTATTCCCTCTCTCATCTGCCTGTACAGTCAGTCCCTCTTCTGCTGGCCAGCAGCTCAGCTGTGCTGCTTCTGATGGTACCTGGTTGTCCTTGAAAACAGCTTTCCTAATTGCTCAGGTAATAAATCGAATTTAAAAGAATCGACTGTATGCCCAGTATAATTTGTAAAACAATATGGTGCTTCACATTTGGACACATAAGTAAAAGCAAATGCAATTATTCTGATTAGAGAAATTAGCACAGAGGAAAACGTCTTGGCGTGAAGAGAAAATTTCTCCCTGTGACGGGGATATTTTAAGCGTATGCACTTCCTAAATGGATCCACTGTCAATACTGCAAGAGGCAAGGCCACCTTCTCTGAGTGTCCTCAGTCTAGATCCTTAAACGTGTCATCTGTTTCTTCTTCAAAGAAAAAGGCCAAATAGTAAGCACGTTGACTTTGGTGGACCGGGTGGTCTCTGTCACTACTCCTCTAGTCTGTTGTCACAACATGAGCATAGCCACAGTGCGCCACCAAAGCTGGATGGATGTACAAACGGGCCAGATCTGGCCCCCAGGCTGTGGTCTGTGGCCTCTGCCACAGGTGTCACCTGAGCTGGACTCTGTCCTGGCAGATCAACCAGTGGAGTAGAACTGGAGGCCCTGCTGCAGTTTACTCACTGTGAATTATTTTGGTTCCTCAATGCAAAATGGAAGTGGGGGGCTTCTATAGTCATGTGCTGTGTAGCTCATGACCTGATAAGAAAGAGGCAATATGTTGGGTCCCCCAACATGTCAGACTGAGAAACTGAGCACAGTCCTCTTGTCTTCCTCACCACCATCAATCACTACAAAGCAGTGTCTGCGGGTGCCTGGGTGGTGTGCAGCTGGTTAAGCATCTGACTCTTGGTTTTGGCTCAGGTCATGATCTCAGGGTCCTGGGATCCGGAGTCAGGTTCTGCACTCAGTGGGGAGTCTGCTTGAGATTTTTTCTCTCCCTCTGCCCCTCTCTCCACCCTCTCTCTCAAACAAATAAATAAATCTTTAAACAAATAAAATATCTGGAAGATGTCACATCTCCTATGTGCCACCTTTCCTTACATGGCCCATTACTTGGATAGCCACACGGTATTTTTTTATGCCAACTGTCTCCACGCTAAGCTCTCATCCACCACTGTGGCTTCCGGACTCCTGTCCTCTTCGCAAACTTTGGCCCACATGGGGGTTAGCCTTGGTGGCTCCACGGTTGGAGCTGAGCTGTGGTGGCGTGGCTGTGAGTTCTTCCACTTGTGGCAGCTAAAGGCATGCTTCCCTCAGTAGGATTCTTTGCCCCACCTATTCATGGGCCTTACAGGAAGATTCCGTCCTCCTCACAGGGTCCATGACCTCAGGAAGCTGTTATCAGCTCAACAGGAGGATAACTGTGACGTACGTAAAGGAGATCAGAATACACTTTCGAATCAAGTTTGCTATCAAACAGGCCTTTTGAAAACTTTTATGGAAATGATTAATGTTTAAGAAAATATTCCATATAGGAGCACTGGGGTGGCTCAGTCGGTTAGGTGTCTGACTCTTGGTTTCAGCTCAGATCATGATCTCAGGGTCATGAGATCCTGGTCTGCTAGCGTCGGACTCTGTGCTCAGTGGGGAGTCTCCTTGAGATGCTCTCTGCCACGGCCCCCATCACCCACCTCTCAAAAAATAAAAAATAATGCTTAAAAAAAGAGAAAATGTTCCACACAGTTTTACACATACCCCAGCCTTCTATCATTAATAAATTATTAAACAGATATCATGTAACACATGATATACATTTCTGACAATTTTTCACTAATTTCTTAAGTAGGTTGAATCTGAGATTACATGTAGGCTTAAAAAGAAAAAAAAAAAAAAAAAAAGAACAGGCTTATTTTGTTTTTGCCTGGACTAAACCATATGGATTTATAGTCCCTTTGTGGCAAATGCCTGAGCGTATCCTGGTCACACTGCTTGCTGACTGAGAATCAGATTTCACAGGCTGTGGTCCCAAATGACTTTGGTCATTAAGGACCGTGAAGAGAGAGGGCTACTGGACAGAGAGCCGAGAAGCTGGGATGAGCTGGGGAGGTGCTCCAGGGCGGAGCTGGACGGGCACCGCAGGCTCTGAGCAGAAGCCACCCACTCAGCTTCCAGAAGTACGAAGGCAGCCCCAAGCCACAGAAGGAGGGTGGGCCGAGGGCTTCCCTTGTGTGGGATGGGGGCCACGCTTCCCAACATGCAGGTGGCAGGTTCATTGGCTCAGTCAATTCAGGGGGGGCAGCTCCTGTGTCATTAACTGTGTCATTAACACACAGTAGATGCCATCGCCTATCTTAGCATTTTTTTTAAAGATTTTATTTATTTATCCATGAGAGACACAGAGAGAGAGAGAGAGAGAGAGGCAGAGACACAGGCAGAGGGAGAAGCAGGCCCCATGCAGGGACCCCGACGCAGGACTCGATCCCAGGACCTCAGGATCACACCCAGGGCCAAAGGCGGGTGCTAAACTGCTGAGCCACCCAGGGATCCCCTATCTTAGCATCTTTTAAGAGGGAGCTTAGTAAGTTACAATATGAAGATAAACAAAATGAGGAAAATCATAAGTCAAAAAGAGGCTAAAACTCTTTGCAACGTACTGACTACCGGGCAGCACGCACTATTTATCTGTCTGCCTACTTTTTTTTTTCCCCCAAAGGAACTAACAAGGTTTCTCGTTTTGAAGAACTCTTGTTTTAATGATTTGATGGGCCAAGAACATAAAATTTTCATGATCACACTTCCTAAAATAGAAGCGTATTCACTTATATTTCAAAGGAATTGCCTTCAGAATCAGAGGGAAAAGCGATTTTCCAGGGTTTGTATCTTTGGATAATTTTTCCTGTTTATATTCTATTTAGTGAGCATATATGCAATTTTCGAGGCTGTTATAAAAATCTTTGCATTGTCATCAAGAAGAGTGAAATGAACATAATGAAGATAAATAAAATGAATTACTCTTATTAGCATTTTGCATGTGATCTGAGGTATTTTGCCAGTAAGCGAAGATGTGCGGGGACACATGAAAAGCAACTGCACCACGCACTTCTCAACCGTAATCCAATCCTGCTATTTAAGTATTCAGAGCCGAGTGCCAGCTCTCTATAGAAGCTGCAGAAAAATCACATTTAATCAAACCTGAAGCCAGTTTTGGTGGGCGAGGGAGAAAAAGCATGGGATCCCATGGAAATTATTCTGGAGGGATCCCTGGGTGGCTCAGGGGTTAAGCGCCTGCCTTCGGCCCAGGGCGTGATCCTGGAGATCCAGGATGGAGTCCCACGTAGGGCTCCCTGCATGGAATCTGCTTCTCCCTCTGCCTGTGTCTCTGCCTCTCTCTCTCTCTCTCTCTCATGAATACATAAATAAAATCTTTAAAAAAAAAAAAGGAAATTATTCTGGAGACTGGAGAGGCCAACTCCACCATTGAAACAAGGAACAAAAAAAACAAACAAACAAACAAAAAAAATCTTCAGGATAAACCATTAGAGCTTCATTCATTTGACTGACCACTATCACAATAGGCAAACTCCAAGCAAGGCACCAGCCACTGAATCTTCCAAAGAACCCGCTCAAGTCTTCAAAATTATTAATGAGACTTTCTGAGCTGAGATTAACTATGAATTAGTAAAATGCGAAAACAGCTCTTGCTTGGGCATGATTTAAATGTTTAGCTCACTAAGCAGGATCGAGGAGGGAAACAGTGCCCCTGGAAGAACCCACCTATGTGAGAAGACAAGGTCTCCTTTCTCATGGGCCTTCTGATGACTGAAAATGTTCCTCAAAGATTTAATTCAAAACCTCTGTTTTAAGGCCTTTTCTCTCAGACACGAATTGAGAAAAATAAGAGTATGACTCGTCAGACTTTGAATCAAATCACTGGCCTGTTTCTTCCAGCGAGAAGTGAATACATTTCTCCCTTTTCTGAGGGATATCATTTTTTTTTACAGTTTTTATTTAAATCCCAGTTAGTTAACATGCAGTGTGATATTAGTTGCAGGTGTATTAATTTTTTAGCACCGATTAGGGGCAGGGAAAGTGGTTTCAAATCCTAGTGTAGCCAAGTAATGACGTGAACTTAGCAGCTTAATTTCTTTTGAGCTCAGTTCCCTTATCTATGAAATTACAGGTATTCTAGGCAGTGATAGGAGTGCCCACGGGGCCTCTAAAGTGCTCTAATTCTATTACTTTTTCAGATTCAGATGATGCTACTGTCAAGCAGGGGAAGAAATTCAGTCTCCTTGAGATACAGGCACAAAGCTCAGAGAGAAAGAAAAAAAAAATAAGCCAATTTGGAAGCACAAGGCCAGATTTTGAGGTAGAACCAAAAGATTGAAAGAAAGATACTTTGCTTCTCAAGATGACTTAACTCCGCTTATTTATTGCCTCCTGGTAAGTTCACAAATGGTTCTGAGAGATCTTTTCCGGGATAACAGTGTGGTAGAAATGACACATCCTTATCTGTTCTGGTTTAGAAGGGGATCAAAAGATTGTAGGTGAAGAAAAGAATATATCGCAGGAAAAGTGGTTCGACACCTTGAGTTAAACTTGCTCCGGTTAACGTGTTGGTTTCTGAATCAAGCATTTGGATTATTCAATATTTATATCATCCTTGTCTACCCCTATTCTTTTGAGAATATTTTAAGGGAAAAAAAATGGGAAGACAGTCTAACAGAAATTTATACCAATAAAAAAACTGTATTTCAGAAGGACCTACCCTTTCCCCACAGAACTTGTCCTTAGCATCTCTTTACCTGAAAACAATGAGTATGCCTTGACTGGCTTGTCTTAATTCTTGTAGAAGGATTATCCAGCTACATTTTAAGTGACACGGTACAGTGCCATGCACCTCAGTTACGCTCAGTCAACACTTCATGATGGAATCAATTTGCTGAAACTGAGGTTCCACAGTCTCCTTTAGAGACATGAGACTCTGCAACGTTAACCTCATACCTACCAAAACCAGACTCTTTCAGCTCAAGGTCCAACTGTTCCTTTCTGAGATCTCCCATTTGTACTTAAACCAGTTTTTTTCCCCTTTAAATGGACACAGTGTTTGGTTGTAGTCTCTTTTTTTCTCTAATTACATTGTTTTGATGTCTGTGAGCTGCTTTGCTAAACTGTTCACGGATGCAGATCAGGAGCATGTAGTGATGCTGGCCCCAACACAGAGCCTCAGACCGTCGCGTGGTCGGCTCCCCTCGGAGAAACCATGCTCTCTGCCTTCCAACGGCCAGCTGGCTGCCTTCTTCCCTCAGCCAACAGTGAAAAAGCTTTTCTTATTTTGGACAGATGAAAACTGTATGTATTCAGAATGTACAACATGATGTTTTGATATATGCGTACCTTGTGAGATGATTAGCTCAATCAAACTAATTAACGCATCCATCACCTCCCATCATAAGGTACCATTTTTGAGTGTGTGCTGAGAACACGTGAGGTCTACCCTCAGGGGAAAATTACAGTATACGTCGTGTTACTATTTTTTTTTTCGTTGTGTTACTATTAACTCTAGTCATCGTGCTGTTCATTATGTCTCCAGAACTTATTCATCTTATGACTGAAAGTTTTTGCCTTCTGAGCCATAATTCTCCTTTGCCCTCAACTCCCCCATCTCTGGTAATGACCATTCTACAACCTGTCCCTCTCTGTCTCTCAGAGTGATTGTTTTTGAAGATTCTACATATAAGTGGGACTCTGAGCTGGTTGAGCACCCTACTCTTGATTTCAGGTGATCTCAGGGTCATGAGATGGAGCCCCACATTGGGCTCCATGCTGGGCGCAGCGCCTGCTTAAGACTGATACTCTCTCTTCATCTCCTTCTGCCTCACTTCCACCCACTGCTCTCTCTCTCTCTCGATTCCACAGACAAGTGAGTTCATGAAGTATCTGTCTATGTCTGGCTTATTTCACTTAGCATAACATCTTCCAGGTTCACCTATGTCAGGAATGGAAGGATTTCCTTCTTTTTTTTTTTTTTTTTTCTTAAAGGTCAAGCAACATTCCACTCTATGTATATACCATGATTTCTAATAAGTCTTTTAATCACGGCTGTTTTAGATACGACGGTCCCTTTCATATGATGGGGCCATGGCCAGAACAACCATCAAACACAGAAGATGTACGACAAACCTGGCTCAGTGAAGTTGTGGCTAAGACACTTTGTGCATGGAAAAAAAAAAAAAGACACTTTGTGCTCATCAAATATTCCAACTGCATCTTTACTTCCTCCAGACTCTCCTGCAGCTGGATTGGGGTCTGGAGCCTAGTCTGGTTAGTGGGTCGTGAGCAGAAGCGATGTGTGTATCTCCTCTATCCCCTCTTCCCTTGCTATGGAAATGCTGGTGCTGCATGTTCTAAAAGTGTGTGATGGCTCTATTATAGAGAGGCTGTCTGAACTACATTAGGCTTTACTCTAGGGAAAAATAAACCTTTATTGCCTTAAGCCATTGGGATTTAGGATTTACCTGTTAGGGCATATAGCATTACTTATTCTGAGTAGTAAGAGTCTAGCATAATATTAACACTCAAATTCACAGTGAGAGGGAAGGGACCAGTGTTCATTATCTACTGCAATTGGGAGAATGACTCATTTAGAGCTCTTGATGACCTTGAGTGGGAGGTCCATTTTACAGATGTAGAAACTGAGGCTGGACAGGAACCCAGTCAGAACACGGAGGATGGAGATTTCAACCTAAGGTTCATAGGCTTAATAGGCTACATTGCTCTGTCTACTAGACCCCTGCTTCCCAAACATCAGTGTGCCTCAGAATCACACTTGTTACAATGCAGATTTTGGGGTCCCATTCTCAGAATTTCTTTTTTTTTGTTTTAGATTTTATTTATTTATTCATGAGAGACACACAGAGAGAGGCAGAGACATAGGCAGAGGGAGAAGCAGACTTCCTGTGGGGAGCCTAATGTGGGACTAGATCCCAGGACCCCAGGATCATGACCTGAGCCAAAGGCAGACACTCAACCACTGAGCCACCCAGGTGCCTCCATCCTCAGAATTTTTGATTTAGAGACTAGGTGGGGCCTGCAAATATGCATCTCAACAAGTTCTTAGGTGATGCTTATGCCACCAACCCATGGACCATACTGTGGGAACCACTGCACTGGATGACCTTGGCTCAACACATTCCACCAGGCAGGAGTGTGTCTAGAACCAAACCTCAGCGCCAAGTGCTTCAGCTCTTCCTACTTATTGTGGACAGTGTTACTGTAATGCAAGAAAAAGCCCAGTTAAGTCCAAGATGGAGGAAAATCTCCTACCCCCTCTCCCTTTCATGGCTCACCTCTCCTCCTTGAGGACATGTTCACACACAAGACAGAGCCTGTGGTCTAGAACTCCACCACCATCCCACACAATCCCCTCCCAACCACAGGTACCTGGGGATGGAAATTCTGTTCAACCTATAAACTAAAACCAAACTAAACATTTTTCTCAGCATGTCTGCTGCAGATAGGGAAGTCTGGGATATGAAAGGTGTGTTTTCTCTTTGTTCCTTATTGTCTTCAGAATTATCTAAAGCTCAGTTATTTCACCTACACGAAGGGATCCCAAGAGCAGCCACCTTGCAGGGTGGAGACGAAGATTATCAGCGGGAGTGCTAGCGGGAAAGCATGTTATCAACAGAGAGGCCTCTGGAGTCTTAGGTAACGTTATGTCAGGGACCATCACCCTGGGTGGTTGCCTCTCCATGTAGACAGGCTGATTCTTCTCTTACTTAGCCAAATATTCCAAGAAACGGGGCCTTTCTTTCTGCCATCTGCTAAGGTAAACCACAAGAATAATCCTTGCAGATTACTTCCCCATAGCGATGAGGACAAAAATTGCTGGAGAATTAGAGGGACTTTTAACCACTTCAAATGTAGTTGGACAGCAGCTTGGAAGGCTGGCCCATTCTCTGCTTCGTCTGTGGGGCAATACCGTGGCCCCCTCCCCACCCCAGCGCCCCAGCTTTTGAAGCGCAGCTGTTCAAAAAAGCTATGGAACAGAAAACAAAATAAGGCTCCCTAACCCCCAGGGACAGTCACTTTTCTTTTCTTTTTTTAAACCTCTGCAAGTTTCAAACCCAGACTGATTCTGCTTTTGCTGAGTAGAGAGCGGCTCTTTTGTCCTCCACACTTACTGTATCACCGAAGAACACATGGGCGGCCGGGAGAGCCGCGAGCCACACACACGGGGCACTGGAAGCACCTGACAAGATGTGGCTTTGTCCCCTGACATCCTGTGTAAGGCCTGCAAACTGCGACTCCTCTTCTCCTGAATGCACATGCACACATGTGCACACAGGTTCACACGCACGTGGGCTCGCACGCACACGGTCAGGGCTCAGAAACCCCGCCTGGGTTACAAGATGTCAGGAGTTGTCTTCACTGCATTTCTTAACAGCTGGAGGTGGGGGTGGGGGAGCAAGAGGCTCCTGCATCTCTACAAGAAGGGACTCGAACAGCGGCCACCTTGCAGGGTGTCGCTGGGCCCTGCAACAGGTCAGGGGCTGCGGTCCCCTGCTGTGTGTGGCTCATGCCTTGAGGCCACACCTGTGCTATTGAAGTTCTGTTCCACTTTCTCCCAGGGCGTCCCAGTCAAGTGTTCCGGGGACAGCTCTTGCACCTTTCCTGAACAGCAAAACCTAAAAAATGTGCAGCTGCCCTTCTCTTTCAGCCAGACAGTGCTGGAACCTTGGCTCGACTTCACGAGATGTCAGCTTTTCCGAAGGGCTTCTAAGAAGGGCTATTTGGTGCAGCCAGTTAATGGGAGGTGTCGAGCATCTGAGCGATGGGAAGGGTCCACGCACTTGCTGTGCAAATGCTGTGCAAAGAACCAGGTCCACTCAGTGTCAGAGAGGTGACCTGTACCTCATTTCAGTTTGCTTTAGTGGTGGTCTCAGAATCCACAGAGAGAGACCACCAGCCCGAGGCATGCCCGGCGGGGCTTCGTGGATGGGGAGCAGTACCCTCTTTCCCTTCCGTCCTGGTCCCCTCTGAGCTGGGCTCAGTGCCAGCACCACCGCTGTCACCACCACGGCCAAGATGCTGGGGCTGCAAGGGCCAGGTCCACAAAGTAGCTCCTCCTAAACTGCCCTCGGGTCTACTCTCCTCCCTCTTTTACGGGAATGCTGACTTCCAGGGGCTTGTGCCCAGGGCTACCCAGCCAGCCAAAGCTGAACTGAATTTATACAGCCTTTGGGTGTTATTCTTATTTTGGGGATGTGCTTTTGCAGCAGAAGAAATTACCCAGCCTTGGGGAGATGCCGGTTCACACTTAGCATCGGTGCTTAGACTTTGCTGGGTGGGAAGGAGATGCTGTTTGCCACCTCAGAAGAAGGCTCTGGTGCATCAGACTCATGGTAGTGATCTTCCCAAACCATAAGCAGGGCACAAGCATCAGCTAGAAGTCAGAATTACTGCCCTTTATTGCCTGTGCCGTGAGCATAAAAATGGATTTCAATTTTCTGCCTTGAACGCTGTATTATCATTTAACGCAGGACCTAATCCTCTGCACATATGACTTTATATTCTGCTTATAGTGACTCTTGTAGTGAGCTGCCTGGCAGCAGAAAATGTAGATTTAGCATACTCTTTCTCTCTACCATGTTATTCCATTCTAAATAAGAGAGAATAACATACTAGGGTCTAGGGGGACGGGCAGGACTAACATCTTCCCAGGGGCCCCAGCTGGTTTACTGCCTCCTGCCACCACAAAGACAGTGGCTCCCTAAATGAGGGGAACCATCCCTAGTGGGGAGGAGAGGAGGATTTTCGTATTTATCAAAAGAGGGTCCTACCTCTGATCTGGACACATGCTTAGCACTGGCTTTCTTTCTTTCTTCTTTCTTTCTTTCTTTTCTTTCTTTCTTTCTTCTTTCTTTCTTTCTCTTTCTTTCTCTTTTTTTTAAGATTTTATTTATTTATTTATGAGAGAGAGAGAGAGAGAGAGAGAGAGAGAGAGAGAGAGAGAGAGAAGCAGAGATAGGCAGAGGGAGAAGCAGGCTCCATGCAGGGAGTCTGATGTGGGACTCCATCCTGGGACCCCAGGATCACACCCTGGGCTGAAGGCAGGCACTAAACTGCTGAGTAAACAAGATTTTACTTGTCCATTTGTGAGAGAGAGAAAGAGCACATGCACAGGCAGGGAGCAGAGGGAGAGGGAGAAGTAGACTCCCCGCTGAGCAGGGAGCCTGACTCGGGGCTCAACTCGATCCCAGGACCTGGAGATCGATCATGACCTGAGCCGAAGGCAGATGCTTAACCGACTGAGCCACCCAGGTGCCCCTCCCAACACACAGTAATATTCTTTTCTCAAAATCTCAGGAAAAACGTGTAGTGTACTCCCCCCAAGAATGCATAACTGTGGTCCCCAGAAGAAAAATTATAGCTTCCAAATCAGAGATCAAAACCAGGTGCCCAGGCTGGGATGTGGTCCTTGGGCTGAATTTGGTCCATAAATATATACAGCTTGCTCTGTACCGTGTTTTAAAAATTTGGAACTTTTAGGGTCCCCTGGGTGGCTCAGTTGGTTAAGCATCTGCCTTCGGCTCAGGTCATGATCTCAGGGTCCTGGGATCGAGTCCTGCATCAGGCTCCTCATTCAGCAGGAAGTCTGCTTCTCTCTCTCTCTCTCTCTCTCTGCCCCCTCTTTCTCCTCCTTACTACTTGTTTTCTCTCAAATAAATAAATAAAATCTTAAAAAAATCGGAACTTTTGTTAAAAAAAATCCAGATTTTTTTCAGAGGCTCTGACAAACTAGTCCTTCATTTCTGCAAAACAGGGGTTACAGCTATCTGGGTAGTACCAGTGCTTTGGGTAAGGGGTGGACTTTCCATGTTGCCCCCGTTCCCAACACTATCTGTCAACAATCTTAGAAATGCCCGCTTCACTTACGATCACGATCTGGCTGGTGCTGGCATGTCTCTGAACCGGTGACCTCTTCCCAGGTAGACCCACTTTGTATCTCCCCAAGTGTTATGGGTTGAATCCTATCTCCTCCAAACTCATACATTGAATTCCTAACCCTAGTAGGTCAGAATAGGGCCTTACTTGGAGGTAGGGTCTTTATAGAGATAAATATAAAATAAGGCCATTATGGGTGGGTCCTCACCAATGTGACTGGTCTCCTTACAAAAAGGGGACACTTTGACACAAAGACATGCTCCCAGGGAGAAGTAGAGATGAAGATGCAGATCAGAATGATGCATCTACAAGCTAACGAAAGCCAAAGAAAGCCAAGGACGGCCAAGCAAACCCCCAGAAGCCAGAGGGGAGGCACGGCACAGATTCCCCTTCACAGCCCTCCGAATGAACCAACCCTACTGACACCCTGGTGTTGACTTCCAGCTGCTGGGAGATAATCCATTCTGTAGTTTGAGCCGGTCAGTTTCTGGTACGTTGTTATGGCAGCCCTAGAACACGAATACTCTGAGTAGCTTAAATTAAGTATCTTCCTTTGATCATTGGGTGGAATCATAGGCGAGGAGCCTAAATCACTCGACATGTCTGGTCTAGAGAAAGGGCATCACAGGGAAAACCATTCTTCCCCAAACAGAGCAAGCTTCCACGAGCTCCCCATAGAGATAGATGCTTCTAATCATAAGTGGGAAAGTGTCTGCTCCTGCTTGGGTGGTGCTGAAAAATTCTGGTCAACCATGACTGCCAAAAAGATGAAGGCACTTGACCCAGGGGGAGGCTGATACGGAAAGCGAGAAGAGGTATTTTCAAGGAAAGAGTGTGTCACGGAAGCAGACTGTCTGAATCTTCACGCTCTAAGTGCTTTACACTCCTGCATTCATTGCAAGGTGCCTTCTGTTTGATTTTTCTTCCCCGGCTTCTCCTTCCCATCTGATCTAAACATTCTGGAGGGGCCGGAGGAGAGGGTCTTGGTGGGAGAGGACCACGCCGGCTGGGTCTGGAAAGCTGGCTGCTCCCCCAAGAAATGGCCTAAGTGCACTGGTTGCTGAGTGGCCACGAATGGGCCATGTGCCCGTTCTTTCCTTTGAAAACCAGCAGTCCTGGTGATTTACAGGATGACTTTCTAAAGGATATTTCAGAGACAAGCACATGCCATTTTGGGGTGCTTCTTTTCAGTCCCTGAGAGCCCCATCTCCAGTGGCCCTGAGCTCCAGCCTCTAGGGAGACTTTCCCTTCTTGAGCCAGTCAATGCGCCAAGCTGGAAAGTGGAGGAGAGCCAGAAGGCGTGATCATGTTGACCACCTCCTAGGGTTTGGGTTGAAGGGCCCCGAGAAGAGGCCCAGAGAGAAAGCAGTGTGGTCTTGCACTTGGGCAGGGCTCAGGTGGGGGTGAGGAGCTGCTCTGAGCTCACACACTTCCACGACCAGAGGTCACCAGGGATGAAAAGTCCTCCTCACACAGCTTGAGAAGGGGCCTTTAGACCCATGGCTCCATCAATATAATCTAGGCAGGCACCCCCAAACATGCCATTTCTTTCAGCTTCGTATCAGAGCTACTGCACTCATAGACCATGTGCATTATAATACACACACAAGTCATCAGCTTAAGAAGAATGATACAAAAGAAATTTATAAAGAAGTTCTGCTACTTGTACTGCTCCCTTCCCCCAACACCCCAGTGGACAGGCTTGCTCACCCCTTGGCTCTCTGCACCCATCCTGAGTTTATAAACGGAAAGCACAGAGCAATGTTCACCCAGTAGACCCTGTTCATGTCTCTAGGGCAGCCCACATTTCTCAAATGGCAACTGACTGATAGTTATTTACCGTCAAAACATCCAGATGACTTGCTGATTGAGGCTTTGGAGAGTGCCCAATAGCATCAATGAGAACATATTTTTGGAAGAACAATGTTTTTGCATTCTTATGTAGAAACCCTGCCTTTAATGCTTGACATCGTTTTACTTGGAGTTTCTGCTTCCCACTCCCAAGTTGGGATTATTCTTGGAATGCTGCATAGTTTGTTTGTTTGTTTGTCTTATACTATTAAAACTGCCAAGCTAAAATTATGTTTTGTGTTTTGCTTGTCACTCCACGAGCACCACAGACGTGGCTATGTGCTTTTCAAAGCACGTAAGATTTCCAGCACGATTTCACTGCCTCCTTGCAGCAGTGTAGCCCCAGAACTGCAAGCTCTAATGCGGAGTCCTACCTTCTTTTAGTTACTTTTTTGATAATAAAGCTCACCAATGGCACGAGGTAATCAGATGACTTAATCTAATCCTCTTGGGTTAGGAAGTGAAGGCCCAGGGCAGATGCCTGCTCAGGAAACTAGAACCAGAGCTAGAACCCAAGGCTCCTGCCCTCTGACTACTTCTGCACAGTCACCTTCAGATTCTTCAGATTTCCCCTTCATTGGGCTCTGACTTCAGGAGAAATGAGTGGCTGGAAGTACAGAGAAGGGTTCTTATTCTAAAAGGAATAGGGGATCCCTGGGTGGCTCAGTGGATTGGTGCCTGCCTTTGGCCCAGGGTGTGATCCTGGAGACCCGGCATGGAGCCTGCTTCTCCCTCTGCCTGTGTCTCTGCCTCTCTCTCTCTCTCTCTCTCTCTCTCTCTCATGAATAAATAAATAAAATCTTTAAAAAAAATAAAAGGAATAGCCCTGAAAACTCCTTGGGTGTGAATCAGTGGCTGCATTATCTCAAAGACGACGGTGAGATGTGGGTTTGACCTGTGCCCTGATTCGCTGGCCTCTGTACTACACCTGGTCAACCAGCTAAGCCCTCCTGACATCCTCTCTTTCAGACCCACTTTCTAGAGTCTGGCTGGAAATGCCCGGGGTCTTGCCATGAGGAAATAAACTCCCTAGCTGGAAGAGTGAACAAAGACGAGGTGGATTTGGGGCAAGGATGCAGGCCAGCCCACCACAACCCTCCCAACTCCCCTCTTTCTCCCCCTCCTGCCCCCAGGCCATGACCAGGGTAAGAGAGAAGCATTGGGAATGGGACCCTTCAGCGGATTTTGGGAATTCCAAGCAGATTGAAGTGTGGTTAAAAGAGAAGGGGTGGGAAGGGTTGATATGCAAGGATGAGGCTTCAACTGTGGAGAACTCCTAGTACTCGCAGGGTCTGTGTCTCTCCCAACCCGTGGTCCCGTCACTGCCACTGCCAGCCAGTCATGGTGGCGGTGTGGGACATCCATGGCCTGTTACTCTCTAGCTGCCTCCAGGTGGAACAGCTCTACAACGGATAAGCAGAGAGGCCAGTCACACACCTGCTTTCTACATGTCCTATCTTCCTCGCCCCCCCATCATGGACGATGCACCCCCCTACTCCGGGCAGCCAGATGTGCCGGCCTCTCCCCCACATCACTTCCTACAGGGAATCCTTCCATGTCCCCTTCACATACCTGGGGCTCTGCTTGTCTTGTAGCAAAGCTGGGGAGGTGAGAATTTAGGGCAAAGAATCACGATAAAGGGTGTCTACCTCAAGGAAGGGGGACCTGCTCCTTCTTTTTCCTCCAGTCCCCTAAAAGGCAAGTCTTTTAATGTCAGGTGTAAAAGTGGACAAGCTGTTGGAGGAAACAGCCCACAACCATATCCACCCATGCCATACCCCAAAAGATCTGAGAGAAGAGTATCACTGTCTCCAAGAGGGAGGAAAACAGGGATGAGGCTCTGGGCAGTCGCTGGAGGAAGAGAATGGGATGGGGGGCGGGGGGAAGAGTTGCATGGGCAGAGATTTTTGTTCCATAGAAGGAAGAATGTTTAACAATCCAACAATGGGGCAGGCTCCCCAGGAGGCCGTAGGGAGCTGTCACCACAGCATTAACAGAGACCTGGATCACTAAACCCTGGACGTGTTACCACATTCAATGAGCATCCAAGAGTTTGTGGATGCGTGCACGTGCGTGTGGCAGGTGGTTAGAGATCTCTATCCCCGGGCTCTAAAGACTGCACACACAAGACCAAATCACCCATCGATGCTGAGCAATTTACGCAGCCCCGTACCATGAAAACAACCCCCTCTGAGATGAAACCAAGTTAACCATGAGCCAGAAGCTGCCCTGAAGTGAGGACATAAGTCAGGGGGGAGGGCTGAACTCCAGCACGCTGCTGGGTGACATCGATGGCCCTGTAAGCTCCCTCCTCACCCCTTTCCTCACCTATATTTGTGAAGAAAATGAAAGCTACCGGCTGGGGTTGTTGGGAGGATAACTGAGTGTTTAAAATGCTTTACTTATGTTTCTGAACCCTTACAGCTCCCATTTTACAAATGCAGAAGCATATGCAGAGGGAACAAGGGCATTGCTCGGGCCTGTCCCGCTGGGAAGGGGCAGAGGGCAGCTCAAAGCCTGGGCACAGTGCCCGGGACAAGGAAGGGCTCCAGGTGGTCACGGCCAGGACCAAGGTGGGGAGGGTGGCAAGACACACCTGGCTAAGCAGGGGTGCCCTGGAGCCGATCTCTGCAGCACGGGGCAGGTAGCGAACGCTCCCCACACCCGGCAGCCTCCTCTCTGTAAAATGGGCACACAGATGCCCAATTTCCTAGGGAGGCTCGAGGATGAAATGATTTAATACACATAAAATGTTTAGAAGAATGCCAGGCAAATGACAAGTGCTCCGCGGACGTTAACGAATGCCACACTCCTGTGCCCTAGATCGTGGACGCACACATAGGTGTTCAATGCACTAATGTAACAAGCCGCTGAGCCTATGTCTGTAATATCTGTACAAAAAGGCAACCACTCAGGAAGGATCACAGGTTAGTAACGAGGCCCAGGGGACCGCTGGCCTCATGCACTTGCAAGGAAGAGCCGAAAATGTGTTTATCTGACTGCCTGGAGCTTCACCAAACCACAACTGCTCTCTGCAGGTCATCGTTATCTACTGGATGCCGGTGATTCTCCTACAGGCACTATTCTCCCTGGAAATCCACCCTCTAGCTTCTCCCCGAACCTTTGTTCAAGATCTGCTTGAGTGAAGGGGAAGGGATTATATAAAAGTAACCCTGGAGAAGACCTGGATTGTTCTCCACCTAGTTGTCCCCACAGGAGGCTCTTCCAGAGACCCCCTGGGAGTGATGCGGGGAGGGAGACCGCAGAGCCGACAGCCGGGCAGTCCTACCTGGTGAGTTTGGTGCCGATCTGCTGCCTCAACTCTAATCGCTCCTCATCTGTCTGCCTAGGAAGGATGTTCTTTTCTTCGAGCTCCCGCTTGGAGGGCCTGTTGCTGAGCTTGATGGCTAAGGAGTCCTTCCTGCACACCTTCATGGCCAGGGAGGCTGCGAGAGGGAGAAAGAAGTCCTTAATGCTGACATAAACCTGCCCGGGCTCCATGTGGCCAGCGGTGAGCCATGAGGTTCGAGGCAGGAAGACAGACCCAAGGAGCTTAACACCTGCGAGTGGCCTAAGGCCTTGTTCAAATGGTCACTGATAGAGTTCCTGCAACCGACATGTTCGATGGACCTAGCACTGTCTTGTGGGTGTGAGGGGCTCATGGGGAGTCTGTGATGGGATCTCTGGCCCCTGCCCCCAGGAACCCCAGCAGGCAGGCAACATCACAAAGGAGGGCTGGCTGGGCCGTGGAGCACAACAGAAGAAAGGGCTGGCGGCCTGGAGCAGCCACGGGGAGCTTCAGAGAGGAGGGGTTGGCACTCAAGGGACAGGTGCCAGCTGAGAAAAAGGTAGCAGCTGGCAGCCGTCTGCAGTGGGGAGCCTCAGAGAAGATGGAGAAGCCAGGCAATCGCAGGAGACAAGAGGTCAGCCGAGTGGAGCTGGGGGTGGGAGGTGTGCATGCAAAGGAAAGTATAGTTGGGCAAAGTGGGGTGAGTATGGGGTTTGAGTGGAAGCGAGGTCACTGGAACCAGTAACATTCTGGGATGGAGCAGAGGGCAGGGCTTCCTTATGATTGGAATAAATCTATGGTTCTCAACTAGGGGGGACTTTGCACCCCACTTCCCGCCCCCTGCCAAGGACACACTTGGAAAAGTCCAGAGATAGATTTTGGTTGTCAAAACTGGGGTGCGGTGGAGGCGGCGGTATTCCTGACATCTAGTGGGCAGAGGCCAGGGTGCTGCTGAACACCCTGTAATGCACAGGGCAGGCCCCGCAATAAAGAATTACCTGCTCTGAATGTCGGGGGTGCCAAGGCTGAGAACGATTCAATTCTCTGGGTAGGAAACGTGAGCAGAGGCTGGGCACTGCTCCCAGTCATGGGTCCCCGGGGCCCCTCTGTGGTTTTTGTCTCCTTGACATTATTTTGACCATATCATTGCTTGCTCACCAGGCGTCCTCCCAGCTTTCCAATTCAGCTAACTGTCTGAAGCCTGGTGCATGGAAAGCAAGAGGAAGAGACTAGGAAGTAGCACATTTGGGGGGTTCCTTTGGATTTTATTTAGTAGAGCTGGTCTTCTTTCTTTGTCCACTGGTTTTAGAACAAGGGCCTTGGAACAAGACCTAGCTGGAGTCAAATCCCAGCGCTGCCTCTTAGATGTGAGGTTCTTGGCCAGTCCCTTTCCTCTCCATATTCTTTCCTTATCTGTGAAATAGGCCAATGGCATCCATGTCAGCAGGTATTGTAAGATGCATGTAACAGAATAAAATTGTAACACCTCGGCACACAGTATATATTTCAGTAAAAGGTGGCTATTGTGTAAATTCATTAAAAAGTTGACCAAACAGGGGTGCCTGGGAAGCTCAGTCAGTTAAGCATCCGACTCTTGGTTTTGGCTCAGGTCATGGAACTGAGCCCTGCATCGGGCTCCATGCTCAGCTCAGAGTCTGCTTGAGACTCTCTCTTTCTTTCTCTCTCCCCTGCTCATGCTAAGTAAATGAATAAAATCTTAAAAAAAAAAAAAAAGTTAACCAAGTAATCAGTCTGTACTCATTTAACTAGAATTTATTATTTACAGCCAGATTTTGGAACTTTGCTTTTTCATTGCTTCTCTTCCATGGAAAGGCCTTAGGACATTTAAATTCAGGCCTTGTAGAGTTATTGAGGTGTTCATTTATCTTTTTTTTAATTTTTATTTTTTAAAAAGATTTTATTTATATATTTGAGAGAGAGTGAGAGAGTGCACTAGTGGAGGTGGGGGAGGGACAGAGGAGGAGGGAGAAGCAGACCCCCCCCTGAGCAGGGAGCCCCACACAGGACTCAATCCCAGGACCCCTGGATCATGACCTGAGCCGAAGGCAGACGCTTAACTGACTGAGGCACCCAGGCGCCCCTTGAAGTGTGCTTTTAAATGAATTTGTTGCTTACGCAATGGCTAGTATTTCTGAGTATGCTATAGACTGGAACTGAGTTTTTGGGTCCCTCCCTCCCTTTTTTTGAGGAAGGGGGTTGGATCTCAAGGGAAGGAGTCAAAGAAAGAAAAAGCCACCTAAGAGATGAGAAGTGGTGGCATGGTGTTGCAATTTTTAAAGATAGGAGGGTGTCTGGAGGACATTTACCCTTTCATTTTCCCAACTGAACTGCCCTATGGCCCTGGCGAGTGGACACGGAGCCGGGATCAGAAGCCAGAGTGCGGGGCACCCTGGGCAGCTCTCCTCCACCAGTCTGCCCTCCCACCCTCTAAGAAGCGCTGGGATGTACGCACTGGTGTACAGCGAGCTATCATCGTCCTCGTCCTCCTCCTCTTCCTCCTCTTCTCTTGTGTATAGGCAAGAAGAGTCTTCGTAGTCTGATTCATGAGGCACATTTTCTTTATTGTCATCACATTCAATCACAACAGTTGGCACTTGTCTTATTTCTGGAAGGCCCAGAGGTCCCGCTTTTGTGACACCGTCACTAGAGTGCAAACCAGAGCTGTGGTAAGAAGTGGAGCAGGGGACCCGCTGTTCAGAGCTGTTGGAAGAGGAAGAGGAAAGAGGATGTTAATTCTGGCCAACACATCACATAAATGCATTAGAATCTTTTTATTTTTTTTTTATTTTTTATTTTTTTAATTTTTTGCATTAGAATCTTTTTAAAAGTCATTTGTCCCATCCTAAGAGACAAAGGGTCTACTGGGCAATTCACATCTCTTTTCTTATTTCAGGGCAGCAGAGTTTCCTGACGGGATGGGGGTGCGGCTTACCTATCAGTGTGGACATCTCCATGCCACTCAACTGTACACTTTAAAGTGGTTATAATTTTTTTTTTTTGGTTTGGAGCATTTTTCACCATTAAAAAAAATTAAAACACAAACATTTTTTTAACAAAAGAATTTGAATTCCAGAAATACTTATGGTTAAGATCAACATCTCCAAGTATCAAAGCAAGATTCATCTGCAACCCACATGTTTTGCAGGAGTAAAAGCATTAATTGGAGGGTAAAGCTAGGAATTTAGGAAAGAGAGATACTGCATGAGGTTCTAGTTTTCAGAGCTATACAGCATGACTGATAGGGGCTGAGTCTCACAGAGACTCTTTGAAATGTCATGGATGGAGATGCAGAGGAAGAGCAGACAAGGGACCATAAGGCTGGAGACGTGTGCATGATCATCGTGGTGGGCAGGGTCATGGATGACTTTGAGGGATTTCTCTCCAAAGGACAGTGCCAGACTCTCAGCATCTATGGGTAGTGTTAGTCTGATTTTGTCATAGGCTAATTTTCCAGGGGGCAGTGATGATGACTTTCTTGGTTTTACCTCTCAAGGTGAACCAACTCAGATAAAAAATGTATTTTAATTAAAAATGATTTGCTTCATTACAAATTTAATTAAAAATGGTTTGCCATATAAATTCATTGTAGGGAAATTAGGAAATGCATAACAAAAATAAAGAAAATAGTTATTATTATTATTATTATTATTATTATTATTATTATTTTAAAAGAGTCTCTCCTAGGTCTCTATAGTACTTTAGAATGTTTTTGAGGCCAGGCTCTGAATGAAATCCAGCAAGAAAAATGGAGCCAGAAACACAGTGCAATTTTATAGTTCTTTTTTGGGTTAACTAGAAGTGGCATTTATATCTTTCATTTAAGGAATTTGTAAACATAGATGACTCAATGCATTTTACCATCTAAGAATGTCTGACATGCACAAGAAGGTGGGGGGTGCGGTTATGCTATACTGTATATCAACTATATATCAATAAACTTTGCATTAGAATATCTCATACAAAAGAAAAATTTTACTCGTGACATATGAATACATGAGAGTCTCCTTTGAAACATTCATTATACTTTAAATTATTGCTATGTCTGATTTAAATTCAATTAACTTTCTTCCTTCTATTGTTTCCAAAGAGCTGTTTTCCTCTCTGTGTTTTGCACATAACTCTGCAGTGACACAAATGGAAAATCTAGTTAACACATTATGAGCTATGATGTTCCAGGCAATGAACTCAATCAACTTAAACACCTTTCGACGGCTGAGGGAGACTGAAACACATATTTACAAAAATGCAACATCTTATTAGCCATTGGCCGTGTAGAGTCCATTTCCCACCTGATTTAATACCAATGGCAATAAGAGCCAGGCAATTGGAGCATGTGAGAGGTGGCAAACAGAAGAGCTGCGTGGTGGGCACCTACGCGCCCGCCTGCCATGTGGCCCTGTCTTGGACAATGTACCTGCTGCATTCCAGCTGTGCTCGGATTTCCACACTGAGAGTTAGGGAAAGCAGACATGGAGGAGGCAGAAACGTAATTGCACGCCTGGCCCATGTTTTCCCCACCCCTGCCCTCTCCTCTCCGTCACTGACAGCTTAATTAACAATGGCTCTGATACAACCATGGAGCTGGGGATATGCTGCGTGGGAGAGAGCGGGTGATCAGCAGCTAATAGATGTACCTGTGTGGTGGCCTCTCTGGAGGCCAAAAGAAAAAAAAAACATTAGAAATGAGAAAGCACAAGAATTCCTTAAGATAGAAGTTTCCAATTATCTCAAGGGGTCAGAGAAAGGAGAAATATTATGCAAAGAAAAGTAAGAAGCTCAGCCTTACAGCTAGGCTGTGATAAACAGGAGGCTGTGGTTTCTCCTCCTTCAGAGATGCAAGGGAAGAAGGGCAAGCCTTGAGTGGGACAGGATTATAAGGAGCCTCCCCACCCCCCGCCCCACCAGTCGTGGTGGCAGGTGTGAGTGGTCAGGCCACCAGCCTTGTGAAACAAGGAACTGGTCATGGTGATCAGTGATTGCCTGTTGCGGGTATTACAGACATATCTGAAGATCTCACCTGGCCAATCAGGTCACCTTCCTTCCCTCTATGACTCTAGCAGGTGATAGAACATCTAATTTACCACAAGGATTAAAAAAAAAAGTGTTTCCCAGGAAGTGAAGTGAATCTACCAAAAGGGTTTGGTTCATAAATATCCACTGGCTGCCAACTATGTCAGGGAAGGTGCTGGGTGGAAGACAAATACCCAGATGATCCCATACATTGGGTAACTGGTGAGCCAAAGGACAGCAAGAAAAGACAAAGGAGAGAAGAGTTAGCTGAGCAGAGGCTGGAAAGTTTATTATCGGATCTCAGTCTGAGGAGTCGAGATACAGATTGGAGTCCAAGTTTTGCCACTTACTATCAAATCTTTACATTGGGCTAATTATGTAACCTCTCTGAGTCCCTGTCTCCTTGAGCAACACCGGGTAAACCTACCTTGATAGCAGGGCTGGTGCGTGTGAAGTGGCCATGGGCGTGCCTGGAAATGAGGCCCTCTTCTATTATTGACAGAAGCAGCCTTCCAAGTGAATTCAAAACACTCTCAGCTTCAGAGTATTCACACCGTTGTCAGGGCAACTTGCTAAAACCCAGATCTCACAGCTTTGCCCATGAGAACTCCCAATACCTGCCTAGCCCACAAAACCAGTGCTCCATGAGTGACACAAATGGAAGATCCCATTAACACCTTATGAGCTCTACTCGCCAAGGCCAAGAACTAAATCAACATAAATGTAGCACCTGATCACATGTGGCCTCCACCCCTGGTGGCTGTAGGCAAGAAGGGGAAAACCTAGGTGGGTATAAGTCTTAGGCTGGTTTTCTATAATAGAGGTGTCCCTTGGCAGATCTGCTCTCAGTAAAAGATTTTATCGGTAAAGAGAAGTGAAAACCATCAGCCTGGAAGCAGTAGTTCAAGCACAGCATGATGTGCAATCCTCTGCACAATCCGACCCAAATCATTAAACCCACCCTCGTTCCCCCTTCCCAGTCCTCCTCTTCCCAGCCCTCCTCCCAGTTGTACCCATACAACTCCTCCCTCGGTCACATACAACATATGTAACGATGCATTACATGCTCCTGGACTGAAATGTGCTCCCCTTCCACCTTTACTGTGTCGATTTCTATTTATCTTTTAATACTTTGTCCCAGGCGATGCTTTGGGACAAAGCATTAAAAGATACTTGGCTTTTTTTTCTTTTTTTCTCCAGAGACTCCACCCTTGTGAAAATTGTGAACATCTGTTTGCTTGCTGCCTCCCGTCCCCAACCAAGCTGGGGTCTCCTGGAGGGGCAGGGCTGTGTCTTACTCATGTTTGTAGCAGATGCCGAGTACTGTTCTGACACAAAGCAGACACTCAATAAACTTTTATTATGTTTGCTGAGTGAATATGGGCTGGAATCACTGAGATTTAGGAGCTTTTCTAAGGGGCTGGCAAATCATTTTCAAAGAGTACTAAGAATTTTTTAAAAAATTTCAGGGGGGCACTTGTGGTGTATTGCAGGGCTGTGGGTGCCCCTGACTTGGCTGGCACTTTCATCAATGGCTTAATGACAAAAAGGGCATCTTCATCAAATATGCAAAAAAGGGCAGCCCGGGGGGCTCAGCGGTTTAGCGCCGCCTTCAGTCCAGGGCGTGGTCCTGGAGTCCCGGGATCGAGTCCCACATCGGGCTCCCTGCATGGAGCCTGCTTCTCCCTCTGCCTGTGTCTTTGCCTCTCTCTCTCTCTCTGTCTGTCATAAATAAAAATCTCTAAAAAATATGCAAAAGAACTGAGATAGACAAGGAAAGGAGGGAGTGAAAAGTGAACATTTACTGTATTGTCCACTGTTTTAGAAACTTCCATATCTGGTATCTCATTTCATTTCTATAATAACTCTGCAAGAGAAATGTCATTATCCTCATTTTATTAAGTGGGAAGTTAAGGCTTGAGGGAGGGTAATTAACCAGCCCATGAGGATAGATTTGTGAAGAAGGAAGTTGGGGGGCGCCTGGGTGGCTCAGTTGGTTAAGCATCTGCCTTCGGCTCGGGTCATGATCTCAGGGTCCTGGGATCCAGCCCCAAATCAGGGTTCCCTGCTCAGCAGGGTGTCTACTTCTTCCCCTATTCACATGCTCTCTTGTGTGCATGTACACACTCTTTTCTTCTCTCTCGGATAAATAAATAAAATCTTAAAAAAAAAAGGAAGACATACATTGAGATACTCAATATATTTTTTTAAAAGGAAGGGAGTTGGAATTTGAACTCATCCTGCTTCAAAATGTTGTACCTAAGGATTGTGTACTCTGATTAATCACAAACCCCACTAACTATACACATGCAAGGTGGAGGAAATGTATAAGAGAGCATTATTACTTTATAAGTATTTTAAATCTTACTAACCAGGGTAGGTAATAGTGCTCTATCTTGCTACAGTCAGGCCATCCTTGGGCACTGAGTTTAAAGGCTTCATCTTAGACACTGTATTGTAATGTTCAGGATGGTGAAGGGACTCATCTGATGATTCATCTGTTGACTCATCTGACAACCTCATCACATTGATTGTCTTGGCCTCATTTGCTCCAAAACAGCAGAGTTGAGCAGTTGCAATAGAGCCTCAAATATTTGCTATCTCAACTATCAGAAAATCTTTTCTGAAATTTGTATGGGGGGGCATGAAAAGCCTTAAAAAGCCACAGCAATCTTGAGAAAACAGAACAAAGCTGGAGGTATCATAATCCCAGATTTCAGGATATACCACTAAGCTATATGCTACTGGCATAAAAACACACACAGATCAACAGAACAGGATAGAGTCCAGAAATAAAGCCACGCTTATATGGTCAATTAATCTACAACAAAGAAGACAAGGATATACAGTGGGGAAAAGACCATCTCTTTAATAAACACTGTTGGGAAAGCTGGACAGCTACAAAAGAACAAAACTGGACAGCTTTCTTACACCATACACAAAAATAAACTCAAAATGGATTAAGGAATCTAAATGTGAGACCTGAAACCATAAAAATCCTAGAAAAGAGCACAGGCAGACTCTTTTTGGCCTTAGCAACATTTTTCTAGCTATGCCTCTTAAGGCAGCAGAAACAAGAGCAAAATCAAACTAAATAAAAAGCTTTGGCACAGCCAAGGAAACCATCAAGGCAACCAACTGAATGGGAGAAAATTTTTGCAAATGACATATCCAATGAGGCGTTAATATCCAAAACATATAAAAAATATACACAACTCAACGCCAGAAAAAACAAACAATCCAATTAAAATATGGGCAGAGGACCTAAATAGACATTTTCCCCACGATGACAACCAGATGGCCAACAGACACATTAAAAGATGCTCAACATCACTCAGCATGTCAAATCCACAGGAAAAGCAAATAGAAACCACAATGATATCACCCGATACCTGTCAGAATGACTAGTATCAAAAAGACAAGAAATGCAAAAAAATAACAAGTGTTGGTGAGGATGTAGAGAAAAAGGAACCCTCATGCACTTGTTGGTGGGAAAGCAAACTGGTGTAGCCACTGTGGACAACAGTATGGAGGTTCCTTAAAACATTAAAAATAGAATTAGCTATGATCCTGTAATTCCACTACTGGGTATTTACCTGAAGAAAACAAGAACACTACTTTGAAAAGATATATGCATTCCTATGTTTATTGGAGCATTATTTATAATAGCCAAAATATGGAAGCAACCCATGTGTCCATCGATAGATGAATGGATAAAGAGGATGTGGGATATACATACAATGGAATATTGTGCAACTATAAAAAGGAATGAGGTTTTTTTGTTTGTTTTTTGCCATTTGCAACAATAGACCTAGAGAGTACTATGCTAAGTGAAATAAGTCAGATGGAGAAAGACAAATACCACATGATTTCACTTATATGGGAAATCTGAAAACTAAAATGAATAAGCAAACAAAACCAGAAACAGACCCATAAATACAGAGAAGACACTGATGGTTGCCAGAGGGCATGGGGCGCTGGGCCAATGGATGAAGGGGAGTGGGAGATACAGGCTTCTAGTTACAGAATGAAGAAGTCATGAGGATGAAGGTACAGCATGGGGAATAGAGCCAGCTGAAAAACTGTGAAGTTTTCGGACTTCTGGCTTAAATCAATGTTTCCCTAAGCTTGGTCATACCCACACGCCCTTTTTGTGAGTGTGCCATATGTAAAGTACACTTATACCATTTTACTTTGTATTTTTAAGTCAATGTTTAAAAGATCATAAAGACCATGTCAGCCTCATCTGAAGCAATACATTTGTAATCATAGGTTTCTTATGCTAATGATTATATGTGTTTATAACTTAGGTTAAAATAAATATGTGACTGTGATAACTCAACTAACGTTCTACCAGTAAATGCATGTATCACATTTTGGTTAAATAATGGCCTAGACTAGATTTTGTTAGCCTCGGCATGATGAACACTTGGGCGAGGCAGTTCTTCATGGTAAGGGGCTGTCCTGTGCATTGTAGAGTGTTCAGTGGCATCCTTGGGTTCTACCCACTAGATACCAGTGGCATCTCCTCTGGTTGTGGTAACCAAAAACATCACCGGACACTGCCAAATGTACTGTGGTGGCAAAACTGCCCATTTGGAAGCCACTGGCCAAGAATATCTACAACAGCTTTGCTTCTTGCTGCTTCCCCAGAGCTGTACCGTGTGAATCTCTTCCAAAGCAACCTTGGCATTTACTGCTGAGAATCTGCAGCATTCTCTGGATGATTGAGAACCACACGGATCCTTTCTCCTAAGTTCCTGACTTGCTGTGTCCCAGGCTGGACCCTGGGAGTAGAACCAACACACTGATGCTGTTAGGCTTGCACTGAATACATTCTCTGTGCCCCTGATCTAGCCTTTGAGCAGTTACCCCAATAATGCAAGGGCTCCAAGCAGACTCTTGGGTGAGCTAGCTTTTCTCACCGCGTGGCCCAGGACATGATTTACAAAATGACACTCTGGTGGCCTGAGTCACCACGCCTTCCAGAGTACCTGTCAAAGTGCCCGAGGGTAATAAGATCCATTCTACACCATTCACATCAAAACTCCTCAGGATTAAGCACTGAGTTTGCTTGGAACTCAAATGGCTCTCATTGCCGGTGGTTTGTGTCCACTGTTACTCTCCGATAGCTGATGGGGACTGAAACCACAGGTAAACATAAAGCCTCTCGTCCTAGCCTCCTGGACGGAGCCTGCCTCTACTCTTACTGCACTACTGCGTGCAAACAGGATAAAAGTCAACATTTTAAATGTTCACCATGGGCCATGCCTTGGTTCAGGTAAGGCTCACAACAACCCTGTTGGGTAGGTACTACTGTAAGCCCCCCCCTTTTAGAGAGGAAAAGCGAGGCACATGGCCAATATCACGTCACGGCTAGAGCAGTGCAGGCATTGCTGAACTCAGGCAGGAAGACTGCAGAACCTTATCCCTTACTGATGTCACAATACCACTGCCTACACAGAAGCAAAAGCCCTGCTATGGTTTTGAACTTGCTCTTCTTCCAGAACCTTCCCCTCCCCACCCTCTCTAGGGATGTCAAATGGATCTGATCATGTTAATTCTCCCAGTGAAGACCTCTGAAGGATCTCACTTGTCACCTGCAGGGAGTCTGATGTGGGGCTCTATCCCAGGACCTCGGGATCATGAACTGAGCTAAATAAAGGCAGACGCTCAACCACTGAGCCAACCAGGTGTCCCCTCTTCTGAGCAACTTTTTCTGATTTTTCCAAGGAACACCAGGCTCTTCTCTGTGCTTCCCATCTTTGCTCTGAACTCTGTCACAGCATCTGTCGTATTATGATTACTACCCCCTGGCCCACCGGCTGTGTCACAGACAGAGGTTATCAATGATCTTCATCTCTTAGCCCCATTTTTGTGCATGTTTTTGGAACTGATGGAAAAGTCAATCAAATATTTGAACCAAAGTCCCCCGGAATCAGACTAGGTCACACATTTAATTCACTAAAATAATTATCCCTGTGACCTTTAGAGTTTTGCTGTTATAGGGAAAATACCCTTGCAGAAGGAGAATTAAGGTTTTGGAAATCATGACCTAGACTTTTTCCCTGAGAAAATAATCCAAAGAGACAAGGCTTGGAGACCCACACAAGGAAAGATGTCATGGTCATGGATGTCAAGGCACCCATGGTGCCTTCCAACTCAGGACGATGTGAGCATAGAACATGTGAAAGAGAGGGTGTGAAGTCATTACATTTTCCTTTTTTTTTTTTTTTTTTTATTTGTGATAGTCACAGAGAGAGAGAGAGAGAGAGAGAGAGAGGCAGAGACATAGGCAGAGAGAGAAGCAGGCTCCATGCACTGGGAGCCCGATGTGGGATTCGATCCCGGGTCTCCAGGATCGCGCCCTGGGCCAAAGGCAGGCGCCAAACTACTGCGCCACCCAGGGATCCCCATTTTCCAGTTTTACACTTGCAGCCAATCAGGCTACTTCCATTAAGACTGTCCAGAGTTTAAAAAAAAAAAAAAAAGACTGTCCAGAGTTAGGCCATCTTGTAAGGTAGTTGGAGTAGATGGAATCTAGAAGGTTTCTTCTTGTACGACATTCCATGATGAATTAAAATAAACACCAAAGAACCTAAATTATTCTCCGGGGTGGGGGAAAGAGGAGATTCTCCATCTCCCTAGCTCCAAATGATGTCATTTTCCCAGAAAATGTCATAGGGATGAATACTCTGTGATATTCATGAGGCATTGGACAGCTATGCCATCTTGGAGTATTTCCATTCTATTAATTAAATATATCAGGTGCTCCGAGGCTCAGGATGAAGGAGCAGGGCATTTTTCAGAAAAACTACAATAGCTAACACACATGGTCCTTTAAGGGTCCTATAAAAGTGCTTTGTAAATGTTCATCTTCTCATTTATTCTTCACAAAAACTTGAGAAGTTAGGAAGGGTACTGCTATTATCTTGATTTTATCGATGAGGCATTATGTTTCTGAGAAAAATGAGTGATCACATGGCTGTGATCACAGCAGGGACGTAAATCTGGGTCTTCTGACTCCAGGGCCTGTGTTCTTTACACTAACCAGGCGGTCCTCTCCCAGAGAACCCTCAATGCCTATGATTTTCTTTCTTTTTTCTTTTTCTTTTCTTTTTTTTTGCCTATGATTTTCTTGTACATATATGTGCTATGAAATGCAATTGCTCCACAAACTCAAGAAAAAACATGGAACACAACAACTTTCTATGTAACAAAAAGCAAGGATAACAGATGCTCATAGAACCCAACTGCTCTTTTGCTATGAATTCTACTTTGAAGAGCCCCAAGGTCAGAGGCTATTATGGAACACAGAGGCAGGTTCGAATTCTAGACTCACACAGCATAACAGTTTTAGTGTGGGTAGCACAAGGCTGGAGATGAGTAGCTATGCAGACAGAAGAAGATACAAGAGAGAGGAGACAATAATTAGTAGGCCAATAATCCAACCTTGGATTGTGGGGTGTTTGTCACTAAAAGGGGGGAACACATGGGTTTACTGTGGTCACGCTACTAACCTATTTCATTGGGGATAGAAAGGCCTCACCATCAACTCTTCCCACTTCCCTGCCTTATTTTTCTTCAATGCTCCTTCTCCACTTCACAGCACATTATATATTTGTTGGTCTCCTCCCCTAAAAGGAGGTATGCCCACAAGGATGAGGACTCTGTTTCGTCCTCATTGACCAAAAATGGTATCTTCCTTCATGGAAAAAAAAAAAAAAAAAAAGAACCAACAGGGAAGAATAAACAAAAATTTGCCTAAGACAGGATGCCTACTACTTTACTACTTACAACAGACAAAGTAAAAACAAAAATTCTGAAAGCTTGAGGGTAAAAGGGCAATCCCAAATCTGCAAAAGCAGATATTTTGAACTCTCTTCTCCTTCATTATGCCCTCAAGATAATCCATGGATGTGAAAGCTTTATTCGTTCCCTCAGTCCTACCTCCATCAAGACAAACATTTAGCAAGTTTTCTTTTTGGAAAATCCAACTCTCTTTTTGACTCTATTAAGCCACATAGGAGACACACAGGTGGAGAACACAAAGGCCTCCCTCCCCTCAGCTTTCCATCTATTTCTCTTCTGACATTTTCTTCCTGTTGAAATAGTTGCATGTTTCTAAGGAATCCTTGGACTTTGAATATTGAAGACTGCCTTACCTATCATGTTTATTACTGGTGAGGGAGAGGCAGTTTACTATAATAATTCATAAAGAAATGAATGCCAACAACCACTCAGGGTCATGACAACAGTTGGTCTCTTTTCAAGACAGCTTTATATCATGACTTTATCTGTGTCATGTGGTAGCAGGCACATTCCATGGCAGGGCACTGGGCCTCATCCATGGGTTGGGGATGACAGGTCATCAAACACCTCTGATACTCTTAGGAAATCGGGGGTAGGTTTTGAAATTAAAAATCACTGTCTATTCTAAACTGCTAATCTTCTTCAAACATACTTGTGAACCATTTTATCCTCCTTTCTGAAGAAAAATGTATAATAAAGAGATACTGCTTTCTGGCAGTATCTGATTTCAGATGCAGAGCTTGTTCAAGTTTTTAAAAAAGACATTAATTTCCTCAAAGGACAGAGAAAATTTATTATCTACAAATATAACACTGAGAATGAAATGAAACTTCCAAAGGAACAGCTTTTGTAATTTGGTGTGCACGAGTTATAAAGAGAGTTTTCAGAGGGGAGAGAGAACAATTTTCTTCTTGGAGACCAAAAATGTGTGAGAAATTATGCTACAAATTGCAGTGCCTTAGGCTGAAGAATGACAGAAATAACCACTGAAATCCAAGAAAACAGTTAATCAGCTTCATTTTAGGCAAGCAGGCCCGCATTGTGTGTTTTATCGTGGCCTTCTAAGATAAGAAACTCAACATTAGAGCTTTTGTTTCTGGGTTGGACTCCAGTCAGCAGGAAACTATGCCATTCTATATATAGATTAGGGCACCGAACCTTCCTGAGTCGAGAGTGTGTTTTGAGCTGCTTTCTTTCCAGTAGTGGTGATGAATTTAAATTCATTCATTCATAACCCTTCCTCTGCCCTTTCTAAGGACCAGGGACTCACATTTCTGAAATCCTGTCTAGGGAGGGGATGGGAGAAATAAAACAAAAGATAAGCAGAGTCTGACCCCCAGGCCATCCGTCCCAGCATTCTCCAGTTCGGATGGAGGAGCCAGACACTGGTGTCTTTCTCACAGAACTTCATCTATAGACATTAGCAGATGTTTCAGGTCGTGCTTGGCTGGATGGTGGTGCCGGGAGGGCAGGATGTGGGGCGAGAAGGCTTGTGTTTGAGACCCAGCTGGGCCACTCACTAGTTTGGTTCCTTATTGGTTAAATGGACAGACCTGTCTGTCCACCTCTTAGGCTCTTTCAGAGGATCACGCTGGTGTGCAGCGTGCTTCGTAAATGTCAATGTTGGTGGTCACTGTTTTAACTAGAAATGTACTTGGGCAATGACCATTTATCATAAACCAGTCATTATGGATACTATCCATGAGTTTATTAAAACACTTCCTATAGCATTTTTATATTTTTGGCCTGAAATGTCTTTCTGGATGACGGTTTCCAAGAAGATAAAAGAATCAGTAATCTGGGCAAGAGCAGGGTTTCTACCGATGCACACATGGAATTCAGGAGCAGATTCTCTCGCTTTTGAAAATATACTTCCTTTTTTTATCTTCTTAAGATTTCAAAAGATGTTAGTAGTTTGTACAGTCTCATTTTAACCTTCCCATAAGCAGTTAGCTCATCACCTTACAGGGGAGCATCAGCCTTGCTCATAGTGACATCACCTTGCACTGAAATCACATCACGCCCCTCAGAATCACAGTTACGTTATAAACCAATATCGACATGGAGCCACTTACAGATAAATATATGCTTCATGATTAAAGAATGACTTAAAGTAAGAGGTTGACGGCTCTGGCCTCAGAGGTCAGGGACACATGATCACTGATGTAAGAAAGAATCCTTCCCTGGAAATGCTTTTCATTTAAATTTGTATGTTGTTTCATGGATGATGAACAAAACACTGAGCTTTTTCAAACAAATGCTACTTCACAAGCAATTGACATTTAGGCATTCGGTTTCATTCTTGCCAGGGCACCAATACACATCTGCTTATCATCACGGAGCACTCTGATTTGCAGACAGAAGCATTCTTAACACAAGCCAACGTAGGAATTAGACTGTTATGGCTACAAGAAACCTTGGAAATCATCTAGTTCACCACCAAGAATTATTCTAATTATTCTTTAGAATTTCCTGTGATCCTGAAGGCCACATGAAAAAAAGTAGTTGCCACCATGGAATGTATTTATACTAGGATTACAAATGAATTGTGCCCTTTGGAAGGTCTAAAAGTAATTATGGAATAATAGGATGTGAGAGATTGAAGGAATCTGTGTGGGGAGTGGGGCTATAGATTTTAATTTCTCCTGTCCAAGCTGAAATCATTCCTTTTTCAGTATTCTTGACAGGTAGCAATTTAATTCCCAGCTAATATATACATATAAAAATGGAGATATTATGATCATAAAATAAACTATTCACATACTTAAAATTATCAAGATTATTTTAGGGGAGCCTGGGAGTCTCGGTCTGTTGAGCATCTGACTCTTGATTTCAGCTGAAGTCATGATCTCAGGGTTGTAGGATCAACCTCTGCATTGGACTCTGCACTTAGTGTGGACTCTGCTTCTCTCCCTCTCTCTCTCTCTCTCTCTCTCTGCCCCTTCCTCTGCTCCTCCTCTCTAAAATACTACATAAATCTTTTTAAAAAGTTTTTTATTTTAAAAGAAAGACCACAGATGTTATTGTGTGTCTACCACAATGCTTGGCATACAAACATGTTTCTAATTCTAGAAACACAGTGGAGTTAATAACCTACTTCAATTTATCTAACACAAGGTTATAGAGTTGGGACAGGTCCTGACAGACGATCTCACCTGTTAGGTTTTCCTTTATGAAGTACTCAGGTAAAGCATCTGAGACAGCTCTTAGCCTATCTTTCTTGAAGACCTCCAGCATCTTCTCTCCAGTGGCTCCTGGGTTCTTTTTTATGTCAGATGACAGTCTTCTGTTATTTCTCTCATTCTCAATGATTGGTCCTCTATGAACTTGGGGAGTAACTGTCAACTTCCTTTTCACAAAAATCTCACCACTCCTTCCTCTCATCTGCCTAGAACATTCTCTCATTTCCTTTCTCTCTTTTCATCTGATTATTCCCATCTTTTGGATTTCAGTTGAAATGTAGCTCTCCAGAGAAGCCCATCTTGAATCCCATGTCTCAAGCTGTCCCCCTCTCTGAACTCTTCCTGGGACTGACTCACCCGGTTTATTCTGCCCACAGACTCCATGACCCACTGGGGCCAGCAGCCCTCCATACCTGGTTCGCTGCTGTGTTGCCAGTGTCAAGCACAGAGCCTGGTCCAGAAAAGGTACTCCATAAAAAACTGCTAACTGATCTTACAGATACTAAGGAAACACAGGCACCTTCCTTTTTAAATACTGCAGCTTTCCTATTCTAGCAGTTGAGGGATTGGAGGGTAGGAAAAAGTGGAGGAAAAGTAAATGTATTAGAGATGTGTTTACTTGTCCACTTTAAGACCCATATGTAGTAAGTAAATGCATCTCTGTAGAACTAAATGTATGGTTCTTAAAATTCCCTAAACCAAAACCCATAGGTGAAAATAAAACAGTATTAAAAATATCAATTATTGATACATATGAGCAATAATAGGAACAAAAATGTGAATTTTTTTTGTTCTATTTTATTTAAAAAAATTTTTTTTGTTTTAGTTTCAATCCAGAGATTTCAATTATTCCTGCCATGCTAATATACTCCCCAGATTTCAATTATTCCTGCCATGCTAATATACTCCCCTTCCTCTAATCTGTCAGGATGCCCCCTCATCCACCTTTCATCTGCTTGTGCTGATTTTTCAGGTCCCTATAAATTCTCAAAATTCTGAAAGTTAAGTTAAAACCTGAGGATACTGAAGACAGCTGGATGATCCAGTATGAAACCCTACACCTCAGCAGTTTGCTAGAAGAGCCATGGATGGTCACTTCCCCCATTTTATCATGTACAATGAATACAGTACAAGAGAATTAAATGAAGGGACAATGAACTTCCGTGAGTAAAGTTCCTAATCAACATTACAATATCTTGAACTCAAGTCTGATACTATTCAATGTGACAAAGACCTGTGTTAAACTTTAAAGGAAGACACTTTTACTTTGTTTCTAATATCTACAAAAACAGAATTCACACAGCTCAACCATGGGGTTGGGAGTGTATCCACAGCTAAAGCTTGTTTCTATAATTAAGGGAATTTCTAATTAAACATTAAACATCAGATTAAAATACCTTTCTATTCAAAGATCAGAAGAACTTTTAATCACATTCATTTAATAAATGTTTACTGAGTACTTCCTACATGACAGGTCCTGTGATGGACTAGCGTTGAGTGGGAAGACAAGGATGGTGCCCACCCACCTCTAAGAGAGAATATACAGAGAAATGCACAACATGAGGTAGTGTGTGGAGACAGAGGCAGCCCAGAAGGAGGCAGAGCTTCCTCTGGGAATCTGAGAAGTGGTCAAGGAGGACACAGTATTTCTTGAAAAATAAGCAGAATTTTGCTTTGCAAAACAAGGTGGAGTGGATGGTGGAGGAGAGGAGGGTGCATTCTATACAGAGGGAATGTCCAAGATTTTAGGGTTATGAGAAAAATAAAAAAGGTTAAAGACACATTCTCCACATCATCACTTAGAATTTATGTAACGTGTGTCTTGTGAGAACTCTAAGCTTAACAGTGACAAAGAACATCAGGACCACTCTAAATATCCATCAACAGGGAAGAGATTAACAATCCAACCATAGTGGCTACTGAGGCCTCTATATTCATTCATTCACATATCTGTTTATTTACTCAAATGTTTATTAAGCACCTAGTGCCTGTAAGCCAGGCCCTATTCTAGGCACTTTGGATACAAGCCTGAATAAAACAGTTCTCATCTCTGTGGACAGTATATTCTATTAGGTGAGAAGAGCAATAAGCAAAATGAAAAGCAAGCAATACAGAATGCTAGGTGGGGAAAAATGCTACAAAAAGAATGAAGGGGAGCTGGAGAACATGCTGTGTAACTAGGAGGATTGTAGCATTAAGTAGGGGGATTAGGGAGGGCCTCACTGAGGAAGGACAACAGAGTACAGGCCCAAGGAAGGGGAGGGAGGGAGCCCTGAGGATATGCGAGGGAAGAGCAGTCTAGCGAGGGAAGGTACAAAGGCCCTTTTTCAGAGGGTATCTGGCATGTCGAAGGCTGTGAGAAAGCAAGAGGGCCTTTTTGGTAGGAGAGAGTGGGCAGTGCAGATAACAAGTCAGGGAGAGGACAGAAGGTCCATGCCATGCTCCTCTGCTTTGCTTTATACTCATAAGTGCATTGGAAGGCCAAAGGAACATTTTGGGCACAGTCATTGTTATGGGTTATCATGTCTCCCTCAAAATTCATGTGTTTAAATTCTAATCCCAGTACTTCAGACCCACAGAATGCATCTGGAGATAGTGTCTTTAGAAGAGCGACTGAGTAAGATGAGGTCATGGGGGCGAGGGTGGTTCTAACCAAATGACTGGTATTCTTCTAAGAGCAGGAGATTAGGACACAGACACATACAGAGGGAAGACCATGTGAATGCCCCAGGCCCCATCTACCCATCTACGAGCCAAGGAGAGAGGCTTTAGGGGAAAGCAATACTGCTGACATATTTGTTCTTGGATTTCCAGTCTCTGGAGCTGTGAGAACATAAATTCCTATTGTTTAAGCCACCCAGTCTGTGGTACTTTGTTATGGCTGCTATAGGAAACCAAAGCAACCATGACCCGAGTTTTGTTACACATTGTCCGTTTGACTGAAGGGGCAGGAGTGGAAGCAGAAGATCAGGCTGGTGGAAAATGGCTCATCCAAGACACATCCTCCATGCACACCCAAGAGCTTTTGCCAACCCAGCGGACATGAGGTCCAAGAGAAAGAAGAGTGTCAAGAGTGAGCCCACGATTTCTGGCCTGAGCAACTAGAAGTTTGAATTTCCCTTTTAATTAAGAAGGACTTCTTTCTTTAAGGTGTATTCCCTTAAGAATCACCCCCAAATTCCTTCAGGGTCAACAAGGATACATACCCCATCTTCATTTTACTAACAGGGAAGCCAGAGCACAGGGAACTGATAGGTTGAATTAAGATGAGAAAGAAAATGAGTGGCTGATTAGGATTTTTAAGTCTGAATTCCCAGATTTATGTCAATTAGATCATAGAGCTTATTGCAGATATTAAAAATTGCATGATAACTGAAATGAGAAAATGTCACTTTCAAAGAAGAGATGAATCATCAGGAAGGGAAACAAATGAAGACCATGTCATTTCAGGAAACTGACACAAGCAAAATCTCCGACACTGGATCAAACTTGTTTGTAATATGCCCTTCAGGGGCACTGAAGGTGAATTTGTATATAATTTGGCTTAACACTTGCTACCGTTTCTTGGACACTTTTACTGCATGCCAAGGAGGATGACTGAGCTGGATGGAAGAAGTCGCTTGTTCTTCACAAACAGCCCTAATGAGGTTGGCGGTGGCATTATTACCCCTGTTTTACAGATGGGGAATTAAAGGCAAAGAGAAGTGGTACCTGAGGCTGACACCCCGGCAGTTAGATGGTGGCAGTCTGTGATATAGACACTGCCTCTGGCGTGGCTGCTCTCATCTTGGGACCTTGGACAAACATGGCACTCTTCAAGTTTGCATCAACTTGGTCTGTAGTTCCCTTCTTCTGCATCCCCTCCCCCAAATCTGGTGAGCCAAAGCTGTAAGTGACCAACCACAAGTCACTTCTTTGTGTCACCAAGTAAGTTCAGGTCAGAGCAATGATTAAGAACTTGTTCATATATAGAGCAGCATTATCGGCAATAGCCAAACCATGCAGAGAGCCCAAATGTCCATGGACTGATGAATGGATAAAGAAGATGCAGTGTAATATTACTCAACCATCAAAAAGAATGAACCCTTGCCATTTGCAACAATGTGGATGGAGCTAGAGAGTATGATGCTAAGTGAAATAAGTCAGTCCCAGAAAGACAAATGCCGTATGATCTCAGTGATACGTGGAATTTGAGGAAGAAAATAGATGAACGTATGGGGAGGGTGGGGAAGAAAGACAAAGAAACAAACCATAGGAGACTGTTAATGAAGGAAAACAAATGGAGGGCTGATGGAGGGAGGTGGGTGGGGGATGGGCTAGCTGGGTGATAGACATCAAGGAGGGCACCTGTTATTTATTTATTTTTTGAATTCTTTTTTTTAAAATAATAAATTTATTTTTTATTGGTGTTCAATTTGCCAACATACAGAATAACACCCAGTGCTCATCCCGTCAAGTGCCCCCCTCAGTGCCTGTCACCCATTCACCCCCACCCCCGCCCTCCTCCCCTTCCACCACCCCTAGTTCGTTTCCCAGAGTTAGGAGTCTTCATGTTCTGTCTCCCTTTCTGATATTTCCTACCCATTTCTTCTCCCTTCCTTTATATTCCCTTTCACTATTATTTATATTCCCCAAATGAATGAGAACATATAATGTTTGTCCTTCTCCGATTGACTTACTTCACTCAGCATAAGACCCTCCAGTTCCATCCACATTGAAGCAAATGGTGGGTATTTGTTGTTTCTAATGGCTGAGGAATATTCCATTGTATACATAGACCACATCTTCTTTATCCATCATCTTCTGATGGACACCGAGGCTCCTTCCACAGTTTGGCTATTGTGGACATTGCTGCTAGAAACATCAGGTGCAGGTGTCCCGGCGTTTCATTGCTTCTGAATCTTTGGGGTAAATCCCCAGCAGTGCAATTGCTGGGTCGTAGGGCAGGTCTATTTTTAACTCTTTGAGGAACCTCCACACAGTTTTCCAGAGTGGCTGCCCCAGTTCACATTCCCACCAACAGTGCAAGAGGGTTCCCTTTTCTCCACATCCTCTCCAACATTTGTTGTTTCCTGCCTTGTTAATTTTCCCCATTCTCACTGGTGTGAGGTGGGATCTCATTGTGGTTTTGATTTGTATTTCCCTGATGGCAAGTGATGCGGAGCATTTTCTCATGTGTGTGTTGGCCATGTCTATGTTGTCCTCTGTGAGATTTCTGTTCATGTCTTTTGAGAGGGCACCTGTTATGATGAACACTGGGTGTTGTATGTAAGAGATGAATCACTGAATTCTACTCCAGAAACCAATAGTGCACCGTATATTAACTAAGTAAAATTTAAACAAATTTTCAAAAAAACTTAAAGAAAAAGAACTTGTTCACACAAATCAGAGATTTAGAGTATTCTTGGGAGAACACAAGCAAGATGGTAAAGGGTCTAGAAACCTTCTCAGGGAAGCCTGGGTAGCTCAGAGGTTGAGCATCTGCCTTTGGCTCAGGGCGTGATTCCGGGGGTCTGAGATCAAGTCCCACATCGGGCTCCTTGCAGGGAACCTGCTTCTCCCTCTGCCTGTGTTTCTCATGAATAATCTTTTAAAAAGATTTTATTTATTTATTCATGAGACACACACAGAGAGGCAGAGACACAGGCAGAGGGAGAAGCAGGCTCCCTGTGGGGATCCCGATGTGGGACTCGATCCCAGGACCTTGGGATCATGACCTGAGCCAAAGGCAGATGCTCAACCACTGAGTCACCCAGGTGCCCCTCAATAAATGGTTATTATAATGAAATTTGGATTCCATTATTGATTATTGGTGTGGAAGAGAGAAGCCTTTCATAAAGTCAATGGTAGTGACCTTCAAAGATTTGGAAACTTTTCACAGGAAACGAAGACTAGAAATATAACTGAGGGGGTCTAAGTTAGGAGAAGTAAAACTTTTAACTTAATATAAGAAACCTTCTAATAATCATACCTTCTTGACCATGGGGTGGACTCTCTGGGGCCCACGGGAGGCTCCCGTTCTTGCAGGGAGTGGAAGACAAATGGCCAGGAATGCTGCGACAGGCAGTGGGCTGGTTGCCTGGATGCTCTTTATTGCCCCTTTCAATTATAACAGGACTATTTATTCAGATTTATGGCCCGAAGTCTGGCATTAATGCTCCTTAATTCTTCATTTGATTTTCACATGACTTACAGTGTTTCATCAGGAGCAGACCACAGGAATGCACCAGTGCCCGACAGGTGACATTCCATGAGACCTCAGGGGCTTTGCGGGCAGCATGCCTAAGTGCTCGGTAATGTTTCTTCCTTCCTGCAGTGTTTTTTGGGGTCACTGGAAATTGCCAGAAGAGAGAAATGATTCTTTCTTTCTGTGTTAAACTTGGTCAGAACAAAAATGAAGTCATGTTGATAGGCAACCGGGAGCATTTTTAGACAGTTAAAAGTAAGGCGATCCCAGACTAATGAAAAGGTGGCCTGTGAGGCCTTGCTTCAGATCCATCCAGGGCATCTGGAAGACCCATATGGGGATGCTCAGAAAAATCTCTCCATCTTTATTTGTTTGGGAAGAAGGCCTCTCTCTCTCTGGAGGATGATCTTATCAGAGTGATATACATGTTAATTCCCTATGTCCTGGCTGGTCTATCAGAACAACCCTGTGCCTTGACCTAAGTGGGAGAGGAGGGAGACAGGGGTAATGAGAGCCCGACGGTGGCACGAAGCACATGGGATTGTCTTGGTGCAGCTGCCAACATCAGGCTGTTCCCCTTCCTGCACCCTCTCCCCATAATATCATCTGTTCTCTTTGATTCATTTCAGTAGAGAACCTGACCTGGTTTAGGTCCAACAGACCTACCTATTGGTCTACACGCAACTGAAATAATCTACAAATACAAGAATGACTGAATCGAAACACGGTTTGTCACTTGTTGGTTAGTATTTTCCACTGGACCTCTTATTTTTATTTTTTTAATAAATTTATTTTGTATTGGTGTTCAATTTGTCAACATATAGAATAACACCCAGGGCTCATCTCATCAAGTACCCACCTCAGTGCCCGTCACCCAGTCACTCCCACCCCCCGTCCACCTTCCCTTCCACCACCCCTAGTTCGTTTCCCAGAGTTAGGAGTCTCTCATGTTCTGTCTCCGCACTGGACCTCTTAAAATGGCATGTTTAAGTAGACATGTATTTAGCAACTACCATGCTGTTCTTGAGGATCTTTTTCAATTGATGAAAGAGTTTCCAATTCATTAAAGATACTGTATATCCTGTCTTTGCATCCTCTACTTACTAGGTCTCCCTGGCTCATGGGAGGATCAAGATGATAATAAACATATATCAAAGACTAAAAAGTGCCATCCAAAATTGAAACAACTACCTTCTTTATTAGCAATAATAGTAGTTGAAAAGGATGGCAAGGGTCCAAAGACATCTTTTTTTTTTTTTTTCAGTGAGGGCAGATATTAATGGACAATCAAGTCAGAATTCCTAGCAACGACTACTTCCCTTGGAATCACTTCTAGCCCAAACACAGAATATGTCGCCAAGAGTCTGGAAACTATTACAGAAAGCTCCTGACTGTGTCCATCTTGCCTCTGGCCCTCTGCCTGGTGACCAGCAGGCTCTCCAGACTGTGATTTTCCCATCTGTAGGACCCAGCTGACAGTGGTCACTACTCTGGGACAGGCAGTCAGGGTCCCAAGCTCAGATACATCCTACATGGCAGATTGCAACATTTTGTTCTTGTTGTGCTAGGAAATTAGGGGAAGCAACATGCCTTGGGATCATGTTGGGAAATCTAGTAGAAGTAGGGCGGTATCTGAACACACACACACACTTCGGAATGAGTCCTTTGGGTCTTTGCAGACCTCCCAGCAATGCTACTGGAGGCAGATTCTGGTGAAAGAGGCAACTGCACCAGGTGTGGCTAAACATTAATAGTCAATAATCAAGCTATGGTACTCTGCTTCTTTCATCAGCAAAAACAAGGGCGTGCCTTTCTACCTCTCCCATCCCACTGCTTTTTCACCAACATCCTGTCAGCTCTCATCTTTCCTTATTTTATATTCAAAAGATCTTTTTTCTTTTTTTCTGAGAGAGAGCGAGAGCATGGATGTGAGCAGGGGAAGGGGCAGAGGGAGAGGGGGAGAGACGATCCTAAGCAGACTTCCCACTGAACATGGAGCCCTACATGGAGCTTGATCTCATGACCCTGAGGGCGAAACCAAGAGCTGGATGCTCAACCAACTGAGCCACCCAGGCATCCCTGTCTCCCCCCCCCTTTTTTCTATCATAAAAACAATACATACAAAATAAAAAATTAGCAGTATGGAAAGATATGAAATATAAAAGTCAAATAATTTCTTTCCCATCTTCCCAACTGACAAGTAACCTCTATAATAATTATATGCATATACTTTCAAAAAATATTAAGGCTTATAGAAGTATGTGTTATATGTTCCTCTTTCTATATATTCATGTATTTAGATATATGTACATGTAAATATATAAGTTAATATACTTATATCAAATGTTTATGTTAAATACTTGTTTAAAATTTGTATTAAATATATTAACATATTCATACTTATTATTATATTTATGTATTACTTATATATTTATACATATTATACTATTTTATAGTATGTGTATGTGTATATATATATATATTACTTTTTTTGATAAATGTGACTTTTCTGGAATCTGGCAATTGGCAACACTATTTTTTTTTCTTCCACACTTCCCTTGACATTCAGGTTTTGGTCTGATTTTACTTTCAAACCTTTCCCCTAGTGAGGATAAGCTCTTAACTCTGGTCTTTATACTCCTGGGTTATGATCAGATCCTAACCCCCCACTTAGCCAAGCCCCCCCCCCCATCAATTACCTTTCCAGCCTCTGCATGGTCATGGCCAGCGTTTTGTTCAGCTCCTCTATCATCCTGCAGCCGGAGGGGTGCATGGGGAGGGAGCCGGTAGTGGAAGGGAGGTGCTGGCCGAGGCTGCCATACTGCAGCTGGTGCTGGATCTGTGATGGCAGGACTGCATGGTGGTGCTGGGCCCCACTCTGCTGGCCACTCTTCTGGGCTGCGTAGGATGCCAGGGAGAGGTCTGGCCCCCCTACAGGCATACAGATCATGACTTTCTTTGGAGGTAGCGGAGGCGACAGTTTCACTGGCAGACAAGGCAATTTCACAGGGGCGCCAGGATCTGCAGCAAAAGGAGGGCGAGAGGCAGCTGTGAGTTTTAGGGTGTGGGAAGAAACCTATAACACCACACGTGCCCACCTTGGGACTGTAGGCATTGACATGGGCCCTGAGATAAAATGCACCGACTGAACACACCAGCAGGGTGGCTGCTAGCTAACTCAGCAAGCACCCACCAACTCGTTTCCTGCCTAAAGCGTGCTGGCCTCAAGGGCCCTCGGGGGGCATTAGTGACATCTGTCACACAGCTGTCAGGCTAAGTGAGGCCAACCAGCAGCAGGAAGGGGAAATGAACATGATGGTCCATTCTTCTATTCATGGAAACCCATGGAACTTCAAAGAGACCTGTCCTAGGATACATTATGATGTGTGCAATTTTGCCACTGTAACGTGCTAATATCCTTTCATCTGGCACCTTTATACAGGCACAGGACTAGAAGCCAGTCCTAGGCTCACGTCCGTTAACAGCGTGTCCCTCCACAAGGGACATCTATGGTGCTAACTTTAATTCCCTCATCTATAACCTAGGCAGGATGCTTTATGAAGAGTCACTGTCACAGAGTAGGCTCAGGTGCCCCATGAAGAGGCAAGCCCCCCATGGTCTGCACGTTACGCAGCTCATCTCTTCATGGTCACACTTGACCTCCATGAGGTCTGAGCATGGTGGCCTCCATGAGGTCTGAGCTGGTCTACCCACCCATCCATAGTTGGGCTGTTCACACCATGGTGGGGCTGCTATAGGTACTCCCGGGCTGTGGTGGCACCTGCACACACCCAACACCCCCCAGTTCCATGACAGGGTGGCCTTTGCCCTCATCTTCTCTCCATGGCTTGTCATTATCTTCCCTGGTCTCCTTGAGGCCCCCTTCCCTTGGCAGAGCGCGGCTCCCACTTTGCAGAGAAGCCCAAGGTACACATGTGAGACCTCTCTTTCCCTCCAGAACATCTGCATTTCCCAAACTCCCTGATGTCTGCACACCCCCAGGCCTTTGCCACATTCCCTCCTCGGGTCGGAGTATTCCTGTTTTGTCCTCCCCCTTCAAGATCCAACTGCAAAATGACCTCCCTTTCCCCGAGGAACACTCCCGGGTCATTACATCGCCCCTTCTATTCCGCACCAGTAGGGTCTACTGCAGATGTGGGGTTCATCCCTGCCCATGGCAACGGTGGCAACCACGATGGTGGGAATAACTCGAGTTGCCCCTCCCCCCGGGCCAGATATTGTTCAAGTGCTTTTCAATGTCATCCTCACAATGAGCCTGTGGTGGAGACACATTCTCATCTTGCTTTTGCAGACGATGCCACTGGACTCTGAAGACACTAAATGGCACTTCCTGTATACATAGCTGGCTCCTCTCCTGGAGAACAAGGACCTCAGATACTTGGTCACTCTACCCTTAGCATCTTGTACGGTGCCTAGCTCACAGAGCGAGAGGCTCACAACTCATTTACAGGATGAGCTGATGTGCTGAGGCTCTGCTGTGGGATGCATTCATACCTTCCCCAGAAATACATACTTGCCGGGAGTGGGGGGTGGAATATGAGCATAAAATGAAATTTTAGGATCATGCAGCTGTGGGTGTATGGATCCTACAGCTGAGATACACAGGGAAGCCTAATAATTCCAGAGAGCCTGATAAGATTGCTCCCCAACACCAAAATGCCAACTGGTCATAACCACAGGGCTCCCTCATGCTCCTCCGCAAAGGCTCATCCTGTTTGTCACCATCCCCCATGCACAGGACACAAAGTAACCTAACCACGTTCAGGTGAATGACCAACGGTGCTTACTCCAAAGAGGCTGAGATACCAGAAACTCATCCCCTTTGTCCAGTTCCTGCTACTGAAGGGTCCATCCCTTTGGCTCTCAGAAGCCTTTGAGCAAACGTAGCGCAAATGCAATATGTCTGGAAATGTTAAGGGTTTCTATCCAAGAACCTTTACCCGTTATTCCTTCCTTTGTAGGTCTAGCTGTCTGTCTAAGCCAGGTAAGTGCTCACTCGCTTGGGCAGGAGGAAGCAGAGCCAGGAGGGCAGCATGGAGCCATCTACCTGGAAGGAACAGTGACTACCTGGGTTACCATCTTGCAAAACTACAACTTCCTGCACACACTCTACCACGGTGTTTCCTGTCACCACTTCTACAGCAAAGCTTACTTGGTTTCTTCTCTAGGAAAATGGCCAAGGGGACACCAGAAATTGTATCAGAATGGGCAAGGAGGTAGTAAGCAAATTAGTGGCCATGGTTACTTTCACTGCTCAAGAAGAGAGATGGAGGGGTCCTCGAGGACGCCTTTCTCTTTTCCTGCCTGCATCTCCTTTCTAGTTGTTTCACTACACACAGTCATCAATTATAGGTGGGTAGGAAATAAAAATGAATTACTTAAAATAATTTTTTAGCTCAGGAGATTTGGTAAAAAGGGAGGAAGTTGGGGAAAAGGTTAAAATCAGGTGGCTTAGTATTATCAGAATTATCAGCAAATTAGCTTGGTAATCCCCATCACGGTAGACAAGCGAGGAGGCCTGAGCAGCCCAGATGTGTAGTCACTCTCTGTGCCTATTTTTATATCTTTATGACATCGTAATACCAAGTCACTGCTCATAACAGATCTGGAGCTAGCTGAACACGGTCTGCCATTCTGAGTTTCTGTCTATCGCTTTTTCTGTCTCTTGCAAACTTCTGTGTTCTCTGCCCCCTTGACCACGACACCAGTCTGGGACCTTAAATCCTCTTGTAGGGTGGATCACAGAGTCCATCCTCCTATTCCATCTGCACCCCATACCAGACACCTCCCTAAAGCACATGTCATGCTGGAGGTCACACAATGACTTTCTGCCCCAGGCAGTGCTACGGGCCTTCCAGCCCAGCCCAGCGCCAGCAGGTACCTCCTGCCTGCATCTCCCTGGACACTCTGGCCAACCCAGGCCAGCTTCCCCACTGGGTTTCCCAGTAGCCATGCTCATCCTCTCTGAGGGCCTTTGTCCCACATGCCCCCTGAAGCACCCTCTCTGCCCAATGATCAAAATTGCATTCACCCTTCAAAGCACAATTGAAGACCCAATACCTATCCCCCTTGCAGCCTTTCCTGCCCCGAACTCCTGTGACCCAGATGGCCAGCACCTCCATTTCATTCTGCTCGACTTTGTGCTGGTTAAGGCCAGCTGCATTTGGATGGCTCCTCCCATGTGTTTCGGCTCCACTAGTGAAGCCCGGACTCCTGCAGCCTTATGATTCTCAACCCCAGGGATGTGTTAGCCTCACACTGATGCAGACCCTACCACCCCCTCTTAGGGATTCTATTGGGGTGGGTGCCAGCTTTGTCTTTTAAAAACCATATTTGGACAGCCCAGGTGGCTCAGCGGTTTGGCGCCTGCCTTCGGCTCAGGGCGTGATCCTGGAGTTCCGGGATTGAGTCCCACATCGGGCTCCCTGCATGGAACCTGCTTCTCCTTCTGCCTGTGTCTCTGCCTCTCTCTCTGTGTCTCTCATGAGTAAATAAATAAAATCTTAAAAAAAAAAAGCCATATTTGAAAACCACACAACCTCTTATTCTTGTCCTGTTCTCTGAAAACAACAGAAAAAAAAAAAAAAAAGAGCACTAACTCCTTTTTTTTTTTTTTTAAACAGATGCCAAACACCTAGCATAGAGCCCAGCGATGTGGGGCTTGAACACACAACCCTGAGATTAAGACCTGAGCTGAGATAAAGAGTGAGATGCTCAACTGACTGAGTCACCTGGGTATCCCAAGAGCACGGACTTTTAAGCAGAGCTGTTGGACCACCTGCAATGGTGGCCTGATGCTTGCTAGAAGTTTGTATTCCTGGGCTTCACCTCTGACCTCCCGAATAAGAGTCTCCCAAACTTCCCTAATTAGTTTGGTGGAAATCACTGCCTTAAGTATGTGGCATCTTGGAAGGAAACAGTGGGGAGCATGCATTCCATTCCCAATCCATTCATCTCAGGCTGTCATCTGTGTCACAAAAATGTCAGTGCCTCATTAAACAGAAATGAGTATTGGGTGTATGTTTCCTTGTTTGTTTAACACATGCATACAGTACACATAGGACATACCAAAATCAGCAAGAAGGAAATGAGAAATCTAATGCACTGAATCAAGTCAGTAGGAAAAGCTAAACATCTGATTAAATATTTATTGCTTGAGACAAAATTTTGAAGAAATGCTCCTTTAGGCAAACTTGTCTGAAATGTCCTCAAAGTATTCTAAAACAAATAAAACAGAAAAATTCACCCCAAAGGATATAAGAAATCTTTTCATCCACAAAGTACTCATCCATAAGTGATTTTTATGTAAAATTTTTATAAATATAAAATTAAGTTGGAAGCACCTTTAGACAAATTGGTTTTAAGACAAATCCCTTAATTGCAAATGTTAGATTTAGGCAAAGCTAGTCATTAGGTGAATAGATCTTAGACAGTTCAGCTTTCAGTACACTGGATTCCTGCAGATTAGTCTTTTACTTTTTATATGTTGGGGACATAGAAATAGAGCCTGGAGACCCTGCTGCTGAACACTCAGGGTGGACACTGGCCCAGGGGCTGGATGGAACCGATGCATCATATCCCTGCCTCGGGTAGCTGTAAAGTGCCCCCAAATCAGTGATTCTCCCTAATTCTTTCCTCTTACTCCTTGAGTATGATGAGCACTTGGGAAGCATTTAAAATCCAAACACTGGCCCAGAGACTCTCACTCAGGAGACTCATTCTTCCAAAGGGCACCTTTTAATCATTTTACAAAGTCCCTGAACGGGTCAGCGGAGGACTGCCCTGTGTTAAAATCCCTCCAGTTCAGTCCTTGATTCCTTGATATGTAAAAGGAGCTCAATAAATGTAGTCTTCTCTGATACTGAATGAAAAAAAGATATTCTCTGCCTCTCTCAGGGGTTGTCCTGAGGGGCAGACAAGATGATGTGGACACACTTTGCAATTTGCCGAGTGCCACATCCTGGCCTGTTGCTCATGGGACTCTTGATGTACCTGTGAGCATCTCCTAGCCTGATGCTTCCCATCTGGAGTGGGAAGCGAGAAGCCAAAACAGCACCCGGGAGTGCCGTGAGTACAGTAGGTGGTGGTTCTAAGTAAGCAGGTGAAAAGCCAGCTGAAAGGGAATCCAATAATGCAAAAGAGAGCTTTCAAAGGACCCTCTTGGCAGCTTTCAATGCTTGCAGCAAAGCAAAAAGGGCAAGGCCACTCAGGTTTTGGGGGTGCTGTTCTAATGCATGCAGCCCTGCATCAGTATTGAGGGCTAGTGGAAAAGAACACAAAACTGAGAATGACAACCTAGATTTTCTGCTGTTCAGAGGCTTTGGAAAGAGCTAATCTTTTTTGGGGGATTCAGACTCTTTACCTCTAAAAATCCAGGGATAAAAAAAATGTCTCCTTTGCCTCAATAGTACCTAACTGAATAAAATGCTTTGCATCTATGGGATGCATGGTATTTATGGATCATTGGAGGACACACTCTGCCTCCTGCATTTAAAATGATGACAGTGGCCGGTCCTGCTGGGGCACACAAAGCTCTCTCTGCCCGCTGACTTAGAAATGCATGAGTCCCTCTGCAGCCAGACTGATCGAGATGCAGTATATTCATAAAACTGTCTCTGTTGATGGAGTGGGAAAGGCAGAAACAACCAGTTCCAGAGAACAAGGAAAATAAACTCAAACTGTGAGTGTCACAGAGCCATAAAACCCAAGAAGGCTGTATATCCAGACATGACACAGCTCTGCCTTCTGACTTCAGACCAGGGGATGAAAACTCCAGATTACTTTTCTAGTCCACTCCTGTGCCATAGGACCACAGTCTATAACAGAACCAGCGTGGGCTAAGGGCACACATTCCAAACCTCTCTTCTCTGTTTTTTATTAACACCTGCTGTTGAAGCCCATTTCTGCCTGAGATATGCATCAGGGCACTTGTCAATGATAGTAGCACTTAGCGCCTTAATGAGCGAAGGTGCTGTAACAATTTCTCAGCCATTTGCCACCTGGTTTCAATGGGTTAGAGTCTCCCATCTCCTTTTATAGAGACAGGCACTCCCCCCAAGAACATAAAGAGCCTCTACGAAGTGTACTTAGAACTTCAATGAGAGTCCAGGGGCACCAAAGCCTGGAATCAGACTCCCCCTGGCTGCAACAAAAGTGCTCATACAAGCTTGGTGAATTCCTTCAGAACCTCCCAGGGATTCTAAGTTCGTTGGTCAGATGCCTGGAAAGGCCAAATGTGTCGACCAACCCCCATGGTAAGAGGGATGGGCAGAGAAAAAGAGAAACGAAGAAGTGACTTGTGTTACATGCCCTACGTGGAAACTAACGAACATCTGAGGTTTGTGACAAATGTGTCCTGAGACCTTCCAGGGTCCTAAAACTGAATGCCAGTATAGCACACTCATCACCAGCACCTGACTTTGTTTCTGAGTCACTTCCCACAAAGTGACTCTGGGTAGTCACTTTCCACAAAACCATCTAGGCAGATGACAACAAGGAGGGAGGGACGTGCCTCACCGGATGGAGATGTTGGGTGGTGAGTGGGGATCACAGCTGGGCCACGTGTCATCTTCATAGGGCATGCAATTAAATTCGATTTTTTTGAAATCAAAGTATACATTATTCATTGTCAGGAAACTGCTTTTAAAGAGTCACAACTGTAGGTGTCCCTACATGACAGCAAACACCTGTTGAGACCAGCATTTGGCTGGAGATTACAAATCATCTGCGCGAAAGCCCATTATTAGGTGGTTTGATTTTGCAGTGATGCGGATGAGCGCCGTTGCTCTCAGGGAGACCGGGGGAGGAGAGCACTGTCCCATCGATAACTGAGCTGTGGAACATATGCCTACTGCAAGACAGGCACAAAGGACAGTGAGAAGGTTCTAGAGTTGGACAACAGTAAGAAGCATGGACCGGACAGTGCCCACTGCGAGGACTGCTATTTGTGACTGTCCAGGAGAAGGCTGGGAGAGTCAAATCCAAGTCACACAGTCACGAAGGCAAGCAAAACACGCTCATCTGATCTCAGGACGCTGGAACCAAGGGATTGATCGATGATGTCTGGAAGTCGTTAATTTAGATCGTATAAAATGAAATGCTACACAGACCATGTGGAACTATAAAGAGGAAGAACATGCAGGATGAGGGTGTAAGTTCAAGCGAGATCCTTAGATGTTATAAAGGGAAAAAGAGGATGGCTGCAATTCATCTCCAACCTCGCCTCTACCTGATGCACGATATTCATTCACTGTCAGAAGACACACTCTTACCTCTTGCATTTACAGAGATGGTGGCAGCTGGTCTGACCACCTGCAGTTGGTGGTCTCCAAGGGTGTCCCCATTTTCCCTTGACATTCCCAACGTGCTCTCTGCCACCTAGTTTGACTGATGGATGACTGTCATGTTCTATCTGTGACTCTAATAAGGGGTTGCTTTTCCATCTAGGTATCGTGGTTCCATCAAGCACTACAGAAGCACAAGTCAGACTGCCTTTATGGCACACCTCAGAGCCTGAGATAACAAGTATCCTGCTAGGAACTCGTGGGCAAATGATCATCCAGCTCCTCCTCTAATGCTTCAGCCACAGGCGGTTCTCTCTCTCTCTCTCTCTCTCTCAAGCTGCTCAGCGCTAGCTGAGGATACAGAAGGGACCAAGGCCGACTCCATCCCTGCTCTCAGGGAACTGACCCTGGGACATTGAAATGATGTCCAAGAGGAAGAACCAAGGGCAGTAGCTTGGTGCCCTTTGCACTTTCCACTGATGATGGCCACCCCCCAGTTTCCTTTGTACAGCTGGCTGTGCATCTATCCCCCAGCATTACTGTCCATCAAATCCACAAGGGTGTCAAGGAGACAGCTGAGTTGAGATCAAGCACATGCTGCTAAATGTCCACAAAACATGCCCACTTCCTCCACCAAAGTTAAATCCATCATCATGATCATGGCATTCGAGGCTTTCCACAGTTTCCCTTCAACCCATTTCTGGCCTGCTTCTCTCCACAAATCCTGCACCCCTGCCAAGCTGGGCCGTGTGTTAGTTCCTGAACAGACTGGGCCTTGTATTCAGGTGCCTCTGTGTACTCTGCTTCACCTTCCACCACAGTCTCCTTTCCCCTCCCTAACTTTTCAAATTTTACTCATCTTTCAGGCCTGTTTTAAATACATCCTCCTTTATGATGCTCTGTATAATTCTTTCAAAAGGATTTGGTCTCTTGCTATTGAATTTCTTGAGAATCATGTTTATACATCTTTGTATGAAGCATTTTCTGTAGCTTATAATTGCCTACAAGCCCTACAGCTGATGAGGGAACACTTCTTATAAACTGTAGCAAGGCTGGTGGGACACGTTGCACATGGTGGGCACTCAGAGCAGAAGTGCCATTCAGTCTTACAAAAGAAGGAGATTCGATCGTGTGCTACAGGGTGGATAGAGCTTGAGGGCAGCGTATAAATGAAATAAGCCTCTGATGAAAAGACAAATGCTGTAGGATTCCACTTACTGGAGGTACCCCATATTCATAGAAATAAGAAGTAAAATGGTAGTATCAGGAGCTAAGAGGGGAGGAAGGAAAAAGGGGAGTTTCAATTCTTCCAGATGGAAAAGTTCCAGAAATCTGTTGCACAACGATGTGAATATAGTCAACGTTACTGAATTGCACATTTACAAACTGCTAAGAAGGTAAATTTTATATTATGTTTTCACCACAATAAAAAAAAGTGCCAAGTGCATTAAATCTCCCACCTAACAGTGCTACAAAAAAAAAAAAAAAAGATATTTTGGTGTAATCTTTGCGCTGGTCACAGAAGTGAGAGCAGAAAGCGCCTTTTTAAAAAAGGTTTCTAGGGGATCCCTGGGTGGCTCAGTGGTTTGGCGCCTGCCTTTGGCCCAGGGCGTGATCCTGGGGTCCTGGGATCGAGTCCTGCAACAGGCTCCCTGCATAGAGCCTGCTTCTCCCTCTGCCTGTGTCTCTGCCTCTCTCTCTCTCTCTCTGTGTCTCCCATGAATAAATAAATAAATCTAAAGAAATAAAAATAAAAAAGGTTTTCATAGAAAGTCCTCCAATGCACCCAGAAAGAATTTCTGTATTTTAAGAAAGGGAAATCAAGACTGGAAAAATACTGGGGCACCTGGGTGGCTCAGTGATTTGAGTGTCTGCCTTTGGCTCAGGGCGTGATCCTGGGGTCCTGGGATTGAGTCCCGTATCAGGCTCCATGTAGGGAACCTGCTTCTCGCTCTGCCTGTGTCTTTGCCTCTCTCTGTGTGTCTCTCATGAATAAATTAATAAAATCTTAAAAAAAAAAAAGACTGGAAAAATACAGAAAATTAGGTATAAAGAGTAAATTTGGGTATATTTCCCATTCTTTCAAGGTATCAACTACTCAGAGACTATGAACCTTAAACCTTCTGGGGCCTCTGGGTTATAGTTCATGTTTCCCACTTAGAGGCAGAGACGAGGTCCAAAGTCACAGTGGTCCACTTAGTGGTTTTCTTGTGTTTTCGAAGTAGAATGCAAGGGTAGAGGTAAGAGTGAATGATTTTGTGGAGTTGGAGAGGAATCTGCAGGAGGAGAATAGGGAAGGATACTGGAGAGAAATGAGGACACACAGTAATAGGGTCAGTGAGGAACAACAAAATCAGAGGTGAGAATGGGAATACAGAAGAGTGAGCCATGGATAGTGTCCAAGAACTAGGGAGATGGTATAAAGAGAAACATTGGTTTTGGTATGATAAGCTCTGGATAGAAGATTCTCATTTGACCCGGATGAGGCTAAGAAGTACCACAGGGCATGGGAGCCATTTGCCAGGAAAGTCTGTAGTTGTAAAAACTTCGGAATGTTGAAACTAGCCATTGATCAACAGAAGTTCCTTGTATTTCAGGGTCTAAAGACAAAGAAGCCCTGGGCAGGTTCACATTAGCAGAAGGACTTATTTGTAAAGGATCAGCAACTCTTTTCTCTTTTTCTTCTTTCTTTTCTTCTTTCTTTTCTTTTTCTTTCTTCTTTCTTTCTTCTTTCTTTCTTTCTTTCTTTCTTTCTTTCTTTCTTTCTTTCTTTCTTTCTTTCTTTCTTTCTGATTTATTTATTTTAGAGAGAGGGGGGAAGAATGTGTAGGGGAAAGGCAAAAGGAGAGGGAGAGAGCAAATCTCAGCAGGCTCCACACTGACACAATGTTCAATCTCATAACCCTGAGATCATGACCGGAGCCCATATCAAGAGCTAGATGCTTAACCAACTGAGCCACCCAGGCTCCCCCAACATTTCCTTTTCTTTGCTGAACTGCCAATCTCTAATTGTGACCAAAATGCTTCCTTTGTGATTTGTCCTGTTCTTGATTCTTACAGACTCTCAGCTTTTAACATGTTCTTCCAAACCCAACCCAACTGCATTCAGGTCCTCCTCTTTATAATCAAGTGCCTCGAGAATATTAGTTATTTTTGAAAGACTGGATACATTTTTGTCTTTGACTTATGCAAATAAAGAAGCCAATTTCCTTTCCTTTTTTTAAAATTGATTATTTATTTAAGAGAGAGACAGAGAGAGCAAGAAGAGGAAGAGGGAGACAAGTAGACTCCCTGCTGAGCCAGGAACCTGATGCAAGGCTGGATCCCAGGACTCTATCATGACCTGAGCTGAAATCAAGAGTCAGATACTTAACTGAGCCACCCAGGTGCCCCCTGATTTCCTTTTTAAGAATTCAACCAACCAATCCATTTATTTATTTTTGAGAGAAAGAAGGGGGAGCAAGAGTATGAGTAGGGGTAGGTGGTGGTGAAGGATGAGACGAAGAGAGAGAGAATCTTAAGCAGGCTCCTGGTTCAGCACAGAGTCCAACTCGGGGCTTGATCTCATGACCTGAGCTGAAATCAAGAGTTGACTCCTTAACCAAACGAACCAACCAGATGCCCCAAGAAGCCAATTTTCTTAAAAGGACTGAAAGTCACAAGGCAAAAAAACAAAACAAGACAAAAAAACAAAACAAACCAAAAACAAAAACAACAAAGAAAGCTCATAATTCCATTGTTTTGAATTTTAAGAATAGGTATCTTAGTGAGGATGTTAGAAACCAATGATTACAAGTAAGAACTTTGGAGTAAAAAAGTGGATACATCTCTAGCACTTACTAGCTATGTAACCATGACAGAGTTATTTAACTTATCTAAATTTCGTTTTCCTCTTCCAAGAAAAAGAAAGAATGATGATAATAGCACTGACTCTGTAGGACTAAACAATATGCCGTCAAGTTCTCAAAAAGTGGTAGCTGCCATTATCACCCAAGTGTGAATGCCAGACCACGAAGTCCAGCTCTCACGGGAGTTGATTATCTTTCCTTCAAATAGCATCGATGGGGTACCTAATCACAGGTACCATATGCAGAGGCATGGATTATTCATGCAGTGTGTCATATCAGACTCTGGGAGCCAGGATGGCTGGAGAGGGTGATTGATGAAGACTTAGAAAGATAGGAGACAGTGGTGGAGTTCTTTTTTTTTTTTTTTTTTCTTCACTTCAATCAACTCTTTTCCTCTGGGGTCCATCATCATTCCAAGAGAGATGCATTTTGAGAATCATTCATCTCAGATCATATGCATTATGCAGAGGCATGTAATAATGGAGCATCAGATTCTCCTTCCATTCTGGAAGTACAGTGCATGGCAGAGCTGTTTGCAGCTGCTCTTGGAGAAGAGAAGAACAGACAGGATGATGACAAGGGAAGAAGAAAGATTGTTTGGGAGAGCAAGAAGGCTTCTCTCCACTTGCTGGAGAACGGAGAACATTCTCCAAGTCTATAATGGTTTTCCTGAGAAAATGGAAGCACATGTCAAAGTAGAGATATTTCTGCCTGTCTTTGCCTGATCTTGTACTTGGAAGCAGCCCCAGGTCAGGTTCGTGCTTCCTCTAGTATCCCACCGGACCGTTAACCACTGTCACTCTCTTATTAATCATGCTTGGTGGCTTTCAAACTGTCCTGGGTTTCCTTTCAAAAATGTCAACAGGACAACAGACAGTATGAGCATGCTACAACTGCTAAGTCTCAACTCAACTCAGTAGAGTTCTAGCATTCTTCGTTGATTAATTTCTTCTGACACAGCCCAGTTGTCTCTAGAGTAATTACTAACAGAACAGGGTTAATGTAGCTGCCTTGTGGTGATGCAGATTCATTATAATTGTTTGCTTACAAAAATTAAGCACGTCTAAATGAGTTTAAACCGAAAAGGCCAGCACCAGGCTTGCAGCCCACAGAGACCTCCACCTGTCTTGTCTTCTTATTTAAGAGGCTACCAGACCCAACATGGCAAGGATTATTAGCTCTTAGGTATTTTTATCCATGTGATCCAAGCTCTGTAGAGATGAGGTTTATAGAGAGTAGAGAAGTCCACTCTCCCTATAAAAGGACCAGGGAAGCCAGAGACTGGGCTCTGTTTCTCCTACATCAAGAGTCCCATGGATACCAGGCTGCCCAAGCTCACAGCTCATAGCTGAAGCTGTGAATGAATGAAGTGTGCCTTCATTAATTAGATAACTAGATAAGTTAGAGGATGCTACCGGCTACGAGATTCCGTCTCTGTTGTTCTGTTCTCTCTCCTCCTGCTTGTTAGGTCCTATCTCAGAAACAGAAGTGGCTTCCTCCGTCATCTCCCTGGTTCAAATTATTCAGTTTTACTCAACTAGTGTGATTCTGGAGAATGAGGCATGGGGCTGGCCTTTTTAAGTCTTCAACTTTCTCCTTCTGTTCACTCTCTACACAGTGATGTAGGAAAACTTTCAAAAGGCTCGTTTTCTTCACATCACTCCCCTGCTCAAAAGCCTCCCAAGGCTTCCCACTGTCCCAGAAATAAAATCTAAATCCTCCTATGCCTTACCTAGTGAACCTTTTTTTCAATACATCCTGAGACAGACCCTCTGCCCCAGCTCAGCCACCTCGTCACGGACCCAAAACAATGCCATCTCTGGGCCTCTCTGATGGGGGGCTTCTCTCCTGGAATGTTCTCCCCTCATTCTCCATAAATGCCCTTCATGCGTTAAGGGTCAGCTCAAGCTGCAGCCCTTCCATGCATGCCCTTTGATCAGACTGCACGGAACTCGAAGTGATACTCCCGACAGTATTTTGGTGCTCTATTGTGTGTCTATACAATACAGGTAATATATAAAAAATACATATGCAAAATGTATACAGTAAACTGTCACTTATTTGTACCTGCATTGAAACCTAGCACATGTTTGATGAATAAATATGAACCACATACAGAAGCTGATTCTGTAATATTTAATCTTTGGGAAAATTTGGCATCAAAGCCTTCAAAAGCCTCTAGCTCTTCCAAGGTACATAGATGATTTCGGGAATCAGAATAAGCAACTCTAATTCTCGAAATAAATTAGGAGAAATTCAGATGCTCATAATGCAGTGTATGCTGCAGAGGATGTCTGCTGTGATGATTTTTACGGCAGAAGATGGGAGAGCCCCCAAGGAGCCAAATGAGGGAACCCTACTCCACACCGGGCAGCTAACAAAACCGTGTTGTGCAGTATTCACAAACAGGAGAACCAGTTCCGAAGATACCACCATGTGCAAAAAGTCAGTGATAGGAGATATGTATAGCAGGCATCTGATTTTCATTAGACAGATAAACGGACAGGGGTCATCTCTTAGAAAGAAGCTTATGGGGGCATTTGTTCCTTTGTGGTTTTCTATGCATTCACATTTTAGGACACCGCACTAAAGGGTTATTAATGTGTTGGACGGCTCCTGTAGATGGAAATGTGCTCTTTCGAGCCACAGACATCTGACCTGGATGGACATATATGCTGATAGAGTGGTTTGACTCACTCTTGTGTTTATTTTGGACTCGAATAAAACTCAGCACCACTGGGGAGACGGCCTCCTACCAGAGACCAGGCTCCCCGGATGATCCTACTGCACAACGCCTGCTGACCCTGCTGAAGGTCCTGATGTTTCTGAAGCTTCAGCTTCTCCACTACAAAACAGATGAAAATTCTTCCCACCTCCATCCTCATCACGTCTCACAAAAACCTACAGAGATCAATTAGAAACCATTTACAAAAATACTAAGTACATTGTAAAAAGGCAACTGGTCAGTGGAAAGACTCTCAGGGTTGCAGAAACAACCCCCTGAAATCTTCACTCTTTAATCCCAAACCACAGCGTTGAACCCAAGAGGAGTGTCTGGTTCGTGTGCAGTGAAATACAATTTCACTAGGTGCCCAATTTAATAGCGCTGGGTGTGTTCACTAACACGTTAAACTTGAAAATATAAAAATCACTTCAGGACCGCATTCCTAAACCTTCTCTTCTTTTAACTGTATTTCCCATGATGCTTTGCAGATTTGTCTCTACTTGTCTTTTTTTTTTTTTTTTTAATAGAACAAACAGCACAGACATGAATTTTAATAGAGGAAATATGCTGGGCTTCAGATCAATAATTTAAAGACAAAAAATTTAAAGCTTCGGCAAACTCATTATGAAGGGAACAAGGTACTACTCTTCATCTTTGCAAAGATTTTTGACATTGAATCTAATTCACCTCGATGGGCAAACAATCGTGAGTCAATCACATAAATACCAATGTACATATTTACAGATACACACGACAAAGGCTCTTGGCACACGGCTGGCAGGTGTATACCGAATGCTTCTTGACAAAGACACACAAACCCAGGTCATGACTGTGTGTACCGAGACGCACATAGAAACACCCAAACGTCCCACAGAGCAGCCTCACCAAAGAGGTGTGACAGGCCTTGGCTAAAAAGAGAAAGAGAGCAAGAGATTATCCCGTGAAGGGAAGGCAGGGCCGCACGCCCCCAGAAGACGTCTGGACTCACCTGTTAAGTGGTTGGCAATCCTGGCAGTGGGTTTGGGAGGCAGGGCGGGGGGTTGCTTGAGAAGGGACAGCTGCTTCACTGGGGTCTCCTCATGGTCTCCAGAGAAAGCAGCAGGTTTTTTGGGGGGCAGTAGCAGGACTGGTTTGGCTGAAGGATCTTGGGCCAGGAGGACTCCAGACTCACTGGCAGAGGGACTCTCTTCAGACACTGAGGGGACAACCATATGACACACAGGAGACATTACACAAACGAAGTGCAGGTGGGGCCGGCAGGAGCGCACAGGACGGGGGTGTGGGTTAGCAACACAGCAGAGCACCAACTTGTTCCAGGTCGTCACGTATGTGTGGAGAGCTCAAGAGAGGCCACTAGAAATCCAATCAGGCAGGGGGTAGGGAGGGTGGGGGAACACACAGGGAGGTTGAGGCAGTAAGGGAGAGGCAGGAGGGGCAAGAAGGGAGTTAGGAAGAGGCTATTTTCTCAAAACAATCCCAAACTTCACCACTTCAATCTTGGCACTCATATGACACGTTCTATGAGTGCTCTCACACGTGATTCATGGGACCACAGTGACAATCCATGGATGGCAGGTGCAGTGGGTGGCGGACAAAGAGGCCCCCAGGTGAACCGAACCAGCATCTTCCTCTGGGCCTCTTTGTCCTTTGCTGAGAGGAAGCCATGGTAGGTTCTGGGGTCTTGTTTTTGCCCCCCTGGGTCTTCCTGGGTCTGGGCCAGGAAGTAACGGAGCAGCCCTCGAGGCTGACACCAGGCCGGGCACCCTGACGTGTGTCTCCGGGGCTGGGCAGCAGCTGCCAGCAGGCACCTTGCAGCTTTAGGGGCTCTTCTAAACCTTGATGAGACAAGGGATGCACCAAGACAATGTCTTTCTGTCTCCCACTTTCTGTCCTCTCACTTGCCAGAATTATGGCTTTCTGTTTGGGTTCCCCCATTTCTCTTGGCTCGGCATTGGGTCTGACTCTTCCTTTCTACCATGGGTGACCCCGACTGGCTCCAGTTAAGAGCTGTCCTGGGGAGAAGGGGGTAGGAAACAAAGGCCTTCATTCCATGCTGACAGCCTGGCCAACGAGACTGAAACTCTCATTTCACTGGGATGACAGATCTCCCTTTAACAGTCAAATCTGTATGATTATAATGTCACAAGGAAAGCTGGATCAGAAACACAATTCCCTTCTTTAGCTGGAAAAAAATCTCCTCAGCCTGGGGGGATTGTAACTCAGATGCATAGCCTCTTGCCTCCCAACATTGCTGGAATGGGAATGACTCTAGTGACTCACCCGTCACCCTCTTCTTCCTCCCTAATCTGGGTAGCAGCATCAAAGCCTTGCCAATAATCCTCAGGAGCACTCAGTTCTCCCCCTCTCACAAGGGACACCATTACCATCAGCATCGGACACACCGATGGAGCAAATGACTCACCAGGTCCCAAAGTGAAGCCTGGAATGGACTCTGTAACACCAGCTCTCCTGTCTTCCCACCTGAGCTCTGCTGACGCAGACATTGCAGATGGTGTGGCGAAAGGACGTGGCGGTCCCTCCCCACCCAGGCTCATCTCTTGAGAATAGGGAGCACTCCTCACTGGCTGTTGGGAGGATCCCACCTTCTGCAAACCTTCTGAGGGAGTGGGTACTGACCATTCAGAGGGCTTTGGACCAAAGAAGTAGTGACAGTCTGATGGTACCAAACATCATCCATCAGCAGCATGTGAGTTAACCGGTAAATTGTATACTCTAGCCAATTAACACGTTGATTGTAAACTGATAAAATTTGCTACCCAGATACAACCACTAGCTGGTATGCCCAGACTGGACTTAAAGGCTGTGCTAGGGCTTTACAAACATGTGAGTTAAGTAGGAACTGTGTAAAGTATAGGATTCCTTAGCTTGAGCTTAAGACAAATAAGTGCTAGAAAAAAAATGACATTTTAAATCCCCGATATTACAAAAACAGGGCATGTCTTCTTTAAAATCATTAAGATTACAAAAAATGTTGTTAAAAAACTATAGAACGGCATGTGTGAATATCTACTAATTGGGCAGTTTCGTCCCCATTTCCAGGCGATTCGTAAGCTCAGGGTGGTTCAAAATAGAACCCCTCGTCCAGCCAAGGCTCCAGGTCCCGAATGCCACGTGCTGGGGGCCTATCCCACAACTCTGTCCCTTCCATGTCCCATCGCGTCCTGCATTACCTGTCCCATCCATGATGTCTGAAGGTTGGAGCACCTCGTATGAGCAGGGATCCCTGGGCATTGGGACCGGCTCCATTTCGGACAGGGCAGGCAGAGACAGCTGGCTGGAGCTCAGGGACTGTCCATTTTCCAGCGAGTCATCTTCATTCGATATGGAGAGTTCCCCATCTGTGGGAGCGAGAGGAGATGGCCCAGTTAGACAACGCCCACCTTCCAGGGAAGGGTGACATTTATCATTTGCTAATCGAATCTAAATGTTTTTGAACAATCTTTTTCAAGGTCAGTCTGTAAAATCTACACTTGATCTTTTGCTTTTCAGACACTTTATTTTTAGACATATGGCATCTGACCACGAAGGCAGCAATTTCCAGTGACCTCTAGTAAATTGCCTGTTTGCTCTCCATCTTTCCAACCATAATCACCATATTTTGGATGTATCTTTTTTAATGAAAATGAATTAAAATGAACTATTCTTTGTAATTTTGGAAAACCTGGAAAAATCGAGCAGGCCTCAGAGGCTGGAAAACCTTGAGTAGGAATTCCTACTCTAGAGAGCCCAGGGCTTCATACCACTCAACACACACCAGAAGCATGGTTCGCTAAGGCTCTAGGAAAAATTCATCCTCTTTTCTCCTATTCCTACCAGCATCCAATTTTTCTAGAGAGATAAATGTTTAGGAGGGCTCAAAGTTTCTTGAGGCTCACCTCCTGACAATAAGGACCACTTCTCACTGGCTGTTGGGAAGGTCCCATCTTCTGCAAACCTTCTAAGGGAGCAAGTACTGACCACTCAGAGGGCTTTGGACCAAAGCTGAGGGCTGCAGCATCCTAAGGATGCTGGGAGTGTCAGAATTCTCCCCCTGCCCACCAGTGATCACGCCTTGGGGGAGGGGAAGGGCAGACTTTGATCTTGCTTAAAGCTTCTCAAAGCAAGGGTTGGGCGTCTAGTTAACACCATGGTAGAGGATCAAAGGCTCCCGCACAATGGCCATTTGTCAAATCAAAATTCCCCCAGTATGATTTCATCCTAGCCCAGGGGAGTCCTAAATAACTAGACATTAAAGTCAAATTAATTTTTAAAGAGGACAGAAAGCTGTTCCAAGTAAGATGAATAAACATTCAGACAAAAGACTCCCAAGTTATGCTTAGTCAGAAACACAGGAACCAGCAAAGCCTTAAAACTGGACAAAAGATGATTTACTTGTAGGAATGAAACAGTGAGATGACTCCAAGGTGAATCTTGTATAAATGATCCTTTCTTTTGCCATGCTCCTCCCAAGGGGTCAATTTTATACACAACAATAAGCAGTGGTAAAGGATGCTGTGTGGGCCCCCTTCCTCCCCAGTTAGAACTGGCCTGATGGAAAACAGTCAACAGACTAATCTACAAACCAACAGGCTTTAGACAACATATGGTTCAAGGACACAGGATATTTGACCTGAATCTTGTATAAACAGAAAAAAACAGAATAGATACCAAAAAATCATCTGAGGCAGATGATATAAAGCACTGACATACTTTAAGATTGTGTTTTTTTTTTTTTCTCCCTGTTCTTTTCATTTAGCCTTTTTGGATGCCTGGAAGGGCATGGGAGTTAGTATAATTGTAATAAATAAAATGATGACTACTCCTCATTAATAAGAGAAGAAGAGCAGTGTGGCTCTAAGGCTGATGCTATGGAAAGTAGACTGCCGAACTGAGCATCTTCAGGAGGGAAGGTGGAGTGGGAGGTGGGTTACTGCATCGCCATCCCATAAGGGATGGTCCCCAGTCCCTGCAGCACACTTTAATTTAGCATGTTCACACTGATGCCATGGGAAGTAGCACTTTGATTTTTGATGTTTCCAATGTAAAGAAGTCCTGGTAAGACAACCAGAGGAGGGGGGGTTTCAGTGCCACTGCCAAGTTCTGCTTCTTCAGGGCAATGATACAAATGACTGCTGTACGTTTTAACAGTTAAGAAGTACCATGGAAATAGTTCTGGGGCAAAGATACAATTGTAGTTGGATTACCTTAGACTCTATGAATCTCAGTTTCATCAAGGCAGCTGACTTAGGGCTGGAGGCTTTGCTGGTAAAGGAGATGCGCTCCTTGGGACATTGCAATTCTCAAAATATTGAGCTCCCCATACATTAAAAGTACCTTTGCTGAGTCACAAAGACTCAAACCGCTTTGGAGAGGAAACAATCTAGGGAATTCCACTGTCATAATTTCTAAATACACATTTCCACCAAAAAAATAAAGATGAAAAAGAAAGAGTAAGACAACCTAACAGAAACAGTTTGTATATATTTTTCATAGTTGTGATTTTACTATGCATCAGATTTCCTGTCTTGGTTTTTTACTATTATAAACATTATAATTTGCATGATTATAATCTTAATGATTATACTGGATGAATAAACTGAATTTTTTAAAAGGGATTTTATTTATTTAAGAGAGAAAGAGAGAGCGCGCACACACGCAAGCCACGGGAGAGGCAGAGGGAAAAGGAGAAGCAGATTCCCCACCAAGCAGGGAGTTGGATGCAGGGATTGATTCCAGGACCCTGGGACCATAACCTGAGCTGAAGGCAAACGTTTAACTGACTGAGCCACTCAAACACCCCGAATAAACTGGATTTTATTTAGCTATCTTCCTATGGCTGGTCATAAAGGGATTTCCAATGTTTTATGATATAATAAAAAAAAAGGAGGCTCTGCTGATCACCTCCCTACATAAAGCCTTTTCTGCAATTAGAATTCTGACCTTTTAAGAGAAATCACAATAGGTGAAACTTATGTGTTAATATTTCAATATCTAGTGACATATACCTGAATCTTGTATAATTGTTTTGTGAAGCATTTCTCTATTTACACAGCAGCAGTGTACAGATCACATGAATTTCTTAGCTTTTGGCCATTTCAATATTAACCTTGATAACCATTTTTTAATAATGGTTATTTATTCATTCATGAGAGACACTGAGAAAGAGGCAGAGACATAGGCAGAGGGAGAAGCAGGCTCCCTGTGGGGACTCCATCCCAGGACCCTGGGATCATGACCTGACCCAAAGCCAGACATTCAACCACTGAGCCACCTATCTACCTATCTATATACATATAATGATCTAGCAGAAATAAATTGAAGCCATTCAATAGATATGACAAATCCATTATTAATATCATTTATGGCCAAGAATAGTAGTGACAAAAGTGAAGACCATCTGATTTGGATTCTTATAACATGAGGCTCCTATGATGATGCCATTGTTAAGTAACTGTTGTTTTAAAATTCTTATTGTGACATTTTCAAACATACACAAAAGTAGAAATACTAATGTAACTGATCCCATATACTCATCATCAAGCTAAGAAATCAGCTGGGAATTCCTAATGTTTGGTAATTCCATATTTGATTAATTTGAAGAGTATGTAACTCTCTGTGTCCTTTAAATTTACAAAGATGATTTATTAGCTTCTTTATTGGCATTTTAATTAGCATTATTAGAAAAACTATTTTCCCTTTTTTTAAAAAAAAGATTTTATTTATTTATTTATTTATTTTAGATTTTATTTATTTATTCATGAGAGACGAGAGAGAGAGAGAGAGAGAGAGAGGCAGAGAAACAGGCAGAGGGAGAAGCAGATTCCATGCAGGGAGACCGACATGGGACTCGATCCTAGGTCTCCAGGATCAGGCCTTGGGTTGAAGGCGAACACTAAACAGGGTGGCTGAGCCATCTGGGATGTCCTATTTTCCTTTTTTAGAAAGAACTTAACCCTCCAGATTAGGAGGAGTCTAGTCTCATGGACTATTTGTACTTTTATCTATCAAGATCATCACTGTCTCTTGTTATCAGGGATGAGAAAGAATTTGCTCTTTATAGTAATATTAGAAATTATACTAGAAATAATACTAGAGGGGCGCCTGCGTGGCTCAGTCAGTTAAGCGTCTGCATTCAGTTCAGGTCATGATCCTGGGGTCCTGGGACTGAGCTCTGTATTGGGCTCCCTGCTTAGAGGGGAGCCTGCTTCTCCCACTCCTCCCTTCTTGTGCTCTCTCTTGCTATCTCTGTTTCTCTCTCTCAAATAAATAAAATCTTTAAAAAATAACGTTAGAAATAATATTGCCCTATGCAATATCAGAAATTATTTTGATGCTTTACATGATCTTCTAAAATTATCCATAATAATGGCTTTCAAAATTGCACAAAACAACCGCCAGGGGCAGCCCCGGTGACTCAGTGGTTTAGCGCCACCTTTGGCCCAGGGTGTGATCTTGGAGACCCGGGAATCGAGTCCCACATCAGGCTCCCAGCATGGAGCCTGCTTCTCCCTCTGCCTGTGTCTCTGCCTGTGTCTCTACCTCTCTCTCTCTCTCTCTCTCTCTCTCTCGTGAATAAGTAAATAAAATCTTTAAAAAAATAAAAACCAAAACAACTGCCAGTAATGTTTCCTACCAGGATGAGTAGTAGGAATAGGAAGCAGGGGGAAGGCATGCAAGGCCAGAGGGGTTGAGTCAGCGCTGCTCTAACTTCAGCAGGCATCACAATTCTTTGCAGGGAAGTTAAAGTAGATGGCTGGGCTCCACCCCCAGAGTTTCCAGTGGTTTTGGGGTGGGACAGAGAACATGCATGGCTAGCAAGCTCTTGGGGGATGCTGGAGCTGATTCTACTGGTCAGAGTTCCACACTTTGAGACCCACTGGATTAGAGGTTAGGAATCAGAGATGCAAGATAATCTGGAATGACAACAGTGCCTTGATACGATGAGGTTTGGGGCAAAAAATGCTGTTTATGTGGCTAGCACGGAATAGAGACAGTTGGTTTAAATCTCAAGACAAGAGAGCAGGAAGTTGCATTGTTTAGCCGTGGATCATGAATCTGAGCTTGTCACAAAGGACTAGGGCACTGGGAAGAGCAGTAGGGTAGGGTGGAAAATTAAAATCTGAGCCAGATGCAGACATATTCAACAGGGTAACATCAGGTCACAGAAGTGACAAAGAACATGATGCAGAAGTGGGCGTAAGTCAAGGTCGTAAGTTATAAATGATGAGACAGAAAGCCATGGGGTCTAAGGTATGGAACTGGCCATGGAAATTGTGCCAGCCTTATTCATTCCCCTCTACCCCTTGTGAGACCTAAGAAATGAAGATGTTGGTAGAGTCAGGTTAACACGGAATCAAGGAGAGTGAGGGGAGCGGTGACAGCGAATTAATTCGTTCAACAGGCAAACATCTGTCGAGAGCCTGTAACTAACAACATGCATCACAACCCAGGAACTGTGGGCGCTCGCAATGACCTTGCGGGTCAGGCAGATGTTTGCTTTCAGCACCTTATGATGCTTGTAGAGACCCCTGTCCGCTTGGCTGCCCCCCCCGCCCCCAGCCCTGGAGCTTTACCACAGCGCACCTGCCTCCCCACCCACGAGTCTGGCACGGTGCCAAGTGCTAAGAGGACACAGCACAGGTGCAGAAATGCAGAAACACAGACACGGGCAGGCATTACTGTGAGACGTGGGGAAAAGAAGCTAAAGTGGGAAGTTAAACCCTGATAAGAGTTTAAAAAGAAGGAAAAAGAGTTGAAGTAAGTTAGAAGACTTGAGCTCCCAACATCGGGACCACGTGTTTGAGGAGGATTTGTCTCCTGTGGAGTTGTTTTTCATGTTCTTTCTGAAAGCATGATTTACATAAAAGTTGTGCTCCAGAGGACTGGCTCCAAAGGTACATTAAAAAATGTTTTGCTTTATTTAGGAGTTGTATCCACCTGTAACTGGATGTTACCTTTGTGCCTATATTTGAAGTTTTTTTTTTTGTTTTAATTTTCCTCTATTTTTTTTAATTGCATTGCTTTTTCTTTTTTTTTAATTTATTTTTTATTGGTGTTCAATTTACTAACATACAGAATAACCCCCAGTGCCCGTCACCCATTCACTCCCACCCCCCGCCCTCCTCCCCTTCTACCATCCTTAGTTCGTTTCCCAGAGTTAGCAGTCTTTACGTTCTGTCTCCCTTTCTGATATTTCCCACACATTTCTTCCCCCTTCCCTTATATTCCCTTTCACTATTATTTATATTCCCCAAATGAATGAGAACATATAATGTTTCCTCCATTTTTAAAAAAGATTTTATTTATTTATTTATTCATGAGAGACACAGAGAAGCAGAGACATAAGCAGAGGGAGAAGCAGGCTCCCTGTGGGGAGCCCAATGTGGGACTCGATCCCAGGACCCGGGGATCATGACCTTCTGCTCAGGCAGACACCCTCAACCACTGAGCCACCCATGTGGCCCTCCTTGATTGTTGTTTTGTTTTAGGAATACTCTGGCTTTAGGGTGACTGACACCTTGTAATCAGTTAAATTTTCTCAAAGCTTAAGATGAACTGAAGCTGGTTTTTTTTTTTTTTTTTTTTTTTAATACATAAAGGTCACAGGGAGAATGAGCAATGGGAATTCTTTGGGTTCTCAGAGATAGCCATGTAACAACATTACATTAAATCACATTAAAAATTGCACAGAAGAGATATTTTGTTCCAAGAGGGCTCACAGTTCATGGCGCTTTGAAGTTGAAGACAAAAAAAAGACTAAGTTTTAATTCTGAAAAAATACTTAAAAAATTATTTATTTATTCACAAGAGACAAAGAGAGTAAGAGACATAGGCAGAGGGAGAAGCAGACTCCCTCCCTGCAAGGAGCCTGATGCCGGACTCGATCCCAGGACTCTGGGATCACGACCTGAGCCAAATGCAGACACTCAACCCACTCCCACTGGGAGCCACCCAGGCATCCCTGAAAAAATATTTTAGTATAAACTTAAGCTCACCCCTGAATCTGATTTTATAAGATATGCATATGAATTATGTAAAAATCTATGTTTAAAAATGTATTTCTAGTTGGATCAGACATCTTTGCTTAAATAATAGTTGACTACAAGTATAAAGGATTGCTTTATACCTATATGTTGAACTATTATGACAATATATTTCATGTGGATCAGAAAAAAAAGTAAAACTTTAAAACTAGATTAAATAGTACAAATAAAAGTGTGCACACATATTTATTTATTCAGATTGCATAAGAGGGAGGTCAGATGGAGAGTTGCTGGCTTACAAAACTTTTTGATTTTTAATTTGCAAAATAAAATGTGTACACCAAATACAAGAAAAAGAGCAGTGTAGTGGGGGAACATAAGCAAACAGAGCTAATAGAAGATGGACTATTCCAAGAATGAAGAGTATGTGTACAAATAAGTCAAAATCAAGTGTCCCAGGTGCCTCTTGTGAAACGCAGAGCCTTGCTGGAATGAAAGAAATGCAAATGAAGTGACCACGTGGGTGGTGCCCAGACATTAAAAAATGTGTCTGAAATAATGTCAAGGACAAAAGCAGGAATGTAGAACAATATGTACCTGTGGATCAGGATCACATCAAAATGAAATATGTATGCACGATGGCAAATTTTCCAAAGTAAACTTGGTAAGATAGAAATAGAGTTCAATGATTATTAACTTTTTTCTATATATAGATGCTTATATTTGGCAAACAAACAAAACAACAACAACATAAAAATTTCATGTTGCCTTGTTACATTAAATGAAAAAATAACAGTTTTTGTTGGAGGGGAAAACCCCTCCCTCACTCCTCTGATTTCTTGATGAGGCACTAATTTTCCCCAAGTCCTCATTTTTTTTTTTTGGGGTCTGGCTGCTTGTTCTTTTTTTCTTTTTTTCAGAGAAGTTTTTACTAAAAGATCAAGGATATAAATGAACACTCCTGGCTAATGACCTCAACATCTGACGATAATTACCAATAGCTTTAAAATATATACCCAAAGTACAACTTCAAAAGAACCAGGTTTATTTATCCTATAGACAGAGCAGTTCAAGATGTTGAGAGGCATCAATTATTTAAATTGTGACAATGTGATTGTTCTCAAAGTGTGTTTATTTGGGGGAAAAAGTGATTATAAAAAAATACTGAAAGGTAATTTGCCAATGAGGTTGCAGATTTTAACAATGATCCATATAGTCTTAGATTTTTAAGTGTATGGTTTCATAATTTAAACAAATCGAAAACTTGTTGTAAACAGATTGTATCAAAGAGCTATTCAATATACATCACTTTAACGTTCCATAAAAACTGAGTTAAAAATCATATTTGAATGATTTACTTTGATATTTTTATCTGATTATAACTATAAGATGTACTATACATACAAGAGGCAGATACCTACTCTGAGAGGTGTAAGAGTTGTTCATGAATGCCCTCTAAGATTAGTGAAACCAGTAATTTTTATATATACATTCATGTGTATATATATGTACTTCAAAAAGCAAAGCATCTCTTCATTCATCAACTTAATGGTAAGAATGGGGGCCACCAGGCATTGGTGCAGCACCAAAAGGTCCTGAAGTCACTTGAAAAGGATTATTGGGAGTGAGATAGAGTCCTGGCATGGGATATGATCCTGCAGGGGCAGGATATGGTGCTGGTGGTCCCCAGGATCCTGGTGGAACAGTGCCCCGTGGAACAGGTGGCACTGCCCCGGGTGCTTGGGGAGGGGGCATGGGATATGGCCCTGGAGAAGGATATGGCATATTAGGGATAGTATACTGGCCTCCCCTTCTAGGCACCCAAGGTCCATAAGACATGGTTCCCCATGGACCTAAAGGACCATCAGCAGCTGGATCTGTGGGTACACCATATGGTCTTGGACGCCTTGGAAGATTTGCCTGGCTTCTACCCTTCTCTGCAGTGACCTCATTGCTAGGTCCCTGTTTCTCTACTGGGTGGAGAGAATCTAAATGGCGAGTCCTGGGGGTGTACTCCGCATTTTCCCCTCCTCACCTTGGACCAGTATTGATCCAGGACTCAAGCTTTCTTCTTGGGGGGCTGATGTAAAGTCCAGGGTTGGGGGAGGACATGAGTAGAAAGTTGTCAGGCCCATCAATGACTTCCTGTAGACTAGCCTTTACCAAGAGCGCTAATATTGGACCCCTCAGATCCTTAGGAGTCTGGAGTCTCAAGGGAAGATAATGCTTTTTCTATCTCAGGTAAAAAGAAATGAAAGGTGACAGGATGGTGCTATAAACCATGCTCTCCATGTGTCTGCGAACAGAAGGGTGCTGGTGAGCACTCCTAACTCATTCTCAGGAGGGCTGGGTGGGAAGAGAGAAGCAGCAGGTACAGTGGAAAGAACCCAGACTCTCAGCATAGGCAGGGCCATATTCTTATTTTTGCCATCATTGGCTTGCAACAAGCTATTGAACTTCTGGGACTTCTGTTTCTTTCCCTTGGAAACAAAAAAGGACTGTTTTGGATAATGCCCAACTTCCTTCCAGATCCAAGTGCTATGTGTAAGGCAGTGGGAAGAAATAAGAAGTCCCCCCGAAAACTTGCAAATAAGCCTGAAATAACAGAGAAGCTAAAATAGCAAACCATCTTTCACTTAGGCTTTCTTCTCCTTGTCTTCTTGCTCTATTTGGGCATGTCACAAGAACCAGGAACTACATTGAAGAATTTCAGGTTTATTGTTTGCCAGTAGTTTTATATTTTTATTAAAAACAACTGTTAAATTTTAGCATAGGGCTAGAAGCCTGCGCTCTACATACAAAGCCTCTATATATTCAGTAGAAAGACAAGGAGAAAAAAATGGGACAGTGAAAGGGATGGTCAAAGAAATATTTTTAAGTATTTGAAAGTGTCTAGTACCATGCCAGACATTTTATATATAATAGTAACAACCCCTTAAAGGATACGTGGGGACTTGATTATAAGCCAGGTACTTGTTCATTTAATATATACATAAAACAGTTCTATGGGGTTGGTACCAAAATTACCCTCCCTGTAGAAAGGAAAGTGAACCCCAGTTGGTTAAAATAACTTGCATAAAGTTACATAATTGGTAGGTAATGAGCTAGTAAGTGGTGAGAGCATGTGATCTCACTTAAAATGACTTATTTTGAAAGTTTACTTCCTCAAGGATGGCAAAAGAACAGTAGAATAATCCTTTATATGTAAAGCACATCGATGTCAGAGTTAAAACCCCAATTCTGTTACCATTAAGTAGTTACAATACAGAAGAGCGAACAACACCATGAAATTGCGCGCTGGTGAAAACTCAAACACGTTTTCATTCATTAGTGATCCCCAATGGCTCTAATTAAAGCAAAACCAAAAAGCAGAGCCACATATGTTAAAGCAAACCATTATCTTTGTGAAGACATGTAAGGAGAGCCTAATGCAAGCATTTGCTAACTCCTGTTCCCCTTTGAGACAAGAGCTATTATTCAGCCTATTTCATGGCCTATTTTAGCTTCCCACACATGCTATTTGACCAAAAAGGGGAACCTCCACTGGGTGGCTGATGAGTTAAAGTTGAAGATGCTTTCTCAAGAAAGCATTCCTCTGGTAGCGATGATCCTAATAGGAATAAGCCACCAAGGACAGACTCATTGACTTTCCTTTTTTTCTTGACACAGACTTTTTCCACTAGAGTAGGAAAAAATCCACCCATGAAGGTGGCAGAGTTATTGTTTTGAAACCCACAAAGGGGTCACTCTAGCAACACTATGCAGAGCTTTGGCAAAGCTTCCACGAATCCCAGTAACCTTTTAAATCATTGTAGTCAAAGCTACTAGCTGCTCTCATAGTCAGCCAAATGATTTGCTGACCAACAGTTAGCTAAGAAATAATTTATTGAATGAGTTTATTGAGAGATTAAAAGCTTTAAGCCCAAGAAGTTGGAAGTGGCTCCCTGGCATGTGTTAACTTTTATGGGAGATACTTTCTTCAATTTGCCTGAGTTCAAGGAATGGATGTAATTAAACTAAATGGTGCTGCAGATAATATTTTGCAGAATTTTAAACATACACAGAAAGTAATACATTCCTATCGCCTGTTTGCAGATGAATGCATTTGATTCCTGAGCATTTAAAAACACTTGAACTGAACATCTTTTTTGCAAAACCAAACCAAACCAAACCAAACCAAACCAAACCAAACCAAACCAAACACTCTGCAGCCTCTCTCTCCTGGTGGGCTTTCTTTTCCATGGTGGAAAGGTCACTGTGAGTGTGTGTGTCTCTCTGTGTTTAAAAGTCTCTGCGTATCACCAGGATTTGAGGCAGCACTACAGGATTATGCAGGATCAGGGAACCAATATTTTAGGAATCTATAAGTTAGAGAATCTTCCACTTGATTTGCAGCTACAAGTCTTTGGATTATTCTGGCCAGCTTATACAGAGGAACAATTTTGGCAAGAGCCATGAGGTTCCTTTCTGTCTGATACAAGCATCTTCGTAACTCAGAGTCCTTCTGAACCTACTACCTTGAAAATCTGTTCAAGATGTGTTTCAATATCATAATTTAATCGATTCTGTGATACTCTGGACGATTTCTTACACAGAGTGGAATGGTACATGTTTTTGTACTTGGAGAATCATCTTGCTTTTTTATTGTTGCAGTTGTGCTGGGTTGAATATCCTATTTTGAAATTGATAAGAGGCCTTGCCTAAACCATCAAATACGCGAGGTGCAAGGACTTCTTATCACAAGAGTGGCATTGACCTTGGGAGCCTGTTTCGATTGTATTTTCCTGCAGCTGTTTTCTGCTGCATTTATCAGCATTTCCTGCCTCGCCTCGATACAAACTACAGCTCACGTGGATTCTCAGTTGCTTGCTGGGACTGCAAACCCCCCATTGTGTCAAATGGTGGTGCCTTCCTCCTAGAGCTATTTCTTTCATCTGTACTGGGTACAGCTCCGCCTGTCCCCTCATCTTCACACTGAGGGCCGCTGGTTCTGACATCAACTATCCTGATGAAGTATGAAGGCTTTGACCATGAACTCCAAAGGACGACTCTGGATCCAAGGTTTGTAGCTGGAAGAGGACTTACCGCCTTGCTATTCCTGGGCATTTTGATATCAAAAATGCAACTGGGGCGGGGGTTGACGATAAACTGATGGAGGTGGCACAGCTTCTCCCCTATGCTATTATGTGATCATGTGATTCTCCCAGAATCACGCATTCCTGTGCAAGGGGCCTTGCATGGATATTGGGATATAGCCGAGCTGAAAACTGGAATCTAAGATTTAAGGAAAAAATCCTCAATGGCTAGAATGGGGAAAGGAGGTGTCAGGGGCTGGCCATATCTAGGCAAGATGTAAGCAACTCTGTTTCTCTAGCTGGGCTCTCCAATAGGGCCCCCACTAACCCCATGTAGCTGTTATTGGTTAAAACTAAATGAAATTTAAAATGCAGACCCCCTCCGCCCCCCTTGGTCAGACTGACCATACCTGCAGTGTTCAACAACTACATGAGGCTAGCTCAAGGCGGCCGTGGTGGCCAGCTCAGATGATGGTAAAGCATTTCTGTTACAGCTGAAAATTTGACTGGACACCACTAGCTCACGACACACTTGAAAATCACAACAACGACCCTAATGATTATGAAAAAGGGAATGCATTTCTGGAACTGGGAGGTTGAAATGAGGTTGCTAACCTGGCCCACATCCCAGTACGTGGTCAGTTTAGTGGATAATATTTCCTTCCAAGAAATTAAGAGAGGGCTGGGGGAACGAAGACAGGTTCTGGGGCACATGTGGAAGGCAGGAGCCCTGACTGCAGCAGCAAAGAGCCTCAGAGCTGGGCATGGCCAGCCAGCAGCGAAGTCCTGAGACCTCACAATGGAATCTCCCCAGTGGCTTAAAAGGCCAAAGTGACTCTGTCCTTTGATCCTCCAGCAGCCCCATGAGAAGACAAGCCAGGGCAGGATGGAGTTGAAGAGTACGTCATTCCGTGGGTATCCCTGAGACATTAGGGGACCACCTGGTTGGCAGACAGATGGCCTTCCATCAAGCAGGCGAAGGACCAGGCACAGTGAGAGGGGAATAAAGGAAAGCATGGCTTTGGTGCTGGAGCGGTCAGGGTCCTGGGGTTGCATTCACTCTGAAATCAGAGTCCGGAGAGATGAAAAGCTGCCCTGTGCCTTGTAGACACAGAAGATGAGAGAGCTGGGACCAGAATCCTGGGTGGGGAGCTTCTATCCGAGTGCCGTTGTTTTACAGACACTTATGTGATGGTTAAAGCTGAATGCCCTGCTTACTTGTCTAAATCGACGCAAATTCCAGGGAGGTCAAGAAAGGTTTTCTAGGGGTACCTGGCTGGCTCAGTCAGTTAAGTGTCTGCTTTCAGCTCAGGTCAGGATCTTAGGGCCTGGGATTGAGCCCTGCATTGGGCTCCCTACTCTGAGGGGAGCCTATTTCTCCCTCTCCCTCTGCCTCTCCCCCTGGTCATGCTCTCTCAACTAAGTAAAATTTTAAAAAAAGAAAAAAAGGAGGGTTTTCTAAGTATGATCAGTTTTCCTTTTATTAGCTACCAGCCTTCCAAAGTTTGGCTGGCCTTGAAGGCCTTGCAAACATCAGCGCAGACCAGTGTCTGTGGAGTGATCAAGCATCAGAAGGCTGGGGCCAGGTAGGTGGGGGGCAGCAATGCCCACTATGCCCATGGTACCCTGCCCTGCCTGGATCGGCAGTTGGAAAGGGTGGTAGGGTGATGGGTCTTCCAAGGATAACTCCTCCAAGGCAGCTGACCATGGGAGCAGATTGCCTGTAACACTTCAGTTTATGGAAACATTCGTGATAATTAGGGAAACAAAATATCTAGTGGTTATCTCCCAAAATTCTGGTCAATGAAAAATGAGAGTTATTCTGGAGAAACTTTGGGGGCAAGGTTTGCTTGCTTTTAGAGAGAGATACCAAGAAGAGATAGCCTTCTCTCTTTCCTCTGGATACTGGGTCTGCATGGGGGGCTGGAACTGCTGCAGCCGTCTTGTTACCATGATGGGCTGGAGCCCAGTGACGGCATCCCTTGGCCATGTTGTTGAACCGATGAATTAACCATCCTTGGAGCTGTCCTACCAGTGGACTTTATGATGGGAGATTCATTCATTCACTCACTCACTCATTCATGCCATAAATATTACATAAACACAGAGAAGTGCCAAGCATTACTCAAGGCATTTGGAGTGCTACAGAGGATAAAACACAAAAGATCATTGGTCTAAATTTGCTTATTGCTTCATCTTTTTTTTTTTTTTTTTTGCTTCATCCTTCTTAAGGGAAGTCTTTGTGACCTGAAACCAGAAGTCCTTTAACTTACACCCTGTTGACTACACATTGGCTCCATAGGTAATTTAAAAGCCTACAATTAAGTGGCATAAAAAGAACCCAAAGGACACTTCTTGGTTCCTATCTTATTTGACATGTCTATATTTGACACTTCAGACCACTTTTTTTCCCCAAACCACTGCCGCTTGTTTTGGCTTCCATTCTGATACACACTTCTGGTTTACATCCTATTTCTCCATCCACTTCTCAGTCTTTGAAGGCTTTTATTTTATTTTTTTTAAGATTTTATTTATTTATTCATGAGAGACACACAGAGAGAGGCAGAGACACAGGCAGAAGGAGAAGCAGGCTCTCTGCAGTGAGCCCAATGCGAGAGTCAATCCCAGGCCCTTGGGATCATGACCTGAGCCAAAGGCAGATGCTCAACCACTGAGCTACCCAGGTGCCCCTTTGAGGGCTTTTCTTATTCCCAGACCATTTCTGCTTTACTCCCAGATCATTTAATGTTGGGGCTCCATGGGGTCTTCCATCAGGACTATTTATGTTCTCATTCTATACCTTCTCTGAGAATGATCATCAACTCATGTGACTTCATGACATACAACGACTATTCCAAACCTGCATTTCCAACCCAGTTCTCTCTCTTGAGCTTCAGATCTGTATCTTTATTTTTTAAAACTATTTTATTTATTTATTCATGAGAGACACACACAGAGAGAGGCAGAGACATAGGCAGAGGGAGAAGCAGGCTCCATGCAGGGAGCCTGACGTGGGACTCGATCCCGGGACTCGGGGATCACGCCCCGAGCCGAAGACAGATGCTCAACCGCTGAGCCACCCAGGTGTTCCCAGATCTGTATCTTTAGTGATCTACATAGACACGTGGGTATCTCAAACCCAGTGTGGTCAAACCATGGCAATATTTGGTGCCCTAAGCTGGCTTGTTTTGGGTTCCCTGGCTTAGTGAATGGCCCCTCTATCTGCCCATCTGGTCGCTCAAGCCAGAATCCTGAGTATCAGCCAAGCCCACACACCATCCTCTTTTCTCCACAAATCTCAGCAGTCCTCTTGACTCCATCTCCTCTATTTCTCCAGTCTGTTCTCTCCCCAGTTACCCCATTCCTGCTACCCCCCATCACATCACTGAATCCCAGCAATAGTCAGTATCTGGCCATCCTGACACATGTCTTGGCCTCTCTCCATATTCTTCTCCATAGGCAGAGCAATGAGGCTGCAAATCTGATCATGCAGAGCAGCCTTCCGCAACCCCTCAGGGCTCTCAGGATAAAGGACAAGCAACGAGTATAGTGTCCCTGCCTGCATGATCTGCCCCAACACCCCCCTCACCTTACAGACACACTGGACACACAGTCTCTCCCTCTCTAGCCTCAACTTGGTGCCTCTGCATGGGCTAGTCCTTCCCCTTGTGACATTCCCCCTGCCTGTCAGCTTCTGTAGGATAATTCTCCTCACATTCCAAGTTTCCTCTGTGACACTACTCCTTCCAGGATGCCTTCCCTAAGTCCCCACGCCTGGGTGGGTGATGCTTCTAGGTATCCCCGGACATACTGTACTTTCCCTGTCATAACTGTTGAGTGCCTGAACCCTACTTCTGGAACTATGGGTTCTGTTGTCCAGGGAAGCCAGGCTTGTCTCTGTTTCATATTCCTGATGCCCAGGAAGGTGCCTGCAACATCACAGGCATTCACCATACACGCAAGAGATGAGTAAATTTTCTGGGGATGTTTGTTCATGGCTATAAGAAAAGTGTCAGTCATTTTTTGGCTTGGGGTGGTGATTTTTTTTAAAAAAGATTTTATTTATTTATTTATTCATGAGAGACACACAGAGAGAGGCAGAGACAAAGGCAGAGGGAGGAGCAGGCTCCCTGCGGGAAGCCTGATGTGGGACTCGATCCCAGGACCCGGGCATCATGACCTGAGCAGAAGCCAGACACTCAACCACTGAGCTATCCCGATGCCCCTAATTTTTTTTTTTTTTTTAAGAACCATATTGCTTAAGAGAATTTTGGTCACAACTTTTATTTATTTTCTTTATTGTTTAAAGCACTTCCCAACTACCCCACGAGGGCAATCCACTGTACTGGGCTTTGAGGAGCTCCATCAGTAATTACAGTCGCTGATGCAGAAGCTAAGCACTCTTTTTATTTCGACACAGCTACCCTATACCACAGCTTTCCGAAGATGCCATTCCTACATGAGGCATCAGAAACAGCTAAAAAACATGACAAAGTAATTGTGCCTGGTAAAGGCTGTGAAAAGCATTTCCCACAAACTCTGACTTGAAAAGCCTACGCACCTGGGGTACCAGATAATCAACTACTACATTTGTCTCCTTCGATCTGCTGGAGAATCTTTATTTTTAAAACATAATGACCTTTTAATTTAATATCGGGCTTTTTTTTTTTTTTTTTTCTTTTTCTTCTCTTGAATCCCAGAGAAGGGAAAATGCAGCCTCTTGCACAAAAAGCATTGTCCATTGCAGGGAGCTTCTGTTTGTGCTTATCATTAAAAAGAACACCTTCCAAAATGTTGCTCTCACTCAATTAAGGCCAAAAGCACACCTCAGGGCACTTTATTATCTGCTGTGACACGTTATCTCTAATTCCCAGCACACAGTGGGAAGGAAGTTGCTCACTGGCGTCCAGGCAGTTCTATCCTGCATGCCCCGTGCTCCCCTTCCCTCCCCCGGGGGCTCTTTCCTTCCCCAGGGTCTCAGTGGGACTGCGTGGAGACTCCTGCAGGAGCTGCCACGGCCCCAGCTACAACCTCTGCATGGAGCATCAGGCTCCCCTTTGGGTGTGGAAGTGAGTTCCGGCCACTGCTGGGACAAGGTCTCCCTTCCCTCTCCTGCCCTCCTGCTAACTGGTGGCTACATCCATGTGAATTAAACACACTCATCCCATATGCAGCAGGTGACCCTGGGGGAGAACAGAGGTTTTCCAGGAAAATCCACACAACTGCCACCGTTAACACCCCTGATATTCTTCAAACCCAGCATTACGGCTATTTGTAGAGACTATTTGCAAAAACACAAACAGCAATACTTACTGAGATCCTCTGACCACCAACTGGCAACACGTTACAAAGTTTTCCTGTGTTCCCCTAAATTCCAAATGGAGGACACACGGGCTTAGCAGGGGTTTTAAGAGTCTACACTCGCTGGCGGCCGTGTGCCCTTCAACAGGGCAATAACCTCGCTGGGCTTCCACCACTTAATCTCTATGTTGGAAAAACACCACCAGCTTGGCCAGGTGACCTCTTGAGATCCCTGCTAAGTCAGAGAGATAGCATCAGGATTTTACTAATGGCCAAACCATTCCCTGTTTTCAGGATCTTTTTCTCCTTAACACTTAAAAGTCACTATCTGGAAGTAGGATATGTAGCATCCATCTACATAAATACACATAATATGATACTGTCTATTTAAATAACGGGCAATGAAGTTTCACAGACCATAGAGCTGAATAAACAAGGGGGATCAGATAAATAGGAAGTTCAGCAACACAAGTGAATAAACCCAGAGACAGACAGCCGCCAGTTGCACGTGTCAATAAACGTTTAAGTGAACACCAGCTATATCCCATGCACTGTCGGAGGCCCCATGTGGGGATCAATCCCAGGACCCTGGGATCATGACCTGAGCCAAAGGTAGATGCTTAACTGACTGAGCCACCCAGGCATTCCTGCAGGCTTGAATTTAAAAGGAACATAGTGAGTCAAAGCTTTTTTGGAAGTAAGTGGTAGGACCAACACCCCTGTTTCAGCCACAGATCACTTAATTTCTCTGTGTTAGTATCACCTCCTCCAGAAGTTCTCCATGATTGTCTTTATCTAAAATCATGGCTCTACCTATGATTTTATCTTTTTGCCCTGCTGCTCTGTTTTTCTTCATGAGGCTTGTCACTCCTTGACAGCAGATCACACGTTTATTTATTTCCTATCTCCTTTAGTAGAATAGAAACTCTGAGAAGGTAAGAATTTTGATCTTTTGGTTATCGCTGTAGCTCAACCCCTGGGGGACCGCCCAGCCCACAGGGGCACTCAGTACCAATTTGTTGGATGAACAAATGACCCTGAGTCTAAGAGAGCCCTTATGTTCTTCTGATTCAAACAAACAGGCCACAGGGTCGGGAAATAAGCAGTTAAAAAATAAGCTATCAAATTATAGATTATCTTTCATCACTAGTTGGTTTTAACATTTTTATAATTTAGAATGATGATGGCCTCTCTGAACATTTACCTTGTGTTCTTCCCAAACCTGCTGTATCCCTATTGTGGAAATTTTGGAAAATGGGATTAAAAGAATTTATGATTTCATGTACCTACTACAACTTGACTAACCATAAAATTTTCTTTTTATGGAGTCTTTAAAGTGTCCTTCATTCTCACATGGTCTCAATATGCCCAGAGAATAAATTATTTTCTCGGATTTTAAAACTTTTATCTAAAGTCCCTTCTAGGGGTACCTGGGTGGCTCAGTGGTTGAGCATCTGCCTTTGGCTCAGGTCGTGATCCTGGGCCAACATTGGGCTCCGCACAGGGAGCCTGCTTTTCCCTCTGCCCATGTGTCTGCCTCTCTGTGTGTCTCTCTTGAATAAATAAAATTTTAAAAAATCTTAAAAAAATAAAGTTCCGTCTGCTCTCAAAAATTATGTGATTCTATATGGAAATCAATAAAAGCAAACAAACCCACAAGCCATCAAGTGCTTGTACTCTTTATTTCCAATGCATTTCATTAAGTGAAGGATTCTTGACCTTGTTCCTATAGATATCTGAGATCTTTTTCCCTCTTCCACCCAGTCTCTCATTTTCCCTCATTTAAATTTATGTCTCAGCTTGGGATTTTTAACCTGCTAAGAAAAATATAAAGAATTTTGAGGAGAAGTATCAGGATAATAAAATCTCATCGATTTTGAGTTCACCCTGCCCCAATACTGATAAATCTCACATCACTACTGTTTCCCTTTATACTTTCTATGGCCAAGTGGGGTATTATTAAGCAAAATCAATAATGTAAAGAAGCTGGAAGAGGAAAGCTGACCTACTGAGGATAAACCGCTTTGTGCGAGGTCAGCAAGCTCATGCACAGCACAGCGTGGCCACCGTGGGAAGGGAGGCCGGCCCTCGCGGGCAGGTGGATGGGCGGGCACAGTAGTTCCAGACACCAGGCAGCTGTCTGGGACCACACGTCCCAGGAGGTGACTGGAGTCATTTGTCCTAGTCCAGGAGGCGGCACACAATGAGGAATTACCACTATGCAATGATCACTCCAAATATCTGAAACATCTCTTGGAAACACACAACTTGGAAAATGATTAAGAAATCCTTTTGCCACTTGCCATTTCACTCAGGTCGTGGGAACAGAGCTGCATCTGTTTTACCCACCAGGATCCCAGCTACAGCAAGGGGAGCGATGCCCTAGAAGGGGAAGGAGGAAGACAGGAAAACCAAAAGCAGAGGTGTACGAGGGAAACTGAATCAGGCCGGGGGTGAGGTGTCTCGCGTCACCACCCCCCCAACACTGCTAAGGGGGGGTTGTGGATCCTGGCACCTCAGATAAAAGGGGGCAGCAATGCTCCTTCCTAACTCTGGGGCCTGTGGACCGATGGTGAGGCATGAAAAGGGTCTCAACACCTGGAAAGGTGAGGATGATACTAATAACGGTGTGTCACCACCTCTTGAGGATGTATGGGATGACGGCTGCTATGTAACCTCGCATGTTGTTGAGGACTGAATTGCATCCCCCGCACCCCCCCAGATGCGTGTGCTGAATCCCCCCCCCCCCCCCGCCCCTCGCCCCACTGTGTCACTCTATTTGGAGGAAGAGTCTTTAAGGAGGTGATTAAGGTTAAATGAGGTTTTAAGGGCAGGGCCCTGATCCTATAGGGCTGATGTCCTTCCTGGAAGGGGAAGGGACAGCGGGAGCGTGTGTGCATGGAGGGGAGGCCACATGTGGACACAGTGCGACGGCAGCCATCCGCCAGCCAAGCGGAGAGGCCGCACAGAAATCCATCCAGGTGACATCACGATCTCAGACTTCCCGCCTCCCAAACAGTGAGGAGGAAGTACGTTTCCACTGCTTAAGCCACTCAGACTGTGCCACCGTGTTACAGCAGCCCTATGAGCTAACACACGAGTGTTAGCCCAGGTAAACCTCATCACGTTGTCCATGCTTTCAGGTGACGAAACTGAAGCACAGAGAAGGTAAGCACCTTGATGAAAGTTGCACAGCTAGTCCGCAGGGGAGCTGGAATTGAACCCAAGCGATCGGATGCCAGGGCCTATGTTCCTAACAGCTGATAGCATATAAGGTAACGTGACTAATATCCACAGCGATACAAATGGATGCTTTTTTTTTTTTTAAGATTTATTTATTTGAGAGAGTGAGAGCTCACAAGAAGGGGGAGGGCAGAGGGAGAGCGAGCGAGCAAGCGAGAGAGACCCTCAAGTAGACTCCCTGCTGAGCACAGGGCTCGATCCCAGGACCCCCAGACCATGACCTGAGCTGAAACCAAGATGATTGGGCCCCCCAGGTTCCCCTCAAATGCATGCTTTTAATCAGAAAAACCCATAGCAAATACATGCTTCTGCATGTACAGTGTGCAAGGGATTTCTAATTTTAGTCCCTCTCTGCTTCTCCTTTTCCCAGCATCCAAACAGTAAACGTGTGTGGGAGCCTCATCTATCTCAAGGGTTACCCAAGGCTGGCGGGACCTGGGAGCAAGCCTTGAGGTCCGTGTTCTCCTGGAGTGTGCGTGCTGGTAAGGAAAGGCAGCCACCAGCCAAACAGAGAGGCACAGACAGTACAGCGAAAAGACAAGCCAGTCGGGACGGGGTGGTGAAGCAGCAGCTCAGCTGGTCCCTTCCTCCACGAGCAGTTTCTGAGCACACACAACGAAGCCCCTGGGAGCCGTCAGCAGTGCCCGCAGGCCCCAGCCTCGATGACCCCCGTTTCTGTCTCTAGACAATGAGGCTTCTGCTCCAACAACCCATGGCTTCTTTGGTTAGGTCAGAAGTTCCTTGGGGAACACTTACCTTAACCGAGTTTTAGGTGCAAGGCGAATAATTAATGCTAAAGTAGAATGTGTTCTCTAGAGTATTCTTGGAGGTTTATAGTAAGAGACATAAAGGTTGCAAGAAGCTAGAAGGGATCATTTCACTAGATGTGAGCAGGCTTTAAATGCGACGGGAGTGTTTATTCAAGCAGGTGGATGCTTATCGTGCAGCATGACACCTGCAGTCACTGACCACCTCTGCTGCAGAGTGCCGAAGGGGGAAGCGGGAAGATTTAAGGGGAGGCCTGGGGGTTGTAAAGAGAGCAAGACACTGGAGAAAATTGACAAAGCTGTGGATTCCTCTTCCCTGGAGAGCCTGGCCAATTGTATTGTGTTTTGTATTTTGGTAAGGCCTTAGCCAGAAAAAGAAGGATAAAGTGGCTCACCAAGTGGATTTCCGGGCCCCAGGAGGCTCTGATAGTTCTAGAAGATAGTCAGAAATAGCACAACTTCACACCCTGCCTCCAGCACCCCTGCCACTTAGGGCAGGGCAGGGCCACTTCCTCCTTGTAGCATTTCAGGGGGGCAATCTGTGCTAAGAAACAGTACTCGAGGAGTGCCACCGGGAAGCCCTGTGACAGGAATGGACAAGGTCAAATGCACGCGAGGCATAAGGCCCAAGTCACTGACAACGGTGGAATCAGAAGGGTGAACCAGAGTAAGAAACGCGAGCTGCCGTTTTATATCAGGCCTGCAGAAGATGCATAGAAACATGCTAAACCCAGGATCAGGGGTTGCCTGAACTATCAGGATGGATCTTCACAGGAGAATATGTGCTCAATAATCTGGCCCACCAGATAACACCAGCTTCAAACAATAGTAAGACTTGAAATAGAAAATTACTGGTGATGACTGCATGAAGGCTGTAAGAGGACACTTTGTCATTTCATGGAGCCTAATGGGAAAGAGGTGACAGGAAAGAGAAGAGAAGAGGGGAGGGGAGAGGAGGAGGGTGGGGAAGGGAGAGGAGGGAGGGAGGGAAGGGGGGAAGGGAGGGAGGGGAGGATTAGGATATTTTGTCTTCTTTTCTGGGAGAGGGGAGGGGGGGTGGGGAGGGCAGGGAGGGGCTCTTTAGTTGGAAGAGGGGGAAGAGAGAGGCAGTAGGGTTCCATGGAGGGGAAGGAGGAGCAGAGAGGAATGGAGCGGGAGGGAGAGGGGAGAAGGGAGAGAGGAGGAGGGAGAGAGGAGGAGGGAGAGGGGAGGAGGGGAAATGGAGGAAGAGGAGGGAGAGGGCAGGAAGGAGAGGATGGAGGGGGAGGGAGGAACAGAGAAGGGAGGAGCAGAGAGGGGAGGAGCAGAGAGGGGAGGAGGGAGAGGGGAGGAGGGGAAATGAAGAGGAGGGAGAGGGCAGGAAGGAGAGGAATGGGGGGGAGGGAGGAGGGAGGGGCAGAGAGGGGAGGAGGGAGAAGGGAGGAGGGCGAAGGGAGGAGGGAGAGGGGAGGGTACCTGAGGGGAGAGGAGGAATGAGGGAGTAGGAGAGAAAGCCTAATTTAGGACAGCAGACCTCTTAAAAAATAAAAATGAAGAATACTTAATATACCACTTAAACCGCTGCATAATTTGTATTTAAAGACCGTCCTTCAATAAGCAAAAGGCGCGGTCTTCCTTGGCAACCACTTGCGGCCACTTTCACAAAGCGTCCGCAGCATCACTGTCAATATTATCACCTGAAATCTCTTCTGCATACAGTTATATTTTATCATTTTCTTCACTTCGACTTCTTTTATTGTGGGGAGACAGACCGCCAGCAAGCAATCTGTTAAGGAAATTCTAGATGCCTGCAGATTTTTAACATTTGTCTTGGGAACCCCTAGTGCCCAAAAGAGCTTCAGCAATTAACTTCGCCCCAGCTGTGCGTATTCGCACACCAACAGGCTCCCCACCGGTACCCACATCATTCCTCCAGCCACATCAGCCTGTGCAGCATCCTGCGGTGTGACTCCAAAGCTGAGAAAAAGGGAGCTTGATTTCTCTTCTCTAATATAATACCGAGAGCTCTGGAGTGGTCTGCAAAATTCTCTTTTCTCTCCCAAACCGTCTGGAGTTCTAAAGGTTCAAATCCTGATAAAGCGACGCAGAGAAAGGAATCCAACTCCGAGAAATATGCACACAGATTCCCTGTGGCGGGGACCAGTCTCCCTTACCTTTATCATAGATTTCCTTCAAGACTCCTCGTTTTATCAGCTCCTCTCTGCTTTGCCTCATTGATATTTTCCTTTCCAGGGCTACAGCAAAAGACAGAGAAGCAGGTGTGAGTCAGTAACAGAGCTGCTTTTCAAAGGACTCCTATGTTAACATGTATTAAAAAATAGCTTATGGGAAAGCTTCTGTAAGTCACATTTTATTCATGCAAATGAATGAAACCTGATAGGCATTTTAATCAGATTATTTCACTTGATCATCAAAACAATCTTCAAACCACGTATGAGGTAGGCACTTTTATTTCATTTTATTGCACCCTGCTTTAAGGTGGAGAAATCTGTAGCATAGAGAAATTCAATAACTTGTCAGAGTTGCAAAACTATTGACATGAGGAGCCAGGATTCCAAGGTGGAAATGCTACCTCCACTCTTGGCCCATCTTCCTGATGGTGGCATTTCCTTGTAAGTGGGATTTTTAAAAAAAATCATGTAGTTCATATGGATCACGTCTCATATTTTGAGAATTTTGTTGCTTCCCAACTATTAAAAAAAAGGTATGAAAATATTTCCTACAAAGTGCTCTGGATTGAGAGATGGGGGATGGGGCCAGGTAGTGGGGGACCCTCGGGGGACAGGTGCTCATTGTTCTCCTCTCTTAGGCTCCAAATCCAAGCAGACAAGGGAGGTGTGAGCTGCCCAGTTATGAAACGCACCCACCAGGCCCCAGCTGCACGCCTGAGCCAAACACGTATGCAGGTGGCACTGGAGGAGGGAAGAGGGAAGGTTTCTCTGGGGTCAGGGGGCGTGACAGGGTGATCTGAGTGAAGAGTCCAGAAGTGGAAAAGTGAGTGGCAGCACAAAGGGCAGGCCTGGGGCTCCAGGTAAGGTGGGGAAAGCCAGCAGCTGACACTTCTGTTCCTGCCTGAACACTGAGAGGAGGAGGTGAGAGCTTATTTTGGTTGTTTTTTGTCAGTTTGAGAAGCTCTACATCCTTTGGTTCGGATACACAGTTATTCCTTGGGGTGGGGGGAGCGAGTTATAAAATAAAGACATTTTATGCAGATAAATTCAAATACAGATTAATTACACACAGACCACGCTCGGTAGAATTTAGTCCAAAGAATACAAGCAAGCACTAGAAAGCAAGCAAAGAAATAGGGACTATGATTCTGTTACCTACTAGCCATGTGACCATGGTCAAGTCACTTGCCAGTCTGAGAAAACACTGATGCCCCAGCCCCAGTTTCTCTGATTTATTTACTTATTTTTAAAAGACTTTACTCATTTATTCATGAGACACACACACACACACACACACACACACACACACACACAGAGAGAGAGAGAGGCAGAGACACAGGCAGAGGGGGAAGCAGGCTCCATGCAGGGAGCCCGACGTGGGACTCGATCCCGGGTCTCCAGGATGTAGGAGTTTTATGACTCATACCAAAGGACACCCTGTGGTAGCAGGAGGGCAGAAAGATATCCTCTCTGCAGAAGAGGAACACCCAGAGAAGGGAGACAGACCTGCACGCAGTTAGGTTAGAAAGCCCTGTCTGCTTTTGTTAGGAGTTAGGTGGACAGGTGGGCAGTCAGAGCCAGGGTCCCCAACAAGAAAATATAGAGTCACGACAGCAAAAATAAAACAGCACTAACATACTGATTTGTAGCTGAAGACAGGACCACACCAGCATTCTGCTTTGCGGCCTTTGCAGAAATGACTTCTGCAAAATGTCCGTAAATAAGACAATTAATCACAAAGCATTTGTTAAAGTCACGGGCAAGGAGCAGCTAAGAGATAAGCTCACAGATATCAGTTAAAAAAAAAAAAAAAAAAAAAAAAGACCATCAGCACAGAGATGTTAACCTAATAGGTCGACAGATACGTGACCAAAGCCCTGATGGGCATGACCCAGCACACTCTAATGGCCTAAGATAGTTCTTTTTTTTTTTTTTTAAAGATTTTATTTATTTATTCATGAGAGACACAGAGAGAGGGGCAGAGACACAGGCAGAGGGAGAAGCAGGTTCCATGCAGGGAGCCCGACGTGGGACTCGATCCCGGGGTCTCCAGGATCACACCCTGGGCCAAAGGCAGGTGCTAAACCGCTGGGCCACCCAGGCTGCCCGGCCTAAGATAGTTCTGCAAAAGAGCTCATAAAAGCCCCTAACCGTAGAAACTCTGAGGCAACCCCCAGAGCCCCCCCTCCCTCTTCAGGAGCTTTATAACTATTGCTCAGTAAACTTTGCTTTCCTGCTCACTACGCTTCATTCTTCAAAAGTGGTGTGACCAAGAACCGTGGACACTGAGGGGCAAAAATCCTGTAGCCCTTTAAAGTCAAGATTTGCTTAGGGGCCCCATGGGAAAAGACTCAACAGGCAAGGTGGAGCAGGGGTTTTTAAGAAAGGACTTTGTTAACAGATCCTGTGGGTGGCATAAAGCCACCCAGAAAGCACACATAAAGAGGTGCCTTGCAGTCCCATATCGAACCACCAATTGAATGGGTTTCTCTTAATCAAAATGAGGTTTCTCAGGGGCTTTTCAAAACCACAGACAGAAGTAGAAGGACCTGATGCCCAGCACCAAAGGAAGAATCCACAGAAAGGTGAGCAAAACCGTGGGCTTGGTGGTCTGAGATGGCAAGTTTCCATAGAATGTGGGTGCTCCCAGGCCAACCACTCAGCCACATGGACCTCTGTGGGCTCCCTGTGCTCATTTGACAATGGCAGACACCCTGCCCATGGAGAAAGGTATTCTGGCAGGGGCAGGAGATGATGGCGACCTAAGGGGCAGTCCCACCCCTTACAGAGTTGACTGACTAACATGCGGTTCAGATGGTCATCAGATGGTAAAAGAAAGGGACATGTTCTAACTCCCCTACTGGGCCACGAGAAAAGGCTTTTCTGAGGAAGAGACCCAGGAGCAGAGCTTGGAAGATGAATGTGTATTATTTTGGCAAAGGGTAGTCAGGTAGGGGTTGAGGGACACTCCAGGCACAGCAAGCTGGGCAGTGGCTCCTGATGGAGGAGCCATGGTGCCGCTGGTGAAGAGAAAGCACCTGATGTTGCTGCAGCTGCCAACACCAGATGGAGGAGGACTCGAGATGTGGCCAGAGGGATGGGGCTGGGCTAGGCAGGGCCGCATGGACCGTGTTATTCTAAGGGCAATGGGAATAAATGATCAGAGATCAGGGCCTACTTAAGCGTGGGGAGAATGGATCAGAGGGAGGCTGGGTCTAGGGATCACCTAGTCTAGGCAAGAGATGGTGGTTGCTTGGATCCAGGTGCTGGTGATGGACATGAAGGCAAAGGATGCACTCAAGCCACATGAAGGTGGCAATGTTGCCATGGTGTCAAGTAAGGATGTGGAGGAGAGAGAGGAGTCGAGGGCAACTGCTTGGTTCTTGACTTGCACAACTGAATGGACAGGTGGTGTTGATTACGCAGTGGGGGATGCGGGATGAGAAGCAGGTTTGTAGGGAAGATGGTGCGCCCAGTGTTAGTTATGCCTAAGAAGAGATTTCAAACACATGCTGTGGAAATGAAGCTGGATACTTTCTAAGACAAGGATGAGGGGCTGAGATTGTGCTTATTAGCGTAGACTGCAATAAATTCTTCCAGGTACCAGTGTTTCTCAAACTTTTCCGTGGAAATACTCTGCCCTCCCCCCTTTTTTTAAAGATTCTATTTATTTATTTATGAGAGACACAGAGAGAGGCAGAGTCACAGACAGAGGGAGAAGCAGGCTCCATGCAGGGAGCCTGATGTGGGACTTGATCCCAGGACCCCAGGACCATGCCCTGAACCAAAGGCAGAGGCTCAACCATTGAGCCACCCATGGTCCCTCCATGGAAACACTTTTTTTTTTTTAAAGATTTCATTTATTCATTCATGAGAGACACAGAGAGAAAGAGAGGCAGAGACACAGGCAGAGGGAGAAGCAGGCTCCACACAGGGAGCCCAACATGGGACTCGATCCCGGGTCCCCAGGATCACACTCTGGGCTGAAGGCGGTGCTAAATCACTGAGCCACCGGGGCTGCCCCATGGAAACACTTCTAATGGTGAAGCAGTAACGAATGCCAGGGGCTCCAAGGGTAGGAATGAGTTGGTTGTCCCAAGCATGCCATTTCTTTACTGTACTGAGTTTTTCCTTAAGATCTAAGGTGGAGGGGCACCCAGGTGGCTATTCGGTTAAGCATCCGCCTTCAGCCTGGGTCATGATCCCAGGACCACATCAGGCTCCCTGAACAGCTGGGAGCCTACTTCTCCCTCTCTCTCTGCTCTTCCCCACTGTTCACGCTCTCCTTCTCTTGCTGTCTCTCTCTTTCAAATAAATAAAATATTTCCTTTAAAAAAAAGAACTAAAGTGGAGCTCACATAATAGATCTATCTGCTCTTATTTAAATCCAAAAATACACTCCACCCCCAACCAATTTCCAAGTTGAACTGACATCTTGGGAAGAGATGGCTTATTTATCCTTTCGCTTTGTCTTATTTCCTAGCACAGAACCCTGTGCCCACAGGGGATACCCAGATCATTTTGAGAAGCGTGGCATGTCACGTTATTTAACTTAATCCTCACCACATCCTGTGAAGTATTATCATTCCCATTTTTCAGAGATACCTGAAACCCTGCAAAATTGACTTGCTCAGGGTCAAATAGCAGTAAGTGGCAGGGCAGAAAGAATTATTAACGCTTGTTTTTTCCCCATACCACATTGTTGTGAAGATCATTACGGTGAGTATAGGCTCTAAATATAATCTAACGTACAAGGCTCTAAAAATGGAAGGCAATTTACTTATTAGTTTATTTGGGGCTGTATGTCATAGTAAAATGGCATAATTACACTTTATTCTTAGGAGAGTCTTCCATCTGGGGCTCTCTTTTACACAAGGTATACGTGATGCTCTCTTCCAGTCTTATTTTTAGCAGCCCTTCCAAAGTGAGAGCTAAGTTTGACTACAGGCAAAGACAGGCTCACCACTGCTCCAGGAAGTGAAGTAAAAGGGCTGTGTGGGCTGTGTGGTGCAGAAGATCCTCTGACCTGGTCTACTACTGAACTACAAAACTCAGGGGGAAGGAGGGTTTGATGTGGGGAGAAAGAAAACGTAATGGTTTTTCCTGTTCACTGACCAAGACTAGATCCAATCTACCCTCTCCAACAACTTTGGCGTTGGGTAGAACAAAGATGAAAAAAAGGAAAACGGAGAAGAAATTACAAAAAGTTAAAGTCAGAGGCAGAGAATTGACAATTCAGGGAAGAGAGGAGGTGTAATGGGTACCACATCTGCTCAAAGGATAGCAGGAATAAATCAGATAAAGTGAGATCCAAGGCATGACCATGAGCTGATTCACTGGGCAATGCTTGGCCTTTGGATGCTAGAAAGTAGAACAGCACAAAGTCATCCATCTATTTAAAAAAAAGAAAACTGGGGATCCCTGGGTGGCTCAGTGGTTTGGTGCCTGCCTTCAGCCCAGGGTGTGATCCTGGAGTCCCAGGATCGAGTCCCACATTGGGCTCCCTGCATGGAGCCTGCTTCTCCCTCTGCCTGTATCTCTGCCTCTCTCTCTCTCTCTCTCATGAATAAATAAATAAAATCTTAAAAAAAAAGAAAGTAAAAATAAAAAAAACCTGAAAAATGGTCTTGTTAGAGGTGTGGTAAAAAGCAGTATTTTTAGGGGCCTCTGGGTGGTTCAGTTGGTTGAGCGTCCAACTCTTGATTTCCATTCAAGTCATGATCTCAGAGTTGTGAGATCGAGCCCCACGTCGGGCTTGCCACTGGATGTGAGCTTGCTTAAGAATCTCTCTTTCTCTCTGCCCCTCCCAGCCCTGGTCTCACTCACTCTTTCTCTCTCTCAAAAAAAAAAAAATTGATAAAAAAGAAAGATAGAGTTAGTAAGGGCTTATTTTAAAACAAGAAAATATAAAACGCAAGGATCACTCAAATGTTACTGAGTTATTAAAGCACAGGGCAGAATGAAATCTGAGTGACCACACATGGGAATGCTCTGGACTAAACATTTCGGTTATAAAACTGGACGATGGTGACGGCTGTACAACTCTTTAAAGTTATTGGAATCCCTGAGTTACAAACTTGAAATGAGTTCATTGTGTGGTAAGTAAATGATACCTCCATATAGTTATTAAGACATGAAAAAGAAAAAAAAAAAGTGACCATGAGAGAAAATTCTCATAATGGCAAAAACATCCATTAAAAACAAAAACAGTACATCTAAACAGACAATTAAATAAACATTAGGCTCTCTGTCTCTTGTGAATAAATAAGTAAAATCTTTAAAAAAACCATTATAAAAAAATAAAATAAACATTAGGCTACAGTAAGCATGAGGACAACATTAAAATCAAAGGGTGAGAAAGTTATCATATGAAGGTAAATTTCTAAAAACATTTTTCCAAATTTCTAAGCAGTAGAACCAAAATAGAAAAAGCAGGAATCTAATCCTCACCCATCCACCTCAAAATGAAAATACAGATCAGATAGTGGATCTTTAAAAAAAAAGGACCAATTTTGCAGGCTGCAGTAAATGCAGAATGCTGTAATAGCCTTTTGAGGTGGTCCTGTGGCAAGCAAAACATCAAAAACAAAATCACATAAGCCAGTAAACGTGTGAAAGTCTACAGGCAGGGCTATTCGGTCTGAAATTCTATGCCCAATGGAGAGATAGTCTGAAGAGGAAAAGGGGGAAAAGTTCTGATCTACTTTTATAGATGACAAAGAATTAGCTGAGTAGATCCAAATACACAAAAAGAAACTTCCCGTATCCTCTTGCCTGAAATGAATGGAAAGATTTCACAATTACTGTGCCCAAAATGGTCCCCAAATACCCACCCCTCACCAACCATAATCAAAAGTTAGGATGTCCAGGGAAGACTTCCAAAGCTTGCCATCAAACCCAGTCTCAATACAGAAGCCACGCAGAAAACCTTGAGACGCATAATTATTCTTGCATCTCTACCTATTCATCTTGTCTTTTGACTTTCTGTATTTTTCTTTTCATTTAAATATAGTCTACCTACATTGTTACGTTAGTTTTGGATAACTCCTGGTGAGACTGCCTCCCTCAGGCCTAGCCAGATCCTACAGACAGTACGTGACTAGCCTGTGAACATACCCTCCACATGCAAAGCAACTGACCCAGGGCCCATACCCCAACCACCTCCTTCATGGAGATCTTACTCTACAGCCACTTGCCCCTGCCCTAGTCAGCCCAGGCCCAGGTTCCAGACAACTGGAGACAGTCCCTATGCCCCGGAGCCTGCTGCAATGATTCATACCAGCCAGGCAAGCTTGCTTACTCTCTCCATTCTTTCCTGTAGAAAACACACTATGGCTCTTGCCTGCATTTTCCACATTTTCCTTCCTCTCTCTGCCTCCTGACTGACACTGGTGCTTCCCTGCATGGCCCTCCATGGCATGGTCCTTTCTCTTGGACTCTGTGAGTATAACAAACCATCTTGTTTTAAAGATTTTATTTCCTTATTTGAGAGAGAGAGAGAGAGAGAGAGAGAGAGAGCTGGGGGATGGGGGGTGGGAAGGAACAGAGAGGGACGGAGAGGGACAAGCAGACTCTGTGCGGAGCAGGGAGCTCGACATGGGCCTCAATCCTAGGACCCTGAGATCATGATCTAAGCTGAAATCAAGAGTCTGACACTTTACCCACTGAGTCACCCAGGCATCCCCAAACCATCTTTTTAATGGCAGGCATCTCCTGATCTGTTGGCCTCACCATACCTACATAATAGCAAGACTTACGTCTTAAAGCCCACCTATCCCCACAGTGGTTTGTAAATAAAGGAAAGACTAAGGGTATTTCCCACAGCTTTACATTCTAACCTCTTGTTCTGAAGCCTGTTCTCACTTGAGCAAATGCTTTAGAAATGCAGGGTGTGGTGAAGAACTGATCCTTCCACTAAAGCCCAGAGACCAACCCTCCCAATGGAGTGGTTCCTGTCTAAGTGCTTCTGGGGGATCTTCTTTTTTTTTTTTTAATTTTATTTATTTATTCATGAGACACACACACACACACACACACACACACACAGAGAGAGAGAGAAAGAGAGAGAGGCAGAGACACAGGCAGAGGGAGAAGCAGGCTCCATGCAGGGAGCCCGACGTGGGACTCGATCCCGGGTCTCCAGGATCATGCCCTGGGCCAAAGGCGGCGCTGAACGCTGAGCCAACTGAGCTGCCTGGGGGCTCTTCTGAGCCAGCACTGCAGGGTATGCCATGGTTACCAGAAGCCAGGTCCCCAGCATCTCCTCTCCATTACCCTCTCAGCCTCCCTATCCACACAGGTTTGTGCTCAGCCAAGGAATCCCACGCTTCTCTGACATTGATGAACTTAAACACAGAGATGTCTTGGGTGGGCTGCTCTCCCTAGCAAATGCCTGAGTTGGATGAATTTGTTAAAAATAACTGGCACATTCTTGGGGCAGCTGGGTGGCTCAGTCAGTTAAGTGTCTGACTCTTGATTTTGGCTCGGGCCATCATCTTAGGGTTATGAGATCGAGCCCCTCATTGGGCTCTGTGCTCAGTGCAGGGTCTGCTTGAGATTCTTCTCCCCTCCCTCTCCCTCTTCCTCTGCTCCTCCCTCTGTTCACACTCTATATTTCTCTAAAATAAATAAATAAAATCTTTAAAAAAATAACAGGCACATTCTCTTTTTATTTTTGTGCATGTGCATACACATATATGCTTTTATTTCATTTATGAAAATGTTTTACTGTAATTAATCAAGAAATAGAGTGAAAAAAATCCTTTTTACTCTGTCCTCTCGACAAAACTCCTCATATTTCACTACTGCCCTCCTTTGAGATCTTTCTTCTGTTTCTCTCTTCTTTCCAGCTCTTTGCTCCTTCCTTCCCACTCACTCCTTCACTATATATAAATGCAGTTTTTAAAAACATAAATGGGATCATTCTGCTTGTATTATCTTATAACACTTTCTTCCTGCTCATTGGTCAATATGCTTTAGAGATCTCCCTATCAGTACTTACTCATTCTCTTTGAATACCACATACCATTACATGGGACAGAAGTGTCATTTATTTACCCACCTGCAACTAACAGAAATGTGTTTCAAATTTGGGGCATACAAACATTTATACCATGAATGTATTTCTTCCAGCATGCATGTGAATAGGTATAAGAGTTTCTATTTATTTATTTGTTTTTATTAGAGAGAGAGTGTGTGTGTGTGCACATGCACGTGCAACAGAGGGCATGAGCAGGGGGAGGAGCAGAGGGAGAGGGAGAAGCAGGCTCCCCGCAGAGCAGGGAGTCCAACGTGAAACTCAATCCCAGGACCCCAGAATCATGACTAGCTGAAGGCAGACACTTAACTGACTGAGCCACCCAGGCATCCTTCCTTTTTTTAAATTAATTTTTTGAGTTCTTCTAGAATATATCACAAGATGTACAATTTCTGGGTAGTACATCTTTTTTAAGAGATTTATTTATTTGAGAGAGAAAGAGAGAAAGAAAGAGTGGGAGGGAGAGGGAGAGGGAATCTCAGGCTGCCTCCCTGCTGAGCACGGAACCTGACATGGAGCTTGATCCTATGATTCTGAGGTCATGACCTGAGCAGAAACCAAGAGTTGGATGCTTAACTGACTGAATCATCTGAATCATCCACGTGCCCCATGGCAGCCCATTTTTTATATGCTCTCAGTAGTGATAGAAGAAAAAAAAACTATGTTTCATAACTTTTAAGTACTGCTTTTTTATTTTTTAAAAAATGAGGAAACAGGGCCAGTGGTGGGGGAAGCAATAGTGATGCCAGAACAAGTTATTTGGTTCTACTCAGAGTACCAATGCAGGGACTTGTGCAGCTTGTCCTCTAGGATAACCCATCTCTGTTGAATTCTCTGCTCAGCTGCCTTTAAATTACATTCTGGAGGAGCCAGACATTTGAAGTAGGAAAACAATTGAGCAATGATGAAATTTGCAGTAGCTTACTCCAGAGTCTTATACCTTCAGTTGTTAAAATAGTCAACTTGTATGTAAAATTGGTGACTTTCATCTCTTTGAAATTTTATAACCCCAGGGAATGTGAATTTAGTCTAGAAATCTACAAATGACAAATGGAATGTACCTCAAGAACCTAGAACATACCTCTCCTTCCCACCTGAGTATGAATAATGAGGATTATTCATATAATACAACAGTGATAGCATAAGAAACCCAGTATAAAATAATCAACCCATATTCACACTGTCTTCATGTGAAATGCTTTCATTTCTTTAAAGATGAAGAGACGGTTTCAAAATTAAATTTACACATGCAATCTATAAAAGGCAAGAAAGGCAAGGAAGAAGAAATAGGATAAACCTGGAGATCTTCCATTTTGAAAAACCAAATGGCCAACACCAGCTGATCAGTTATTTCCCAAGAAAATTAATGATAAAAGCAACAAGGTGGTCAATCTAAATTCTATACTGAAAAAGAAGAGAAAGCAGAGGTGAATGCCCCCGTGAAGGTCTAGATTCAGACAGAATGGTATGAGAAACATATTCAAGGAGTCATGTTAATCTAGAAAGTAATTGGTATGAGCACCATATATTGTGCCTTTTATTAACAAAGATGTTCAAGTTCTAGGAATATCCAAACATTTTGCCAAATGTGGAATAAGTAGGCAAGAAGGTTTGATTACTTGATCATCTAAAGAAAGCTTACCGAATTACTAAATCAAAATGAAGCTTAAAAAAATTTGGTGGGGCACTTGGATGGCTCAATCAGTTACATGTCCAATTCTTGATTTTGGCTCAGGTCATGATCTCAGGGTGGTGAAATCAAGCCCCATGTCAGGCTCTGTGCTTGGCGTGGAGTCTGCCTGAGATGCTTTCCTTCTCTGTCTCCTTTCCCATCTATTCCTTCCTACTCCACTCTCTCCAATCAATCAATCAATCAATCAATCAACCAATAGATAGGGGCACCTGGGTGGCTCAGTGGTTGAGCATCTGCCTTCAGCTCAGGTCGCGATCCCGGGGTCCTGGGATCGAGTCTCACATTGGGCTCCCTATAGGGAGCCTGCTTCTCCCTCTGCCTGTGTCTCTGCCTCTCTCTCTGTGTGTCCCTCATGAATAAGTAAACTCTTAATAAATAAATAAAATCTTAACAAAATATCTGGCAATTAAAGTCAAGTGATCCTCAAAATCAGAGAGGCTGACCAGTATGGATTTTTTTTCCTTTATAAGTCCAAACCATGTGGAAATTCCATCTATAAGATGGAATCTCAGGCCTAACTGCCCTTGTCCCATGTACAGATCCTGATTCCCCCATCATTCCAGTATGAACCTCAGCAGAAGTCCAAGTGCAGGGGGTCCATGAACAAAGTTCCTCATCTCCAACACAGTAACCCAGCCACTGTCCTAGAGTATGCTATGTAGCTAGCTTGGATAAAGTCTTCATAATGTATGAGGTAGATGAGATTGTTTATGTATTATTGTTTGTGATTCCCTCCAAGTCCTCCAAATCAGCACTTTCTAAAGTCTCTTCCACAGAACAGTAACCTCCAGAGATGCTCTGTGGAAAGGGTTGCGAGGACAATAATTTGGGGAAATGTCATGTACCACTGGAGAATCACAGTATTCATTAGCACAAAAGGATGTATGGTAGAGAAGCCAGTGTTTCTCTCAAATTCATTTAACAGTATGATCAAATGGGGTACTTTGGGAGTACCTTGGGACTTTCATTCTAAGGAAAACCTTCTGGGAAATGCTGATCTAAAATCATACCAGATCACAGGAAACCACTGTGGTGTTCTTTTATAAAGAGGAGCCAGGGAGGTCGGCCCGTCTTACCTTAGCAGGGTCAGAGAGGGCCAAGCTCCTTCATAAAGAGCTTTTCAGCCAAGGAAATAAACACAACCAAATCCCAAAGTCCTGCAATACCAAGCAAGCAAGATATGACTGACCAGAAAGATCCTAACAGAGCAAAGGGACCAGTCACCCATCTACCTGTCCTCTTGTGGTCCTGGTAAAAGCTGCAGCTGGTAGAGATTGGAGCTGCATTCCAGTGAGCTCCCCAAATGGGCTGGCCCCCCATGCATTCTCCAGATAAATATAACTAGACTTCTTTAATCTTGAGAAGGCCAGTACCACAGAGTTCTGCCCAAAATAACATTTTTGGCTTTGACATAATTGATATTAGGCACTTATTTCTGACAGTAATTTGGACTGAGCAATTTCCTCTGGAGTCACAGAGCAGAAGAGTAGGACCATGTTACTAGCAGAGAGGAGGTGATTTGTTTTCCTCTTTCCTGTGGGCGAAGGGCCTGCAGCCAGGTCCCGCGGGAGCTCTAGCCACTGATTAAGTGTATGGGAAAAAGGCAGGGTCACAGACTCATTTTAAGCTGCAAGTTGGACTGTTAAAACTACTTCGAAAATTCTTTATGGATCTTAATTGGATCCTGGTTTGAACAAACCAGCTATAAAAGTGTTTTGGGGTCAGTTGGAAAAACACGAATATGAACTGAGTATTATTAGGCAATTATTATTAGTTTTGGTACATATGATAAGGGTCTTGTGGTTATATAGGACATTTCCCTTATTTTTAGAGATGCATAATTAGAAATGTAATTGGAGCACCTGGGCAGCTCCGTTGGCTAAGTATGTGACTCTTGATTTCGGCTCAGGTCATGATCTCAGGGTCATGGGATCCAGCCCCATGCTGGGATCCCTGTTGGGCATAGGATCTGCTAAGGACTCTTTCTCTCTCTCCCTCTGCCCCTGTCACCCCACAATAAATAAATAAAATCTTAAAAGAACAAAGAAAGGCACATCAAGGCACTGCCAGGGGCTGTTGGTAATTCTCCTGACGTGGGCAGTGGTTACATGGACTTTGCTTGCTAAATTGCACTTTTCCAATATATTCTATTTTCCAAAATAAAAACATTAAGAGGACAATCTCACTAACTGGACTTCCCTTTGTACTGCTGCAGTGGTCTCTGAAGAGGAATAAAAAACTCAGCCACCAGATAATGAAATTATGCAGTTGGCCAGCAGACTCTCTCCGGTTAATGAAAGAACGGGTGATTATAAGGCAATAAATACTGTAATTCGTTTCCTGGTCATTTCTTCAACTAGGTCAGCCAACAGTGTGGAAGAGCTGCGCTTGATGCTCGTAAGTCTCTAGGCAGCAGGGCAGGGACCGGAAGGCGTGGGGGCAAAATATTTTAGGGAATTTTGCACAAGTAAGGATTCTGAATTTTGAAAGCAGGATGCACTGCTCTTGCCACCCAACCCTGGAGTGACAAGGAAGGAGTCAACTTAGGGGAAGTGATTTTGTGAGGACCAGGCTCAGCACTCTTGGGAGCACCCTGAGAAAAGTGCCCGTGTTCTGGATCCTTAAGCCCCCACTTGCACAGGAAAACTTCAAATCAAATTCTAACAGAGTGAATATCAGTTGTCTCTTTTGAGATCTACGAGACACAAAAGAGAAATAATTCCTTGTCCATTTATTGGCACCCTGTGATGGGAACATGCTAGAACATGATTTAATAAACTATAAGATCTGAAAAATAATTTACATGAAGCCCCGTTGACAAGCTTCGCTTTGTCCCCTTCACCTATACATCACCCGTTGTGACAGCCACTTTTTATTAAATGTGAAACAGGTGGCCCTACAGTCAGAGAAGGCAATGTGATAAAAGTGTTCATGTCAGAAAATAAAGGTTCTGTGCTTTGGGGCTTGCTTCTATTACTTGCAGGAAAGTGTGTCATAACATCTAATTTTTTGTGTGATTGTGCACCAAGCCACAATTCACATTTCCACCGTGTTCTCTGCTGCCTCGAACACTGCCCCCCAGGAATAAAAACAAAGTGCACTGATTTAGAGCTAGTTAAGTGAGTTTCTCCTTCCAGATGTGGGAAGCATAATGCCGCACTGTATTTCATTCCAGACACCTAATTATTATTGATCACTTTATGATAGAAGTATATACTGCCGGAGGCATGGAAGAATGGAAGTCTGAAATCCTGCCCAGAACAGCTTAATACCCCAGCTACCACCTGTTACCTAAAAGATAATAGGCTCCTTGTCCAAGTGTTTTGTAGTGCCAACTTCATGTAAATAAGCTTGCCTGCTTCGCTGCTTGTTTTTCTTTTTCTTTTTTTTTGCTGCTTGTTTTTCTACCCATGGCCAGATCAACACTGCTGGATAAAGTCCTTAGAAGGCAGTATTAAGACATTTTAGGCTTTTAAAATCTTACTTCTCTGGCATTTATAAATCAGAGAAAGCCAGCAGCATTAGATCGAGAGTTTTTATTTATATTAGCTATAGTCAGAACTAAAGTCAGCTAATAATTTGGAGCAAAAGTCTTTTTTTTTTTTTAATTTTAGAGAAGTTTTTATTTTCAAAAGACGGAGTCCTCATGGTTAATTTTTAGGCATTATAACAAGCAATGAGGGAAACTGTTTTGTGCGGTGATTCTCTAAAATCACATATGTTGGAATCCCAACCTTTAAGTTTAGGCTGACAGAAAGAAGAAACTGAAAAAATTAACAAAAGAATACAGATTTTTAAAAATTTGAAAAAAAAAAAAAGAACAGAGAGGTGCTTGGGTGACTCACTTGGTTGAGTGTCCAACTCTTGATCTCAGTTTGGGTGATAATCTTGGGGTCATGGGATTGAGCCCCACATCAAGCTCTGCATTTGTTCTTCTCCCTCTGCTGCCCCTCATCTACTCATGCTCTCTTTCCCTCTCTTGGAGCAAAAGTCTTAAAAAAAAAATTGTTCCTACGCAGGGGCACCTGGGTGGCTCAGTCAGTTTAGCATCCAACTCTTAATTTCGGCTCAGGTCATGATCTCAGGGTGGTGAGATTGAGCCCCCCCATCGAGCTCCACGGTCAGCTTGGGATTCTCTCTCTCCCTCTCCCTCACTCATTGGCTCTCAAATAAATAAATGAGTCTTTAGCAAAACTTCTACCTATGCGCAGTTATGTCAGATATTTACTCACATATATACGTTGCCTGAAAGCGACATGTCGTACGAAGACCTGGTTTCTCCCTTCTGTTGCCATAGTAACACTCACTATGCATTAGGTGCTACTCTATGCGTTTTCCATGTAGTACTTTAGGTAAATCTCAGCACAACTCTACAAGGTCGATACTACTATCTCCATTTTGCAGAAAAGGAAAATGTTAAGTAACTTGCCCAAAGTGTAAAGATGGACTGGAACCCAATCACAATGTTTGATTCCAGCATGTGCACACATGAACATGCCATTACACACCCCCATCTATGTCTTTAAAAACCAGGAATACCTCTCAAAGTTGCCCAGCCTGTCTATGAATGCACAGACCTGTACAGATGGGCCTCAGTGGATATATACAAGAACTAAAGACACAATTTTTGCTATTTCCTGGACAGGATTTTGTTGCTTGTAAAACTATGATCATTTCTTAAATCCTTTTATTAAATTCAGCCTTTATTTACTTATCACTAAATGACGTTTCACCTACAAAGACCAAGCATACTGGCCCTGCACCTAAAACTCCTAAACCATGTGACTTTTATTTTATTTTATTATATTTTATTTTATTTTATTTTATTTTATTTTTTGTGACTGTTATTCTTACCACTCTCTCCTTCAGGAAAAACTTAAACTGGCCACACGAAATAGAGTCACACATAAATTTGTAATTTCACAGTCTTCCATGGAGATGAAGGTTTAGGAAGGTGCATATCATTGGTCACTTCAGGTGGAGAGAATTATATAGCAAAGAATGTGCAGCTACACCATGGATTTTGATCTGTATATTGAAATAGTGAGCTGTATTGAGACTTTTACACCGAAGCATAACAGAAATGCTCATGAAGAAGAAATGCGTAATAGCTGCTTGTAATTAAATAACAAATCCTTCCAAATCTAAGAGAAAGTCCAAGGGATGTAGGAACGTCCCTTCCTATTCCGCATACAAAACATTTTTTCATTTCTGTCTCAAGCTTCTCTTTTGCATGATAAGATGCTTCACCCAGAAAAGACGGACTGGGTTTGGCTGTACTTTACACATTTGCCAACTAATGATTAAAAAACCCAGTATGGTGAAATATCCGTTATTTTCAAAGAGGAGAAGTGAATAATTAATCTATCTTAGGGGGAGAGAAAATCAGCCTGGATATTATCCTTGAAAAAAAAAAATCCCAGAATATTTAAATAGCAGGGTTGTAAGTCAAACATCTATCCTAACAGCAATTGGAGAAACTGAAAAACACAACCACCGCCAAAAAGAAGAAATCTCACAACATATGCAGTAGCAAAGAAAGTTCTGGAAACAGAGTGCTACTCAAAGCTTTCCTGGAGACACTGCCTGTTTCTACAGAATGCCATGAGTCGTCGCAGTGATGACAAGGCAGGGAGACACGGCAGGCAGCACGCTGCTCCCTTAAATGAATGCTCAGGCTGCTCATCTTTTGTGATCGCAACTTGTGATTGCAACCTTTGTTTCTGACGGCTATTTCTGCAGGTCTTTTGAAATAACTGTGGCATGCACGGTGGAAGCCGACAAAGGTACAAGCCTTAATTCACGAATAAAAACAGCAGAATTCCATTTCTTTCATTTGCTTGAGACTGATTGTATAGGACATCACAAATGGAACTTGGTTCCAGAATGGTGTCTGGCAGTTGACCAATGTCAGGGACTGAGTCCCAGAGATGGGCTGCTGTGAGCAAAGGTCTGGGTTGAGGCAGCCCCCGAGAGGGAGAATTCTGATTCTTAGTACCACTCAATGAGTGAGTGAGGGGCGAGGGGACAAAGTGCGACTGGGGTACCAATGGGAACGTAGCTCATCTCAGTGGCATTCCAGAGGCAAATGCCCATCACCAATCCATTTTCTTCCTTTCTGGCAGCCCCATAAAAGGGGCTGTGCTGGTCTCATCATCAGATTAATAGAAAATCTTGCCCAAGGATGTACCCACGCAATATTACAAGAGCAGGTGATGAGAACAGATCGATCAACTCCATTTGATTTGTTTCCCTTATTAAAATACCCCATTACCTGTCAGAGTGAGCCAAATAAACAAATTTCTGTGAAACCGTGAAGACAGAGTCTAAACAGAAACTGTCTAGATTCTGTTATGTGTGGGGTCAAAGCTGTTAGTTCAGTGATGCCATCAGCTTAGCTTTTTTAAAAACAGTAGTGCAACACGTAAAATCCAGCATCTTTGCCACTCCTATGTGTAGTCAGTAGTGTAAAGTATATTCATACTGTTGTGCAACAGATCTCCAGAACTTTTTCATCTCCTACAACGGAAATCCTACACCCATTAAGCAACTCCCCATTCCTCTCTGCCCCCAGCCCCTGGCAGTCACCATTCCACTTTCTCTAAGAATTTGACTACCTTGGGTATCTCATTCTAAGTGGAATCATATAGTATTTATCTTTTTTGTGACTTATTTTACTTAACCTGTTGTGATCATTGTTCATCTATCTTGTAGCATGTGACAAAATTTCCTTTCTTCTTAAGGCCGAATAATATTCCATTGTAATTCCACATTTTCTTTACCCACATTTTCTTCATCCATTCATCTGTTGATGGACACTTGGGTTACTTCCACCTCTTGGCTATTATGAATAGTGCTGCTATGAACATGGGAGCACAATTATCTCTTTGAGATCCTGCTTCACTTCTTTTGGACACATACCAGAAGTGGAATTGCTGGATCACATGGTAATTTTACTTTTAATTTTTTGAGGAATCATTATGCTGTTTTTCACAGTGGCAGCATCATTTTACGTTCCCACTAACCATACACAAGAGTTCCAATTTCTCCACGTTCTTGCCACACTTGTTAGTTTCTGGGTCCTCTTTCTCCTTTTTCTCTTTTTTGATAATAGCCAACCTAATGGGTATGAGGTAATGAGCTTAGTTTTAAGAGGTCAAAACTCAGAGAGGGTAATTGTGAGAATGTGGAGCTATGATAATTGGCTATGAGCTTAAATGCCTTTAAAAGTTGCTGATTCGGGATACCACCGGGCTCAGTGGTTGAGCGTCTGTCTTCAGCTCAGGTCAGGATCCCGGGGTCCTGGGATCAAGTCCTGCATCAGGCTCCCCGCAGGGAGCCTGCTTCTCTTTCTGCTGGTGTCTCTGCCTCTCCTCTGTGTCTCTTGTGAATAAATAAATAAAATCTTTAAAAAAAAAAAAGAAAGTTGTTGATTCTTCACCTAAGGTCATAGAAATCACATCATGAACTAAGACCTCCTTTGACTCTTTGATTATAAGATTTGATTTCTTTCTAGAGGAGCACTGAGATGAATTTTATGGAAAGGTTGAATAAAAGTTTTCATTAAAAAAAGATTTTATCTATTCATGAGAGAGAAAGAGTGGGTGTGTATGAGTGTGGGAGAGCACAAGACAGGGGGAGAAATGGTGGGGGGAGAAGCAGACTCCCCACTGAGCAGTGAGACCAATGTGGGGCTTAATCCCAGGGTCCTGTGATCACGACCCAAGCCAAAGGCAGACACTCAACAGACTGAGCCATTCAGGCTCTCCAGATGGAAAGGTTCTATTTTTCAGAGAAAGAAGGTCATATTATTATAGCTTTCTTTTAATTTTTAAAATAGACACTTATCCATACATTTCTCCAAGTTAAGAACTGCAGCTTCACAAGGAATATGTGCATCTCCTTCCATTGTGTGTGAAGGTCTTTAAATATGTGAGTCAAAGTTCCTAGTTTTTGAGGAAACCTGGCTGCCTGCTATGCACTTGTTCTCTTTCTTGAAGCTTCACTGGGTCTTCAAACAATGAAGTGCCTTCAAGCTGAATCTCTCAAATGCAAATCTGGGAAGTTGGGGGGATATAACTAAGTCCAAAGTATCAGTCCCAGGGTGCCAATCACTCAAGTGAAGCCATCTTAGGACCCTCAGACCAGCCTGGCTATTAGCTGATACCAATGAATGACCCCACTCAAAGCCACACGAAGCTGAAGTATCTCCCAGCTGCACCCTGCCTGAATTCAGAATCCATAAATTATGAGATATAATAAAATGATTTTATCTTCAAATCACTAAAAAAAGAACAAAAAACAAAAAACAAAGTATCAATCCAGATTCTGTAAGCCTTCCAGCTCCATGTTTCAAATAGATAGAAAATATATTTATAACAGAAAAAAAGAATTTGTTTGTGAATACATAGAGCAGGCCTTGGCAAACTTTTTCTGCAAAAGGACAGACAGCTACAGTCTCTGTGGAAACTGCTCAGCTCTACGATAGTAGCTACAGATAGTGTGCAAATGAAGGAATAGGGCTGTGTTTCAATAAAACTTTATTTACAAACAGGTTGAGAGATGGATTTGCCTTGTTCATCAGAATTTGCTGACCCTTGTTGTAGAAGACCAAGGGAAAGAACTTTAAAAATCAGAATTTTCAGGGAGTGTGGGTGGCTCATTCAGTTGGGCGTCTGACTTGTGGTTTCAAAAAAATTTTTTTTAATATTTTATTTATTTATTCATGAGAGATACAGAGAGAGGCAGAGACATAGGCAGAGGGAGAAGCAGGCTCCCTGCAGGGAGCCTGACGTGGGATTCGATCCCAGGATTCCGGGATCACGCCCTGAGCCAAAGGCAAACGCTCAACCATTGAGCTACCCAGGCATCCCTGACTCATGATTTCAGCTCAGGTCACCATCTCAGGGTCCTGGGATTGAGCCCCATGTCGAACTCCACGCTCAGCATGGAGTCTGCTTGAGATTCCTTCTACCCCTACGCCTTCCTGCCCTCCTCTCACTCAGTCTCTCCCTCCCTCTTCCTAAAATAAATAAATTAATTATATCTTTTTAAAAAATTAGTCTTCCCACAAGTTAGAGGAGGAAAACCTTCAACTTCTGTGGCTAAAGAAAGAGAAAGAAGAGAGAAAGAAAAAGACAAGTGGCAAAGCAAATCCTCTTGATGTGATTTCGTTCAAAAGTAAGTATAAAATTGTGCCTTCATGTAAAAAATGCATTTAATGGCCCGTGTCATGTTCACAGTTTCGATCTTTGATTTAAAAAAGCTTATGATACGTGAAAATCACCATAACCATAAAATTCTAACTTCCTTAAAAGCTAATGTTTGACTTTACCAAGAAGAAAGTCTCAGGTGGAAATTACACCATTCATCCAAGCCACTTAACAAATTCTGTTGTCATCTGTGGAAATGACATTTTCCTTACTGACGTAACTGGACGCCCCAAGGTAACCAGAGAAGGAAGTTCTTCTCAGGGTATGGCTGGGTGAATGTTCCTCTGACATCTGTCTTGTTTTTTCCCTTTGGAGTTTCTCCCAAAGTGAGGACAAAGACTCCAGTCCTGGCCTACAGGAACTCCATTTCCAACACAAGCAATCTATACAAGACTTGAGGAAACACTAGCACACTCTCTAGCAGCTCAAGGCCATGTTCCTAGGATGGTGATGATCCTAGCCCCATTTTCTGGGGCTGCCTGAGAAAGCTCAAGGCTTCCATGGGAGCTTCCTGTTTGTTCTGGCCAATACCTGACATAAGGCCCTCAGCTCTCTTTTCTTAGAGCATTTCTTTTAGAAAACTTACAACAGAAAATCCTTTCTCTGTCCCTTGGAGATGTAGATCTTCTATGACCCAAGTGTCTTTCTCAAGAAAGTAACTCCTTTGAAGTGTAAGCATCAAAAAAGACATTTCAGTCAGTGAAATGTCAGATTCTTGGTTTGAGCTCAGGTCATGATCTCAGAGTCATGAGATCGAGCCCTGCGTCAGGCTCCGCACCGGACGTGGACCCTGTGTGGGATTCTCTCTATCCCCCTCTCCCTTTGCCCCCACCCCCCACCCCAGTGGCATGCTCTCTCGCTCTCTCTCTCTCTCCTTTAAAAAAAAAAAAAAGACAGAGCAGCCTCTGTCTCCCAATGTCTGTGGAGGGAAGGAGCCTAATAACTTCTATCTTCAATAAGACCCAGTCAGCAGACACAGATGTCCTACTCACATCCCATAAGGCCTGTTGTTACTTTTCCTTTAGCACATCCCCAGTGTTTAAAAGGCCTCCTGTTCTTTGTTTCCATGGAGATGAGTTCAGGGTACACTGGGGTCTCTCCTCTACAGCAAAAGTAAGTAATAAAATCTGTCTGACTGCCTTTGTGTCCAGCTTTGTTTCTTTTTTTGCCAGTGATTATTGCTCCATGTTACTTTCAGGGGACACTGCTCCCATCTTTAATGCTCAGAGCCCGTGAAAGACAAAACTCTCTCCTCTGTGATTTTCCTTAACATGTCACCCCTTCCAATCCCAGGAGGCCCAGCAACTCTCTTGACTAATGCTTCACAGGTGAGACCAAGAGACCTATTTCCTCTCCTACCACCTGGAGCCTGCCCTCTGTGTTTCAATTTCTGGAGAAAGCCTCTTTGCCTAGTGTGGAAGAGCAACAGGAACAGATTCACCCACTCCTATTCCCAACCCACAAGGGTGTAGTATCGCCGCATCTTAGTATGATATAAGTAGTAATGACACAAACCACAGGAATTAAGAAATATAGAAACCTGCATCTTATTTTATTTATTTTATTTTATTTTTATTTTGGACAAAAGAGGATGAGAAAAGATATACGGATGACTTAATCCAAGCAGTTTAACTCTACCAGTGAGGCAACCCTCAAAAGTACCACTGTATGTTGAAACTTCTGAAATATGATGACTGTGTCGAAAGCTAGTTCACTCCGTTGGTTATTCATTAACTTGGTCCCCAAATACTAAGTATTTCTATAGGTAAGATACTGACTACATTTAGGTAGCAGGCCCATCTCATTAACTTGATTTCTAGGTACACTTTGAAAATTTACTTCTTATCTTTTGTATTTACTTAAAAAAAAAACCAAAAACAAACCCAAGGACTGAACAAAACCAAACCAAAATCTAACGCTTAAGGTTTCCAGGCTTAAGCTTAGACATCCTGAGCACAAAAGATTGTCCCCTCATTAACTCAGCAGTCTTAACTAATTTCCCTCTGGTGCTCCCCAAAGATAGTTACTACTCCATAATAACATGAATGTAGTTCACTGTATCACTGACCGCCACATCATGAATAGACATATGCTGAGTAAATACCATGTATAGGATGCAAAGGTGGTGGAGATCTTGGTCTACATGAGGCCATGGGTCTCTGGAGACAGCCAAGTGATGGGAGAGAGGACAGGGAGGAGTCAGTTGGGACTTGGGCTGGGAAGGCCTCAGAGCTCAGCTCCATGATCACAGGAGCCAGGAAGTTCTCTAGTTAATCAGAACTGGAACAAAAGGTCTCAACCAGCTTCCCTACTCAGCAATTGCAACCCCTCTGAGTTATAGGGTTAGTACATGAGTATCTAAAAGAAACCGATGTCTGGGATGTGGGTCAATCTTCAAAGTTTCATGTCTATTTCAGTCATGTGGCAAGGGGCTATTTGAGTTTCTTTTCCTGAGGAGGGGTCTAATGCACTTTTTTACTTACGATGATTCTTGGAAAGGATTTGGAAAAAAAGATTAGGAAATATTATGAAGGTCAAATTTTGAATGACATCTGAGTTCAAGCTACTTTTATTCTTTTTTTTAGTTCAAGCTACTTTTACTAAACTTCCGGCTTTGTGAAAGCTGCTCTTTTCTATGTTATTAAAAGAACATGAGAGGATTTTGTGTTTCACATTCAGTCAAGTCACTGAAATAAATCCTTAAAACTATTTAACAGGTTGGCCCAGCAGGTGTAAAAGTTGAGGAGATTTTAAAGATATTTATATTATTATTTTAAAGGCAGAATGCCACATGTTAACAAATTAGATGAAGGCAAAATTCCTCAAAAAATTGAATAGGCTATAAAATAGGGAAATAATAACCGGAGAAAATTTTAAAATAAGCCTTGTTCTTGACTTATCGAGAGTCATAGGAATTAAAGGTAGCACCTACATCTCCTGCAACTAGGGTTAGTTTCCGAGAAATACCAGGGACAGATCTCAGCGACAGGCTCTTCCCATTCTCACTGTGGGCAGATCCCACCAAGGCCACTGTGCCCTCAGTCTTCAGGGTAGGAGGGACAGGACAGGGAGGACAGCCAGATCTCAACTGTCTGCTCAGCTTCAAGTCAATGAATCAATTTTTAAAATTTGATCTGTGGATTTCACTCATTCTTTCTTCCAACAATTTGTTTTGCTTTTAGCACATCCTGTGTTCTGGGCACACACTGAGGCTTTGGGGATAGAGTGGAGAGTAAGCCCCTAACCTGGTATGAAAAATCAGAGCTGGGATGCCTGGGTGGCTCAGTTGGTTAAGCATCTACCTTCGGCTCAGGTCATGATCCTGGGGTCCTGGGATCGAGCCCCACATCAGGCTCTCTGCTCCACAAGGTGTCTGCTTCTCCCTCTCCTCCCCACTTGTGCTCTCTTTCGCCATCTCTGTTGCTATCTCTGTCTCAAATATTTTTTTTTTGTCTCAAATATTTTTAAAAAAATTCTTTTAAATCAGGGCTAATGCCTGAAATATTCTGATTCTGAAAACCCGGTTATAGTAAACTTGGTCCTTTTCTCGATTTTATCCTTGAACCCTCTATTCTTGGGGACTCAGATTCTCCTGTTTCTTCCATTTCTGCCAGGGATTTTATTCCCCCCTTAAAGATTTTTGCTTGAGATCGCAACCATGCACTTGAATCTTCAGGCCTGTGTCAGTTTCTGCTGTGCTGACCAACCTGAGTCTGATTACCTACCCACCGATATGTACTCAGATAACTTGGTTACTTTTCATTCTTCTAGTGACATAAGCACCTAATTTCTAAATTAAATTCTTCTCTGCACTGAACTTGAATGATGCCCCCACCATGATGCTAAGGTTGTGTGGGGAAGTGTCTGCTATGGGCTGGGGGTGGGACAGAGCAGGTGGTGTTATCTCCTGAATGAGCTGGGGTATCCAAATGAAAATGTTGATGGTCGACCAAATATATATATTATTGAAGAACTGACAAGAAATCAGAAGCAATGAGACAACCAGAGTTCAGTACACAACCAATGGAGGGCAGGGGCTTCCTGGGGAATTGAAATTAAATGAGAAGCAACAAAAGAGACATCACTGAGCCTTAGAGACAACCACAGTGTTGAGGCTGGAGGAAAAATCTTCACCAGAAGTTAGAGGGGGAGAAAACAAAGCTGCTTGAAACTGGGCTTTAACAAATTCTAGGTATTTTGAACACTGTATGTAAGGAGTACTACTACCCTGTTTCCTTTTGGTACTCTATGTCACACGAAGTTGTGTAACCATTGTTTGAATAACACAGTTAGTGGGATTTACTAGGTCATTCATAATTTTTATATTACATGCTCATTTCAAAGTTACTGTCATTTCCTAATTTGCATATCTGAGGAAAGGCATTTTAATTTTCCAGATAAGGCAGTGACATACTCCATATTCCATATACGGATACTCCATTTATGAACGTCTTTATAAACATTAAAATATTCAGATATATTTTTTTTATTCCATAACCAAGACCCTGAAGAAATAGAACTGTAAAGGGAAAATAAAAGGATTAAAAAAATCCAAGTCTCAGCTAACAAATTTGAGATGGGAATTTGACAGGCATGGTGTCCCTTGCTTTTTGAAACTTCGCATTATGCTGCATTGCTTTTATTTTTTTTTTTAAAGATTTTATTTATTTATTTATTTATTCATGAGACACACACAGAGAGAGAGAGAGAAAGAGAGAAGCAGAGACACAGGTAGAGGGAGAAGCAGGCTCCATGCAGGGAGCCCCATGTGGGACTCGATCCCAGATCTCCAGGATCAGGCCTTGAGCCAAAGGCAGACACACTTAACCACTGAGCCACCCAGGTGTCCCTGCCACGTCACTTTTGGGAAAGACCTATGTTAGTATCTGTTTTTGTTAACGGAGAGAAATCCAAAGATAATTTTCACTTCTACAAAAAAAAGGGGGTGGGGGCAAAGCAAAAATAGCGTTCAGCATCTGTTCTGCGGTGAGCTGCTATAAAGGCAGGTGCACCCTGAGCAGCAAGAGTGGCGTCGCCAAGCACCTTCCCTGGGAACTACACCCAGCATCTCAGCATCAAGCCGCCAGTTTTGAACTATGTGTCTTTGTATTGCATTCATTTTGTGTGTCCATTAGCAAGATGTGTCCTAAGGTATCATAAAAGCCTAAAGAGGTTATTTTGGGGGGGTCCAGAAATGCTCAAAAAAGTTAACATAACTTAATGGTACAGTTGACTCTTGAGTAACATGGGTTTGAACTGCACGAGTCTACTCATAGTACAGCACTATAAATGTATTTTCTCTTCCTTAGGATTTTTTCAATCACATTCTTTTCTCTGGCTTACTTTATTGTAAGAATATAGTTTATAATATTTATAATATACAAAATATGAGTTAATCGGCTCTTTATTTTACTGGTGAGGCTCCCAGTCAACAGTAGGCTGTTTGTGGTTAAGTGGGGAGTTGGAAGTTTTACATGGATTTTTCCATGTCTGTGTGTGGGGGGGATGGGGGGGTGGTCAGTGCCCCTCACCCCCTGTTGTTCAAGGGTCAACTGTAACCACTTCTTGCCTTATGCCATTCCAGCTTACAAAAAGTTTCTGGGAATGTTCTGATTTCAGATAGTGATGGGGGTGGGGTGGGGAGGGAAGGTGGTGGACCTATACCAGGCTCTGTTAATTTAGAATGAACCTAAAAGGTTATTTTAAAATGCATGCACCTGTCTAAAAGCACAGACTGGATGAATTTTCTAATGAGGCTATTAAACCCCTTTCAGGCCTCACATTACCAGTTAATGAGAAGGCTCAGTTAAGATTTTAATTTGCCTCAATGGAGTTAGGTTCATGGTTGCTTAACAAAAATATGCAAGAAAAATAAAAATCCTTCAGATTATGAGCTGAAGCTAAAGGATGAAATCTTCCATATCAGTGTCATTTCTTCCCCCAATTCAAAGAAATCACTGGAATAGAATATGATCCGATTAGAGTGGGATTCTGAAGCTCAATTAATAATTGTTCCTTACGATGATGTATTTAAATTTAAAGGGATTTCACGTTTACTAATGACTGTCCTCCAGATGACTCCAGGAATTACTTTAAAATACTTTCCAGAGCTTGAAGTCACTACAGCATTCCCTTATCTAAATTGCAGTTCCAGCTTCCAGCTAGCTAGCAAGAAGCCAGAAAAGCAATGCAGCCAGCAGAACGGATGGCACAAATCCACATATTAAAACTCATGCAGTTAATCATTTTGAGAGCTCCCCAAACTCCCACACCTAGCTAGTTTAGTTTAATTGTAGTTACAATTTAAATGGGTTTGGTAGTCTGGTTCCTAGCCCATTCCAGATTAGAAACATAAATCACAAAGCAAGAGGCAGATTGGAAGAAGTGATAGTTTACAGAAATGGAGATGGGGGAGGGAATTTTAAAGACAACAGACTAAATTGTCCTACACCCTCTATTAGCCCAATCATTCAGTGCATGGCACAGTAAGAAATGTTTTAATAAACACCCCGAAGCATCAAGAAAACATAAAATTAGGCTTACTTTATTCTAAGGAGAAATGGGAAAGCATATATTTTCAAGAGGCTTCTATTGAGATTGATTGAAAAAATTCTTTAAGGCATTTAAAAGGGATAATCTTTTGGTAAGATCACTCATACAGAACACCTAATTTCCTAATGCTTAATGAAGTATTATGATATTTCCATAATGATGTAAACTGACATAAATCACATGGAGACATGATTACCTATAGAGCTATAGCGCTGTGTGTTGGCTCCTGATTAAAAGTATCAATCAAATAAATTAACAATTTAATAAAGGTATATTGATGTTACTGTTTCCTCAGCACTTTAACTACCAGCTTGTGTTTTCAAAGTTCAGAATAACTTTTGAAGTGAGGGAGCCAGAAGACAATTCTAATTCCACAACACAATGCCCATCAAGCCTGGGTTCATTTAAATCTGGATTCCTGAGGGCCAGTGGTAGTTAAAATTTCTAGTAGCTGTCAGCTAAAGTCATCTACCATTTAGAGAGTTATGATGATACATCAGAGATACATCTGTGCTTACATTTTTATACATATAAGCCATTTTAAATTCTTTAAGTATAACGAATAGGCCTATATGGTAAACAAAGAGCTATGGAATCAATTATTTTATGAAGGGATGAGAAGCCAACTTTCTTAGAAACAGAGGCTGAGAGGTTCCAATGATGTATTTGCTCAAGGTTAACATTTTGTAACTAAGACCAAAAGTGAAACTCTAGGATACTTCCAATCACACCAAGAATCAATCTCAGAAAGACCAGCTGCATACTAACATCTGCACTTTCTACCCTTTTTCTTATTTCCCCCAAAATAACCTGATAGGCATTTCATATGGACCTTATATTGAGGAGCCAGGTGTGAGAAGTGGGAAAGCAAGAAGGAACCAACCAGTGGCTAATCATAAAAATTTCTCTAGGTAGCAAATTTCTGCCAAAATTTTAAAAAACTTCCATCAGACAATTTACATCCCCAGCCAACTTCCACAGGATTCTTTAGAAATAGTAGGGAGAGCCTGCACTGTATAGAGTATTGTAAAAATACATTATTTTATGCCCCGTGACTGCACCTACTACCAAGAGAAAGGGCAAATGAGAATATTGAAGCACACTTCTAGTAAATGAACTGGCCATCCTGATAAATGGGTTGACCTGTATGGTAAGGTTTTGACATTTGGTTAAAAGCAGAGAGTCTGGAGTCTGACAGACCTGACCTAAAATTCCATTTCCACCATTACTAGCTGTGTGACCCTGGACAAGTTCCTGAGCATCTCTGAGCCTCGATTTTCTTGTTTGTAGATTAGAAATAATGGTGTTTGACACTAGGATGGAAGTAATGTTTAAATGAGCACAGGTGGACACTCAACACATGGACACCTAGCTTGGATACTGCGATGGGTCACACTCTTGACTTTAGGGCTAAGAAGATTGTTCAAATCCATTCCAATCTGTAATGGGAGAGCCTCAATCTCTTAGTATAAACCAGTCACCCATTCTCTTGAAGAGGTCTGTCCAGCATTCAACAAGCTTCCACCAGCAAGTAGTAATTTTTTGAAAGACTTATTTGAGAGAGAGAGAGAGAAAACAAGGGGAAGGGGCAGGAGAGAGAATATCCTCAAGCAGACTCCCCTTTGAGCTGGAGATCACAACCCTGAGATCATGACCTGACCAAAATCAAGAGTCAGATACTTAACAGACTAAGCCATCCAGGTACCCCAGCAAACAGTATTTTGTGGGCATCTGTAGTTACTTTTTTTTTTTTTAAAGATTATTTATTTATTTATTTATTCATTAGAGACACACAGAGAGAGAGGGAGAGAGGCAGAGACACAGGCAGGGGATTCAATCCCGGGACTCGATCCCAGGACTCCAGGATCACATCCTGGGCTGAAGGCGGCACTAAACCGCTGAGCCACCCAGGGATCCCCTACTTTCCTTCTTGGATATCCATAGTACTAAGTAGCCAATTCTTCCCCCTTCATTCCACCTTCTTTTTGGTCTTTTTTCCTTCCCAGCCAGAACATTTAGTATTTAGTACTTACTAGAGATTCCAGATACATGGATGTTTATTGTTTCATGAACATAAATGCAATAAAGTATTTTCATGAGTTAGTAAACTAAGATAATTTCTAATTCGTATTCTTTCACTCTCACACACAGCTAATTCAGTCCTATCATTTGATCTACTTTTACGTCTTTTTTTCTTCTGGTCTAAATCCCAAGAAGGAAATCTTATTTGAATAAGAGAAATGCTTTAAATATTATTATTTTTTTTAAAGCAGGGCCTGTGCAAGCATGTGCTCTCTCTCTCTAAAATAAAATAAAAATACATATAAAAGAAGAGGCACCAAGAGTTTGCTGTCTCTTTCTCCACCATGTGAGGGACACACCAAGAAGGTGACCACCTACAAGCCAGGAGGAGAGTCCTCACCAGAACACAACCATGCTGGCAGCCCAATCTTGGGCTTCCAGCCTCCAAAACTGAGAAAATAATTTTCTAATTTTCTGCTGTTTAAGCCACCCAGTCTCTGGTATTTTGTTACAGCCACTCAAGCTGACTGATACAAATTCTTGTCTTTAATCAAAAGGCCTTTATGGATATAAAGGAAACAATATTTGACTCAGAATAAAATCAATTTTGACCTCTTTTAATAGCCACGATGCCCACAGGTACACAGGGTACTGCTAAACTATAAACTTATCAAGTGACTGAGTCACAATGAGCCTGCACATGCATACTTGAATGCTCTCAAATAGTTTCATTTTATAGGCAACACACTTGATGTGATTATTTCATGGATTCACTTAAGAAAATAAATGGAAACAGATATTACAACTGCTTTTAATGATCTGAACCCCAAGGAACACCATGGTATGGGAAGTCATGCTCTATGGTTCTTCCAAGTTGGTTGGGGATGCAGCCCGGCCCTGGCATCCACACCTCGAGGTCCCAGTGGTATGCCTCTGGTTAAAACACTGGGGAGAGGGAGACTTGCACAGGGGATTGATCACTGCTTTGAACGAGCTCTCTGTGGTTTAATACCTCTGGGCTCCTTGGATCTTTCTGATGAGGGTCTAACTCAACCTTTTGGATACTGGGGGAATAATTTGAAAACACAAGGACCCGTCCTCCTGAATGCCAGATGGCACCTTCTCTTGCCCCTTTGAGACCTGAGCTATCTGACCTCCCATCAGAATTCACTTCCTTCATGTGCAAACCAGCAATTTGAACCAGAGCCTCTCAGGACTGTCAGAGCCCCCTGCCCCTGCCTTCAGACCATGCGCTGCTATGACAGCCCTAGTAGTGCCCTCTACCTGGCTGGGGAACACAGGCAACGAAAAGGATGTGACGGGGCCAGTGTTTGCAGCACACAATTCAAAACCGGTTTTTGACTTCAACTTGGTTTTATTTTATCTGTTTTTGAGGAACAGTTATGGACACTGAGACTCTGATCAAAATTTCGGAGATTAATGACAACAAAACACTACATATTCACATCCACAACCCCTCTCAAATCAGCAAGGACAGATGTTGCCAATCTGATGGAAGATATTAATGGCTTTCATTTCTCCCCCAGCAGAGTTGGCTGTAGGATCTAAATTTAAGTGCCCTTCCGGTTCCCTCTATTTTTTTTAAAGGTTCTATTTATTTATTAGAGAGAGAGCACAAGCCGGGGGAGGGGCAGAGGGAGAAGCAGACTCCCCGCTGAGCAGGGAGTAGGCCACAAGACACTATCCCAAGACCTTGACCAAAGGCAGGTGCTTCACTGTCTGAGCCACCTAAGTGCCCCCAATTCTGGTTTTAAGAAACACACATCCTTTTTTTAAAAAAAAAAATTTATTTATTTATGATAGAGAGAGGCAGAGGGAGAAGCAGGCTCCATGCACCGGGAGCCCGACGTGGGATTCGATCCCAGGTCTCCAGGATCGCGCCCTGGGCCAAAGGCAGGCGCTAAACCGCTGCGCCACCCAGGGATCCCAAGAAACACACATCCTTTATAAGCTTTTTCACGTTCAATACTTTGCACCTGGGTGAGAGAAAGGGACAATCTGCTAAGCTACTCTCTCCTTCTTGTCCTTCATTTATATTCCTGTGACAGCCCCATTCAATGCTCACTATTCTTACAATAGTAAAAATATACAGATTTGGATTCTTTCAACATCTTTGAAATGTTCCCATTTCAAAAGGATCCAATGTTGCGGTGGGAGCACGATAGTAACCTGGCCACTCAGAGAGGAAGAAGGCAATAAAATTCTCTTGTAAACCATTACTCACATGCGGGAGCTGGATCCAGGCTGACCTGGCTCTAAGTGAAATTAAAGAAGACATGTTTGTCTTCCACATCTAAATTATTCTTTCACATTTTAAGGATCCTTTCCTCCTTCCAAGTTCTGGGAGCTGCACTCCGTGGGAAGTTTGCTAAGTTCCTGCTCATCCATTATGTTACTTCTTCAAAATTCATCCCATGAACCATTTCCTCAGAGGCCCAAACTTTGCCTCTGGCTTTTAAGAAGACTCCCAAATAAACAAAATGACACAAAGACACCCAATACATGCTCTGTGCGGTGGCTATTTCTGGGGCACTGTGTAAACTCCCACGTCACCCTGCTCATTTTGAAAAAGACTAAAGCCAATGACCTTAACCGATCGGGTCAATCTAGACATGGATCAGTGGTGCTTCCAATAGCCCTAAAACCACACCACCTCTCTAGGCAACTGTTCTGAACAGTATCTTCCTATTTCTGAAAGTGTAATTCTCCTTAAAAATGAAGAATAGGAAAGATTTTAAGTATTTAAAAGTAGAGAAATTAGTGCAATGAAACCCCACCTACTCATCCCCTCCTCTCAATAACCGTCACTATCATTCTTACAACTTTGGGAAAGCAGCACCTCTCTAGGCTCAAAGTCCCGCATTTGGGTAGAACAACATGCAGGTAGTCTGACATTGTCAGGATGTCTTAACATGCAAGCCAGTGCTGTGCACACATATTTTTAAAGCTTAATTTCTACGGCAATTATAAAGCTCATCTTCGATCAGGTGTGGAGGAAGCTCCCCACATCCGCCCCTTATTTCAGGAGACGTACACTTCATCTAATTCCATATATATAAGCTGAAAATGTGTTTGGGGATTTAATCAGTAACCCTAATTAAAAACTCGTGACAACACAAGGCATCTAGATGTAAAGAATGAAATCATTCTGTACTGAAACTCTTAAAAGTGAATTTTTGAAAAAGTGATCTTGTTATTAGATTGTTCACTATTTAGAAAGTGCTGGCAAATGTTCTAACACAGAGATGACTCCTCAGTGAAGATTGGTGGCCATGGGGCTTAGGAACAGATTGCTTCTGTAACACACTGAGGCAAATGCGCAATCACATCATAGACACATGGCAAGCCATAAAAGTTCCTGCAATTTTTCTTACACACACACACACACACACACACACACACTTATCTATCTACATACAGCCACGTATATACGTGCATAAATCCATGTATTTAAAGCCCACAGTAGTCCTGGACTTCATGTTGCAGGACATGTATCTGAACGCAGTCTCTTCTTCTGCTTCCCTCATCAGTTGGCTTTAAAATCTTGTTTATATGATCCCTATCACTTCTTATAACAGCCCGGCCTTCCACGTGGGCCTCTGCGACTCTGGTTATAGTCCTTTTTGCACCCTTTCCGATGGAAAGAGGCATATGATGTGTCTTCCTGCTGCCAGCCTCACCTATACCCACCTATCCTGTTGCCAGAATTCTTTTCTAGAAAACAGGTCAGATCATATACAAATAGACCCTGAGCACCTTTTGAGTCTCTCCATTGTCTAGAAAATGAATTGACTGCCGGTCACTAAATTGGCATAATATTAGGCCCTATGCCACTGAGCCTCAAATTACAATATATAATAGCTATAATAATAGTTCATAACTATATCATAAATTACTGTTACATCGTACAGCTATCATACCATACGCAGTATTATATATTCTTACCTAATTACGTATTATGTGATCAATAACATAAGGTATACAATCCATAATAGAGCTTACTACACAAGAATCCTATGAAGGAGGTACTATTACTTCCATTTTACTGAGCAAACAGAAGAACAGAGTGATTAAGTAACCTTCCCCTGGGTCACCCAGCTATAAGGGGGCAGAACTGGGAATTGAGGCCCTGCAGTTCCGCCCTGGAGTTGGTGCCCCTGACCACCTCCCCACCCCCAGGCTCCCGCTCAGCGCCTCCATCCCAATCCCACCAGCACCCTGGCTATCCCCTCCCAGCACACAAGGCTTCTTCACTGCATTGCTTCTCCCCCCGCCCCCCGGAAAAACATTCATCTTGAACTAGGAGAAATTATTTCCCTGAGCTGCTCAAGACTCCAGAGCAAGCAACCCCACCCTCCCTGCCTCCGCCCCCCACCCCCCTGCCTCCATTACACACTTATCTGGTCCTGCCTTGCATCACTGTCAGCTGCACACCTGCGTGTACGTACCACAGACTGTACACGCTTTGGATTAGAAAGCACCTGTTCCTTCTCACGCAGAGTGCTGGCATGATAGCATTCAACTGCCAGCCACTCATCCGAATCATCAAAATGTGGAGGAGCACAGTGACACCAATGCCACAATGCTGGGTAAGGTTTCCCCCCAAGAGGCGAACAGAGGTTTTAAAAGGACATCAGTAACAAGGGTTGCAGGAGCATCCTCAGGATGCTTGCCCTGCCTTTCCTCAAATGCTGGTTTTCCCAACACAGACCTGGGGGTCGGGTGGTGGGAAGGCAATGAAGGGCAGTGTGTCCTCAGCTGGATCGCTCTCCTGGGCTGTAGAATTAAAGGACAGAGATGGACACGGCAGTCTACAGGAGGAGAAGTGAGGTCCTGTGCTCCATGGCTTGAGTGAAGGAAGAAACCCAATACTCCCTACCTTGTGCTTCCATTGCATCACTACCCCGGCCCCTGCTCCGACACCACTCCTCACCATCCATGAGGACAGAAGCAGGCCAGCACCACACTTCAGTGGTCAGAGTCTGCAGGGAGTTCATTCAAGGTCATCATTTCCCTATTAACTCTCCATGCACAGTGTCTGCAACACCACGGCAGGGTGCCTCACTGTTCCATTTTGGGAGTATTCACTTTTCCTAGTTTGTTTAAACAGATCGTTTTACTTTTAGGAAGGGAGGAAAGGAGTGAGGTGAGAGAGGAGGTTAGTTTGGGAACCTGGACTGCAGAGCTCGAGGAAGCCCTCTATTATATTTCTGCATTTACTCCTTATATATGGTAACAAGTCATAAAAGATTTGTACACCCAAGACGCTGCCAAGGGGAAGCATTCTCCCCAAGGGGAACGGACAAAAGGCACTTCAAAAATCAAGACTAACCTAAAGTTAGGATGAGAGATGGTCCATGTGACCACGGGCCCTTGGTCAAGTATGTCACTGTGCAAGTGGATGTGACATTACTCACAGGGTGTATCTTCAATGCCCAAGTCCACAGTCTAAGAGGGGTGAGGTTAGGCTCGGCTGCTCAGTGCAGTGGAAAACCTCTGGCACACTTTCCTACCATTTGAATTCCTCTCTACAAGTTCAGATCCCTCAGAGGTGACTCGAGCAATAGTTGGGGCTGGGGCCAGGGGGTCAGGGGGGCCGGGGAAGGTGCCAGGTTTTCACAGAAACCTCCCATCTGCTGGAAGTAGCCCTATAGCTAAAGATCTGGCTTTTTGAGGTCGAAAGGGTTAATGCTTCAATAGATGTGGGGTCTGAAACTTCTCCTAGGCAGGAAGCAGGGACGGAAAGGCAAGCAGCCCTGTGCTGCAAGCTGTAGATACCAGAGCTGGGAGCTGGGGCCTCTTCCGCCAGTGCCTGTCCCACACCCTGGGATGTGGGGGTGTGGGGTGGAGGGGAGGGCAGGGAGCCACTCCCTGAACCTCACACAACATCAACTTCCTCCAACTTGAAGAACCTTCACTTAGCACTGAAAAGCTCCACGTGAGCATGACTGTGGTGTTCTAAGTGACCAATTATCATGAGAGTGGTCATCTTTACCACTGAAGAAATCTTGGGTCAATTCCAAAGTCACTTGGTGTTTTCCAACAGGTGTTACAGGTTTACATTAATCTCATGGGCTTTCATAAACACATTGTCTAACACCAGAATTTCTCTGGAAGAGATGCTTTTCTCCTCACGAACAAGCCTTATTTTTGAACTTCTACCATCTGAAAAATATGCTTGGCAGGGGGGGAAAGACCTGATGTTAAAAAAATAACTAGTCTGTGTCTTGGGAATTGAGAAACACAGAGAAAGCTTGAAAATGGAAGCCAGAGAGAGGTTTCTTATAAACTCTTCAATAAGGGGAGAAGAAATGTTTGTCTGGGGCCTATCCCAGCGGCTAGGTACCCTCACTATGACCTAGAATTTTACTTACTCTGGTTACCATTTTACAGGTTAAATGACTAAGTTTCAGCACTGTAAGAATGATATCAAAAGACTGATGTAAGGGCGCCTGGGTAAACATCTGACTCCAGATTTCGGCTCAGGTCATGAACTCAGGGTCCTAGGATCGAGCCCCGAGTTGAGCTTTGTGCTATGTGTAGAGTCTGCTTAAGATTCCCTCTCTCCCTCGCCCTCTGCTCCTCCCTCTGCTCGCACGTGCTCACTCACTCACTCTTGCTCGCTGTCTTTCAATAAATAAATCTTTGGAAGAATCAGTCTAAATTACGGTCGGGCAGAGGTGCAAACGCAGTGGGTCTAGTTCCAGTGATGGACTCTTTCCACTCTCCTGTACAGCCCCTCTTAGCAGGGGTTTTGGGGCATGCATCAGAGCAGTGACTTCATGGAGGGGTAGGAAAAGGATACTAGTTAATAAACCACCAGGACTTGGGTAAAGAGTTCAGGCAAGTAGCTTTTTGCCTCCATTCTGGCCTTTCTGAGAAATGGGAGGGGAGCCACAGTGCCACCACATAGTTGGAGGAGCTTGTATAATTCTTCATGCACTTGCACACAGCCTAGGTGTGTCCAGACATTAAAAATGGGTAAGACAGAAAATTTATTGACATATTCAGTTCACTTTCCTTCTTCATTTTAGAGAAGTTTGGAATATTTCTGTAAAGTTTTAATTCATGGGTAGAAACTGACTGAATTTTGAATTTTTTGTTTGATTCCATCTAGCTTCTTAGACCAGCACTGAGGACTACACATTGGTTTACAGAAGGGAGTAATGGACTTTACATACAACATGAATATTTAATATTATCCTGGTGCTCAGAAACATCAAGAGTTGAACAGAGAGGCTATGGGGTGCATTAATTTATCTGAGAGATCTGCTGAGTGCTTACCAGGTGCCGAACTCTGTGCTAGGTGCCATGAGGGTGAATGAAAAAGAGAAGAAGGTGGTTAAAAAAAAAAGATTACAATACCCGGAGGGTGATAGAAGGATATAACATTATGACCACCACTGAACATAAGAGAAAAAGAAAGTGTTAGGAGATACGTGGACTAGGCTTACAAGGTGAATTACGGATAATTTTGTTACACACCAATTCAAAAGCCTAACTCGATAGGATTTGCAATACTCACACATTCATATACATCCCATTCTCCTGACGAAGAAGCCATTTTTGTGAAACTTGCAACATGTGCTAACTGATCACACAACAGATGCCAAATAAATACTTGGTTGAGTAGAGCATGTCAGATGTTGACTGAGATTCAAACTGTAGCCTTTTAAGAGCCAAGGATGTACTTTAATTTGATATTTACTACCCTTTCTTAACAGTCTTCCAAGATTATTCATAGACATCCATTTCATAAACACATCCAACATGACATCACTACTGAGGAAGAGCCCAAGTTTCAAAATAAATGACCAGCCCTAAGATGAAAAGAACGTCAACCAGAATCAAACCCCAAAACCCACTAAACATGGCACCTTGCTGAGGTCAAATGTGCAGACACTAGAGTGTGAACCAGACTAAGGCTATTTGTATAATTCCAACATAATGAGTTTTCTATGATCTGAAACCTTCTAGAACACACCAGCTCCCCTCTCTCACTCTTTCCCTTGGGTTAACCACAGCCTTAAGCACACCCTCTAGGTATAACCTCCTTTCTTTTTTTTTTTTTTTAAGATTTTATTTATTCATGAGAGACACACACACACAGAGGCAGAGACATAGGCAGAGGGAGAAGCAGGCTCTATGCAGGGAGCCTGATGCGGGACTCGATCCTGGACCCCAGGATCACGCCCTGAGCCAAAGGCAGATGCTCAACTGCTGAGCCACCCAGGTGCCCCTAGGCATAACCTCCTCGATCTGCCCTGAAGACATGACTGACACATACCTATTCTCAAACATTCTCCTCCCAGGGGTCCCCTCAGCACGTCCTCCTAGCCTCTAAGGCCATATAAGCAGCTCTTAGGGGAAATGTGGTTAGGGACATGGACTTGGTCTTGAGGCATCCAAGACATGCTTCTAAGTGTCCTTAATCATTTCTCAAGGAGCTGGATTTGCTATCTTTTCCCTTCAGTCTTCCAGCACCTCAGTCTTTGGAGGTCCTTCTGCATATACCCCCCCCAACTCCATGAAACACCTGTTTTTACCACTATGACTGGTAACTATTAATTTAAAGGAAAACTCCAAGAGACTGAGGAAAGTGGCAGGTTTCTATAGAAAGGTATCAGCTGATCTGAAACAACATGAACCAACTTCCTCCTACGGGGCTCTGTGCCCTCGTCATGTCCCGCTTCAAGGTTCTGAGGGTTCAGGGCCCAGTCCGTGAATAACTGAGCCAAGGCAGGCTAGCTCAGGTTCTGAATAAACCAAGAGGCTGCCAAGCACTTCTCTTCACCGGCCAGCTCTGACACTCCAAATAGTGAAAGCATCAGGTCTAAATAACAAAACTTGCCACCCGCTGGAAGTGTGACCTGGGGCAGATCATTCAACCTCTGTGTGCCTCAGTTTCCTCCTCTCACAAGAGGGATAACACACTTTGTCATCTGCTCGATAGGCTGTCACAGGAATGAAATGAGGTAATGCAAAGAGCAGGCTGAAAGGTTTCTCATGGTTCCCTCCTCCTCAGGAGTTAAAGTTCAACAAATTGTCAATATTTGTATCTTCTTTATTTTTTAAAAAAATGTAAAATAGATTTTATGTATTTATTCATGAGACACACACACACACACAGAGGCAGAGACACAGGCAGAGGGAGAAGCAGGCTCTCCATGGGGAGCCCAATGTAGAACTTGATCTCAGGACCCCGGGAAAATACTCTGAGCCGAAGGCAGATGTTCAACCACTGAGTCACTCGGGTGCCCCTATTTTTACCTTCTTTAAATTGCAAAATATACTTACAAAAACGTGTACACAGCTGAATGCTTTGTTCATTATAAAGAGTCCTACTCTCTAAACACCCCTTGGAAAGAAGAGAAAGAACATTGCCAGCTCCAGAGACTCTCACATGGCTCTCCCCATCCCAATTCCCTCCTTTCTCCTTAAAAGTAAATGCCCTTCTGTTTCCAGAACACTTTAATATTTTCTCAAGTTGGCCTTAAAAGACTTAATGCATGGTAAGTGCTCCAGGAATGTTGGCTACTGTTTTTCTTTTTTTTTTTTAAAGAAAATAAAAGCTACCCTTAGGGACTTTTCTGCTGCTGTATGTCACATGACTCTCATTTCATAATTGCACTTGTATGTGATGCCTCTCCCTCTTAGCCTGTCTCAGGGCACAACCAGCTTGCGCTCGTCATTCCGAATATAGTCGCTGGACTCCACAGCATGCTGGATTTGTAAAAGTGTATTAATTTAGTGCACATCCCTCCAGTTTCAGTCTAGTTAAACATCCTCAAGAGTAGCTTCCTCAAGAATAGCAATGAGGAACTGCAGCCTTAAGGATTACCTCTTGTTGATTATATTTGTCTAGGACTTTTATTAAAAAACAGATAATTCGAGCACCATTTTGAAAGGGAAAAAGTGGAGAGCTAATGTATCAGGAAGAAAGTCTGGGGACGCCTGGGTGGCTCAGTGGTTGAGCATCTGCCTTCTGCTCAGGGAGTGATCCTGGGGTCCTGGGATCGAGTCTCACTTCGGGTTCCCTGCAGATAGTATGCTTCTCTCTCTGCCTGTGTCTCTGCCTATCTCTCTGTGTCTCTCATGAATAAATAAAATCTGAAAAAAAAAAAAAAAAAAAAAAGAAGAAGAAGAAATCTGACCGTAGCACATCCACCATACTGGGGCCATCAGATCACATAACCTGACAGGTCCAGCCAATCTCCTGTTTATGTGAAGCAGAAGAATATTCAAACTTAGTTGAGAAACCACTATGCACCTGTTGTTTTGCCACTGTGCTTGGTGAACCCTTCACTGGTAGAGGGTTCATATCCCTTAGGCCTAACTCTAGATTCAGCTATACCTACAGGGGACAATCCCATGTGAGCTAAAACCCAATTTCACTCAAATCATTCCTTCTCAGGCATGCAGCCTGCATCTGCATTTTCCCATTACTTGCCCCAAGCTCTTTCATGCTCAGCCTGAGTACAAGTGCAGCTTAGAAAGGCATGGATTTAAAGCAATGGGGCCGGGAGCTCCCAACACTCACAGTGACAACCTGAACAACACACCTCGTGTTGGCTTTTCTTCCTCTTGACTTACTCTGTCTCATTCTTGTTTCCCAAGATCACATCCCAAATAAACTATCTACACCCAAATCCTTATCTCAGGCACTGCTTTTAGGCTAACCCAGACGAAGACATGGATGGAAGGGAGATGAAGGTGCAGCTTCAGAAGGGATTCTTCTGTGTGTGTGTGTGTGTGTGTGTGTGTGTGTGTGTGTATGCGTATGCGCGTTGGAGGCAGTGTACAGAATCAAGTGCCATAAAGACAATACCTGTGAGTGTGCGCGTTGGGGTGGATTGGGGGGGCAGTTGTCAGTTTCAGCTTCAACCAGCTGCATGGCTTTAGGAAGTTCATTTTATGTGAATCAAGTAGTAGTAAAACAATTAAGAGCTATCTAGGTCTTCAACCAAACAGTTCCCTGGTGGTATAAAACCAGTTCTGGGCTAAACCCATCCCACATCAATAGAGAGCACTTAACTAGAAGAGCTGAAAAAGGAACAAGCCTACATCAGGATCCTATAGTCTCTCATCTAGATCATGAAGCACTGGCCCTACTCAGGAGGCAGTTTAGCTTAGTTGTAAGGTCTGGCTCTGGAGTCCAATAAACCAGTTTGAATTCCAGCTTCACCCCTTAGTCACTAGGTAATCTTACCTATTTTTTTTAACCTCCCTCAGCTATTTCTTTCTTTTTTAAAAATTATTTATTTATTTATTCATGAGAGATACAGAGAGAGAGAGGCAGAGACATAGGCAGAGGGAGAAGCAGGCTCTCTGTGAGCAGCCCAAAGTGGGACTTGATCCAAGGACCCTGGGATCACGACCTGAACCAAAGGCAGTCACTCAACCACTGAGCCACTCAGGCGTCCCAGCTCAGCTTTTTTCATATGTAAAGAAGGTACAAAAATAGTACCTTCCTCACAGGAGAAGCCATGAGGGTTCCGTGAGAATATATATGCAATTTATTTAGCACTTTATCTGGGATATCCTAAGCGCACAATAAATGCTAATTGTTATTACTGTGATGATGGTTTAGATTTATTTTTATTTATTTATTTTTTTAATTTATGATGGTCACAGAGAGAGAGAGAGAGAGAGGCAGAGACATAGGCAGAGGGAGAAGCAGGCTCCATGCACCGGGAGCCTGACGTGGGATTCGATCCCGGGTCTCCAGGATCGCGCCCTGGGCCAAAGGCAGGCGCTAAACCGCTGCGCCACCCAGGGATCCCGATGGTTTAGATTTATAACTTTGGGATGAGTTGTTGATTTAGAGCAGAGTTTCTCAACCTCAGCACTACTGATATTTTAAGCCATGTCATTCTTTGCTCTGGGGCTGTCCCGTATATTCTAGGATGTTTAGCAAGATTCCTGGTCTTTCTCCACTAGATGCCAGGAGCACCCCTATTCACCCCACCACCCCCTCACACTGTGACAACCAACAGTTCCTCTAGAGATTGCCAAACGTCCCCTGGGGGCAAAATTGCCCCAGATGAAACCCGTTCAGCTAGAGAAATGAGGCTCTAACTCTAAACCTGTTGATTACTGATCCTAAAATTCACTTTATCATGTGGCAGAACATCCTCCTGCTGTTTCTTAATACTTTTGGTATCTGGATACTCTCATCCTCTAATAAAATAACATTTCCCAGGAGGTTGGGTGGGGGAGAGATTTAACTAGATGTTCCTGATTAGGTCTGAAATGAACACCTGTACCTGTAAAGACCAAGCTATTATTCCTGTGGAGGTATCCATAAAAGCTCTAGAAATGACCTCAGACCAGATTCCTTCCCCACTCTAGAGACTTCAAGAAGGCAGAGAAGTCTCAAGGGAACACAGAGTTTTTGGAAAGAAAATAACTGTAGTCTTTCTGTTCTTGAGCCAACACATGGGAGCAATTGAAATAGCTCCTGGCAGAGAGAAGTGGGAGAAAGTCAAGCCATCAAGGCAACCCTGCTTCTGGGAACCAGAGGGCACAGAAGCCAAGACTGAAGGGTACCAGCAACCTGTGCCTAGCACTCAGCTACTTTTAGGATCTGCACACACAGATATCTGCACTGTGCATGGCTGTGAGCAAAATGTTTTTTGCAGATCTTTTAGTTTCCTTTTTGGATTTTCTCAGTCTTTTTATTTTTCCAAAATCAACATAGTTTTATTGCTTTTTATACAGTTGGAGCCTAGTTACTTATAGCTTATCCTGCTCAATACTTGTATTATTTCTAATAACTGGTCTGAGACCTGCATATTTACCTAAATTCATATAATCTGCAAACTATGACAGTTTGTTTCTTCCCTTTCAATCTTATAATGTTAATGTAATTTTCTGGACTTACTGCACTGCCTGAGGCTACTGGTAGGATGGTGAAATAAAAACCTGAACAATGAGCATTCTTATTCCTGATTTTAAAGTATTTTTAACATTTCAGCATTAAAAATTATGCTTATAAAAATAAGTAAAAATGATGCTTACTTCTGTTTTATTTGGTTTTGTTTTTGTTGCTGTTGTTATGTTTTATTAATGCAAGGAGGCTCCCTTTCTAGTGTTTTTCTTGTTAATCATGAGTAGATGTTAAATTTCACACCATAACTATTCTGTGTCTATTGAAATGATCACATGTATTTTATCCTATCATTTGTTAGTGTGAATTATGAACCAAGTCCAGCAGAACGAGGTAGCATGCATCTCTCCTTTTTCCTTTCTCTCAAAGAGAAAGGAAGGTTTATAATAATCTGTTTATAATGATCTGTTTCTTGAAAGTCTGGTAAAATTTGCTTTAAAATCTTTGATGCCTTCTTTGGGGAAAGATTTTTATCTATTGATTCAGCTTTTTCTTTTTTTTTAAGATTTTATTTATTTATTTTTTTTCAGAGAAAGAGAGAGTGAGCAAGAGAAAACACAAGTGAGGGAGAGAGGCAGAGGGAAAAGCAGGCTCCCCACTGAACAGGGAGTCCTGCAGGGCTCAATCCTAGAACCCTGAGATCATGACCTGAGCCCAAGGCATATGCTTAACTGATTGAGCCCACCTGGGCACCCTATCTATTGATTCCTCTTATTTAGTGGTTACAGATTTATTCATGTTTTTATTTCTTCTTGGATCAGTTAATATTTTTCTAAATTTATTTCATTTACATTTTATCACTTATAAAGGTATGTACTATATTCTGATTACCTTTTTAAACTTTGCCCTTTATTCATTTCTAATATCAACCTACGTACTTGTTTTCTTCTTCTAGTGGTTCTATTTGTTGATCCCCTATATTATTAACTTTTCTATTTTATTAAGCTTTGTATCTTCGGAATCTCCTTCCTTTTACTTTCTTTGGATTTATGCTGTTGTTCTTATGCTTAATTCTTAACATGGATGTTTTAATCTGTTCTCTTTTATATGAACACCGAAGGCTATGAACTTCCCTATATTCCAAATGTTTTAATATGTAGTACTTTATTTTTTTGTTCTAGATATTTTGCATTTTCATTATATTTTATTCTTTTGCCCATGAGCTATTTAAATGTATGTTTAAGTTCCACATTTAACAGAAGCTTTTATTTGATTTCATTTTTTACAGTTTTATTTATTTTAGAGAGAGGGTGAGTGAACATAAGCAGGGGTAGGGCAGAGGGAGAGTCTCAAGCAGACCGTGCACTGAGCAGAGAGCACAATGCAGTGCTCAATCTCACAACCCTGAGATCCTGATTTGAGCTGAAATCAAGAGTTGGACACTTAACCAACTGAGCCACCCACAGGTGCCCCTTAACAGAAATTTTTAAAAAAATATTTATTTATTTATTTATTTATTTATTTTTATTTATGATAGAGAGAGAGAGAGAGAGAGAGAGAGGCGGAGACACAGGAGGAGGGAAAAGCAGGCTCCATACTGGGAGCCCGACGTGGGACTCGATCCTGGGACTCCAGGATCGCGCCCTGGGCCAAAGGCAGACGCCAAACCACTGAGCCACCCAGGGATCCTCAACAGAAATTTTTTAAAAAATATATTTTATTTATTTATTCATGAGAGACACACAGAGAGAGAGAGAGAGAGATAGGCAGAAACACTGGCAGAGGGAGAAGCAGGTTCCATGCAAGGAGTGGGATGTGGGATTGATGTGGGACTCAATCCTGGGTCTCCAGGATCACACCCCAGGCTGCAGGCAGCGCTAAACCGCTGCATCACCAGGGCTGCCCAACAGAAATTTTTTAATGTATCTTTTTGTTGCTGCCTTTGATCAGTGTTTTCTTTCATGATAACTTCAGTTTTTTCATTCTGCCTACCAGATTCTGCTCAGGTGTCAGCATCAGACTATTTATTCAATTGCAGTGGTTGCTTTATGGAGGAAAGGGAAGCTGAAAAATTTTGTCACTTCCTAAAAACTCAGCATGCGTTATAATAGGACTCATCTAAGACCTAATTGTTTTGTTTGTTTGTTTGTTTTTCTGCAGGAAAGCCCTTCAGAGAATCTAGTCCAAAACACAGTTGGAAATGGAAGTTTAAAGGCCTCACTGTTAAATATAAATTCACAGCCATGAGCCACTTGGAATGTGAGGGAAAACTCTTACATGAAAGAGGAATACCATGACAAATAAATCAAAAACTAAAAATTGATCATAGGAGAAACAGATAATATAAAGATCAACAGCAAATAATTCCATAAAATGTCCTTTGAGTATACTATAAAAATGAAACAGAAAACAAGAAAAACCTCTTGAAAATAAAAAATGATTACCAAGATAAATGAAGTCATATGTGTACGAGTTAGAATACAAAGTCAAGGAAATATCCCAGACATTAGAAATAAAAGACAAAAGATGGAAAATAAGAGAATAGAGATACAGTCCCTCAGTGAAATCTAACATCTGACTGAAAAAATTTCCAGAATGAGAGAGCAGGGAAAGTCAAAGACAGTAAAATTTTAAATGAAATAATGTAAAAAAAAGTTCCCAGAGTTGAAAGACAAAGGTCTTTTGGTTGAAAATGTCAACTGGATGCCATGCACAATGAATGTCTAGATACACAATCAGGACATTCTAAAACATCGATGATAAAGACACTCAAAAGAATGAAAGGTCATACCCAAAGAATAAAAATCAGAATGCATTTAACGTCTCAAAATACTTACTCAATGCTACAAAATAATATCCTCAATTTTTCATAAAAATTAATTTGAGCTTGGAATTCCATGTTTAATGAAACAAAGTGTGTGAGGTTCTTTACAATTATTTTAGAATGTGCTGCAGCAAAGCAACAGAAAAAAAAAAAACAGAATAATGGTGTGGAATCCATAAAACAACGAGAGGCAGGCAGAGAACAGCGAAAGAAGTCCTCTGAAGAAAAAAAAAATGGTGATCTAGAAAGTAAACATCCCATACTTAAAAGAGGAGGGTGAAAATAAGGCAGTCATAGCAAATGAGGGCTCAATAAATATAAACATGCCAGAGCTAAAAAATAAAATTGTTTTAAGGAAGGTATTACAAGAAGAAAAAAAAATAACAAAGAACTAAACACTTGAAGGAGAGAAAGCTCTGCAAGAATGAGAACTATAACAACACACTAGCATCTCTGCAGAGAATATCATTACACAGACCCATAAATGTAAGCAGTGTTCACTGATTTAACTAGTTAAGTATACTGGAAGGATGGGGAGAGAAGGTGGAGGATTAAATTAAGAGTCTAACCTATAACAGTAGGAAGTAAAGAGTAAATATTAAAATGAGTAACTGAAGTAATAGCATAAGATCTAAATTAGAAACCTAGTGTTAAAACTTGGTTTCTTTAAAAAAAAAAAAAAAAAAACTTGGTTTCTTTGAGCAATAAAATTGGCATGATGAAGTATGGGACAGGAAATGTAAGAACTTCTCCACTATTGATATTTTATTTTTTTTTTATTTTATTTATTTATTTTATTTATTTATTTATTTTTATTGGTGTTCAATTTACTAACATACAGAATAACACCCAGTGCCCGTCACCCATTCACTCCCACCCCCCGCCCTCCTCCCCTTCTACCACCCCTAGTTCATTTCCCAGAGTTAGCAGTCTTTACGTTCTGTCTCCCTTTCTGATATTTCCCACACATTTCTTCTCCCTTCCCTTATTTTCCCTTTCACTATTATTTATATTCCCCAAATGAATGAGAACATATACATATTTTAAGTTAATAGGTTTTCAAAAAACAAATGTGAAAAATAACAGATGTCATACAAATTCAACCACAGCAATAATAAAATAATGAACTTCTAGATAAATGATATTCCAACAATAAGATATCAATTTTTACTTAAATTGAATATTTAAAAAAATATTTTAATATCCAATACTAGCAAGGTCATGGAGATATGCACACTTTCAAATAGTGCTGCTGAGTTTAAACCAGAATCATCTTTCTGGATAGCAGCTTGGTAATTTGTGCAAAGAGCCATGCAAATGTCTGTTTCCTTTGACATAGTAATTTCATTTTATCCTATAGAAATAATAAAAAGAGTACATTAATATTAATGCACAACTGGGATCTATGTGCTCATGTAAATTATGGGGGATTCTTATGCAAATTATGGTATATCTATTCAAAAGACTGTTCTCCTGTCATTTAAAGGAGAATTTCTGAAGAGCATAGAAAATACTTAAAAGATTAAGAGAGAGTGAAAGAAAAAATAGGGCATAGAACTTTGTAGGAAGGGCAGAATTTCAGTTTCCAGCTATGACAGAGTAATCTGACTTGACTTTGACTGTAAAAAACTCAGAATGAGGATAAAACCTAGAAAACAACTCTTTTCAGACAGTCCAGACAAGGAGGACATGACTTTTCTATGAGAAAAGGGAAAACAAATGAGGTTAGTCCTCTGATCTCCCCAGATTTCTGTCTGAAGGCACTTTCCAGACTGGTACAGAGATGCAGGTATCAAGTAGAGATTAGTGGTCCTGTTGAATTGAAGAGACAGAGACTGGAGGCAACAGGGAGGCTGAGGCAGCTGGGATAGGAGAACAGAAGTCCTTTGGAGTTTTTAGCTGAGATTCAACGCTTTTGAGCAAAATACAACTTCTAGGGAAAGCTGGACTCATTCAAATACTGTTAAGAGGGAAGAAAATTCACTAAACACTTGCTGCATTCTGTAGAGATGCCAGAAGACATTAGAAGGGCTACCCTTACCCTAAATGGAGAACTACTATGGACCCACTCAAAACAAACTTAAAAACAAGCTTTGGAAGGTTAATGCAAATAACAATTGCTAGCCAGAACAAAACTTAATTCTGTATAATGGAGTAAAACAAAATCCAGACAGTCGACAATATCACACCATGATGGTCCATATTCAATCAAAAATTACTAGGCAAATGAAAAAGGGAATTGTCAACTATAACTAGGAGGAAAACCAATCAATAGAAACAGATCCAGAAATAACAGAGATAATGGAATTTGTAAACAAGGACTTAAAAAGAGTATTTTACTTATGGCCAAGGATTCAAAAGTAAACATAAACATTGAGAAGTTGAGAAAAATTTAAGATATAAGAAAGAACTAACAAAGACCTGTGGAGATAAAAATACTGTATCTGAATTAAAAGTTTCACTGGATGGGATTAACAGATCAGACAATGCAGAAGAATAGTGAACTTGAACACACAGGAATAGAAACTATCCAAACTCAAAAACTAGAAGAAAAAGGACTGAAAAAAATGAGTAGAGCCTAGGAATACTATGGAACAATATGAACTAATCCAAATGTAAGTTGAATTCCAAAAGACAGGTATGAGGGGAAGGTGCAGAATATTTTTTGTAAAAATAATGGTTAAATTTTTCCAAATTTGATAAAAAACTATAAAGGAATAAAGCCACAGATCCAAAAAGCTTGACAGACAGCAAGCAAGATAAATATTTAAAAAGTGACACAGGAGAATAATATGATCAAATTATTCTAATTAGTGATAAGAAGAAATTCTTTAAAAAAGTAACCAGTCAAAAAGACATATTACATAAAGGTGAACGACAACAACAAAAAAGAATGATCTCTGACTTTTCATCAGAAATAAGGCAATCGAAGACAATGGAATAATATCTTTAAGTTGCAAAAGGAAAAATAAACCCATCACCTATTATTCTATACCCAGAGAAAACATCCCACAAAGCTGAAGGTAAAATAAAGAAATTTTCAGCTAAATAAAAGCTGTGCAAATTCATCTCCAGTAAGCCTGAACTATAAGACATATTAAGGCAGGTTTTAATTTTTTTTTCATTTTTATTTTTTTTAATTTTTATTTATTTATGATAGTCACAGAGAGAGAGAGAGAGAGAGAGAGAGGCAGAGACATAGGCAGAGGGAGAAGCAGGCTCCATGCACTGGGAGCCCGATGTGGGATTCGATCCCGGGTCTCCAGGATCGCACCCTGGGCCAAAGGCAGGCGCCAAACTGCTGCGCCACCCAGGGATCCCTAAGGCAGGTTTTTAAAGCCAAAGAAAAATTTATCAGATAAACTCAGATTTACACAAAAGAATAAAGAGGAGCAAAGTGGAAAAGACTTCTCAGTTTTAAATTTATTTAAAAGATAACTATAAAAAGTAATAAAAATGTATTGTGAGGTTTGTACTGTATAAAGGAATAAAATGCATTTTAAGAGTAGCACAAGGGCAGCCCTGGTGGCTCAGTGGTTTAGCGTCGCCTTCAGTCGAGGGCATGATCCTGGAGACCTAGGATCGAGTCCCATGTCGGGCTCCCTGCATGGAGCCTGCTTCTCCCTCTGCCTGTGTCTCTGCTTCTCTCACTCTCTGTCTCTCATGAATAAATAAATAAAATAATTTGTTTTTTAAAAAAAGAAGAGTAGCACAAGGACTGAGAAGGGAAATGAAAGTTTGTTGTGTAAAGATTCTTACATTATATATAAAGTGGCACCATATAAAGTAAAGGTAGACTGAAAAAATAAAGATGAATATAGTAAATCCCAGAGCAATAAAAAAAAATCAATAAATAAAACAAGGGAATATAGTTAATAAAAAAAGTGATTCAACAATCTAAAAGAAGGCATGAAACACAGGAAAATAGAACAAAGAACAAATGGGACAAGTGGGAAACAAACAGCAAGAATGTAGATTAAATACAACTACATTGGTAATTACATGAAAAAATACCCTAAAAGGCATGGTATACTATCTACTACAGAGAATGCACACTGTAAATATTTAAATACAGAGAGAGCATTTCTTTACTTGCTAGATGGATGCTGCCCAACTCATGAATTACTTAATAAAATCCATTACATATTTAAAAAGTATAATACATACAAACACAAACACATAAATAGAGGTTGGTTACAAGTAGAGCTTAGTAAAAGGACAGAAGGAAGAAAAAGGACAGAAGAAAGATAAACTATTCAGAAACTAATGCTTAGAAGCTGGAATAGCTACATTAGTTTCAGGCAAAATAACCTTCATGTCAAGGAATAGTGCCAGATATAAAGAATGCCATTACATTATAAGTCAATTTTTGAAAAAGAGCTATTTAACAATCCTAACAATAGAGTTTCAAAATACCTTAATCAAAAACTGACAGTATGGAAAGAAAAAATAGACAAATTCATAATTTTACTTGGAAAAGTTAGTGTTCCATTTGTAGTATTTAATAGAAAAATAAACAAAACACAGTAATGGTATACAGAATTTGAACAACATTATCAACCAGCTTGACCTATTTACAGGATACTTGACCCCAAACTGCAAAATATAATTCTTTTCAGGGCACATAAAACATGGATATTCTTTTTTTTTTTTTTTTTAATTTTTATTTATTTATGATAGTCACAGAGAGAGAGAGAGGCAGAATCACAGGCAGAGGGAGAAGCAGGCTCCATGCACCGGGAGCCCGATGTGGGATTCGATCCCGGGTCTCCAGGATCGCGCCCTGGGCCAAAGGCAGGCGCCAAACCGCTGCGCCACCCAGGGATCCCAAAACATGGATATTCTATATGCTGGGCTATAAAATAAGTCTTGAAAAATGTAAAATAGTTAAAATCATTCTGAATATGTTCTATGACTACAGTGATATTAGCTCAGAAAGCAAAACAAAAATATTTTTAAAATAATTATATATTACAAAACAGTAAACAGTACTAGTGTACATAACTGATGAGATTAAAAAGAAATCATAAGAAACATTAGATAATATTTGGAACCCAATAATAATGAAAATATAGCCTATGAGGTTTGTGGGATGTCACTAAAACAGTCTTTAAAGGAAAAAAAAAATTTTAAATGCCCATGTTATAGGAAAAAAAATGATAGAAGCTTCCCATTTTAAAGGAGCTGGAGAAGCAAAACTGAGTTGAACAAAACTATAGGGAAGGAAATAATAAAGACTGGAAATCAGTGAGACAGAAAATGAGCAAAAACGAGGCAAAAAGCAATAAAATTAAAAGTTGACTTTTGAAAAGTTCAGCAAAATTGCTAACTCTCTAGCAAAACTGATCAAGAATAAATTTTTTTTAATTGTCAGTATCAGGAATGAAAGAAAACTAAGGAACATCACTACAGATACAACAGACACTAAAAAGGATTATAAGCAAATAGGGTGAATAACTTTTTTGTCAACATTTCAACAGCTTACATGAAATAACAGATTGCCTGACAAATTATTATAAATGATACCAGAAGAAAGAAAAAATGCAAATAGTCCTATATCTATTAAAGATACTGAATTTCAAATTGAAACCTGTCTACAAAGAAAATGCCAGGTTCAAATGGCTTCACTACTGAATTCCATAAAACATTTATTGAAGAAATAATAATTTTACACAGACTCATTCAGAACATAGAGGAGAAAGGATATTTTTTCTAAGCTCCTTTTGTAAGATCAGCTTGATCCTGATGAGAAAACCAAAGACAATACAGAAAAATTACAGACCAGAATCTCCCATGAACATAAACATGAAAATCCTTAAGAAATCCAGCAATACAGGGGTGCCTGGATGACTCCGTCAGTTAAGCGTCTGCCTTTGGCTCAGGTCATGATACCAGAGTCCTGGGTTTGAGTCTGCTTCAGGCTCCCTGCTTGTGCCTTCTCTCTCTTGCTCTCTCTCTCTCTCAAATAAATAAATAAATAAATAAATAAATAAATAAATAAATAAAATCTTAAAAAAAAAAATCCAGCAATATATATAAAAGGTATACTATAGCATGGCCAAATGATATTTATCCCAGGAAATGCAAGGTTGGTAGAGCATGCAAAAATGATTCAGTTGTGATCTATCACACTAGCAGAAAAGGAAAAAAATAATCTTCTTAAAAGGTGAAAAAAATATTTGAAAAGATGCAACATCCATGTATGATTAAAAAAAAAAACCCTCATGGAAAACGAGGATTGAAGGAAATTTCCTTAATAAAGGGCATCTGTGAATAACCTACAGCTAACATCATACTTAATAATGAGAGTCTGGACACATCCACCCGAACATCAGAACATCAGGAATGTGGAACAAGGACATACACTCCCACTCTTTCTATTTAATACTGTACTGTATTATAAAATGGTTTTTAAAAATATCTTAGGTGGCCAACACAATGACGCATTATGAGGAAGGAAGGAGGTAGGAAAGGAGGGAGAGGATTGGAAAGGAAGAAGTAAAACTTTATATGCAGGCAACATAATCATATATTTGGAAAATCCTAACTACAATGTCAATATACAGAAATTAATTGCATTTCTCTATTTCTACAAAACATAAGTAGTCAGGGAATGAAGTTTCTTAAAGTACTATTTACAACAGCATCCAAACATCAAATGTTTAGGGATAAATTTAACTATGAAAAAAAATAAACTATGTTTCAATATCATTTAAAATGCAGAGAAAAATATTGGTAAAACTGTATGTCAGAATGTTCATAGTGGTGTTATCACCATGTAGGATTATGTATGCTTTTTATTTCCCTCTTAACACTTTTCCTATTTCCCAAACAGTATGCAATATCCTGTTTTTTTACTATCAGAAAGAAAAAAAAAATTAAAGAGGAAAAAAAATCCAAAGAATTTGGCCTTTGTCCTGAGAAAAAGACTGAATCCTTGCAATTTCCTGAGTCACAGGCATGTCTTTGTTATTCCTGGCTGGTCCGGATAGTTGAGGCAAATGAGGTAACTCACTGTGGGTCTCTAGATAATTTCAGGATGGTCAGGCTGGAAAGACCATTTGATGAGAGGGTTGGAGCTTTGGGTCACCTGATATCAGCCTGACCTTCCTATCTCTGGGGAGGGAGGAGAGGCCTGAAACCTGATTTCAATCCAGTGGTCAAAGTCCAGTCATAATAAACACTAATAAAAATGCCCTTCAGTAGAGCTTTTTGGTTGGTGAACGCACTGATGTGTGGTGGGAGGATGATATGCCCCATTCCAAGAGGAGAAGGCGTGCGAACTCCGTGTTCAAGACCCTGCCCAGACCTCACCCTATGTTTCTCTTCATGTGGCTGTTCCTAATCTGTGTCCTTTATAATAAAACTGTAGTTGTAAGTATAAGTGCTTTCCAGGGTTCTGTGTGTCTTTCTAAAAGTGACTGAACTGGAGATGGGAAGCCCTGGATTTGTAGAGATTGAGTGAAAAGTGCAGGTGATTCTTGTTGCTGGCATCAGACACTGGGGCAGACTTGTGACTGTGACCTTTCACTTGTGGGGTCTGAGCTCATTCTGGGGGGTGTCAGAAGTGACCTGCAAGGGTGTCTGTGTGGCTCGGTAAGGTAAGCATCTGCCTTCTGCTCAGGTCATGATCTCGAGGTCGTGGGATCAACCTGGTGTTGAGGCTCCCTGCTTCTCTATCTCTGCTCCTTCCCATGGCTTGTGCTCTTTCTCACTCTTTTTCTCACTCTCTCAAATTAATAAATAAAACACGTTTAAAAGACCATGTGAACTACAGAACAGTTGAAACAGAGCATAGCTGAAATAGAAGAGAAGGAAAAAAAATAATGTTTGTGGAACTGGGGCAGGTGTATATAGCTCCATTCAATAATCATTTGTAAAGAGGGATGAAGCAGAGAACTCCTGTCTTTCTTACCCTGGAGGGCCAAGGTACTAAGGAATAGATTAGTTTATAAATCAACTGTTCTCTAAAATTATATTTTGGTAACAGCTTTTAAGTTTCTCATACAACTTATTAATTTGAATCACACTAATTTGCAGTGTACAGAATCTCAGCAAGATTCTGGCTGCAATGTATCTTTGCTTAGCCAATGCTTTTTTTTTTATAGTGAAGGAAAAAAAGAGAGGTAAGATCCTTCCTAGGGAGGATACTTAAGGAACAGAATTATTTATGAGGTTGAAAGAATCTACAATGTACAAATAATACTTACGTTAATTACAAATTTGTCTTTCATGTTCAATAAGATCTCCTAGTCAACAATTAGAATGAAAAATCTACATCAATTGAGAGTTTAATAAAAAATTAATGGAATAAAACCACCTATTTTTAAAACAGCAGATTTTTAAAATTAAAATGCAGCCTTTGTTTTTAACCAAATCTGTGTGGTTTACTATTAATTGGAATTAGTAAAGTCCACTGAATAAGACTAAGTTGTCATAGATTATTAATATATTGGAAAAGACTCCATAAAATTTTTCTTCAAGCAAATGAGTATTTCAAGAGCTTCCCATTCCATTGCCATCCCATTCCCCAAAACACACATATGACTTTGCCATATTTCACCAAACACACAGAAATTTTGCTTGAATAAACGTTTTTATGAAAGAGAAAGACTGATGAATCGTTACAGACTACAGGGGACTAAAGAGAAGTGTTTACAAAACTCAACTCAAGGTCCTAGATAGAATCCAGAAAGGAAAAAAACCCAATGGAATAATAGGTGATATATGAATAAAATCTGTAGTTTAGTTGATAATGTGGTTTTAATGTTAATATCCTATCCTTGATCATGTCCTGTAGTTGTATAAGATGCCAACACTGGGGAAGCAAGGTTTAGGGTCTGGAGCAGCTCTTGCGACATTTGCAACTTTTCTGTAAGTCTATAATCAGTTCAAATTTAGAATTTCAAAGCAAAGAAACATTTCTACCCCATATTAACATGTTTAGATTTAAAATATATATATATTTAACTATATATATATATAGTTTCAGAAAGAAGAAAAGTTCAAGAAATTACTGCAGGTATTGGGATGTTGGTAAAGGAATGGCAATCCTGCACATCGTCACATCTGTTATTGCTACTATGATTTCTTATTATAAAAGCAGTATAGTCACCATTCCAACGCGGGGAAAATATTTAAAAATTCTCACAACAATTAACAAACCACTGCTAGGGCTTAGTGCAACTCTCCCGTTTTTCCTTGGAAAATATTTCAGATGTTTTCCTCTATCTAGAGCTGGAATAGATTTTGTGTTCAACAGCAGTCGTGTCTAATTTATAATATGCCTCCAATTATATCTACTGCTTAACACTAATGTGCTTGCCAGAAAAGCAATAAAATTAACAGCACGGCACTCTTTCCAACAGGGCAAAGTAATTTATTTAGAATGTTTCCAAGCCATATTTGTGACAAACCTTAATAGGTGAAAGGAAGTAGAAATGTATCTCTTTTGTTTTGATGGTGTCATGAAATGAATTCCAATCACATTTGAGTCTGGCCAGGCCGAGCCTCTCCGGGAAGAAATAAAATAGCCCTTTGGACTGTCTTACACTGCAAAGAATGAAGTAAAGGTCATAAGCTCCTTTAATAAGTGACCTGCTTGGTTAGAGGTTGACTGGCCATAAAGGAGGCAGAGAACATCGGTCCATCTGTCACTTTAGAGATTATTTTAAAAGGCATGATTTGCATATGAATAATGCATAATGCAACATCAATTACAGTTTCATCACAGTATACACTGCTATTACGCCAGGATGTTTTGCGAGCTTTTCAAAATATGAACAGATTTGCTGCTAAAAGCAGATATACATAGAAACAGGTTTTTTTCCTCCCAACACAATCCTACACATCCTTGAGGTTGCACCCAGTGTACCTAGGCACCCATAACAGATGTATCAGCAGCCTTGATTACTCTGCAGTGTTCCCAAACCAAATACACACACATATACACACACAAAACTCTGACAAAAAAAATACACAACATTTATAGTGCAATGGTTGTAAATGAACAGGCTATGCTGTTAAATACTAAAACTGTCCTTGCCTTTCATTTTTTAAAAAAATTATTTATTCATGAGAGACACAGAGAGAGGCAGAGATATAGGCAGAGGGAGAAGCAGGCTCTCCAGAGTGGAACCTGATGTGGAACCTTGATCCCAGGACCTCGGGATCCTTGAGCTGAAGGCAGATGCTCAACCACTGAGCCACTCAGGTGCCCCCTTGCTTTTCATTTCTAATTACAGAACCTGCTGTGGCGATTTACAATGTTCATTTTTGTTTTTGATCCCTTGAGAGGAAGAAAATACTCCAAATTGCCGAACCGTATTTTTTTGCATTGTCAATGACCTTCTCCAACACACCTAGAAACTACCTTACCCCAAGCCAAGAAGAGGGGTTTCCATGAATCTCTTGAATAATTTGGTCAAAGTTGAATTCTGATGATTAGTCTGAAACTTAATTGTTTCTCCACCAGCCCAATCGATTTGCTCCTTCCATCAGATTTGTTAGAAGCTGATTGTTAAAACTTGGCAACTGCTTCCCCCTCAGGGAAAACAAAGCAAAGTGCTATTCTAATTGCAGAGGGCAAGTCTGGGTCAACGAGCAATACAAATGTTTTCTCAGTTAGCCAAATTCTGACAAGCATGTTCCCACTGGTGGAAAAAACCTTTTCAGAGGCTCTCTGGGATACCTAGAAAGTGGGGGTATGCCTGGTGGGGCGACTGGTGGCTCAGTCGGTTAAGCAGCTGCCTTCAGCTCAGGTCATGGTCCCAGGGTCCTGAGTCTGCTTCTCCCTCTATCCCTCCTCCCCCCTGCTTGTGTGCTCTCTCTCTCTCAAATAAATAAATAAAATCTTAAAAAAGAAAAAGAAAAGAAACCTGGTGGTATTAACCCAAGGACAGCAAAAAGGCCCCAGTGAAACCCAGCATTCCAAGTATCAGACTTTACCCAAGGAGGCTCCTCCAAGGACAGGGTGGGCCTCTGTTGATTTTAAGCAGCATCCCAGAGCTGTACCACTGAGCTTATGACTGGCACACCTACTGATAAAGTTAAGCTTCTTTGTCTCTTCAGAGATGCCTTGTCCTTTCCTACCTATTCAAATTCTGGCTTCCATAAGTTTCTGCCCTGGTCAGCCTAAGTGCTACCTGCACTCAGAGTAGAATATTGTCACCACTGAATATGCTGTTTTGAGTTCCATGTCCATCATATTTTGATGCTGTGGGTTACATGACTAATGGTTCCGCTATAATTTCTTAGATCTTAACACAGGTTTATTGCAAAAGTGGCAAAAGAGTGGGATAAGGGAAATTATGGGTCAGCTCTTCCTATTGTTGGCAGGCCTAATCCAGTTCCCACTGCTGGCTGGGCCAAACCAGTTCCCGCTGTTAGCTGACTGGGCTAAACCAGTTCCCACTGTTAGCTGGATAGGCTAAACCAGTTCTGCTGCTGGCTGGGCTAAACCAGTTCCCACTGTTGGCTGGCCTAAACCAGTTTCCGCTATTGGCTGGCCAGGCCAAACCAGCTCAACCAGTTCTACTCAAAGTGGGGTCAGACTGCTAGCAGCAGCATCATTAGGAAACTTTTAAAAATGGAAACTGATGGGCCCTATCTAGGATTTACTGAGTCAGAATCTCTGGAGGGTTGTGTGTGGGTTGGGGGGGCAGTAAGCAGGAACATGAGCTTTAACAAGATCTTCAAAAGATTCTGATATACAAGACAAGAACCCGGAGAAATAAACTCCAGTCATTACAACTGCAACCTGGGACATCTCTTCACGTCTTGTCTCTGCCCTTTCCTTTATCCCAATTACCTGAGCCTTGGCAAGTACCTGGGGAGGTATGAACAGGGCTCAGGCACCAATCTTTTCATTTTCCAGAGAATTCTTCCTTACAGCTCATGGTTGCACCGAAGGTGCTTGTCGATTGATTATCGGTGCTTGTTCATTTCCACAGAGGGTTTCCTGAAGCTGATAATCACACAACTTGGTGAAGGCAATTATATTAAAATACCAACCAACCAGCCAGTTCACAATTTAGGATTCAAGAATGTGGGAAACAGGAATATCAGGAGTGCCATTAAAGGGCAGAAGAGGAATAAATGAATAAACGTAACATGTCGAAGTGTGTATAGAGACACAGAATTTTGGAGGTTGGTTGGGGAAAGCTCAAAGAAGCATTTTTTTCTTCAATCATTTATCATTTACAGAATGGTATATCTCCATAGTTTTGTGACGTATCTACCACAAGCAGACAACTGATGACATTCCAGTGTTGGGAATTAAACAGTTGGCCAGGTCTTCAACGGAATTCTCTTTTGAAAGTCTGAGAAAAAAATATTTTATTCTGAGAGCCTGAGATTTTGAACGTGATTGTTCACAGGTTTCAAGATGCACCTTGGCTCAAATGCTTTTGTATTCACATGAGATAGGTGGAAAGATGATTCGAATGGAAAACAATTTGAAATTTTCACAACATTCCTTAATCAAGAGAAAATGAAACTTTCTACTAGTGAGTGGCCTCGGTACAAAAGTATGGCTTGTGGCTTCTGTCTTTTGTGATAGTGTATGATTTCCTTTTCTCAATTTTATTTCTGTTATTCCTTCCTTCACACCACGAGGGTTTCACAGCACATTTCATGTTTGTGTGTTCGAATATTATGGATTGTTATGCAGTCAAGCAGAGTAAAACCAACCTTGTTCATGACACTAAATCAGCCACGCTTCCTGATTTAGCATCATCCACAAAACTTAGAGATTATAGAGGACTTTCGCTGGGGCAGGGGCTAATTTTCAAATGTGTTTTTTGTTTATTTTCCCAACTTAAAGAAAAAGGCAACTATCAACTCTCAGTGTAAGTATAAGCTGAAAAGATGTATTCAAGCATGAATAGTTCTAGAAACATTTCAAGTTGATGCCATTCTACTGGGTTAACACAGCTACATTTAGATTTTAGCAGATGAGTTACCTTCCTTTCATGTCTACTTAGAAATTCTTAAGGTATGGCACCTGGGTGGCTCAGTGGTTGAGGGTCTGCCTTTGGCTCAGGTCGTGATCCCAGGGTCCTGAGATCGAGTCCCACATCACGTTTCCTGCAGGGAGCCTGCTTCTCCCTCTGCCTATGTCTCTGTGTCTCTCATGAATAAATAAAATCTAAGGGGAAAAAAAGCAATTCTTAAAGTAAACACTCTTCAGAGGCAGAAGGTAAAAGTGTTCACATGTATATAAACAGAACATTGCCATTAGGAGGGAGTGATTGATGGGAAGCAGGAAGACTCACTGCTACACCTGAGAAGCAGCTGCACACCAGGGCACAGAGCCTGTCCAGTCACCTGCAGCACTGAAGCAGCTAGTCAGAGCCACCAGAGCTCTAGGTCAGTTCCAGGAGGAGGTCTCTATTTATCTGTCACTCACTGATTCATTCAGCAGCTCTCACTGGGCACCTCCCATGTGCCAGGAGCAAAGAGGACTGCACAGAGGACCCCAGGCTGGCAGACTGCTGTGGGTGACAGATGTCACATCATCAGAGGAGGAGGCACAGGATTGTGCACTGAGAGAAGTTCTACGGGAATTTCTAGTAACACAAAGACATGAATGACTGATGAATGACTATGTTGGTGGTGCCTGATTTAAACTGGAGGATATGTGAACAAGTGACATTTGGAAGCGTCTGAAGGAATAAGAGTTGAAGACTGGGTGGGAGGTGATGTGCCAGAGCTATGGAGTGGGAAGTATGAGCAAAGGAAAGGTTGTGTGGCTGGAGCCAGTGTGCCAGGAGAGGGTGGCTGGGACTGCAGGAGGCCTGCAGGTGGTGCTAGCTCAAGCAGGGCCTTGTAGACTGTGTCAAGGATTCTGGACTTTATAAGCATGCTGGAAGAGACTCAAATGTTTTTTTTGGGGGTGGGGGATACAGCCACATTGGCTGCTGCTTCCGGCCAGAGAACTGATCGTAGAGTGCCAATGTGGACGTAAGGAGAGACCAGAAGATGCTATGGCCATAGTCCTGATGAGAGACTGTGGTGGTTGGCCTAGGAAGGAGTCACGGGAACTAGACAAAAGGGAACATGTCCAACAAATCAATCAGATTTCAAGACTGACTCAATGTGGTAGATGGGAAGATTCTGAGAAGCTCACAATCACTGCTGCGTTCATCTTGTATGAGAGGATAGAGAAAGGGAGCACAGGAGGAGGATATGGCTGGAGGTGGTAGATGATGAGCCTGATTTTGGCCATCATGAATTTGAGGTCCTTGTAAGACAGACGGGAAATATCAAGTGTGAGCCTGGACCTTAGGAGAAAATGTGGATGGAAATGGATAGAAATCTAGACTTGGGTTCTATCAGCACAAATGTGATACATAGAGCCACATGCATGATGAAAATGTTCTAGAGGCAGGGTACAAGGAGAGGGGGCTCAGGCTCAAACCTGTATGGACTGTAGCAGTGAGGCACTGGGAAAAGGCAGAGGAGTGGCTATGAGCCGAGGAAAAGGAGGAGAATGCATGAAACTGAAGCCAAGAGGGGAGGGACTGGTCCTGATGATGTGGGAAGCAAAGGCAGATGGAAAATTCAACTTCCTTACAACTTACAGCCCATTGACAAGTTCTTGAGACAGCAGAGTGACCTTCCTCCTGGATCGCCCAATTGTCTTAACATGAATGCTTTGCTGGAGGAAAAGCAAGTGGTTAACCAAGAGAGATCACAGTCACCCCAGACAAGAACCTCTATCCATTTGCAACCATCTTAATGATTTACAAGGCAAAAAGCAATTTTATCAATGGCCAAATTCGAAGAAACCTACAGATGAAATTCCTGGAACCCTGATATTATCATCCCCTCCACAGGATAGAAAATCTTCTATATTTGGCCATTCCTCATGAACCCAGTGCAGAGATTTCTGTCCATAGGTCCTGTCTCCGTGATTTCACAAAACCACCTTTTTTGCACCAAAGATGTCTCAAGAATTCTTTCTTGGCTATTGGCTCTGGACCCCAACACGCCAAACCACATCACTTAGGCAAAAGAGGAACTGGTCCGCTGGGGAAGAGCCCTTGGGATGTTAAGGAAAAGGAAACTGGAAGTAGCCACATGGAGGGCTAGGATCTCCAAGGAGCAAGTGCAGTAAAGCCAGGGGCAAGGTGTGAAGCTCAGCTAGGGTCAAGAGGGAGCTTGTGAAAATGGGAGGCCCTACAGCATCTTCAGGTAGGGGCAAAATCCAGTAACAAGTGGAAATGGACTCCTAGGAGAGAAAGGATGTGATAGGAGGTTCTGTCTAGGTGGGAAAAGAGGGTCCAGACATATCTTCAGAAAGTAGAGGGATCTTCCTCCAGTGTAGCAGGATGTGGCAGAGAATAGGTAGGGGTAGGAAGCTGGGAGAGATCTTGCTTGGGGGCTGCTGCCATCTATACCAGGCTCTTAAGGTGAAATTGTGTGGTGAGGTGAGGAGTAAGAGATTGGGAGCAGGCAAGAGGAACTGAGATATTGGAGAAAAGCAGAGCCACTGAGGACAGGGGGGACGTGAATGTCCCGGAGAAGCACAGAGCAGAACCAAGGCCCCAGGTGAGGCTGCTGGGTTTACAGGGTTTTCAGTAGGGCAATCCGCATGGTGGGAGGTGAATCTGGTTCTGACCCACTCAGTGCCCATCAGCCAGTCAACCAGGGCAAAAGGGACACTCTTCAGCTTTAAACCAGTTTCCTGGTAGAAAGGTGCATGGTTTCTTCGAGCTCAAGAGTAAAATAGCTTTCCTCTAACAACCAAGAAAATAAAATTGCAGAGTATTACTACAAATAACTCATCATAGAGTGTAAAAGTAACAATAAATTACATCCAATTATTTTAGAGCATCATTACTATACCATTGCTGGGGGCCAGCTGTGGCAGGAGGGGGAGAGTAGGGAAGAAGGAATTAGGGAGGGCAAGGCAGAGACTAATTTGCATCAACATAGATAATACATTCTTAGAAATAAATCCATCTTTAATTGGTTTGATGCTTTCCAGTCTCCACGGAAAACATAAAGTTATAATCCAGTAGACCATTTGGAGATTATTTATAAACAGTATTCCTTACCTAGAATACAAACAGAGCTCAAGAGAGTTCAAACCAACTCTATTTGCAACCACGTAGGTTGCAAGGAATTAACTTAGTTCTGGAAAAATGGTGTATGCCTGACATCTAAGTTTGCATTTATGGAAATTCAGTTTTTAATTATTTTCCCTCTACCTTATGAATGCTTAACACTGGAGACCCCTGAGCCTTTTTTTTTTAATATCAAAATAGTTCTCCCCCAGCCATCTAAAACTCATGCTATCCTGCCCTTCTATACCATCTTTGTTTTTCCTTTTGAGCACAGATATATATAGAACCTTCTCAGCGGTTCTCTATATAGATATATATAGATATATAAGATATATATCTATATATAGAACTTCTAGTGGTCACATGTGATAGGCAGGAGAAGTTACGTGCTTCTAGAAACAATTCATAGAGTAGACCCAACCTTCACCTGTTATTTTTTCCTGGCACCTCTCCATATAGAGACCTTCCCTAAGAGTAATACTCACAAAGGCTTTGCTTAATAAACAAAATTATCACAGTATTTGCTTATATCCCAAATTAAAATCTTTTAGAAATTACTAATTAAGAATTTCCACACAAGCATCAGTTGCCTGGGTTTTGTCACATCTGCAGACTTTGCACTTGCTCTTTTCTCTACACTGTACATATTTTTTAATGTCCACACCCTTGCAAGTCTTGCTGCTAATGGTAATCTGCACCCAGAATGTCATCAAGACTTGATTCGCTTTCCTAAAGAAGCTTCTAAGGTATGTTTCTCCCAAGTTTACAGAATAATAAAACATGACACATATGTAAGAAGCTTTCCCTCCCAAGGCTCTATCTGCCCTCTAAAGGCTGTCCAACTACTTCTAATTAGCCTATGTGTTTGAAGGATCTGAAGCATTAGTTTAATCTCTAATCAGGGGAGGAATTTCTTTCACCTTTAGAGAGTCTTGTAAATGAGCCAATCACTTGTTTGCTCATAGGATAAACGAATTAACGCCAGGGGAGTGGGAAAGAAATGGTCAAATTTATTTCCTTATCAATTTGATTTCTATCCTGGAAAGCATGTTGGTAAAAAGAGAAAGAGGAAAAAAGAAAGGAGTGGGTTGGAAGGACTCATTTTAATCTCCATCAGCTGCCTGAATACACCGGCTGGCTGTGGAGTGGCACAAAAACTCGGAAGTTAACATCATCTGTGGGGACAAGCTTCAAAAACTAGAGAGCCTAAAGGCAAAGAAAGTCATCCCCAGCTGTGATTATTTCAGATGCTAGCAACTGGAAAGCATATAGACACACCGATCAAGAGAGACTTCCCTTCTACCTTTTGGGTTTCAAAAACTGCAACTCTTCCTACGTGCTTGACTTCTCATACTTATATGACAATAACACATAGACATGACATGGGACAAGCCAATGGATCAAAACGCCATTCTTCCTCTTGATAAGTTATCCTGTTAGTTTTATGAGTCTTAGATTTAACAGAAAACTTCAGAGCAATCCACTTTAGTTGTTAAAGATGAATATGAATTATATTTCCAAATTAAGTTCAAGGTCATATTACTTCTCCCACTCTTCACTTTCATCTTCCCCTTGTGGGTGGGTTTATTTTTTAGGCTCTGTGAGATTACACAGGAATGCCACAGTAAAGTTAGGATATTGTGGGGATCTCACAACATTTTTCTTTTTATTAAATGACTGAAATCAACAAAAAATCCCGAACAGGAGACCATGCCTGTTTTACTTGCATCCTGTAGACCAAATGTAAGCCAGTGTCAATGATGGTGATGAAGACTACCACTGACACATAATTTAAATCACTCACACTAAAAGGGTATGTTCTATTCTTAGTTTATTTATCTGATAAATCAACAGGCCATTAATGGTGTCACATCTTCAACTGGGCTTTCTCTCTTACAAATGATGTTAGAAATGGGGAGGGTATGAGGAGCTGCCATAACAAAATAGCCCAGATGGGGTGGTTTAAGCAACAGAAATGTATTGTTCTGGAGGCTGGGAAGTCCAAAACCAAGGTGCTGGCAGTGTAGGTTTCATTCTGAGGCTTCTCTGGGTTTACAGGCAGCTGTCTTCTTGCTGTGTGCTCGCATGATCTCTTCTTTTTGTGCAGAGAGACAAGGCAAGCAAGCTCCTCTGGTATCTCCTCTTACAAGGACACCCCTTCTGTTAGATTAGGGCCTCGCCTTATGACCTCATTTATCCTTAACTACTTTCTTAGAAGCCTCACCTCCAAATCCAGTCATATTAAGGAGTTAGGATTTCAATGTATGAATGAAACTGGACCACTTTCTAATACCATATACAAAAATAAACTCAAAATTGATTGAAGACCTAAATGGGAGACCTGAAGCCATAACAATCTTAGAAGAGAATACAGGCAGTAATCCCTCTGACACCGGCCTTAGCAACATTTTTCTAGATATGCCTCCTAAGGCAAGAGAAACAAAAGCAAAAAATAAACTATTGGGACTATGCCAAAATAAAAAGTTTTTGCAGGGTGAGGGAAACCATCAACAAAATGAAAAAGCAACCTACTAAATGGAAGAGGATATTTGCAAATGACATATCCAATAAGGGGTTAATATCCAAAAAATATAAAAAACTTATACAACTTCACACCAAAAAAAAATCCAATTAAAAATTAGACAGACAACTTTCATTTCATTTTTCCAAAGAAGATTACAGGTGGCCAACAGACACATGAAAATACGCTCAACATCATGCATCATTAGGGAAATGCAAATCAAAACCACAATGAGGTATCACTGCACACCCGTCAGAATGGGGTAAAATAAAAAAAGAAACAAGAAATAACAAGTTGTGGCAATGATATGCGGGGGTAAAAAAAGGAACCCTTAGGCGCTGTTGGTGGGAATGTAAATTGGTGCAGCCACTGTGGAAAACGGTGTGGATATTCCTTAAAAAGTTGAAAAATAATAATACTGTAAGAGCCAATAATCCCAGTACTGGGTATTTACCCAAAGAAAATGAAAACATTAATTTCAAAAGATACATGCACTCCTATGTTTACTGCAGTATTATTTACAATAGCTAAGATATGGAAGCCACCTATGTGTCCACTGATAGATGAATGGATAAGGAAGATGTACTATATATAAACGATGGAATGTTACACAGCCATAAAGAAAGAGATCGTGCCATTTGCAGTAATAGGGATGAACCTAGAAGGTATTATGCTACGTGAAATGAGTCAGACTGAGAAAGATCAAATGCTGTATGATTTCACTCATATGGAATCTAAAAAAAACCAAATGAACAACAAATAATAGAAGCAGACCTATAAATATGGAGAACAAATTGATGGCTGCCAGAGGGAAAGGGGTGGGCAGCCGGGCAAAATTAGGTGAAGGGGAATGGGAGATATAGGCTTCCAGCTATGGAATGAATAAATTGGGAAATAAAAAGTACAGCATAGGAAATAAAGTCAATGGTATTGAAGTAATGTATGATAACAGATGGGAGCTACACCTGCAAATACGGAGCACAGCAAAACATAGAGTTGTTGAATCACTATGTCATATACCTGAAACTAATATAACATTGTATTGTCAACCATCTGTACATAAAAATACAAAAAACAAAGGTTATTTGTTTAAATAAATAAAATGGTGGCAACTAATCAAAAGTAAAAAATTTAAAAAATAAAGTTGTTGCAGAGACAATACACATAGAACTACATGGCTGGCTCAGACTATGCCTCTTCTTTGTAATTCAGTATTAATCCACTGAAAAAGTGCCATAAAAACTAGGCACTTGACTTCCTCTTCCCACACAAAATATTATTAATATTATTATATTATATATTATATTATTATATTATATATTATTTTTGTTGATTTCAGTCATTTAATAAAACTTACTTGTATCTCACTTATAGTTCACAAAACCCTCACATCAGTTTTATTTATTTATTTATTTTTAAAGATTTTATACTCGATCCCCGGACCACGTCCTGGACCAAAGGCAGCCGCTCAACCACTGAGTCACCCAAGCGCCCCCCGCAACACACACACATCAGTTTTAAACACTGTAGTAGCAGTTTCTAAATAACGATTAGATACATCTTGCTCAACATCACTAAGCTTTCTGTCAACCGTATAAAGGCAAATGGAGTTTGCAGTGACCCTGAGGGGTTCCCCAATCCATCACTCTCATAGACACAAACAAGATCATGGCTAAACCACTCAACGCCAGGGGGTCTGCTTTAAAGATTAGCAGATAAGAATATTCCATAATTTCCTCTAGGTATCTATTTCCTATTCTAAAAGCTTTTAAAATATGTAAATGTTATTTCCCCGCCTGAATCCCCCCAGGCTGTAGTTCACTTTGTTCTCCTGCAAAGATGAAAAACATTATTCCTCATCCCAGCAGCAAAGCACCTAGCATCTTCACCAAGGCTTGCTAATAGGTGCTTGCTAAAGGTCGTGTTCCTTTTTGCTTTCTGCTCTGTCAAGGCTTCCCACATTCTTGGCTTAGCACTTCCACACACTGCTTTTCCTTCTCAAAGATCTCCCATGATTTTCCATTAGACTGGAAAATATTCAAGAGCAAGGACTATATGTGCCTCATTCACCTCCTGTCCTGGTACTCAGCACAGGACCTAGTACCCAGCACCCATTCCACAGATAGTTATTGGAAAAATAATATACACATGAATGAAAGAAGAGCTATTTTCTGAGCTATATTTTTCCTTTTCTCACTTCACTTCTCAGAATAAAATCAATGAATTACAGCAATAGCATTCAAGGCTGAGTGATGGCCGAGCTACAGTGCCATGTTGGATCCAAGTATCGTTGTCTTGGGTATGTTATTCCGGAGGGAACTTTGAAGAGATGAAAATGGACAACTTTAATAAAAACCAACAATGCAATGCTATTCCTTTCCATTGTTTTTACTTGGGTTCTGGCATTTCGGCCTATCTGAGAGCTCACTGGTGTCCACTTCTAATTCTAAATGACATATCCTATTCATCACATGGAATTTATTTTTTCACAATTAGGAGTTATGTAGACGCTGAAAGCATGTGAATACATTTTCCTCGGCCCTCCATGCAGCAATCTGCTCCATTGTGGTTACAACTGGCCAGTTTTACTCAATAGCAACAGAGCTAGCAACATGGTTTGCCAAAGCGCTGGAGAACCACAGTGACAGGCACTGAATATATAGGTAGAAGAATAATAATGGGAAGGATTATCCGGACTCTGGAGACTTGGCTTTCTATTTGTTGTCTAATGCCGACCTTGTCACATGATCATTGGCAAGTCAGTTCATTTCTGTGGCCTTGGTTTCCCCAGTTAACAAAAAGTTTGGATGAAGATGGTTCCAAAGTTCTAAGTTCTTACATGTTATGCTTTTACCTAAAAAATGATAGTATGTTGAGTCAGAATTCTGAAATGAGCTGATGTATTCCTGGTTGTACAGGCAGCAGAGAAAGTCTGCCCTGTGCCTGGTATCTAAGAAGACACTTATCCCCCACTCTGACCTTCCATATAAGGTAAGACATCTGGGTCAAGGGTATACCCTGAATCCTGCACCCACTTTTAAACCACATTCTGGGCAGTAGGTACTTGGGACCACTGAATTTTTTGCCCACATGGCCAAGAGCTTCCAGAAGATGGAGTCTGAGTAGTGGGCTGGTAGGACTCAGGCCTCAGAGGTTTCTTGTGGCGGGGGATGGGCCTAGGGTGGGAAGAGGAAGTCAAGGGGGAAGCAACTGTATTTTACTTCTGTCCAGGTCCAACAAATATTAGTGGAAGACCTATAGGAGGTTGCTTTACGATTGCACAATGACAGCGGGGGTCAAAGAGATAGAATGAAGCAACACCTCCCTACTCCTCATGGGAGACCTAAAATGAAGCACTCTGTTTTCTGGACCTTTGAGGTTTTATAGAATCCATTAAAAAAATATAATCAGCATCTTTTTCTGTAAGACACTCTGTTACAGGATACAAAGTTGAGTAATAGCATGTTGCCCCTGCTCTTGGGAGCACATGAGAAAATATTCTATTGTGTACTGCACTATATCTTCTGTTTTTCTACAGGTAAAAGTCATTTAAATGTTGAAGTTGACCTTAGAAGGTCTTTTTTGGGATTACTATGGGAACAATTTTATGATATCCAGAAAGCTTAGAATCAAAGGTGGACAAAATTAGGGGAAAAAAGAAGTTATATACTGAAATGGGGGCCAAAACAAAGATTATTTGTTTTATGTTTAGAGAGGGTGCTTGATAAAGATAATTGCCAGAGACATAGTGGCTCCTTTTTAAAGGTTTGGGAATCAAATTAAATGGATTAATATATACACACACAGTGAATAGTCCACTGGGAACAGATGTTTGTAAAGAAGCTGGAAGGTATAGGGAGAATCAGATCTCTTCTAGGGGCAACATAAGGAGTCAAGTCCTTTAGTAGTGAAGTAGAGAATCAACTATAGAAACTGCAGTCATAGTTCTGAGTGTTGTTTTGGCCTGTCAAGAATAAATTCTCTTAAAAATTACCATTATGTTTTCTTACTACTTTTAGCTGTTACATATGACTTCTATTGATTTTTTTAAAATACATCTTAATCTTATATTCAACCATTTTGCCAAACCTTCCATATTAGTTTTTTTTTTTTTTTTTTTTTTTTTTTAAGTAGGCTCCATGCCCAATGTGGGGCTAAAACTTACCATCCTGAGATCAAGAGTTGCTTGGTCTACTTGGCTGAGCCAACTAGGTGACCCCTCTTCCATATTAGTTCTACATTCCCCATAGGTTCTCTTGTATTTTTTATGTAGAAATCACCATATCATTCTTTTGGGTAGGAGCTCCAGACTGTGGTAAATAGAAGTAGTAAGAGTAAACACTCTTCTTTTTTAGCTATCCTCCAGAAAGAATGTCTCTACTGCCTCACCATTCAATATGGTATATTTTGTAGTCATACTTTACCAGGTAATAAGTGTCTGCTTTCATTTGTGAATTGATGCATTTTTTTCTTCCTTTAATATTCATAAATGAATGTTAAATTTCACCAAATGTTTTTTTCTTCTTTTGGGATAATTAACAGATTTTCTCCTTAATATGGCCATATGATAAATTACATTTATATATTTTCTAATGTTAACCTGTCCTTGGAGGGATAAACCCCACTTGGATAAGATTTTTCCTCCCAATTACTCGGTTTAGTTTGACAATATTTAATCTATGTTTGCAAGTAAAGTTGATCTATGGATTCTTCTTTTTCATAATGTCTTTTTGGTATTGTGGTTATTCAATAGAATGGGGAGTTTTCTCTTAGTTTCTGTTTTGGAAAAATTTGTTCCTTGACAGTATGGTAGAATTTGGCTAAATAACCACCTAGGCCTATCTTTTTCATTTTTAAGAAGGATGATTTTAGGGACACCTGGGTGGCTCAGTGACAGTGTCTGACTTTCCCACAGGGCATGATCCCAGGGTCTTAGGATCGAGTCCCACATCAGGCTCCTCATGGGAAGCCTGCTTCTCCCTCTGCCTATGTCTCTGCCTCTCTGGCTTTCATGAGTAAATAAATGAAATCTTTTTTTAAAAAAAGGCGATTTTAAACTACTATATAGAATATTTATCCAGATATCCAGATGATATAACGCAGTCTGAAACTCAGTAATATTAAATCAACCCAGTTTTTTTAAAAAAAAGTCAAAAGATTTGAACAAAGATATAAAAATAACACATTAGCACATGAGCAGATGCACGATGTCTTTAATCATTAGGGAAATGCAAATCTAAACCACGATGAAACACCATTCATACGTATTAGAATAGCTAAAATAAAAGAAGTGACAACACCAAGTGCTGATGAGAACACAAAGCAAATAAAAATTCAATCACATTGAAAACAGCATGGCGATTTCTTCTAAGGGGAAACATACCCTTAGCACGTGACCCAGTAATCTCATTCTGTTATTTACCCAGGTGAAATGAGAACATGTTTAAATATAATCGCCCCAGACTAGAAACAACCCAAAAGCCATTCAACTGGTCCAATAGATAAACTGGTATATCCACACAATAGCATACTACTCCCAAGAAAAAGAAAGGAATTACTGACACTCACCATAACATGGATGAATCTGAAATGCATTCTCAAACGGCTAAAAACTTTCTAATTCCATTTATGTAACATTCTGGAAAAGACAAAAGAACAGGGACAGAAAACAGATCAACTGTCCCTGGGGCTGGGGTGGGAAAAAGCTGTCTACAAACAGGCAGGAAGGAATTTTTTAGAGCAAAAAACCTACATCTTAATTGTGGCGAGGTTACATATCTGTACAGAATTATCAAAACTCAGAACTAATACATGAGAAAGGGTGAATTTTACGTATGCAAATTATATCTCGATTTAAAAAAAGCCTTAGAAAAGAAAGAGAATTGTTAAACTCCCTGATTAATTTAGATACTGGTTATAATTTATTCAGGTTTTTCTATTAGCATCCATTTCAGCCATTCATATGGTTTCCTGGGAAGCTGTATTTTTAACTTCAGTTTTTAAGTTTTTGTATAAATTGTTCAAGTTTTCCTTTTGATTAAAAAGACTGTACTCTATCTGTAGCTATATTCTTCTCATTTCTGATAATTTTTTAAACTTGTGTCTTTGTTTTAAATAATTCTGCTAGATTTTTAAAATTGTGTTTTGTCAAATAACTGAAGGTTTTATGGATCTTATTTTTACCATTTCACTGTTTTCTGATTAACTTTGGCACTTTTCAATCTTCTTGTCAAAGGTATGCATTTAAGGTTATATATTTCCTTACTGTTTTATATTTCATATGAGTCTGACATGTAATATATTTATTTTCAGTCAGTTCTAAACGTTTACTGTTGAGTATATTCTTTTTTTTTAATATTTTATTTACTTATTTAAGTGGAGGGGGGAGAGGGGCAGAGAGAGAGGTAGAGGGACAGACTCCAAGCTGCCTGATGGGGGGCCCATCAGGACCCCAAGATCATGACTTGAGCCAAACCTAAGATTTAGCTGCTTAACCAACTGAGCCACCCGGGTGCCCTTAGTATAACTTATTCTTTAATCCGTACACTATTTAGATGTTTATTTTTAAATTTCTGAACTTATAATGAGCTTTGGCTGTCTTACAGCTTGTTAATTGTGTACTTTTGTTTTTTATATCCTTACTTTTTTTTTTGTCTGACTCATCAATTACTGAGAGACATATTATTAGATTTGTTAATTTATCCTTATATCCTGCCAATTTTTGCCATATATGCTTTGAGACTATCAAGTTAGACACATACATATTTTGAATTGTTACAGCTTCTTAATGAACTGCTCCTTTTATCAATACATAATGAACTTTATGTTTCTTGACTTAAAAATACATTTTGCCTGGTAATAATGTAGATAAACTAGCATTTTTTTAAAAAAAATATTAGTTGGGGGCACCTGGGTGACTTAGTTGATTGTCTTTGGCAAGGGTCATGAGCCCAAGAATCCTGGGATAGAGCCCTGCCTCAGGCTCCTTGCTCAGTGGGGAGCCTGCTTCTCCCACTCCCTCTCCCTCTGCCTGCCGCTCCTCCTGCTTGTGCTCCCTAAATAAATGAAATCTTTAAAAAAAATACTGGTTGGTATATCTTCTTATGCCCTTTGAAACTTCTCTGTATTCTTATATTTTAAGTATATTTCAGAAGTAGCTTATACCTGGATTTTTGTTATATATTTTTTAGCAACCTCCATCTTTTCACTGATAATATATAGAACATTTATGTTTATTGTAATCACTGATGTATTTGAATATATTTCAACTTCTTTTTCTGTGCTAGTTATCATGATTTTCCTTTTTTCTTTCCTTCGTTATTTTCTTTTAGAGTGATGAGGTTTCTTTTTCCATTTCTCTCTTCACTGGTTTAAGTTATCCATTTTACTTCTATTCATTTAGGGGTTACCCTTAAATACTTCAATATGCTTATTTGACTTAAAGAGTTCAAAATGAATTCCTAATTCCCACCTCCAGAATAATATAGCGATCTTAGAAAAATTTTATTCAGGTCATCCTCTTCTAGTTTATAGGTTGTTGTATAGCACACTGGTTCAGCCTTCATTGAGTTTAACACCCCCAATTGCATATAATTGTATTTTTAAACAATCAGCACTTATTCCTATTTATAAAATTTTACCAATTTCTTTGCTCATTATTGCTTTCTGCATTGTGCTTCTTTATTGGGGGAGCTAGTCCTTCTTTTCCATTTCTTTTTGGGACTCTCTCTCTTCATGGTAAGCTTCTAGATTTTTATCACTAAAACCATTTTTATTTCACCAGAATAATGTCCTACCAGGGCACAAAATTGTTGGTTAGTAGTATTTCCCCTCAGTGTTCTGAAGATATAATTTTCATGGTCAGTCATCTCCAGTGTAATGACTTTGAGCAAAGTGATGCCTCTGAGAGCCATTAGTGAGTCAGACTCATAAGGCAAGAAGAAAAAGGATGTAAACATTAGGATAAACAGAGATAGGAGGAAGAATAGTGGTGAGTGCCAACACAGGAAAGGTAGTGCTATTCCCAAAAGTCTGTGCCTAAGCCTGACTGTCCTTTCTTGGACCACAAGTGTTCTTTAAGCATTAACATCTGCTCTGGCTCATGAGAAAAGGGCTGCAAGAATGATCTTACCTGCAGTTCTCCTTGGTCAACGGAGAAGAAGAGCTAGCAATGACGAGAAGGCCACCCTTTGTTCTTACATTCCTTGTAAGGGTAGCCTACTGCAATAGCATTTAAAAGGGCAAACCATACTTTTTTTTCGGCTTATTTAAATTAGTTTTCAGATAACATCATACAGCCTTTTCAAATAGTTATAACCTGGAGCAGTGCTTGGCAAGGCTGTTGTGCAAAGAGAGATAGTTAGCTAACAGAAAGGGTAAATATTGTGTCTATCATTTCTGCTGTTACTATATCTGAATACAGCTGAAAACTTACTTAATAAAATTTGACTTGTTTTTCTCATATGTACTGATTTAAAACTAAAGAATATTAGAACTAGCAGAGGCCTCAGAGACCATCTTTTCTGAATCCTTCACTTTATGAGCTCTGAGGGACTTAGTGTAGGGGCAGAACCAAGTTTAGGAAAGAAAATGGGGTTATGTCAAGGACTTGAATAGTGTTAGAGCTTCACTCAAAATAATTATTGCTCTACCCTTTGTTTTATTTTCTAGCACTTTTTTTTTGGTACATGAAATGAGTAACATTTTCAGGATTTTCTTACCTAGTGTTTAGTTTTATTTTATTTATTTTATTTTATTTTTTATGATTTTATTTATTCATGAGAGACACACAGAGAGAGGCAGAGACACAAGCAGAGGGAGATGCAGGCTCCCTATGGTCATAAAGCCTGATGCAGGATTTGATCCCAGGACCTGGGGATCATGACCTGAGCCAAAGGCACACGCTCAACCACTGAGCCACCCAGGTGCCCTTCTTACCTGTTGTTTTAAATATTGCACTCCGTCCTACTCTCTGCTCACATGAAGAAGTAATCCATTGGCTATTCAACACATTTCTGAGTTAATGTTGATGCAACAAATTGTCTGCACTCCAAGTGCTTGCTGTATTTTTCTAAAAATATTCTCATTTTTAGCTCAGCCTGAAAATTCTTCTCATTTTCTATTAGTCAGGGAAGCAAGCCATTAAAAACTTTTTTTTTCTTTTACAAAAAGTCCTAACCAAGATGACAAAATTCAGGTGGAGAAATTTCTCACATGATTGTACTACTTAATCTCTAACACCTCTTTCTTTTCTTTTCTAGCAGGTTTGCTTTTAATACTTTCCTTCCTGTGACATTGCTTATTGTCCTCAAGGACAATGTGAAGGAATTCAGTTTTCACAGATAGCAGTCCTGGCTCCTGATCAAAAGAGTTTATTCTCAAGACAATTACTTCTAGACATCAGATATAGGCAGTGTGGTGTAGTGATGAAAACCAGCATTTATCCTACTTTATTCACTGAGCATCTGAATTATTAGTTCTTGGAAGACCACCTATATATTCATACATTTATTTCATTTCAGAGGACTCTGCAGAAGGAAATCATGGGCACCACCGATGTAGTTTAACATCCTGAAAGCCTGATTTGGACCTTGCGACACCCCCATTCCAACTGAGACACCTGGGTAAAAATTTCAATAGGGTTAATTCTGCCAATGGAGCAAGTTCATGCTCACTGAGACTCTAGAGAGGTCTCTGGCCCGCACTTTGTCCTAGGCGACCCCAAATCCCAGAACTTGAAATAACTTTGTAAAGGGTCCCTAAGAAATGCATTTAATCTTCTAATCAGGAGTGATGGCTGTATGGGTCACATGGGAAGGACGGGGGCCAAGGCCGGGAGACGGCCTCCAACGTCACGACAGTGAGCTGGCAATGGAGCTGTTCTAATGGGAATACTTCTACGTGGCATGTTTCTTTCATAAAGCTGGGTGTGAGTGAATTTTTTAGACTTCCAACACATAGATCCTGCTCTTGGCCACAGAAACAGTGACACAGAGGGAACCTGTTAAATGGCTTTTCTTTATACTTGTTGAAAAGAATGCTGTTCGTTGTCAAAACGAGAGGACTATTAGATGTAACAGACTCTTGGAGATGGGCTAATCTAAGCCTCACATTTTGAAGATAAAAAGAGTTCAGAGAGTTGAACTCACTTGTCTATGGTCACACGAGTAGTAGCTAGGCTAGTGATCTTGCTAGTGTATCACACCACTACTCTTAATTTAATACCCAATTAAAAACAGAAGGAGCAAATCACTGCACACCCTGATACTGGGATATGGTGCAACTTTCTCAAGGCCTAATGGGAACCTCGTAATTACAGTATGAGCAGGCCCTTGGCATTTCACTTGTCAAAATCCCTGGAGGTGTGTTTCTGAAATCTATTGCTGGGTGCAGCAGTAGCTTGCCAAGCGTTCTTTGGCCTGCAATCCTAGTGCTGTGTGTCTGTGCATCTCCTGCAGGGAAAGGAGTGAAAAATTAATGAGGAGCTCAGAAAAGCTCATTTTCAGGGCTACAGAGATTGGGAGGGCAAATGAAAATTGGAAGTGAAGGGAAAAGTTTAAGCTATCAGCCTCAAGCTCTGGCAAATCATATAAATGGGGTGTAAATGTAAATATACCCACACAGAAATGGAAAACCACCAAAGAGCGATTTAGGGAAGCACTGGATCTGAATTATAAACACCCAGGGCAGAGCTCTTTGTGATTCATTCATGGGCGTCTGTCCATCTCCGGGATGCCCAAACCTACAGCCATCTGACACAGAAGGCTCAGGTCTCTCGGAGCTGACATTTCCTTTTCCTGGAGGAGGACTATACACATCTTGATCCAGGTGTGTTTTTCTCTGACCCTACTTAGGTCTAACAGCCCATTAGCTGATGAGGGTGGATTTGAAAAAAAAAAAAATCAGATAAACAAAAAATTTTAAACAAAAATTTTCAGAGGGCTTTTTTTTTTCTTTTTCAACAAGCTGATAAAATTCAGTTTCTAAGAAGAAAAAAATTCAATTCAGGCTAAAAATTGTAAACTATTTTTATTGGCAAAACTTGATGGCCAAAGCAGGATAACGTGGGACTCCCAGTCCAGGCTTTGGTCTGTGCCTGTTCTCTCTCTCTCTCTTTCTCTCTCTCTCTCTCTCTCAAGCAGCTGTTTCCAAGTGAGAGTTCTTTAGCAATTAGGCCATGTGCTCCCAGCTAAGCAACTACTTTCTCTGGAGTTCTCTGGTATTTGGGAGAAGGAACTGGCATTCTTTTGCTAATTAAGAATGTTTGCAAGTCCCTTAATGAGTTGTCAACAGGTCTCAACCCTTACAGATTTGATAACATCTTTTAAGCCAATAATGGCTTTGGCTCACAAACCTCTGGAAGATGCCTAAGGAGAAGAAAAGCCTGGTTATCTTTTGAGAGCAAGAAGGCCTTCATCTCATTGGCTGTTATCGGTTGAATTATATTCCTTCCAAAATTCACATGTTGAAGTCCAAACTCCTAGCATCTCCAAATGTGACTTAATTTGGAAATAAGGCCATTAAAGATGTAAATACTTGGATTACAATGAGGTCATGTAGATCTCTAGCCCAATATGACCAAAGTCCTTATCAAGAGGGGGAATCTGGACACAGATACACACCCAGAGAGAACACCATGTCTGAAGATGAGGAAGAGATCTGGGTGATATAGCCACCAGCCAAGGGGTGACAATGGTTACCAGTGAACCACCGGAAGCGGGGAGGGGGGCAAGACACAAATTCTTCTTCAGCCTTCAGAAGGAACTCCCGCCCCATACCTTGATCTCTGACTCCCCAGCCTCCAGAGCTGTGAGGTGATGCACCTCCGGAATTCAATTTTATCAGTTTGTGATACCTTGCTGCGGCAGGCCAAGAAAACAAACCCCCCTAATGGAGTTAAGAATGTTCCCTCTCTTCTCAAGACACGACAGAACCCAGCCTGGGCACCCTGCACTCCCAGCAGATGGCCTCTTCTTCATTGCATGATGGAGACTTTCTGAATCCTCTCTGGCCAGGAGACCTCTGTCAAAAACAAATGCCTTCTCTCTTCTCATCTCCTACATTTTCAACTCTTACACACTCCTGTTAAAAAAGCACTACCAATCATGAGTCATCGGGGTCAACATCTCAGAGGCATCTTTGATTTCTGCTTCGCCCCCACATCTCTGTCTCCCGTGTCCAATCACCTCTGCCTCCTCTGTGTCTCTTGTCTCCCCCCCCCCTTTTCATTCTGATGCTACCACCCCCTGCAAGCTCCAATTATCTCTTGCCTAGACTGTTACAATAGCCTTCTAACTGGCCTCCCCCTGCCGGGCTCTCTACTGTTCCAGTGAGTCACCCAAAGGCCAGCTGCAATTATGTCACCTCCTCGCTCAGAAGTCTCCAAGGGAAGAAAAGTCCAACTCTGCAGTCTTTACTACTTTCCATGATCTAATCCTTGATAGACATCCCATCACTTGCCTGCTATTAACCAATGCTCTGAACTTCTACAACACACTTCTGATTTCCCACCTTGGTGCCTCTGTTGATCCCATTTGCTCTGTTGGGGGAATATCCTCTCCCCTAACCGTGCCTGTCAAACTCCTACAGTGGATGGAACATAGGTGTGGTTCTGTGGTTAAGTCTGTGGGCTCCGCAGGGCAGCGCACCAGATCGAGGCTGGCTCCCCTCCTCGCCAAGAGGTGACACTAGCAAGTTATCCAAACTTCCCTGCGTGGCAGTGTCCACAAATGCAAACTCCTGTGTGTCTACAGGGAAAATTAAACAAGAAAGTGCATGAATTACACTGAGAACAGTACCTGGCATGTAGGGCTTGCAAGGACTCTCATCTACTGTTTTTACTCACACACACTTTTGCAGAAGGTGAAGGTCACAGTGCTCTCCGTGACCTCTCAGAATATCTCCACGAATCCACTCTTAGGCTATGTAGGTTTCTTTTCATAATTTCTTTTGGACATGTTTCTCATCCCTAACTTTGCAGCAACCCATCCTGTCTCTTCCCTCTTACTGACCTTGAACAATAGTACTAGAGTCCCCTCAGAACCACGCTCTGTGTTCTTTGTTCGTCAGCACCGTGTTGCCAGCCCTGTTCTTGCCCCAGCTGGGCCAGACTCAAGACTCTGAGAGGAGGAGCTGTCTTTTTCTTTCTTTTCTTGTTTAGAGAGGAGGAAGGTTGAGTGGGGGAGTGCAGAGGGAGAGAATCTTAATAAGCAGGCTACATGCCCAGCGCAGAGCCTGACGTGGGCCTTGATCTCACAACCCTGAGATCACAACCTGAGCCAAAACCAAGAGTCGGATGCTTAACCGACTGAGCCAGCCAGGCGCCCCAACTGCATTTTTCATCTTTGTGTCCAAGGGCCCGACTCAGTACTTAACATTCAGTAAATACAACATGATGCTCGCAAAACACGTAGAAGACTGAACATGGAACCACTGGAAGGTGTGAACGTGAACACCCCACTGGGCCGTAGTGATCACCACGTCTCTCCACAGACGCCAGTGTTGGCACTTCTAGGAGTCACACAGGTTTTTTTTTTTTTTTTTTTTTTTTTAAATGCACTCGGGCACAGGTGAGGGGCTGAGATAAGCTGAGGCACCAGTATTTTCCAGTGGAGACATGAGGTCATTTCTCTGTGCGGTAATTCTCAATTGGGACTAAATTAAGACTATCAAGGAATCACTTCTTTTGTGCTGCTACAGCACTGTGTATACCTCATGATCACTTATCTCACAGCCTTCTAATTACTGGCTGCCAGCTTGGTGTCTTCCAGGAGAGTGTGTTCAGTGTAGGCAGACACTGTCTTATTTAGCTCTCGTTGCTCTGAGCCTGCCATTTAGGAGATCTTGGGTAAGTATTTGTTGAACAAAAGAATTTGCCAGAGAAGCCCGAGCTAAACAATGGGGCAGTGTGAGCCATGAAGGAGCATCAGACAGAAAAAGATGCTCCTTTTACATTGTTTTTTTTTCCCCAGTACTTCATTGCTGAGGTTTCTGTGATCAAATGCTATCATTTCTATGGCATAATTCTGAAAAGAGTGAAAGTCTTAGCTGTATTCAAATAATCACCCTGGCCTCAGATCTAGCTTGATGTGCAGTATTTTGTTTTCCAAGCTTGATGCAGGGAGTCGGACAGCAGAAAGCTCCCTTGGCATATGACCTTGAGCTACAAAGCGCTCTGCTAGGGGGCAGGCAGGCAGCCCAGGCTGGGAGCCTGCAGCTTTGGATGATAGAAGACAGATATGGATGTGTCCTGGCCAGCCACGACCCGGAGCACAGCACACTGGGGAAGGATAACTCTGGATTTTCCACCCAGAAAGCAAAACTAGTTCGTTAATACTGTACTGAGCACTGGAAATTTGCTCAGAGAGTAGATTTCAGGTGCTCTCATTACACACACAAAAAATGGTAACTATGTGGGGAGATGATATGTTCATTAGATTGACTGTAACAATTATTTTACCATATGTATAACCAACCCATCATGTTGCATATCTTAAATATACGCAATTTTTGTTTAAAAAAATAAGGGGAGTGTTGAAGTCAAGAGATAAAGAGACATAAAAAAAAAGAAATAAACAGACATGAATAAAGCTGTACATCTTAAAGTTCTCTCAATATCTGGGGATACAAATCCACCCTGTGTTTTTCTGTGGCTCTGCTGGTACTCCATGGTATAGAAAGACCATGATTTATGTAACCAGCCTCAATTGATATCATTTGTCTTCTTTTCAGTTTTCTAATATTATAAACAATCTGTAAAGAACCACCTTGTATATCCATCTCCCTATAATTCTGCACACATACGTGTAGGTTAACTGGAGATTTTCAACTCCTTTTGGGCATGTCCTTCCTCAAGTCTGTCACTTTGCAGCATCTTTTCCTGTCTCCAGAATCTTTCCTTGCCTTACCATCCTTTGCTAGGTTGATGAATTGCAAGGTCAAGGGTGTGTGCGTTTAAAATTTCAGTTACTTGGGGCACCTGGATGACTCAGTTGGTTGAGCCTCTGAATCTTGATTTCAGCTCAGGTCATGATGTCAGGGTTGTGGTTTGGAGCCCTGCATTGGGCTCCCTGCTCAGTGTGGAGTCAGCTGGAGAATCTCCCTTTGCAGCCCCTGCCCCCCGCATATGCGTGCACGCTCTCCAAAATAAATAAAATCTTAAAAATTTTTTTTGGTTACTCTTGAGGTACCTGGCTGTGACTGGCTCAGTTAGTGGAACCTGTGATTCTTGATCTCAGGGTTGTGAGTTCAAGTCCCATGTTGGGTTTATAGATTACTCAAAAATCCTTTTTTTTTTTTTTTTTTTAAGACTCTATCCATTCATGAGAGAGAGAGAGGCAGAGGGAGAAGTAGGCTCCATGCAGGGAGCCTGATGTGGGACTCGACCCTGGGTCTCCAGGACCAGGCCCTGGGCTGAAGGCAGGCGCTCAACCACTGAGCCATCTGGGTTGCCCTCAAAAATCTTTTTTTAAAAAATGGTCAGCTTTAAAAGGAATTAATATCTTTAAAAAATTGTTTTTGATTACTCTTACCAAAATCGTCCTCTAAAACAGCCTGCATTGATTCACCCTCCCACTAATATCATATGAGAGCGGCTGTATTGTACTCTACTAGCTGACATGGTGTAACCAACAATTTCTTTTACTTTTACCAAAGTCATTAGTGAAAAACAGTATCTTACTAGTTTCAATTTGTGTTTAATTATGAGTGAGGGTGAGATCTTTTTTATATTGATGGAACATTTGTGTCCTTCAATTTTTTAGTTCATGTCCTTTGCCCAATTTATTTTGAATTGAAATAGGACCTCTGCTACAGTCCTGCTTAAAACTTTTATTGGTAACCCACTGTCTGTAAGATAAAGTCTGACATCCCTAATATGACAAATAAGGGCTAGGACCTAGTTCATTCTAAGCCTCTTCTCATGGTTGCTACCCTGACTCAACATTGATGGTCCAGTAACACCTGGCTGCTTGTGGCTCCTAGTTCTCACTGGGTCTTCAATACAGATTCACTGGTTAATTGAAGAAATTCCAATTTTCATATAATTCACCTTAACTAAAGAACTGTCTTGGAACATTCAATTATTTCCTGGAGTATTTTATTTTGTTCTTGTCAATCCTGCTATAGGGGACCTTTTGTAAATAATATTTCATTTGTGGTTTCTGCTTGTTCACTCTGGTAACAATATCAAGAGATCTTCTCGCCAGCTCTTACTAAAGTTCTCCTTAAAGTTCAGGTATTCTGATGGGGAAAATGTTACACTACACTTGGGTTGCAACATTCACACTAGGAGTTTAATATTAGCTACAAGAGAAGAAATGTGTCCAAATAGAGGCCAGTGGTCACAGTCACTCTGGACAGATTGTCTAATGTTGGCATATCGTAGGAAAGAGGCCCCCTGTTCCTCGCCTGATTTCTCACTGACCACACTTATAACCTAACACTACATGTCTCTCTGTTGCAACCATGAGAGTGTGAAGTCATTACTCTCTGCATCACATCACAACCTTTCTGGAAAGCAAGGGCTAAAAAAAAATATTCACACCCAGTGTGCCCCTAAACCAGTCTCTACGCTAAAGAAAAAAGTACATAAGAAGGAAATGCTACGTACACAGATGCTAGTGGCAGGGTTATTTATAACAGCACACGCCCAAGAGAATGTGTTACAGTCAGGAGCCTTGGCTGACTAGGAGCAAGAATTCTACTACCACATACCACTACATTAAAAAATTAAAATAAGAGATATTTTTTAATGGGATGCATGGAGATAAAGGAAATGACTGTTTTGCTTTCAACTATGTGAAATTAGTAAAATTGCAAGCAAATATGTATAAATGATCGTAATTTTTAAGGATGTCAAGATGAAAGGTGAATTTTCTATTTTCAAACTTGAATGGACTCTTATTATTTTCATTTAAAGAAATCTCTTTCATATTTGCTATTTAGAATCCAAATACAAAATTATGACCATAACTACCGTATACAGGGGTGCAGTGTGTGATGAACGTGTTGACTTGTTGAGAGAGATTTTGTTACATACCTAGGATTAGAATTCAACACACAGGAGCCCACCAGCCTTCCCAGACACACCAGACACTGATGTGACTACAGCCGTGAGGGAAGGCACACGATTACCAGAATCTCTGTAAATATCTACCTGACCCAGATCTATCAAACGATGTTTCAGTTATTCATGAGGCAGGTGAGAATTATCCTCGGTGTAATGGCAGATCTCCTGGTAACGAATCTTCCCAGTTGCCCATGCATGAAATAGAGTTTTGTGTTATGATGGATAAATTGTACAGCTTTTTTTTTAAACGTAGGGATATGGTATTGTATAAGGAGGTTGTAGAATATTACAGTTCATAGCTGCTTCATATAATCTTCACAGAAATGTCTGGAAATATAATTAGCTTGGTGCTCTAACCACTGCATTCAACAACCCCTTCCTGTGTGCCAAGAAGCATTTAAAAGCCCTTTTCACGGGCTTCCTTGAAAACCATTTGCAGTGGTAGCAAGCAGCTTCCTACAATCTCAGAGTATCTCAAGTCTCCCAAGAAGCCATGGAATAGAGAGCCTGGGAACATGAAACAGAGCAGCTTTTCCGTGGACCCAGAAATGCATTTGTCCCCTTCAGAAACTTAACACTTGTTAAAGGGCAAAAATAGATGAGACATTACAGCAGTCTTCTATGCCAAAATTGTATCTGTGTCTGAACGTCATTAGCACTGCTCCCTGACTTCCCCACAAAGACCCCTCACAATGCCACTTAATTATAACCCCCTGTGATTAGACAGGAAGGTACCCCCCAGGCATTTGGGGTGAGCCCCCACGTCCTCTTCCCCAGGTCAGGCTGCCACTCAAAGCAGGTACGTGGTACACAACGCTTTCTTTCATCCATGTGGTTTCATTAAAATCTCACACATTTTGTATTCACACAATGCCCCTGATCCAACTCTCCCCTGGGCTAACAAAAAGAAGGAAGACCTTTAAAACTTGACCTTCAAAAACCATTTGATTCATGTGTGGGCTCACGGTCTGTTTTTCTATTACGGTTACTTGGTATTTCTTTCATCAAATAAGCCCCAAATTCTAATTGCCTAACATCTTCCCTGTAACTTCTACGACTCAACAAGGAAACCAATGACAACAAAATCAATCAACCGACACGCAGGAACTCATTTTTTAAAGGGACAAGGTACAACATCATGAAGGTATTTTTTCTTTGCCTCGGGAATGCCAGTGTTAGTCATTGAAATCATGGAGTCTTATTTCCAGTATTATTTTGTTTTAAGGAGATCAGCTTTCCGAATTCAAGAGTGGTTAACACCTACCTAACCTAGATGTGCATACGTACCTCTTAACCTTTTCACTCTTTATGCTTTCTAGTCACGTGGAACGGTGATATTTCCGAGCAAAGCCCAGGAGACTGGGAAGGGAGACAGGCTTGCATTCAAGTCCTCTAGGGCTTTACCGTTAACCAGCTGAGTGATCCTGGGCAAGTTAGTGACCCTTCCTAAGCCTCATTATCGTCACCTATAAAACAATGTTAGCAGTAAGGGACTCCTAGGACTGGAGAGGCAGTAAGAGCTGCATTGCACCTGCTTCGGTATTTTGTCATTCATTGCCCACTGACCATCAGCTATTACCTCTGTGATTAGTTGTGCTAGCACGTTATGATGTTGTTTATAGTGAAGCAAAGGGAAAAAGCCAAAGATTTCTGGGAAAACCCAAGAGACCCAGCTGAATGTCTATATTAAAGTGGTAGTGGAGGAAGGAAGGTGATGCATGCCTATAATCAGAACTGGTTATGGAAATAAAATTGATACGTGATTCTAAGGTATTTCCAGAGTGAACAATGATGATTCATTTCATAGCATCAGGGTGCTTTTGGAGGAGAAGCCTGTGAGAGCAGAAAGGAGGCATTTGGTGTGTGCATACTTATTTGGGGAGGACGGAGGGGTAGTGGGAAGGCCCTGCAAAGTGCTGGCCTCAGGGTTGAAATCTTTACAAAACTGAATTTCTGAATTCAATGGAATTTTGCTTTTGGCTCACGGAGAATGGACTCTAATGCTGCCCTATGGATGCAGCCAGCAAATATCTGGGAACTTAATGAACTCAGGAGACATCAGAGCTTCAGACAGGATAAATGAGCGCTCTCAGAAGAGGAGGGGGGAAATATGAGAGGATGACCAGAGCTAGGGAAGAGGAGCAAAGAAAGAACATGGTGTTGCACATGAAGAGCGACGCCCAAAGCCATGAGAGGAGGGTCTGGAAGTGGGGACCTGCCTGGGGTCTGCTGGCATACAAGCAGGTGACCAGAGCAGTCCGGAGCCTCAGAGAAGGACAGACATGTGGGAGAGGACAGAATGAATTCGTGGTGGAAGAGACTGGCACTGGGACAGAATTTCTGATCAAGACATCCGGCAGGTGAAGAGCAAGATGGGAGGCAGACACGCAGTTTGAGGTCTGGGAAGGAGGTACTGAATCCATCAAAGATGCTATGGGACCCCACCACCATGAATTCATTTAGCCGAAATGGCAGGCAGTTGAGTGCCTTTTTCATGTTCTTAGGAGTCTTGGTTCCAAGTGGTCCCTTCTACTTTCTCTTGCGAGTTAACTGGCACTTCTCTTCTGTCTGTAGAACAGGACTGACCTCAGAGTCTGTGGCTTGTGTCCAGGCGGTCTGTACAGAGTGACCATGCCCCCTACCTTGCCTGGCACAGGCCTGTTTCAGGCTCTCTGCCCCAGTCTAAGTGGTAATGGCATCTCATTTTATAGTCAAAAAATGGCCAGGTTTGGAAAATAAAGTATATGGTCATCCTGTTTACACCTTTCTCTATTTTTTTGACCACTCTGCCTGGCCACTGAGCTGATTTTCCAAAGGAGACTACACCCACGTTGTTTCACCTCGCACAAGAACATCTTTTTATAAATCACACATGTTTTTGCCGATGGTATCGCAAAGGGAGAAACAGGATGGGGCATTTCCTCAGAAGCCATTGTGTTTGTTCACTTAACTGTAAATTCATAGAGAGCAGGAAATACTCGTTGGTACCTAGGAAAACACAGGATAAGCTCCTGCTATGCACAATTACACAACGTGTCTAAAAGCAGGTTCTTATACCCAGTGTCTAAATAAAACTACCTAAATTTAAGAGAATCTCATTGGAATTGTTACTTTATATGTACACCATATCCAAAGACTATGAGATAAGTCTTTCCTTACTCTTTGATGATTATTTTTTAATGCATTTCTGTGGGGGGGGGGTAGAAGTCATGGTAGATAAAGCTTACATACAACGTATCATGTGGAGGGACTGTTCTAAGAGCTTTCCAACATTAAATTCTTTTTCAATCCTCATAACTTTATGAGGTACCAGTTTTATTTCGATTTTATTTTTTTTAAAGATTTTATTTATTTATTTGAGAGAAAGAGTGAGAGCAAGAGAGAACACAAATAGAGTGGAGGCAGAGAGGGAGAGGGGGAAGCAGACTCCCCGCCGAGCAGGGAGGACGACTCAGGGCCCTGGGATCATGACCTGAGCTGAAAGCAGATGCTTAACTGACTGACCCACTCAGGCACCAGTATTCCTATTTTAGACAAGAACACTGAGCACACAGGGTACAAACAACCTGTCTGTGGTAATGTGGTGGTTGGGCTACACGGTCTGTGTCCTAACCATGGTTCCATACCACCTGCCACACTGAACTCTTGGCTTGTTATAGAAGTCAGTAGACCAAGAACACAACTCATGGTAAATGCTCTATGGCTGGTGTCCTTTCAGAATCAGCTCTGCAAATGTCTAGCTGTAAATCTAGCAACCACTCTGAGGTCTATGTGATCACCCACTGATTGCCTAATGTACACATGTTTTGTTCCCAGATGAGACACATCATGTTCTGCTGTAAATACAAATGTAATGGTTTCGAATGGTATTTCTCTGGAGCCAGTATCAATCTGCTCTTTCTTAGCCATTCAACAAATGGAAAACAGTGGGTAGACATGGCATCACACTAGATACTATGAGACACAAACGGGGATGAGTAAGATATTAACCACTGCCTTGAAAGGCCTTCAAGAAAGATTCACATTGTGCCTTCTGTGACAATTTTCATCGATGAGCTTCTCTTCCTTCACAAGTTGGTTTTTCCGAGATGTGTCAGAAAAGGAAACTGTTCTAGGACATCACTGGGAAGTAGATGAACTCCATGTTAGAAAGCATCTGAATCATGAGTTCCCACACTCATGGCTCTGAAACACAATATAGGTGATAAGACTTAGGCTAAGTTCAAATTCCAGGTCTGCCATTTCTAATTAGAAATTATTTCACTCCTCCAGAGTGAAATGAGGTACCACTTTTATTTCGATTTTATTCTTGGTTTCTTCACCTGTCAAATTAAGTTAAGAGTATCATGGAGGTCTGCTTGTGTAATTAGGGCTCATAAGGCATGGAAAGGGTCAAGTGTATTTCACATGCACAGAAGACACAATAGTGATTGCTGTTGTTGTTCTCTATATAAAATTGGTGAAGCAAATCCTATCTAGAAAGAACAGAAGGAGCAGGAGTTGTAGCCTTGTTACACCTTGAACAATGGTGGATAGCTTCCATAGACAGCAGCCAATGAACCATGCTCCTGGCATTCACACCCTCACCCCCTTGTCTAGTCTGACCCAACAATAAGTCTGGTCCCGTGACTGCTTTTAACCAACAGAAAACTGTGAATGAGATACTGGACTAATTCTGGACTGAGTCTTAAAAGGCCTTGCATTCTTGGAGGCCCTGAGCTGCCCTGCTGGAAAGACCACATGAAGAGACCACATGGAATGGCACTGAGAATCTATGGAGGAAAAGAGGGGTCCAGCTTACCCTATGTCCTGCTGAGCCTCCTGATGACCCCAATCCCATGTGTCTGCAGACATAGGACATCCCAAGAGAGCCTGGCCACAGAACCACCCAGCTGAGCTCAAGCAATCATCAGGTCACAGAATACCATTAGGTTGTTGCTCTAAGCCACTACTATGTTGAGGGGTGTTTTGTTACATTACAAGAGATAACCCAAAAAACAGCATTGCCCAAATAATCTGAAATCAAACACACAATGTCATATAACCGCCCCAATTTATAATTCAGAAAAACTGAAAAACAATCCTGAATGATGAAAAATCTCTTGAAAGTTGTGTGTTTCAGTAAATACCCTCACCTCTCCACTTTCAGATCTTGATAAGCTGAGGAGCTTGTATGGTAGGCTGGCTACCTCCTTCTAGCTCCATATGTACTCATTAGACACCCACTATGTCAGATGTTTGCTCAATCCCAGGAGACAAGGAAGAAAAGGCAGGATCTCTGTCACTAAGGAATTTATAGCCTTGGGCAGCCCAGGTGGCTCAGCGGTTTAGCACCTCCTTCAGCCCAGGGCATGATCCTGGAGACCAGGGATCGAGTCCCACATCGGGCTCCCTGCTTTGGAGCCTGCTTCTCTCTCTGCCTGTGTCTCTGCCTCTCTCTCTTTGTGTCTGTCATGAATAAATAAATAAAATCTTAAAAAAAAAGAATTTATAGCCTTGATACACAAGAAAAGAGTGATGGATGAAGGTCACCTTGAGAGGAAACAGTGACATCTTTACCATCCCAGCCCTAGGAAGGTACTGATCTCCAGAGTCTTTTGCCTTTATCAGAGATTTTTTTTTTAAACTGGGCCACTGAGTCTACTTTGCCTTCCAACCCCTAGGTGTTCCCTTTGAGGGTCATGATGGAGATGCTGGTAAGAATATTCTTTGCATGTCCATGCTCAGCTCCAGTTACCCAAAGAGAATGTGTGATTTACCCAGATGCTGAAGGCTAGACAGCTTGGTTTGATGATTTCTTATTAAAATCAGATGCTAAATAGTGCTCCAATTATTTGCATGTTTGTTTTTCCTAGTCACAAGAAATGTCATTACTGAAAAATGTGTGGAAATATATTTATTTGGCTTCGCAGTCACTCTGCCGATGTTTCTACTTCCCTTGGAATGTCAAAGCCACGTTAAGGCAAATTTTCCATCTTGACACAGTCCAACTAATCTTAAAAAAAAAGCACCTCCCTTGAAGCTCATTTCCCATTTTGCTGACTACTATCTATTTCTCCTTCTCCCTCCTGGCCAAACCTCTTAAAAGAAGTCTACTTCTTCTCGCATTCATATCTTAACCATATGCTTCCTAACTCCCAGCCAGAAGGCTTCCCTGAACCTGTTCTCCCAAAAACACCCACGATGATTGGTCACTAAACACATGGGATACTTACCATCCCGTCAGGACCCACCAGAGCAGACCCTTCTCCATGCCTGAATGCTCCCCTGTTCTGCACAAATGATGCTACCAGTGCCTCTTGTTTTTCCCCCCTAGCTCTCTAGTGGGTCTTGTCTGTCTCCCCAGAAGCTCCACTGCCTGTACGTGTAACTTACAAGTTGGTAGCACCCTCAGGGTGCTCCTACTGCAGCCCTACTTTGCTTCCAACTTCCTATTTTCACCTTGGAGTTTCTATCCCATGGCTTCAAATGAATCCACAGACATACATGACTTCCAAATCTGCATTTCCAGCCAGACCTCTCCTGATCCCAGTTCTCTACATCCAATATCCTTCTTCTCTTGAGTATCCCAGAAGCACCTGAAAGCCAGCATACCCCCAAATAAACCATTTCCCCCACCAATGCATTGGTCTTCGGTGTTCCTGATGGGGTGAGTGGTACCTCCACCTTGCCTGACTGCTCAGCAAGAAGCCAGAGTGGTTCCTTACTGCCCTCCTCACCCTCCACATCCAGTCTGTAATCAAGTCATGCTCATTCTGTCTCCTAAAGATCTCTTGCCAACGTCTATAGTCTTCAGAGCCTAAAGCCACTGTTTTAGTCTGGGATATCTTCATCTCTCTCCAGCATCATAATCAACCACCTGCTTCCTTCCAGCCAACGGTTTACTTGTGACTGGAATCAACAGGAATACACAATATCCCATTTGATTCCATGATAGCAAGAAGGTGACCCCTTAAACTGTATCATGGTTTTCTCTCATTCCACAAATACACAGAAGTAGTTTTATTATAAACTGAAAATGATGTTTGGTCACACTCCAAACATTTCCCATTTCCCATGCTGTAAGAATGATCTTTCTAAAAGGTGAGTCCTCTGACAGCTTTAGTAGGATGCTGCATTGGGATAAAGTCTGGACTCTGTAACAGACCCTGTAAGGCCCTTCATGAGCAGATCCTTGCCCACTTCTTCATTCATCCTCATCGCTCACTACTCTGCTTCTCCCCCAGCAATCCTTCTCAAACCACAGCTTCCCTCTCAAGCTGTAGACTGGCAATCTCTCCTTCTCTCTTCTCCAGACTCTCCTGTGTTCTGTTCTTCCCACCAGGAGAGAAGACTCCCTCCCTAACACCTTGGTTAAACAACCAGTTCTCTAGGGAACCTTTCCTGCTAACCTGTAACTCAGCTGGGTTTGTCTAATTTGAGTTCTTGGAGCCCCTGGGTGTCTCCTCTAATATCACAGACACTGTACTGTAATTGCTAGCTTTATTATCTATTTTTTTTTCTCTTCAAGATCATAACCTTTTGGAGGAAGGGGCCATGTCTGTCCTTGTCGTTACATTTTTGGGGATAATGGGGGTATCTGGCACATAAACAAACAACATGCCAAGCTTACCAAACTCTCTATGGCTTTACAGAAGTTTAAAAACCTAAATTCTGACCAAGTAGATAATATTACTTTGTTAGTTTGAAAGGGAGACTCCAAGGTAACAGTAAGGTTAGGGTGCAAAGGTCCACACCATCTCTCTCAAGCACACACGCACTTGATTATGAGCATTAATGTTTGTAATACATCGATTTCATGTCTATGCCTGAGGGGGGAAAATACAAACTTCCAACTCCAGAGCTGTCCAGTGATGGTCCACAGGACCTTTATTTACGGTGGGCAGAGCTGATCTTATGCTGGACATAAAGCCAATGATTCCATTGATTAACAGTGATTTTCAATCCTGCATGACAAAATGATGTCAATATAAGCCTCCATGAAAACCTTAGGGTTTCTCTCTCTCCAGGAAGTGTACATGTACTCCCCTTACTGCAGGACATGCTAGGAATTCCTAGTAGCGAGGAATTGGCAATGTGGGGTTGGCATGCCAGCCAACCACTCTGGATATTAGCCACGGCTCTTTCTGAAGAGCTCTGAAGCCCATCACACCAAGTCCAAAGGCAGAATCCAGTGTAGATGGTCTTCATTATCCAAGGAGCAACAATTATTTGAAAAGCAACAAGTCCAGAGACACAGGCTTCCCAGGAAGAGATTCCTGGAAACGAGCAGTTGCTGAAGTCATCAGAGACTCTGGGTAAATCAATGCAAGAAATAAAGGAAGAGGAGTCTGACCCTGAGAGAAAGGGGTAGCCAGCAACTAGAGGAAGTAGTTAGCTCACAGGCCAGGGTTCAGGGTTGGCTCTTACTCTACTGGGAGATTTGGGATGAGCAGAACCTACAGCAGAAGAGCAGAGGGGCTCAGTGAGAGGAGCACCATGCTCATGAGAGTACCTGTAAGTGTCCTGTCCACAGACCCCACAACATCAGTATCACGTTGTACAGAAAACACTGGGCAAAAACACGCAGACTATTCCTGCACTCCATCATGAATATGAAGGGAGCCCCCCAACATATTCAGGCCTGGTCCTTCATTATCACCAGCAGGCAGGTAGGGGCTGACACGGACAGAGTCCATGGTTCACGTGTCCCCAGTTGTGTCACAGGGGACAGGCCATCAATGAGTCCTATTTCTTTCTTTTCCTTTGATCTTAGCGGGGAGGATTTCGGGGTTAATAGGGAGGAGGAGGGAGGAGGAGGAGGGAGGGAGGGGGAGGAGGGAGGAGGGAGGGTGAGGGGGGGGAGGGAGCGGGTAGGGAGGGGAGGCCGGAGGGATGGGGTATTGAGCTTTCTTTCTTTCGTTTTTAGGAGGTCTTTTATTCTGTTCTTGTCTGTTGCTTTCTTTTTTTATTCTTCTGTTTCTTCGTTTTTCTTTCTTTTCTTCTTTCTTTCTTCTGTTTTCTGCTTTCTCTTTCTTTCTCTTTCCTCTTATGAATCCTGTTTCAAAGTCCCTGCCTTATACCACCAGTTCATTAGGTGGGTGTGCTAATAGGCAGAGTGAACGTTTAAAAGGCAACCTTTGATTTTTTATGAATCACTTAGGTTGCAGTACTTTATTTTGTTAAGATTTTATTTATTTATTCATGAGAGTCACATAGAGAGAGGAGCGGAGACATAGGCAGAGGGGACTCAATCCTGGGACCCTTAGGATGACAGCCTGAGCTAAAGGCTAATGCTCAACCACTGAGCCTACCCAGGTACCCCAGGATACAGTACTTTAAAGGTATGATGGACTGAAATGTCTCAATTTGAAAAAGGAAAGGAGAATCTTTCCAAGAAAATGTTAATTCAGGAATTAGTTGAATGCTGAAACCAAAGAGAAAAGTTCCTTTTGTTTCTTGATCGAATATAGCAAATTAAATCCGCACAAAATTTGGCAAATAAGGTATGTGTGTCTACTAGTGGATGGGATCACTGACCCAATGTTTCTAGCAGCAATATCCATAATAGCTAAACTGTGGAAGGAGCCTCGGTGTCCGTCAAAAGATGAATGGTTAAATAATTTCTTAACTTAATCCTCTACCTCAGCCACCCATTTCTTTAGTTTTAGTCTGTGTTTTGTCTCTACTTTGAAAATCACTTATTCAGGACACAGCTGGGGACTCAGGTGCCCCTGCTCTTCTAGCATGCTTCTGGCTACCAGGCCTACTGATGGTTCTAAAAGTCTTGGACTCCTTTGGAACCTGAAAGTCTATCGACTTTCCTTTCTTATCCAATTTAAAGTCAATACTGTAGTGGATTAAACTGTATCTGTGCAAAGATAGGTTCAAGCCCTAATAGCTTACCTGGTGTGTGTGTGTGTGTGTGTGTGTGTGTGTGTGTGTGTGTGTGTGACCTTACTTGGAAATGGTCTTTGCAGATATAACTCAGTTAAAAGTCTCTAAATGAGATGGCCTTGGATATAGGGTGGACCCTTCATCCAATGTCTTATTGTCCTTATAAGACAAAGGAAAGGGAGACTGGTAACACAGAAGGACATAGAGGAAAGGTCATATCCAGACAGAGGTAGAGATTAGAGTGATGTAGCCACCAGCCAAGGAATGCTAAGGATAGCCCAGCAGCCACCAGGAGTTAGAAGAAAGGTGTGGACCACACTCCCCTCAGCTTTCAGCAGAAAGCAACCCTTGCCAACACCTGGATTTTGGACTTTGGACCTTTGCAACTGTGAAAGAATGAATTTCTGTGGTTCTAAATCACTAAATTTGTGGTGATTTGTTACAGCAGGCCTAGGAAATTGATACACATGCCCTTAATCTCCTCTGCTCCATCCACCCCCACTTTTTAATCCATCTGGCAAAATCCCAGTGCTAGAAGGACCCAACTGTCTGCTTCATCTAGAGCTGTATTTGGACAGCCAAAGCCCCTGGAGAAAGTCACTGGTGCCATGTAGTGTCATAATCATCATCCTGAAACTGGCTTAACTCTGCAGGTCCCACTCCTGCCGTCTCCGTGAAAGATGAGCTGATTTATTACGTGGTAAAGCTCAGCTGCCAGATAGAGTCATACCCAATTTCCTTCCTTTCTTCCCTCCCTCCCTCTACAGCCAGCCCCTCTGCTGCCCTATTTCACTGCAGGAGGTTTAATTCCTTTTCTGGTAAGAGCTCTTCTATCTGTACCTTCTATCCCACTCATTCCTAGCTTCTCAGCACTTTACCCTCACCTCTCCTCTCATAGATCTTCTGACTCTTTCTCTCTACTGGATCCCTCACACTGGTTTGTAGCACTTTATGTCACTTCCATCGTACGATGACAATGACAAATCAGAAGGCACACAGACAGCCCCCTGTAGACATGTGTACATTTCCTCTGGGGCTCATCCTGTCCTGTCCTTTCCCCACTTCACAGCCAGACTCCTTCAAAAGCTTGTTTTCCCCCGTTTCCTACTAATTTCTCATTCCACTGTAATCTGGCATCTATCCCCAAATAATCTGCCCAGAAAGCTTTTGCAAAGTCATCAGTGAGCTCAAGTTGATCAGAATCCCTAAAGTCGACAGGTGTGTTTTTCTGTGTTGCACTTGGCTTCTCCATGGCAGTGAACATGGTTCATCATACCCTCCTTAAAACATTTTCCATTCCTGGGTCCTGTCACACTACATTCTTCTGGTTTTCCTCCTACCTCTCTAGCCATTGCCTTTTTTCTTTAAAAATTTAAAGTTTCTTTAAAATTGAGGTATAATTAACAATACAGTATTATATTGCTTTCAGGTGTACAATATAATGATTCAACAATTCTATACATTTCTCAGTGTTCATTATGGTAAGTGTACCCTTAATCACCTTCACCTATTTCACTCATCCCCCCACTGTCACCTTTGGCAACCATCATTTAAAAAACAGTTGGAGGACCTGAATAGATATTTTTCCAAAGATGACATACAGATGGCCAACAGACACAAGAAAAGATGTTCAACATCACCAATCACCAGGGAAATGCAAATCAAGACCACGGATCGAGTCCCACTTCAGGCTCTCTGCAGAGAGCCTGCTTCTCCCTCTGCCTGTGTCTCTGACTCTCTCTGTCTCTCATGAATAAATAGATGAATAAATCTTTTTAAAAAACCCACGAGACATCACCTTGCACCTGCCAGAGTGGCTAAAATAAAAATTAAAAAAAAAAGAAGAAGAAATTGCAAGCATTAGTGAGGACGTGGGAAAAAAAAACCCTCATGTACTGTTGGTGAAAATGCAAACTGGTGTAGCCATATACTGTGGAAAACAGTATGGAAGTCCCTCAAAAAATTAAAAATAAAAATATCATATGATCATGCAATTCCACTACTGGGTATTTACCCAAAGAAAACAAAAACACTAATTTGAAAAGATATACATGCCCCTGAGGTTACTGCAGTATTATTTACAAGAGCCAAACTATGGAAGCAGCACAAGTGTCCACCCATAGATGAATGGGTAAAGAAGAGGTGGCATATATTGAATGAAATATTACTCAGCCACAAAACAAATGAGATCTGCCATTTGCAACAACATGGACAGAGCTAGAGCGTATAACACTAAATGAAATAAGTCGGTCAGAGAAAGTCATTGCCTCTCAATCTCCTTTACAAGTTCATCCTCCTCTATCTAGTCACTAGTGATGGTAGTCTTTGCCTCTAAGACAGACTTGGATCCTCTTTTCTTTCCATTCTTTCCACTCTATACGTATTCCCAGCCCATCTTTGACAGTCATCACTCTAATGCGGATATGCGAAGACCCAAGATTTATGCACCCAGTCCAGACCACTTCTTTGCATTCCATATATTCAACTCCCAACTTTGGATATCACAAAATCAACTCCAATTCACACCTAAGATGGATATCATAGCTCCTCTATCCCCCATTCCCTCCCCCTACTCCTCCAAACCTGCCACTCTTCCAAAGTACTCATCTCAGGAAACCCTATAACCATATGCCCTAAAACAACACTACAGTGTCAAACATGACCCTTCTCTCTCTCCCTCCTAAATCCAACTTGTCATTTGGTCCTGAACTTATTCCTCATAACATCTCCCAAACCCACTCATTTCTACTAGCAAATATGAGTCCAAGTTACCATAATCTGTACATGGCCAAATTGGTTTTCCTGGAGCCACACATACTCTTGTCTAATCTGCTGTGCAGGATGAAGGCCTAGAGAGGGTCCAGTCCTTGGTGACCCCTCCAGCCTCGACTGACAGCGTACTCCTAGCTCTCCACTCTCTAGCCATTGTTTTCCCAGCCTGTTCATTCCTGTTTCTTCTACTACAGGGCCTTTGCACAGGCTGTTTTGCTGCCTGGAGTTCTTGTTTTCTAAATTCTTACTACTTCCCCAAGATCTCAGTTCAAACTTCTCTTCCTCGAGACAGTTTCTCTGGTCCCTCAGATGGCATCAAGTGTCCCCCTCACTTTCCCAAGTACTTTCCCTTCACTGCCCTAATCATAATTGTGATCCCACCTGTATCCATGTGTTTCGATTGCCTGCCTCTCCCACTACACTGTGCATGCCACAAGGTCACCAACAAGGTCTGCTTTTGCTCACAGTTATCTATCTCCAGAGCGGGTACAGTTTCAGCATGGGTAGGCATTCAGTAACGTTTTTTAATTTTTAAAAATATCGTGTTGCTCAAGGCCCTAGGTATGCGGAAAAGCTTAGAAGCACAAAGGGACTTCTGGCACATTGCAGATTTCCAGGGCCAACCCCCTACAGCTTATGATTTTCTGTCAAGAGGAAATAAAAGCATAACTCAGTGGCATCTTCATCGTTTATTCCTGCCAGTTCTATTTTTCTATAAATACAGTCCTCATTTTCAAGGAATTTGGATAAGATGGTTGCAATTGACTATTTTGGGGAGGCTCTGCTTGCTCTACTTTGGAGGGGATGTTATCATTTGTCTTTGTTCCCAGAGTAGCTCTGGGGGTGTGTGTTGTGGACATACACTGCTGACTCCACACAGGAGGTTGGGTGTGTCAGGCTGTGTTGCAGGCCATGGACATGGCCTCTGAGCACAGGCTGCAAAGCACGTAAGGATCACCTCCCGGAGGACCCATTATTTTACCTTCCAACCATTACTGTTGTTTCCCTACTGTTATGATGCAGGGCTGCTTCGTCCTCCAGTGTTTCCACCACCATCTGGAGTTCAGTCTCAGGATCTTAATGCTGAAGGCTTTGTCAGGACCCTGGCCTTCAGCCTAGCATAGGATGGATGTACAAGCAGCACAAGACACGGAGGCCTTTGAAAAGTTCATACAATTGTTGATGTCAAAATTGAGGGAAATAGTGAGATCCTAACTTTCCAATGCAGTTTTCTTATTGTTATACAACTTAGAAAGTAATGTTTCTGGGCTTATCTTTGAAGATGTGGTATACACAGACACACCTATCCCATAACTTGAGCTATAGGAAAACCATAGCATAGCTGATTATGGCAAATTTTAAGTGGCATCTTAAAAAGTGGCAACTCACTGTGGAAGTACCAAACAGGCCAAGTGTGCATTATGTTCATGCTCTTTCATGTGTTTTAAAAAAAAGTACAGTTTTATTATTTTTTTAAAGTACAGTTTTAAATACAAATGCATAATATAAAGGAATTTATGGACTTGATCTTTGTATCAAAACTGTGGACCTTATTTTACACATGAAAGGGAGGGTATTACATATACACGCATACAACACAAATATATACATATCAGCTAACAGTGGCCAACCATTAACAATCCCATAATCAATCAATCCTCTTGTATATGTACTTAACTCTTACCAATGCATATGAAAGTTTGCACTTCAAAGTATTACTTGAATATATATACAATTTATCATGTTAAACATCCTTATGTTGTCCTTTTTTTTCTCCTGTGGGCTAAAAACTGGTACTACAAGTCTCTCCAAAAATAAGGAATAATATTTCTGAATCCAGTTAAGTACAAAGGAAATGACAGTGCAAACCACTGACTTTTTAAAAAACTAGAATAGCTCACTCAATTCAGGTATCCCTCCACCTATTTGGATATATTCTATAGTATATCCTCTACCTTTTCTACTTCAGGAGGTCAATGTCTCTTTAAAAAAAAAAAAAAAAAGCTTACATCCAAATATCACATTCAACTGCCAAATTCATCAGTTTGGCCAGAGAAATCACAATCACAAGAACTTGCTAAGAATAGCTAATGATAAGAATGATTCAAACCACAACTTTGCCAGTCACGTGTTTCAAATATTTTCTCCCCAAAGAGTTTTAAATGCAAATAATATTCAAACTTTGAATGATCCACGAGTAATTTGAAGTTCTTGTATTTGCATCTGTCAAAGGACCAGTTTCCCAACATCCTGAAATCAGCACACTAGATCTTTGCATGCCAGGAGCATCCGAGCTTTACCTAAAGGTCTCGTCAAATGGACAAAACAAAGCTCCTGATTTGCTGGTAGGAAAGGCATCTGGCACACCATCATTCAGGGGTTCATGCTGATGAATGGACATTGGTTCAATATGTGTTTGTGTGATTGTAAGCCACTTTCTACCGCAAAGTCAGGAAGACCCTGGTAAGGGATCTTATGGAAATTTTATTTTTTTAAAAAAACTATTTATTTATGAGAGAGAAGGAGAGAGAGAGACAGAGAGACAGAGACAGAGACCATGAGAGAAGGGGCAGAGGGAGAGAATCTGTAGCAGACTCCTTGCTGAGCGCAGACCCCCCACCTCCCCACTTGATCTCATGACTCTGAGATTATGACCTGAACCGAAACCAAGACTGAAATGACTGAGCCATCCAGGAGTCCCAAAACTATTTTTTCCAGAGTTCACAGAACACTACCTAAGAGGTCATGGTCTAGTTTTCCCCTGGGGTGGGGGGATAAAAAGGAGTCATCCATTTAGGGTTTTGCTTGCACGTCAATCTCTCAGCAGTGTTTAGAAATACATGAAAGGCCTACAGGTTTTATTACACCTGTCCAATGACCAGGAGGGTGCAGAATGTAGTCCAGTGAAGGGACTCAGTCCCAGGGCTGACAGGTTTGAGATTACTGTAATTTGGAGGTTCGTTCCAATCTCAAGAATTAACAGATGACAGCAACAGGGCATTGGGGCTTCCACTGAAGGAAAGGTCAGAAAACACGAGCTGGGGCAGCCCAGGTGGCTCAGCAGTTTAGCGCCGCCTTTGGCCAGGGCTTGATCCTGGAAACCTGGGATCAAGTGCCACATCGGGCTCCCTGCATGGAGCCTGCTTCTCCCTCTGCCTGTGTCTCTGCCTTTCTCTCTCTCTCTGTTTCTCATTAATAAATAAATAAAATCTTAAAAAAAAAGAAAAAAAAAAACACGAGCTGGAGAGGTCCATGAGAACCGTCTAAGATTTCAAGACTATCTGCAACTTTCCTATGTTTGCTATTTTCTTTCATTCCCCCAAAGCAATTAGCATGAAAATTCCCAGATCTGCGGATTTATGTTCAGGTACAACAAGCAGCCCCATCTCCCACTTCACAGTTAGTTTGCAAGTGGGAAGGTGGGGAGAGGACCAAGACACAGAAGAGGTGATGATTCTCAGGCGGAGAAAGGCAGGCTGAGGTTTTGAGGATGAAGAGGGAGGAGGAGATTAAAGCCCTGGAGTGTAGACTTGAAAGGACTTGGGCATTCAGTAAGCAAAATCAGAACAAAACAAATAAAAATATCTGCATAGCTATTCCATCATCTTATCTCAAAGCCAACAGGGTGAAATCAGGCCTCTTTCCTTATACCCTTCCCTCCGCACACTCCTACTCATTTAAAATAGATCCACATAGCATGTCACATAAACTCACAATTTTAAGCCAGGTAAAATATTGTTCTTAGCTCTATTTTACAGGTGGGAAAACTGAGATACAGAGTTAAATAAACTGAGCAAGATCAAAGAACTGCTGAATATCAGAACTGGGGCTTGAACCCATGCAGTCTGACTCCAGAGCGTGCTCTTTACCCCTCAGCTAATGCTGACTTCCCTCCAATTCCCCTTCTGCCCACTAAGTCATCAACTGTAGAGTTGTCCCTGCCATTACATGATGCTTTGTTTTCATTCTCCTGCATTTTCCTGTCGTGTCCAACAATCATTCATTCAAGATTTTTCCTCCATGGAATAACCTATTCTCATCTGCCAAAGACCACAAATAACTTATTTTCTGCTACGGGTTGCTTTCTACCAAAGCAGTCCAAATGAGGCTGAACAATAAGAAATGGATTGTCAGTGGTGGAATAAAAGCATTCAATTACAGAAAAGGTGGAATTCTAAGCTCAGATATTTATAGATTAGACACAAGTGGCAGATCAAAACATAACAAAAAACCTAACACACGAGAAAACACACAAGATCTGAAAGCCATTTTTCAACTGCACCAAAGAATTATTCAACACAAGAGCAATTCTAAGGCTTGATTTTTCTTCCCTTTGGCTCAGATGGTCCACAATAATTAAATTCTGCTAATTAACATACAGAGTTGAAGTCAACAAACTCCCAAAGAGAAAGGAAGGAAACAACCATCTTACCTGCGGATGTGTGTTTGAACTTCTCGCTTTTCTTCTTTCTCCACTTCCAAGGCTTGAAAATCCTTCCCAGGTTGGCAAACTTACTTCTCCTGCGGATGGGTGGGGTGTGGGTACCTGGAACGAGGGAGTCAGAACGCATGGCCGCCAGCCTCTCCACTTCCTCAGCTGTTTTCCCCGAGAAAGAGATGGAAAGAGAGAGAGAGAGAGAGAGAGAGAGAGAGAAAGTGTTAAAATGGGATCCTCACAGATGGCCAACGTTTTCCATGGTTACAGATAACAGAAACCACATGACTGAAGTTCTGTTTCTCTTTTTTTGCCTTTTGGAATGGAAGTCATACCACCCTGTTCTAAAGGCTGGAGACAGCCAAACCCTAGGCATCTGGAGCACCCCAAATGTACCCAACCTCGACTTAGACCTGATAAAGGAGGACAACGGGGTGGAGGAGGAACAGAACCCTCTTGACACATCGAGATTCCCCAACGAGGCAGGAAGAGGGCATCAGAGGAGTCAAGTGACACAGTCTGTGTAACTAGTGGTCCAGCAATATCTCAGATTAAGACTTGGCAGATGCAATCACTATAGCACCGTCTGCCGAGAAAAGAGGAGGCTGAAAACATTTATCAACTGTCTGTTCCAGTGCCAACGCCTCTACCGCCCACGACTCTCCTTCCTGCTTTGCCCAGACCCAAAGCAGCACTGGAATCTGTTGAGTGATGTCTCCAGCTTAGACTGATTTTAGAATCACTCACCCTTCATTAGACTTTACAACCGCCTCGGTTCCTCTAGGTTTTGTTGTTGTTGCTGTTGTTCCTGGTATTTTGCTTTAATAATGATGATAATAATAATATTCATAGAAATTGGGAGCTGAAAGTGACTTGAGGGAACATGGAGACTAATCCCGTAACTTCATGTGTGAGGATACGAAGACCCTCCAACTCATTATTCCTAGTGGACCCTTCTTTAGGGGTCACAATTGCCCTGATCTCTTTCATCACTTGTTAAAAGACAAACCCTTTTCCAAACTTACATGAGAATTTACATATCCCAGTAAGGGAAATATGCTGGGATTTGAATTTTTAAGACAGAAGAGATCAGAAAACGTGACCCCCTTGGCAAACTCAGGAGGCTGAGAGAGCTTCACTGGTCTAGAAAGTCAGATAACATCTAGAGCCTTGGGGCTGATCCAAAACCACTCTGTGGGGCCTCCAACCCCACCTTCAGAAAAATCACCCAGACTTTAGCAACAACATAGGCTTCCTCAGAAGCTCAAACTCATAGCCCAGTAGTCTGTGCCTATTGCTACCTGAAATGGTTCTAACTCAGAGACTCACTCATTCAAGAAATACATATGGCACCTCCATGATGTGCCAGGCAGTGTGCTTGGTGACAGAGATGACAGGTAGGCAAAGGCTCCCAAGAGCAAGACAGAGGGGAAGTACATGGATTTGGGAGATGTCTGGGAGCAAAGTCAATAGGACCTAGTTGGGTGATCTGAGGAAAAGGAGGTAGATCATTTCCAATACCCAGATTCATGCCAGGGGACTGACACCCTTTCACTCACAGAAACAGGGGACACAGGGCAGGTACAGGTTTGGGGGTGAGGACAGCAATAATTTGGGCATGTGGTGTGGTGACGGCCCTCAAACCTTTGACTACGTGGTTCAATATATGGCAGCTCCTCTCTACAATCATTGCATTAAGTGACAACATAATAATACTGTAATGGACCCTGTGATCATTTTGGGGGCAGACACACAGAAAAAAATGGACATGACTGAGCACAGAGTCTAGGGGAGGAGACACAGAGGTCCATGTGTAAAACTGCACACCAGGAGCAATCACACAGAAATTAAAGGAAGCAAACAGGAGAGAGAGAGAAACTAATTCTCCTTCAGGGCATAGGAGGAGACCCACAGGGGATGGAATTTTTGGCTGGACTTTGAAAAAGGAGGAAATGTTTCCCCCCACATGGGGAAAGGTAGAGAAGTAGATCTCTGGAAGGAGAACAGACCGGACAGGTACAGAGAAGGCTGAAAGAACATGGCATGTCCAGAAACCCATCAAATCTGGAGTATCCCTTAATGTCCATCTCATGATGGACACCCAGTGGTGAGGGACAGGGGCTGGAGGAGTGTGGAACCAGAACAGGCAACCTTCTGAAAGTTCCTAGTAGGTGTTTAGGTTTTATTCTATAAGCAGAGGGGAAAGGATGAGGATGTAAAAATAAGGAATTGACATTATGACATTCAACAAATATGTACTGAGTGCTCACTACATACCAGCTGCTTAAATTACGTCAGCAAACAAAACAGATAAGAGCACCAACTCTCGGAGCCTCGGCTGGCAGGGCAGGGGGAGGGGAGCGGATAATACATGTTACAACTAAGTCAACTGTACACTATGTTGGGAGATCTGTGTTTGGGGGGAAAATTAAAGGAAAAGTAGAACAGAGAGAAGGGGATCAAGAGGGTCTAGGAGGGGGATGGGCTTCGGGTTAATCAGTGTGCTAGGAGAAGGCACAATTAGATTTATTTCTAGGACTCTCACTGCACAGGCAATGTCGAACTGGAAGACAAGGTGGCAGAGAGTAATGAGGAGGCCACTGCGGTCTTCCTGGGGGGACGTGACTGGAACGCAGGTAGGGTGTGATAGAAGGGACCTGAGAAAGGATGAGACCCAACCAAATGGCAAAATCACAGGCTCCTGGCAGCTTCTCAGACCAGCATGAGGGAGGACAAGGAAGCAGGGATGGCTGAAGCTTTTGTGTTTCATGACTGGGTAGACAGCGATCACTTGAACACATTTCTTTTCTTTTTTTTTTTTTTTTTTTAAGTAGACTCTGTGCCCAGTGTAGAGCCGAATGTGGGGCTTGAACTTACGACCCTGAGATCAAGACCTGAGCTGAGATCAAGAGTCAGATGCCTAACCCACTGAGCCACCCAGAGGTCCCACGACTTTGCATTTTTAAAAAAGATTTTATTTATTTATCCCTAAGAGACACAGAGGCAGAAGCAGAGACATAGGCAGAGGAAGTGGGCTCCCTGCAGGGAGGATCCCAGGACCCCAGGGTCACGCCCTGAGCCGAAGGCAGGCTCAACTGCTGAGCCACCCAGGTGCCCAAGACTTTGCTTTGTTTTTTTTTTTTTTTGTTTTTTGTTTTTTTTTTTAAGACTTTGATTAGAGAAGGAAGCTGAAGAAAAGGACGGTAGGCAGGCTCCATGACAAGGCCTTTGGAGCCAGATAATGCAGCTTCCTGCAAAGTATCTTTGGAAGCTTAGATTTCACATCTTAGGGTAGGAGAGAGCAACTGAGGGAAATCTGCCTTGGATGCAAGTGGGGAGACTGGATGGGGACAGTGGGCCGTGCTCCCGGGGAGGGGAAGGGGCTGCAGGTGTAGCAACGAGGCTGAGGGATTTACAAAGTAGAGTTTTCCGGGAGGAGAGAAGGGGGAGGGATCAGGAGTACATATGGGAATGTTAGTCACCGGAAGACTCTATTCTGAACTATGGTTAGTCACCAGGAGACTTCTTTCCAAAAGTCGGAACGGAGGTCTCTGATCACAAGTGTCACACATCAGATGTGGGCCTCGGGGAGATGAATCCAGCAGCCCTGGGGGACTGGGGGCGGAGGGGAGGAAGAGACAGATTGGGGAGACTTTGAGGAAGTTTGGGCTGCAGGGGTTGGGGGGAGGCCAAGGAGAGAAGGGAACAAAACCAGCTACAGTGAGGAAGGAGAATCCAAACAGAACAAGTGAACAGGGTCTGGAACCACTGAATCTGGCAATTATTCTCTTTAAATGGTATCCATTGCTTTGAGTGGGTGCTGCTTCAGTGATGCTCAGTAGCTGGGTCGCCAAGCAGGGAGGGACAGATGTGGGCATTGTACCAAGGGAGTTCTGAGTCCAGGAAAGTCTAGTGATCTGATTTGCACGAAATCACTTTCTCTTTCACATCCATCACTGTGTTCCTGTTTCTTACCTTCATTTATAATCTGAGTGTTCTTTAACCATCTTTTACAAGTCTCCAAACCTACTTTCCCAATCCCAGTCTCTGGCCTTTAAACCTGTATTTTATCTTATTGCAAGATTACTCTTCCAGAAGCCTGCTTTTTTTCCAGAAGCTTTCAGTGGCTTCCTACAACTTACAGCAGAAAGTTCTGGTTTCCTGCCTTGGCCTCAGGAACCTCCGAGTGGCCGGCCCAGAATTACCTGCCAGTACCTCTCTAAACACACACTGCTGCCAAACTGGAAAGCTCGCTCAGCAAAGAGCCCATCCTGGGATCCACGGATCCCAACAGGCTTCAGGAGGCAACATACCCCTGAAAATCCGTGCACAAGTTCATGTGTATCTGGGTATCTGCATTTGGTTGGAAGAGTTTCCATCTTTCTTTTGATTCTCTAGCCTAAGATACAAAAGATAAAACTTTTAAAGTTTGAGACCTAGGTTTAGCCAAGGTGAAACATCTCTGTTAAAGGTTTGATAAAGAGATTATATGCCGAATCCCTCAAAAAAAAAATTCAAGATACGGGTTTTTTAGAATTGGTGCTGGGGTTTGCTCTCACAGTTGGCATCCAATAATAATTCATTTAAAAAGGGAATAAATGAGGAGGACACCTGATTCAGTTCATTCACAGACAACACATCTTAAGAAGTGTAAGATCAGGGGCTCCTGGGAGGCCCAGTGGTTGAACATCTGCCTTCAGCTCAGGTCATGATCCCGGGGTCCTGGGATGTCAAGCTCCCTGCTCAGTGGGGAGTCGGCTTCTCCCTCCCCCTCTCCCTACTGCTTCCGCTGCTTGTGCTGTCTCTGTCAAATAAATAAATGAACTGTTAAAAAAAAGTATAAAATCAGTATCGCTAGCTGTCTTAAGAAAAATGCACCACCAAGATCCAAAAGCTGTCTCTTGATCACATCTTAAAAAAATGAATAAAAATTATTCCAAAATTACCACATTAAAATAATTATAAGAAAGTAGGAGTGCCTTAGAAAAACCTAGAGTGGCAAGAAGCTGACAGAGGATTATAAAGGCATAATTACAACTCCATAGTTAAATGGCTCTTTAATATGTACATTATTAAATTCAAGATGTTTAGCTCTTAAGTACAGATTATTGAGCAGATTGGATTACTCTAATTGATTTATATTTTAATCATCCACATTACATTTTTCCCCAATTCATCTGATGATAGGGGCTGACTCCCAACCTGGCTGCTTCACCACCAGATAATGAAATTGGAAGGTCTGAGCGCAAGGACTGGCACTCCTGAGTAGGGATGGGAAGAAAAGCAACGGAAAGTACAACCAGGCTCAGAATAAAGTGGTCCCCAACCTCGCAGGAGCCTGGGAGAGAACGGGATGAAGACAAGGGTACCGGAAGGGCAGGCAGGCCCGGCACATTTATAAAAACAGCCTTCTTTTGAAACAGATGATGAAAAGGCTGCTTTGCCAAGCCCACTGCTCTCAAAGGTGGCTTCCTCGTGCTGCAGAGAGAGGAGCCAGCTGTCTGGAGAAATTGTTCACTTCGACATGAATCAGCTCGAATGTCAACTGCCAGGACAGAATGCTGGACGAAAAGGTATGAGGCGGGCAGCTGAGCTGCTTCAAAGATCTGCAGGAGCAAGGGGGGAAGGGGGGAAGCCTGGCCAGATGAGCTCTGGGGTCTTTCCAGCACCTCCATCCACGTAAATGCTCTTCAGGGGACTAGACAGTCCGGGATTCACTTTACTCAGAGGGAGAGACACGGTGGGGGACGAGATTTTTCGGTCCCTTTTGAAAAACCAGAGAGGAAGGACTTCATTGGTGCATGACTTTCATGACTAGAACCCAAGCACCTGCATGGGCTGGTGCCCTGAAGCCCACCCCTCTTGGCACCCTGGGGCTGCTTCTGGTGGGCCCTTAGAGTGTGCAATGGGAGTGTGGGCAAGGGGGGGGGGCACCTTAGCTAGCATCCTCACAATTAAATTTCTCATGGTGGCCTGGCTTTCAAGGCTCATCCAAAGAACCAACTTTATTGTCCTAGAAGGTGTCAGACGTACAGGGATCCCCTGAAAAGTTTAGAAGGGGGAAGCCACAGCATCTATGCTATCTGATGTCCAGTCACCAACAGAGGCAGAAAGGCCAGGGCATCTGGAGTCCCTCCATACCGTGCCCCTACCCCCACTTGGATCTCTCCAGGTACCAAGTGCTCCTTAGATTTTTGGAGGGACCCAAGATCCTCACAAATACTGGCCTCTCAACCCAAAGTGAACTCAGAAATAGAAAGCTTAGGGAGCAGGATCTGATGACATTCACTTCTTCCAATTTCATTAGATGGGGCTTCTGTTTTCACCACACTGGTGGCCCAAGTTAGGGGCGGACGTGAGGCCAACGGTGGGTTACCGATGCTGAACGGCCCAGGCCCGAAACCCACCACCACCTTTCTGCTGCAAAGAGTCCGACCTTCTCTTACAGCTGCAGAAGGACGCCTGCAGGTCCCAGCCATGCAGGAAATTCTCCACGACTGTGGCTTCCCCGCTTTTAAACACGCATTTTCAGTTTTACAGACATGACTTAGGGCAAGGAAAGGGTTAGTATGATTTATCAGGAGTAAGATGGCAGTATTTTCCCCTTTCCACTCCATAAGTTACAGCACACTGTCTTAGAGAGGCCAGAACTCTGAACAGCTTCGGTCCAATCTAGGACTGATCTGTATTAGCTGTGAAGTACGTTTACAAGAAGAATAACAAAAAAAAAAGGACTGACACATTTTTATTCTAAAAATCAGAAGCCAAAAAAATAAATAAATAAAAAATAAAAATCAGAAGCCCCTGCCCTGTCCATGAGTTGAGGGGTGGGGAGGAGATGGGGAGGACAGGGTAGAGGAGATGAAGGGTGGGCATTACAGGAGGTGGCCACGGGGGCACAAGGAGGCTCTGCTGCCCAGAGAGGGCTATCTGATTTAAAGAACACCCACCAGCCCATAAGGAGATAGGAGGTAAAGCAACACTGCCCCACTGACCACGGGGCCACTAAGGCGTTTGACGCAAATGCAGACATGATGCCTGGAAACACATAGGTGTGTTAGTGATGCCGAGTATGAGGATCTATGGTATTCTCGCCCATCTTCTCCCTCGGCCCTTTCCTTGACCTTCACTGCCCATACCTGGTCTTCCAACCTGGAACACCACGTTCTTTGCTATTCCTTACCATCAGTCAATGATAGATCCAATCTGCCCATTAGAACCGATGGGCATAGGGACGCCTGGGTGGCTCAGCGGTTGAGCACCTGCCTTCAGCTCAGGGCGTGATCCCGGGGTCCTGGGATCGAGTCCCACATCGGGCTCCCTGCAGGGAGCCTGCTTCTCCCTCTGCCTGTGTCTCTGCCTCCTCCTCTCTCTCTGTGTCTCTCATGAATAAATAAATATAATCTTAAAACAAACAAAAAAAAAGAACTGATGGGCATAAACACAGACACTGGCCTAGCCCAGTGCTAATGGGAATACAGCTGCATTTAACAAAGGGCTCATCCATTAATCCAAGTCTGCTTGAGTATTGCAGGCCCCAGTGAGGAGAGGAGAAGGAGCTCTGTGCCCCTCAGTTTTCTGGACACACAGGGGCTGTCTCCTCTACCTGGGACTCACCAGAGGAAACTCCAATTACACACTACAGGAAACCACGCACACTCCAGACACAGCCACTAGACACCATCATGACGTTTGGGTCTTGTGCATTGTGCCTCTGCAGGGACATGCAGATGTTTATACAGGAGAGAGCTGCTTCTCAGTCATGCTGCTACAAGAAAAGGATCCTTCCTGAGGGAAGAACCAATAAAGGGTGTGCTGGTACGATGCGGTGGGGGAAGAGCGAGGCCACATACACCTGGGCCCATTCTTCTCAGCATATTTTCTCAGGCACTTGGCCAACCTGCTCCTTTTCTTCTGGCTCCAGAGATTTCTGCCCGGTAGGAGGCAGTTCCACCCATGCCAGGAGCAGGTCCCAAAGGATGCTCACAGGCTTGCCACTGCCTGCAACACTGTGAACAGACTGAGAGCATCCCTTCCAGGCACCTCGGCAAAAGCACACAAGGACACTATGCTAGTATGGGGAGGGAGGAGAGAAAGGGAATTCGTGGATCCCTTGGGACCAAAGATGGCCCGAGTCTGTTAATCTTCTCTTAAAGCAGTAATTGAAATCCCTGAGGAATACGAGAATGCCCCTAAATCCAGGGCCCTGTGATGCACTGATTTTTAAAGAGAGCAAAGACAGAAGCTGTACCGGTTCAGGAGCTGCAGGCCATCATATCAGAAAGAGGTTCAGTGACTAATGTGATCTGCGGAACTCTGCACACAACAGGAAGGGGGATTCTACGCAGGATGGTGCTTCCTTAGTCATAGACAATGATGACAAGGACAGCGATGATACGCCTACCACTTTTCAGCCACCGAGTCTGTGCCACGCGCTGACCAAGACACTTAGAGCATACTCTCCTCCGGGATCCTACGTTAATCTCACCAGGCAGTGGTACAATCATCCCCATCTTACACTTGGGGAAATTGAGGAGGAGCTAATGGACAGAAAGACAGGATGCTGGGCAGCCCAGGTGGCTCAGGGGTTTAGCGCTGCCTTCAGCCCAGGGCGTGACCCTGGAGACCGGGGATCGAGTCCCACATCGGGCTCCCTGCATGAAGCCTGCTTCTCCCTCTGCCTGTGTCTCTGCCTCTCTCTCTCTCTCTCTGTGTGTCTCTCATGAATAAATAAATAAATAAATAAATAAATAAATAAATAAATAAATAAATAAAAGAGGATGCTTAGGAAGAAACACCTGCTACAAATTAAGCCTTGTCTATTTTTAAGAATACCTGCCCACTCTAGGAAAGCTCGGCTTTTCAAATCTCCCTATTACTGACTAAAGTTACAGGAGCAGACAGGTGGGGGCAATGTCTCGTTTAAATTTATACATGTCTGTGTTGTTATATTTATTGAGATACTAGACATTTTAAAGAAAGTTCTTCCTGAGGTATTCAATAAAACATTCCTGTTTCATCTTCCAGGAATCTAACCCTCAACCACTGAAGCATATAATGACTACAGAATCTTACAACACATTCTATTGTTCTTGTAATCCATAGGATATATTTGTGTTGGGAATGGACCTTGTTTATTTAAACTGTAAATGAACGCCCAAGCCCTCTGTTAATCCAAAGAAACAATCTTTAAGTAATGCAGGTTCTTTGTTCATCTTTCTTTTTATTTTTTTTCATCTTTCTTTTTTTTTTTTTAAGATTTTACTTATTTATTCAGAGAGAGGCAGAGACACAGGCAGAGGGAGAAGCAGGATCCATGCAGGGAGCCTGATGTGGGACTCAATCCCGGGTCTCCAGGATCATGCCCTGGGCTGCAGGCGGCACTAAACCGCTGCACCACCAGGGCTGCCCTCGTCTTTCTTTTTAAAAAAGATTATTGATTAGAGAGAAAGAGAGAAATCAAGCAGAAAGGGGGAGGGGCAAAGGGAGAGGGAGAAGCAGGTTCCCTGCTGAGCAGGGAGCCCAACGTGGCCTCAATCCCAGGACCCTGGGGTCATGACCCGAGCCGAAGGCAGACACTTAACCGACTGAGCCACCCAGGCACCCCAGTTCTTTGTTCATCTTAACACATCAGGCCCTAGGGTCCGGATACTCTAACAATAAATAAATAATGCCTCTCACAGATTCACAATCAAACCAACAAAACTTGGTTTCTCCCACAGGGGTCAGCAAACCCTTTCTGTAAAGGCAAATCCTAAATACTTTAGGCTTTATGGGCCATACAGCTCTGTTGCCAATACTCAACTGCTACTGCAGCATAAAGACAGCCACAGACAAATGTCCACAAGTGGCCATGGCTGTGTTCAATACCATTTCATTTACAAAACCAGGTAGCCAGCCCTTGTGACAATAGTTTCCCAAGCCTTGTTCTATAGCAGGAAGCTGCTGGTAATATTCCTGCCACCTCGAAGGAAGAGCCTATCAGAATTGAAACAACAGAGAAGAACTGAAGGAAGGATGGCTCAGGTGAAACTGAGACTTCATTATATCATTTGGGCCCCTGGATCCAGCCCTTCCTGAAACCATTCTAACTCTGGACATTTTCTTTACGTGAACCAATACCTTCTCTTTTTTTACTTAAGCCCAACTGGGTTGGGTTCTCTCTCACTTTTAAAAAAGGGGCTCTAACAAATTCACTGTGTGACCTTAGGGACGTCCTGTCAGCTTGCTTTCCTATAACATAGGAATAATACTGACTTATAAGGATGAACAGGTGTATATTAAATGCATTCCTTGGGGGCATGGAACTGAGACTCAATAAAAGTTATCTAAAAATAAAAAAAATTATAATTAAAAAAAGGTCTCTTCTAGTACCGGGCAGACCACCTGCTCAAAAAGGTGAAGTTCCTTACCACTTCACCACTAAGGAATTACATGAAGTTTGGAGGCTCTGATCAGGCCTCTGATTCTCCGGGCTGGTGGATCTCAAGCTTCAGTGAAGTTAGGAATCAACTCAAGTATCTGCTAAAACTTTTGATCCTTGGTCTTGATCTTAGATCTGAACCCGTAACATAAATGCATTAATAAGCAGCCCAGGTAATTTTGGTGTGAACAGTCTAAGAATTACATTTCAGAAAATACACTATGGTATTCCTGTCAAAGCCTAGAATCTTACACCCTTCTTCTCAATTAAATCCACAGCCTTCAGGTGGCTAAGGAGGAAGATCCCTTCAGCGATGCTAGCCAGCTCCAAAACATTCAAAGAATTTGAATTCTTTACACATGTCTAATGTTCACATAGTGCTTCATTCTTTCCAGGTGTGTGTGTGTGTTTTAAATTAAGTAATCTCTACACCCAACCTCGGGCTTGAACTCACAACCCCAGATGAAAAGTCACATGCTCCACTGACTGAGCCATACAGCCAGGTGCCCCTCTTTCCAAGTGCTTTTACATCTATTATTTCATTTTTTTTACATCTATTATTTCATTAGATCTTCATAACATTTGCATTATGTGGAAGGGTATCAAATTTCCTAACATTGTTGCCCTGAAATTATGGCTGACATAACATGTTCTCTTCTTAAAGAATCACATCACAATTTATTTTAGCCTTTTTAAGGCTCTGAGAAGGTCCGCAATACACCTTGTAAACTTTGTTTGACCCTTTGGTTCCCAAACTTAATTTAACCACAAATATGGCTCCTTGGTTTCCACGGTAGGACACCACTGAGGTCTCAAAATAGACCAGCATTCCGTGGGGCATCATTTCTTTTCTTTTCTTTTTTTTTATAAATTTATTTTTTATTGGTGTTCAATTTGCCAACATATAGAATAACACCCAGTGCTCATCCCATCAAGGGGCATCATTTCTAAAAATGCCAAGGCAGTGTCCTTTATGACTCCTTCTACAGGTGCAGGAAATTAGATGCAGGGGAGTCAGGTGACTTGCCCAGAATGCACAGCTCAAACAGGCAGTTAATGTGGCCCAGGACTCCTGGAACTAAAGATGGGCCAGTCATCTCTCACACCCCAAACCTCATGGGTGGCTTGAGGGTGCCTGAAACCAAGCAGTGTAGGCTTTTTGATCCAACTCTTTTCAGCAGTCTCCTCCCGTGATACTATCAAGGTTAACACACTCCTCAGCATTTTTCCTCCCTTGAGCTCATTGTAAGATCTCATGGTAACAGCCCCTGGGTTACCTATTGAACACGGAATGATAGAGAACCTTGTGAAGACCCCACATTCCATGGAAGAGTCATTGCCTGAATCTACTTCCATTTTCTCTCTCTGATGACACAACAGTTTCTTTGTTTACCTCCCATTAGTTCAGACCAATTTTTCAGTACTGTTTGTCATTTGCGTAGTGAGCATGTGAAATATAAACAGCACTCCTGGAGAAAATATTTTCGCAGGAATGTTGGTCTTTACTAAAACAGCTTTGCTTTCTTTCCCTTGTGTGTATAATTTCCAAGTGTATTTGCCATCAATCGCTCTAACGTGGGTCTGCTTGAACCATTACTCAAAAAAGAAAGAAACTGCTTATTTCACAAGGAATTCTTAATTTTTCTTGTTTCAGAACGCAGAAACTGAGTTCCATTAGTCTTTTTTTTCCCCAGAGGTAAATGTCCTATTCTTTTTGTCCTGTCAATAATTCCATTGGGGACCTTTTATTATTGTTCTGCGTGAAAGATGTTCAATTTCTCAAGATATCTCAGCAGGGAAAGTCATCAATTAATTTTTCCCCTTAAGAAGTTCTGAACTCACATCGAATTAGGAGTGCATTTTTAGATTCTTTTTTTTTTTTTAATGACCGAATATACTGACCTCAGAGCCTAGAATTTGAACTCTGAACACTGAGATACAAGTACTTGTCATCGATTCGCATTGTGGGCATGGGCACATAATTAATCAATCTCAGATTTGCATTTCCTTAACAGCAAAATAGGTATCATATCTACTTCTCATGGTATAATCATTATATTAACACATGAAAACTCTAGACTAATAACTGGCACTTAGTGTGTGCTCATTAAACACCTCCTGACTCCAGATCGAGGGTGTTGAGAGGTTCTGCGGGTTATTCCTTGTCTGAATTTACTCTTGGTTCATCTCGTCTGACAGTGGCAAGGGGGAAGGCTGCTGTGTCTTAGCTGGAAGGCTTCAGAAAGTACAGTTAATGACCATCAAATGCTCCAGAGCAGCAATGAAACTAACGGAACAGCACCAGTTCCAACTGGGAAACCTCCCCAGGTTGCTGAAGTTAAGTTTTAAGTTAAAATTTTGGCCTGCAGTTTTACTAGCAATACAGTAGTTTAATTTGTAAAGCAAATAATAATAATAATAATAATAATAATAATAATAATAAATTTATAAAGCATCTCTTCAGTTTTTCTTTGAGGTTACATAATAAAACTTGTCACAACTAAATTAGCTCTGATTTTGCTAGTCTCCATCCCCTTTTCAAAGCTTCCGGGTATTAGTTGATAAGGCCTCAGGTCACTACAGGCAAAAGCAGGGATGTCACAAGAAATAGGCCAGGTTTGGGCCTCTGTCCTCATCTCTGTCCCTTTGGGTACTTTTGGGAGGTATCAAAGCACATGAGGTTACAGTGCATTAACTCTGCAAACATTTGTTACACATGAATCATACAACCCGAGCTATGGGGTAAGGGAGTTGAGGAGGGAGAAGGTAAAGCTCCTCCCCTTTAAGATCCTAAAATGGAGGGCAGCCCGGGTGGCTCATCGGTTTAGCACCGCCTTCAGCCCAGGGTGTGACCCTGGAGACCCGGGATCGAGTCCCACATCGGGCTCCCTGCATGGAGCCTGCTTCTCCCTCTGCCTGTGTCTCTGCCTCTCTCTCTCTCTGTGTCTCTCGTGAATAAATAAATAAAATCTTTAAAATAAATTTTTAAAAAAAGACCCTAAAATGGAAAGTGCCACACAAAAGTAAACACCATTCCATTCGGAACGGAATGGGAAATTGATATGGAACATCTAAAGCACATGTATAATGAGAGTCCATCGAAATTCTTTACGTTGTTCTAAGAACAATCTTAAAAGTCATCATTAAAAGGCAAAAGCATCGTCTTTCTGGAGGAGGCAAACTCAAAAAGGATATGAACATTCGCAGATGAAATAAATCCAGGGCAGTCAGGGATGAACAGGGAAAAGAACATCATCGGCTCCGAGAATCTCCAGGCACAGTAACTAGCTACACGATGCATCCAATTTCTGAGTGACCAATGCAACTAGTCTCTGAATGATAGAGCCACTCCTTTCAGTGGAGTCCTCTTGGGGGACCTTGGTCTGGAACCCTCATCATGATACTGGCAAGTCAGAGCGGGAAGGACAGGTGGGTTAATGACATGACTGCTGCCCCCACAGATAATTCTCCTGCATTCCTCAGACAGTGCCTGCGTTTGGCAACACCGATGGCACATTTTACTGCGGAGCTAATCAAGTATCAGTCTTGGCTGCCCTGATATTGATTCTGAAAGCAAGGGAAAGCCTTGTCAGGGAAATTTGTGGGAAAATTTGTAGGAAAAATATCCTCTCTCCCCAGTTCACATTTCCTGGCTTCTGTTTTTGCACCTACAGATTAGTGGAAAATCTTAACTTTTCCAAAGATTTTTCTCATTCAAAATATATATCCCTACTGTGTGCAAGAGGAGTCAATGGCCCTTCTCAGGCAACTATCTGCATAGTGTTTCACCATTTATCAAGCACTTGCCCAGTTGTATCATCTGATCCCTACAACAAGCCAACAGGAGAGGTAGAGCGAATATGTTAATCCTTATTTTAGAGAAGAGCAAATTGACAGTGGCAGGGATGGCTGGTTGCCTGCCAATATCCATTCTTCTCTTCTCTTTAGTGAAAGTTTCTTGATTTCCTGCCCAACTAAAAGACCATTTCCTAGCCTCCTCGGAGGTTGGGTGTGGCCATATTACTAACCTTTGACCACTGAGCTGTAAGCTGATGTTTTGGGACTTCTGCTAAGTCTGCTAAAGAGAAGGGATGTGCCATTTCTTTCATCTGCTTCTCCCTTCACCCAGTTTTCTAGAGCAAAGCTGTGATGGCTGGAATTTGGCAGCCACTATGAGGACAAGAGTCACTTCATAGTAATGAAAGGGTAGTAAGGTAGCACCATGGAGCCATCACGCATGATAGGTTTGAACTGGAGGCCTCTGCATTTTTCCACGAGAAAGAAATAAACTGCTACCTTGTTTAAGTTATTATGATTTTGGTTTATGCAGTCGAACCTAATCCTAATGCAAAGGAGTGACTTGCAGAAGTTTATACAAACTGTAGTTTGTCAATGACAGAATCAGGTGTTGACATAACATGTCCATGTTCCACACACTCTCTGGCAGAAGTTCAAAACCTTTTAAAACCTGCTTCTTAGGGATCCCTGGGTGGCGCAGCGGTTTGGCCCCTGCCTTTGGCCCAGGGCACAATCCTGGAGACCCAGGATCGAGTCCCATGTCGGGCTCCCGGTGCATGGAGCCTGCTTCTCCCTCTGCCTATGTCTCTGCCTCTCTCTCTCTCTCTCTCTGTGACTATCATAAATTAAAAAAAAAAGGTAAAAATAAAACAAAACCTGCTTCTTAGCTTGTAAAGGAGTAAAATAATTTATGGTTTGTTTGTTTGTTTGTTTGTTTGTTTTTAACAATTTAACATTCGTTAAAGCCAACCTATAGGAAGACCTTTTTCTCCCTCTTCTTCCTTTCCCCTCTCCTGTATAGCTCTTTTATTTTTTTCAAGATTTTATTTATTTATTCATGAGAGACACAGAGAGAGAGGGGGAGGCAGAGACACAGGCAGAGGGAGAAGCAGGCTCCCTGCAGGGAGCCCGACGTGGGACTCAATCCCAGGACCCCAGGATCACACCCTGAGCCCAAGGCAGAAGCTCAACCACTGAGCCACCCAAGCGCCCCCTCCTCTATAGTTCTTGTGTGTCCACCAGACTTGGATTTAATCATGAAATTTCCCATAGCTCAGCTGTCCCTAGACAACTCCATTTACTCTTGTGGCTGGAACACTGATGAGCTGAATATTTCTAAATGTAAGCTTCTAGCCTTGAAGGCTCTTCTAACTGATAAAACAACTTACTAGCTATGTTAATTCTGGCCCAATTACTTAATTTCTCTGAGTCTCAGTTACCATATCTGTAAAATGGGGTTAACACCGGCATCAGCCTCATTGGGTTACTGTGAAAACATGATTATTTCATACAAAGAAAACATTTTGAACGGTGTCTGAATCATTCTATTATTACTACTCTTTATCTCTAAATAATATTTTATAGTCATCTCAAATTCACTTTATTGAAAATGAATTATTTTCACCCTTAATCAGATAATTTTTTTAGAGATTTTATTTATTTGAGAGAGAGAATGTGAGCCTAAGTGGGGAGAGGGGTGGGGGGAGGGCAGAGGGAGAAGGAGAAACAGGGCTTTGATCCCAGGACCCTGAGATCATTACCTGAGCCAAAGGCAGATGCTTAAAACCAACTGAGCCACCCAGGTGCCCCAATCTGATCACTTCTTTAGGAATGGCAAGGTCAGTTTTCTAAACACTCAGACAGAAATCCAGAGTCATTTTTGATATCACCTCTTCCATCAACTCCCCCAGATCCAATTTATCACCAAGAGTGGTCAAAACGAATTCTTCAATAGTTCCCAGCCCTCTCTACTCTCCTCAAGGTAGACCAGTTGCCCAGAACACCAACTCCATTCTTTTATTTATTTTTTAAGATTTATTTATTTATTTGACAAAGAGAGGGCAAGAGAGAACATGAGCACATGGGGAGGACCAGAGGGAGAGAATCTTCAAGCAGACTCCTTACTGAGCATGGAGCCCAATATGGGGCTCAACCTCACAACCCTAAGATCAGGACCTGAGCCAAAACCAAGAGCTGAGTCACCCGGGCACCTCCAACGTCCATTCTTAATCCTACTACTCATCTCCAAGGCCTTCACACAGCAGCCTGGGACTCTCTCACAAACATGCCATTGCTCTGCTGTAAAGCCCCCAGTGAGTCATCCTGTTTTCAGGCTAAGGACTCAGAGATGTCACGTCAACTCGGAGGGCCATGATCTGCCCCCCTCACTGGCTCTAACCCTGCTAATCTTCTTCTTCTTCAAAGCCAACAAGAAACATGTAATTTCTGCCTCGAGGCTTTTACACCTGCCATTCCCTCTGCCTGGATGATTATTTGTGTCACTTCGCAATGCCAGCTTCCCCTTTAACAGAGAATGTCAAGCCCTTTTCTGTGCATCCTCCTTCCCAAGAGAGAACCCAGATCAGGCTCAGTTATTTACATCTTCTCCACAGGAGCACGAGCTTTCCAGAATCTGACCCTACTTCCAACACCAGTGGGTGGATCTCTGGTCAGTAATTAAGAGTGGGTAGGCTGTCCGGATCTGGCCAGTGAGATCCATAAGTGATGCCTTTAGGTAGTGGGGCTTCTAAGAACAGCCTCCTTGCTCTAATAGCCAAGAGACAGTCCTGTTTCCGCCCTGGTCACTGTGGTGTCGGATGTGAGGACTGAACTGTTACAGCCATTTTTCAATCAGCCTGAGGATGGAGTCCAGAAGCAAAAGAGGGCAAAGTACAGAATTGTGATGCAGTGGAATCGGGCCTGGAACTAGCTCCACTTACAAATTTATGTTAGTGAATGATCTCCTTGTTTAAGGGCAAATGTGCAGGGAGCTCTCTCACTGCAGCCAAAGCATCCTGATTGACATGTCCCTACTAGATTGGTGGCTAAGGACCATTTATAACACACAGGAAATGATCACTAAGGATTTTTGAATGAATAAATGAATTCAGGTTTCTTAGAAAAGGACAGGGTAGGCTCTGGCTTGTTATATAAAATATTTCCCATCTCCTGGAACGTTCATGGTTAGGACAATCAACTATAGGTATGACTCATTCTTTATTTACTTCTAGAGAGAGCCCTGGCTGGAGGCGGGGCTACAGAACAGGAGATGGTATCTACCTCCAAGCCACAGGTAAGACACAGGGAGACTTTTCACGCATGCAAGGGCAAGATGAGAGGCTGTCATATGTTTCTTGAAAGGTGTGTTTTGGTTATAAGGGTTATGCCCAATCTGATTGAACTGCTTTTGCTTCGACTTGATAACTGGCTGTTCACAAAAGTCTCTATGTGACATAGTGATTTGCTGACTTGCTATCAAGTTTGATACATATATCAAAATTGAAGGGTCGCATCACAAATTAAATTTAATTTGTATTTTAATAGCACAAAAAGTAACCCAACTGTCCAGCCATGAGGGATTACCCTAAGGGATGACAATCAGATGCATGACTATGTGGCCGTTATAAATGAGGATGGACATCTCTAATTACTGACATGAAAAACTCTCATGGTTGCCAGTTCAGTGGATAATAAGTTGCCAAACATTATGTATCAAATAGCTAGATTGTTCTAAAAGAAGTTTACTTACCTATCTATGTACCTGTGTATCCACAGGTATAGGATTTGAAAGAAGAAACTCAGCTATGAAGAGAGGTTCTACTTGCACCATAAAGTCATAGATGATCTTCTCTATAATTGTATTTTCTGATTTGGGGTGTGGTGATAGAGTTGAATTCAATCCCTTCTCTGCCATCTATAAGCCAGAGGCAAGGCCTCAGCATGTACCTTTGTAAAAGAGGGAAAATAAGACTTATCCTTTTTCTTTTTAAAGATTTTATTTATTTATTCATGAGAGACACAGAGAGAGGCAGAGACACAGGCAGAGGGAGAAGTAGGCTCCCTGCAGGGAGCCTGATGTGGGACTCGATCCCGGAATCCCAGGATCATGCCCTGAGCCCAAGGCAGACGCTCAACCACTGAGCCACCCAGGCGTCCCAAGACTTATCTCTTAAATTGTTGTAAAGGATGAATGAAGAATATTATGAAGAATGAAATATGTGAAAGCATTTAGCATGGCATGTAGCACAGTAGCTATTATGACTTTATGAAAAGCACATTGCCATTATTATAATGTGAAAATTGCACTTGGGTTTAAATCTAACAAAATGGTACTTAGTGGAGCTGTGGTTGAATGTACAGGGAATAGAGGAGTTACTGATAATTTTGAATGTTGTCTTTCTTCCCGGAGGCTATCAGTGGAGTATGTGTGATGCAGCATTTAAGAACTCAGTGTTGGAATGGGTAGAAATGAGCCTCTTGACCTAAGGCAAGTTTCCTCACCTTAAAATGACAATAATAAAAAAATAAAAACTTTTAGAATGAGAAGATCTTCTTTATTTTTTTTTAAGATTCTATTTACTTATTCACAAGAGGCAGAGAGAGAGAGAGAGAGAGACAGAGACGTAGGCAGAGGGAGAAGCAGGCTCCCTGCAGGAAGCCCAATGTGAGACTTGATCCCGGCTCTCCAGGATCAGGCCCTGAACCAAAGGCAGATGCTCAACCGCTAGGCCACCCAGGCATCCCAATATCTTTAAATAGTGTTGTATTACATAAGATAATGCACCAAAATGGTTAATTCAGCTCCTGGCCATAGTTAAGAACCAAATATTATTATAAATTCATAACATTTTAAAAAAAGGTTTATTTATTTATTTATTTATTTATTTTTTAAATATTTTTTTTTAATTTTTATTTATTTATGATAGTCACAGAGAGAGAGAGAGAGGCGCAGAGACACAGGCAGAGGGAGAAGCAGGCTCCATGCACTGGGAGCCCAACGTGGGATTCGATCCCGGGTCTCCAGGATCGCGCCCTGGGCCAAAGGCAGGCGCCAAACCGTGGCGCCACCCAGGGATCCCAAGGTTTATTTATTTGAGAGAGAGTGAGCAAGCACGAGTGGAGGGAGGGGCAGAGGGAGAGGGACAAGCAGACTCCCCGTTGACCAGGGAGCCCTGACTCGGCCGGATTCCCAGGACCCCGAGACCATGATCTGAGCCAAAGTTAGACACTTAACTGACTGAACCACTCAGATACTCCTATTAATTAAAAAACTGAAAAAAAAACCTTTAAAAATATATCACCTTGATATTTCACTAGTCATAATTTTTAGCTAGCAAATTTCTTGCATTTCAAAGTGGAATTGTAAGAATTATTTAAATAGAAACAGTGCGCTAAAATGGTTTGCTGGGTTTAAAAAAAAATTAGCCACTTACAACTTTTCTGGAACATTTGTATTCTGAAAGGAGATGAACCCCCATCAAAAAAGTGGAGGGGGAAATGAGGGGACTCTTTATGAGAGGAGGGTGTATAGCTAAGTTCAAATTGAGTTGGATGCCAAAACCATCTTTATTCTACAGAATCTAATTCACATGAAAATGGCATTCATGAAAAAATGGATGTCAAGTACTTTATAGACTAATAAAAACAACAGAGCCCACTGGCTGGTCTAATAAGATATAGCTATGGTTAATTTTTTTGTCTTGGGGAAAAATTTTGGATTTTAATCTTATAGCTAAGTTGACTAAAAAGGCAAAGAGGAATTCAAATATATTCACAATGTGATCATGCAGTACACAAAGCAAACACTCTGTGAACACTCGGAAGGCTTTGGAGGCATATATTTAGATGGAAATTGCCTGAGATTTGGTATAGATCCATTAAGCAGAAAGGAATTAGACCCCATGAAGTCAATATTTTCATAGGTTTTCTAACAGCATTTGATATTTATTGAACTATCCTTCAAGAAACACTGAAGGCAATTCCTTGGTCTATTTCCTGCCCTTTTGCTACACAGAAAAGTAAATTTTGGCCATTTATACTGGCTCGCATGCAAATATAACTGTTCTCTTTGATGCTGATTTAAAAATTAGATGCCGTGATGGGACTGAATGGATTTGAGAAAGATTCAACTCAGGACGACAAGCCAGGTTAAAGGAATCCGTATTTGCAAGTGGAGAAGACACAGCTAGAAAACTTAGGTCTGACAAGGAAGTCTTTTGTGTCACAGTCTGATACAATCACAACCCTAAAGCCAATAAAAGGGAATTTTTTCTAATTATCTGGAGAATTCAGCCATGAATTATCCACAGGGGCGTGAAACAGTGGCTGTTCACTTTGAGTTCTTCCTTGGCTCACCGAGAGAACAATAACTGAACTCCTAAGATAAAATATGAGGAGAAGTGGTTTAGAGGGGGAAAAAATCTATAATAAAGACTTTTAACAAAAATCAGTTTCTCCAACAAACCACCTTCCATGACTTGAGTTCAACAAACATTTATTAAACATCTGCTCTGTATGCAGCTTTGTGAATTGGATAGACAGGGGTCTCTGCTCTTCAAAAGCACAATATTGTGGGGCACACACAGTCATCTAATGGTTCAGACAGGATCTAGAGAAAACAGTTTTTCAGATTTTCTTAAAGTTAAGTTTGTACTGAAATGTCAGCAGAAATATTTCCTGCGGCTGTTTTGCTCTATTATATTCAGTAGAAGGTATGTAGATAGGTTTATTAAAAACCATAATCTAGCACTTTGTTTAGGATGCCCTGTGGGACAGGAAGCAGGCAAATCAGCTCTGTATAGCATCAGGAAAGTTCTTTTCTAGAACAATTCATACTGTAAAGCAACTTTTATGCCTGCAATCAAACCTGCAGGAATTAATAAGCTTCTGAATTCTGACAGATTGAATCAATACCATCTAGTGCATTTTCCTCTCTGGTTCTGAAGCCAACCAACTAGAATAAACATCTGAAAACAAACAGTATCATATGGTGATTTTTAGAAAATGTTTTTGTCTAGTTGCCAATAACTGCTAGAGATAGCTCTCTGCAGAAAGAATCAAAAATATAATGGTACATTCTAGCAGAATGTGCCCATACAGGACCACTTGTCTGTAAAACTGGCAGTAATACTTTTTATAGTTCTGTCCTAACAGTAGCTATCCTAACTATTGTCCTAATCTAGTAGAATAGGTCAAGTGTTTGCAGTTATTGCATCCTGAAAATGAGAAATATCTTCATGTAGTCGCAGTCTGCAATTCGGCTGGAGCTAGAAAGATGGAAGGACAGTCTCACCTCGTTCTTCCAAATCAAGTGCCTTCCAGAAAGCAATGGTAAAGATTTTGCTGACATGAAAAAAATCTAATGTTAAAGAGTTTGAAGATTTTGTGTGAAGATCCAAAGTTTGGGGTCTGGCTTGGGTTGTAGGGGGGTGGGGTGGGGGCATTAGGAATGGAGCTCCAGGCTGTTCCTTTAACAAGAATATGCACCAATGCTATCTTCATACTATGGCACAGAAACTCTTAGCTAATCAGCGGCTGTCTTCCAGATTTTTCTCCTTATAAACGTAATTTCAAGCTAAGATTAAAACCGTAGCATTAAAGAAAAAATGAAAGTACAGGAAAAGAGTAGGAAAGGGAGACGTTAGCCAGCTTCACTTTCTATGACACTCAGGAATAAAAAAGTTTCACAAAACTAAGACTTGCTCTTACTGGAAATTTTGACCAAGACTCCAATATAATAACAAAAGTATTGATTTCATATGATCTTCCATATTCTCAAACAGAATAAAAATTCATCACAGAGTTAGTAAATGTCACAAAGATCCAAGGCACGAGGGATATTCTGTACACAGTAATAAGTAGAACCTAGAAATTACTATTTTAACAACACACAGAAACAAGATCTATTCTACTGTGAGACCAAGACTTCCCCCAGGACTTAGAGCTCAAAATTAAGAGTTACTTTTTAAGAGCATTTAGTCAAATGCTTTAAAATAGGGGAGGAACTAAAGGCAGATTATTATCTGTACACAGATTCAGTACAAAATAGGTTGAGCTTAATTATGTCTCAGGAAAGTCAACATTCCAAAAATACACAGTACTATGGGCCACAGTTACTTTTCAAGGTATTACTGTTTAGTGTAAAATGTATCTCTTTAATAAATGACAAATACAGAATAGCCTAGGAATAATTTGGTAAAGTTATTCCCAGGCTGTATAATACCAGAAAAGATATCTCCGCGAGTAATTATTTTACAGCATTAGGTGGAATAGTATATTCACAAATTCTCCCCAGTGTTGAAACTGTGGTATTTCATTAGATTGGTAAATTCCGTAAGTCTCAGAATAGTGATATAGAAAGCTATAGACAGGTTCTAGCATAAATATTTTCAAGACGCAATTTAAATAGTGACACCTGTTTCAATGTTCCCCATAACTTACCTTATTATAGATTTAATACACATGTGGCACCTGGGGGTAAGATCTACTAAAAAAAGGAAACTTCAATTTTTTTCTTGCTATCATTGTATTCTTCGGACAAAGGTGGGTTAAAAAGAAAATTGGTAATTTTTGGTACCTGTTTTAAAGAACCGAGCAAAGGGTTCAGTGGTTGAGCGTCTGCTTCGGCTCAGGTGATGGTCCTGGGGTCCTGAGATCGAGTCCCACATCGGGCTCCCTACAGGGAACCTGCTTCTCCCTTTGCCTGTGTCTCTGCCTATGTCTCTGTGTCTCTCATGAATAAATAAATAAAAATTTTAAAAAAGGTAAAGATAAATGAATCTGCTTCAGGTAATACAGGCAATGTGCCAGAATTAGCCTGGAAAGGTATTCCAGGAAACAGGTATATAGCACTTCTCATGCACTCCAAGAAGCCAGCCCTTCCCAGACACATATAATATAACGCATTACTAAACCAATCAATGGTTGTGGAACACATGAAAGCCACTAAAAAGCTTTACCTTATCACCAGTACGGGAAACAGGAGACCTAAAAATTGTATTGCTCTGCCTTTTATTAAAGTTTTAAATGAAAAAATTTTTTCAGTTAAACTAACAGTGGACTTTCATCACTTTTACCATATATGATGACATTTAGCTTTGTTAACCAATATGAAGCGCACCATTTGTCTAAGCAAAATTCAGAAAGACTAAGAGGAAAGGTGGCACAATACACATTATTCAAACTTCAGAGCTTAAGCAAGACTAACGCTGCATAGGGACGCTCACACCCTGTTTTCAATTTTAAGAAAATCAGCCTAGGTGGGCTTCCAAGTTGCGGCATGCATGCTGAATCAGTGGGGGAGGCTATCTGAAATCAGGACAACCCCAAGAAATGTGGCATGCGTGTTTCCATAGGAATAAGTTGCCATTGCTTGGAAATGTTGCACCAGGAGGTCTCTAGGCACTGTCAAAGCATCTGTCTACACTAGCCATCCTCAACTAGGGGAAGCTATTTGGCGAAATCTGGGGCTAGGTGGGGGTTGTTACTGGCATCTAGCGAGTAGAGGTCAGGATGCTGCACATTTACAATTCACTGGACAACCGCCCATCATGAAGAATAAGCTGGCCCAGAATATCAGGAGTGCCAAGGGTGAGAAATCTGTTCTCCAAGCCTTAAAACACATGTCTTGGAAGAAGCCGGGCCCAGTTGGATAAGTCCTGCATTCACCTCTTGTATATGTTACTGAACAATCGTCGGCTCAGCACAATGACTGCTCTTGAGTGTTCCCAATAAGCAGAACACAGTCTGTTCTTCACGACCAACAAGACAGCTGTTTTGCATGTGTGATTTATCTTGTTTCGGCTATAATATAAACAGATCATTTCAAAAAGCAAATGCCTTGACTGGTTTTAAAGTTCCTAGTTTTATGAGCAATGGATTCCACTTCAGGAAATCACTGATTAACTGAGCCAACCAATTAATTGATTCCAAATGTTAAAAACAAAATAAAAAAAATGAAGTTTTTAGCCTGAATACTAAAAATCTCTCCATCAGAATTCCCATTCAATTGAAATTTCCTAAGATTTCTAAGTTGTGACTTTCTTAAATTCTTCATTCTGCAAACCTACATCTTTAAACCTCTTCGTTATCCTCGTAGCTACAATATACTCAGTGCTATTTCCCAAGTGCCGTGTGAATCACTGCACGTGAATTGTATTCTTATAACAATCCTAGTTAGGAGGAACTACGGATATTTTCCTTATTCTTCTTCAAACTGAAGAAGTGTAAAGATAAAAAAGGAAGACTGAAAGTAAAACGTTTGACATAGCATTCACAAGAATGAGTTCATGGAAGCGTATTTAATACAATGATAAGCAAGAAGGATTAAAAGGGGAAAAAAAGAAGGATAAAAAGGCAAGAGGAGATACGTACTACTTATAATAATAATAATAATAATAATAATAATAATAACAACCCTTTATTGTGTGCTTGATGTATGTTAGGGTCGGTCAGTGCCAAATGCTTTATGTCATCTCATTTAATCCTACCCCGGCCCTGGGTGTGGATGTGGTTAGAGCACCATTTTATAGATGGGGAAATCAGAGGCATATTCTAATGAAGACCACACAGTAAGTGGCTGGGATACATGCCCTGTTCTATCATGCTTGCGAGTCAACATCAGGGTTTGGCAAACTCTGACCCTTTAGTTCAAGTCCGGCTGGCTGCCCATCTTTGTAAATAAAATCGTGCTGGAACACGGCCATGCTTTTTCATTTTTCATGTATTTTCATTTCTCATATATTGCCTATGGCTGCTTTTGAGCTACAACAGCAGAATTGATTAGCTGCAACAGAGACCATATGGTGAGATCTAAAATGTTTGCTATCTGGCCCTCTACAGAGAAAGTTCGCCAACGCCTGTCTAAACTCTTCGATGCTAAGTAACGTCAACTTGACCTCCCGCTCCATACATTGAGGCCTCCGAAGTCCTTTGCCCTCACACAAGCTGGCTAAGAAGCTTCATTTCCTTCTAACACGACTCCCTGCCTCTATTTTTGTAAGCATGCTAAGGGCTAAATACTATCCTCTTCTTCCAGAAAGAGTATCCCTGAATGATGGTAATGCTACACAAGTGAAACTTATTAAATATGATTCCCTCACAGTCTGAAATCATTAAAAAGCGAAAACAAAACAAGTATTGATTTTCCACTGGGAACAAGTTATGTGCCAGGAATACAAAAGCGAATAAAACCTCATCTTGCCCTCAAGGAGCTCACAGGTGAGCAGGGGAAACTGAGGTACAGGCAGAACGGCTTTCTGCAAACTATGCTGGGCAGCGGGGTGCTAGGGTTCCAGAGGAGGCTCTTTTCCCAAGCCATCCTCCAAGGGCTCATAGAGAAGACACCAGAAAACCCATTTCTCTTTTTAAGATAAAGGTCTCCGTCATGTTGAATTAAGTAACAGAATTATGGCTCGGCTGTTCAGCAAGTGGAATTATTACCCTTAGACACAGAATAGTAGAGCAAAAGGATTTACAAGCTCAGCTCCTTTGTTCCAAAGATGAGAAAGGCAAGGATAGGAGAGAAAGTTGTCAGGAGCGCCCAGCAGCTGAGCATTAATAACGTGGTCCAGGGGCTGCACAGCGGGCGACCTAAGGGCAGGACCCTGGAGCCAGATGGGGGCCAAGTCACTGACCTCTCTGAGCCTTCATATTCAGAAGCCACTCTAATAAGTGAGTTCATATATGTCAAGGGCAAAGGAGCAGTGCCTGGCTCCTGGGAGTGTCAAATGAGGGAGCTAATTCTGAAAATTAAAAACAAGGCATGGAAATGGAAAACTCAGCTCTTTAGGTGAGCCCAGACTCCACCACACTCTGATACACTCCCCTCACCCCCCAGCCCCACTTCCCTATTACACCCAGGTCCCTCCCTTGGTGGGGGGAGCCCCATTCTGCTCCGCTTCTGTCTTAGACCCAACGAGGTATGACCTTTCACTCATTTCTTCAGCCCTTATTTCCTGTTGCCTGGAAACATCTCTGCTGCCCCCCTTTTCGCCCCAATCCTATCGTCACCACCCTTGGCCACGCATGCATCATCACACCTGTATTACCTGGTCTCACCCAGCCACGCAGCACCCCAGCCCCCCCTGTGAGCAGCTCCCCTGTGTTGGTGCCAGATGAACCCAGATGCCCTCTGCATCATACCAGTCCCCTGCTAGGAATCTGCCACCGTTCCGGGTACCACCTACCTTTCAGTCTAGACACTTCTGTCTGTAATTGAATATCCTTTCACCTTAACCTGATGTTATTTCTAATCACAGAGACCTGACTGCAGATCCCAACACCGACACATGCCCACGGTGTGACCCAGCCTGACGCTTAATCCTGGAGTCTCGTTTTCCTTTTCTGTCAAGATGAGATAAATACTACTGATCTTTTGGGAAGAGGAAGGACACAATTCCCATCACTGGCACAGGGCTGGATGTACAGTAAGTGAACGAGATATTATTGCCCACTGAGTCTCCGCCTTCCCCAACCTTTACTCGAGGTCACATGAATCCCCCTCCTCAGGACATCCTCCTGACTTCTGCTGATCCAAATCAGCACCTTCACGCAGAGCTGTCTTCTGGGACTTTAGTCACGGTGTTCTCTTGCTTTGGTGAGACCACTCATGGTTGGCACTACCCACCTTGGCCCTCAAGCAGTGGTTCCTAACCCCACGGCTGATTTTGCACCCCTCCCCCCCACCAGGGGACATGTGGCAATGTCTGGAGACATTTTGGGTTGTCATCACTGGGAGATAGCTGTATCAATCATGTTTTTAATATTTTTTTGTATTTTTTGATGCTCTGACATCCAGGAGACCTGGCCCCTCCTAGGGCCAGCTAATTCCTAGAGATAGTGAATAACTTGCCTGCTGCCTCACCTTTTTTATGCAAACCAACCAAACCAAAGCTTATACCCCAAACACCTCCTTTATCTAATCCTCTGGTACCAAGTTAATATTTGCTCTGTCCTCAGTCACCCCAGGGTCAGGTTCCTTACAACCAGAAACCACTCCACAGCTCTGAGCCAGGCAAAATTACTCAAACTATCCAATCCTACACTTGCTCAACCTTGCCTATCCTGACTTGCACATTCCTTCCCTGCAAACAAAACAAAACAAAACCACAACACACACACACACACACACACACACACACACACACACACACACACACTAAAGGCTCTGAGCTGGGCTCTCCCCTTGTTCTTTCTGCCTCCTAACCAACCCTAATACTTCTCCAAGTGGCAGGCCCTGCACGGCATGCATGCATGCCCCACCTCTTGCAAACTGTAAGAAATAAACTCTTGGTTGAAAGGCAGTTCTCTCCGAGTCTGTCCCCTTATCATACATGATGAAATAAAGTCCCAGGTACATTTTAAAGAGTTCTGGCATTTAGTGTGTAGAGACCAGGGATGCTGCGGAATATCCTACAATGCACAGAACCCTCCACCTCCAACAAAGAATCAGCCAATCCAAAATGTCAATAGTCCTACAGTTGAGTAACACAGACCTAAAATGTTCCACATGTGGTGACCACAAGGTCTCTGGAACCCCCAGCCCTGCCATATGGCTCTAGAGCCTGACTAGAGAAGCAGAAAGTCCCTAATGCCTGGATTGACTGAAGCACAGGTAAAATCAATATAATAGTTTAATTTGCATTCAGAGCTCTTTTAACCAAAAAAAAAAAAAAAAAAAAATCACTGAATCAGTATGTTCAGCACAAGTATTTCTTTTCAGTTAGTATGTAAAGTTTAGTGCTAATAGCTCCCAGTAGAAGGAAATATTCATGAACGTACCTCTTTGTTCTGTGATTCAAAGTAGGAAACATGGTCAATCAATATAGTATTTTCTACAGGAGGACTTCTGAAACAGCACATTAATTTTCCTCTGGGGCATTCATCCTTTGTGATGCTCTCTCCACCCCCAGAAACAAAAAAACCCACTAATAATGTGGGTAAACAAGTATACACACTTTGTTTTTGAACCTTCACAATGTGCACGGGCATACCAAGGGCTCCGAGATTAAAACAATCTACTTAACTTTGTCTTAGCTCAGTTTTCCAAATTAGTTTGATCTTGAAATTTTTCACATACCACCTATTACCATCCTAAGGAACAAGTGTTATGTGGAACACATTCCAGAAAACATCTCATTAAAGTTGACAAAAATCTCAACATTGAACTTTAGAACTTGAATTATAAAGTTTCTCCCATTGTAAAAAAAAATAAAATAAAATAAAAATAAAGTTTCTCCCATTGTAATCAGAGCCGCTTTGGGAGACGAAATAGAGAAGCATGACACAGTCCCCCCCTTAACTTAAGCCTCTGGCAGGAAGGGGAATGCTTTCCGCTGGTCTCTGCTGGAATGGCACAGACCCCAGAATCTGGGCAGACCATATTTCCAAATGGAAGATTTTGTCTTTTCTGCTTTATTACCTTGGACTGGTTATAACAGCATAGATCTCAACATATTTAGACGCCTGGCAAAAAATTATTCTCCCACAAGTGGTAAGGCGAATTTAAACTTCTGTGTTTTGGGAGGAACCCAACATATTATGACCCTGAATACCTATAAGGAAGCAAAGGAAGGGAGCAAATCAAGACCAAAGGTGGAGGTGCAAAGTACCCCAATTTTACCACCCACTTCCAGACTGCTCCCTAATACCCTCCAACACCTTGGATCTCTAAGTCATAGACACAGTCATTCCTTTTAAAAACTCTGTGGCTTCTATGGATTTAGTTGAATAGCAGAGGACTATGAATCCTAAAGAGGATCTGTACTTCCCAGAGGACCTCAGCCCACCCACCCTTGCTGAAGAACGTGCAGCCCTTTTCTTCTGAGCAGGAGGACTGGCCATCAGCACGCACTCGGTCTCTACATTAGCCTCCAGGAGACTGCTCTTTAGAGTGACCTGCACAGTCTGAAAAGGGCTTGGCTGAGGCTGGGGGTGTGTGTGGGGAGACACTCGCAGCCAGAAGCAGTGTAGCAGCAACAATGCTGCCATCTGTTCACCTCGCTCAGGGGACCCCTCTGCTCTTTCACCTTGAAATAAGACGGCAGTCATTTGCCCAGTCCTACAGGTCACACAGCCTGTCGGTCCTCTGTTCTTTCACCCACCATCACCAATGAACAGAGAGAAGAAGAGGAGAAAAGAGAAATGCTGCATCTCCTTCCTCCCTGGGAATGTGCAAAGCCAAGCTGGCACCATGGATATAAATGCACAACACACCCCTGTGTTTATTTTTGAAAGCGTTTCAGATGCCTTCTGAATATCTTTGAGACCCTCTGCAAACACAAGAACAATCCTCCTCTCCTTCACCTCCTTTTGCAAGAAGGTAAAGAGAGGTTGGGACCCAATGACTGGTCTGAGGCTGCTTTCTGCTGAGGCTATTGGAATGGAGATGCAGGAGCTGATTCCCAGAGGGTGCTCTGTTTTCCTAACCCTCCCCTTGAGGCTGCTAATTCCTTCTCTCTGGTAAACACTGCCAGGAATTGCACTCTTAGGATTTTGCAATAAAAATAAGCCGTGTCTGCTTTCCAAAATCATGGTGGAAATCCTCCCAGTTCAATCCTACTGTAATTTAGGCTAGGATAGTTTCAAAGTAAATTTGTGCCATTTCATTCACAGTGAATTATGTACTTTAACCAGTAACACACACTGACCCATCTGTCACACTTATGGTTTAAATGCTAAATGTCACTCCGGCTTGGTCTTCAACCCTCGCTTATAAATCCAGTGGTGGGTTTCAGGACCATCAGACAATGAAGAAGGGAGTGAAAGGGATTGTGCGCTTAGTCTAATCTCATTTTAAGCAGCTGTCTTTTTTTAAAAGGTGATTAATAATGTTGGTGTGAGATTAAACATTCCTACTGAAATAATTTGAATCTAAGAATGTTATATTCCTGCTCACTTACGTATGATGTACTTCTTCAGTCAATTTGTACATTTTCCCAAAGCTAACTCTACCCTGGGGTGTGCATGTGGAGCATGCTCTTGCTCTTTCACAAACACACCACCCCCACCTCACCCCCACTTATTACCTATTTGGTTATACATTATTTATATCACAGCTGCCCTAGATGTTTCATCATCTCCCCTGAATTAAAATTTAGGGTGTAATCTCCTCTTAGGAAGTGAGGTTTATATTCTAGAAATGCAATAATCACTCTGTAATACATTGTATCTCATCTAAATAGACTAGTGCAGAGAACAACATTTAAACTGTGGTTCTAAAAATCTCTAGGATTCTAGGACCCTATGGGAGGGCACACAGAGCAACCCCCTCCTCCCCTTATCTGGCTTATATATGGGGATCTTCCAAGACACTTCTAAGTTTTCTTCCAAAGAATCTCTATTCTCCTTAGTTATGTTTTGTGTCTTTTATTTCTTGAATACAGATATTCCTTTTTGAATGTTCCCCCTCCTGCCTTCCAGAAAAACTTGAAAAGTTAACCCACACATGTAGTCCCAAAGCTATTACCTTCACCAGGTATTCCAAGCTATTTCTATGGTCCCATCATAACCATAACCATAACCATATACCTTCACAATTCAATCTCAAAGACCCTGGGCAAGGACAGGTGGGGTCTATAGCTCATCATTTCTTTTTTTTTTTTTAAGGATTTACTTATTTATTTGAGGGGGGGCAGGGGTAGAGAATCTTGAAGCAGACTCCCCACTGAGTGCAGAGCCTGATGCAGGGCTCTCGATCATGACCTGAGCTGAAACCGAGAGGGATGCTTAACCGACTGAGCCACCCAGGTGCCCCCACCCCTCGATCATGACCTGAGCTGAAACCGAGAGGGATGCTTAACCGACTGAGCCACCCAGGTGCCCCCACCCCCCCATTATTTCTATTTCCACCGCAAAAGGCTCTTTCAACGGCAAATATTAAAATCTCATCTTTCGTATTCAGTTTTACTTTGGGTTGTGGTGTTCTGACCATAGGCTACTTAATAGTGCATGAATAACTCATACCATGGCTGTTGGGAAACTGCACCATACTATTTATTCTGGATATGACAACATTAGGTAGGACTCTGGGCAAGCCAAAAAGGTTCACTATGTGTTCATTTGGGGGATGAGTTCCCGGCTGTGGCATGTTTGACTTTTTCAGTGGTCTGGCAAAGAAAGTTATAAATTAGTGAGTTACTGACATTTGCAGAGGGCTATTCTTGAATGTGTAGCAGATCTGTGATGGTCTCGGTCACTAGGATCTGTTTCATTATAGGCAAGTAATTCAGTTTATCAGACAGGTGCCAATTTCCAAACACATAAATATATGTTATGTACAGTGTCTGCGGCACATGTCAGACAAACACCCATAAACAGACTTTTAAGTCTCTCAGGAAATAATCTAATTCTGATTTGTGCCCAGTCTGTCAGCGACGGATGGTCGCTAACTGTGTGGCAGATTTCATTCCTCCCTTTGTGCCAGGAAGTACTGGTGCCAACCCTTACTGAGAACACCTTCAGATTCTGGAGGCCTCACTACAGTGCAGCTCTCAATAATTCAAGCCAACCCGTAATGTAGTCTGGTAGGCTGATCTTCCCTTTTGCAATTTTATTTCCTATCACCTGAAGAATTAAATCAGGCTTCGCTTTTCCCTTTTCTTGATTGCTCTTCTGTCCTACTCATAATCTTGGAGCAGGGCTATTGTTTTGAAGAGCTTCCATCAAAAGGAGCTGCTGCTTCACTATAGATTGGTATCATACTGGAAATAACACAAGAACAGAGGTAAGGGGGGGGGGATAAGGGAAGCAGAATGTGGCACCCCTAAAAATGAAAATTAAAGAATGGGAAGTCCCCTCCCCCCAAAGAACCATGGCTGCAGTTACAGCTTGTTTAGAGGATAATTATTTGATTTTATAATTACTTTTGTGGGTTGCAAAATAATTACTGTGGAGGCAAATCTCCATGTGCCAAAATAGCAGAAGCGATTATTCTAAAGTTCATGCCGAAACAATAATAGTCAAGATGGTGAGCTCTTAGGTGGGGATTTGAAATCCATTCCCTTTGTAAAATGTGCCAGCCTGAAGCCCACACAAAGGTCAGGGTAGGGGTGGGGAGCAAAGATAATCCACAAACCCAATTCCCACAAGTTGTTTCTTTTTAGGCAGATTTTCACTTTAAATCTGTCCCTCTGGACACTCTAGAATGTCAAGTAGCCCTTGATAAGACCAGAAGTGCAGTTCAGGTGAGCGTCACAGACATGATAGGATCCCCCTGGATTCTAATTCAGATATGGTGCTGAGATGCTTAGGAGTGGCAACTTCTCATCACAGGAACTTTGATGTAGTGAGGGGTCAGCAAACTTTTTCTGATGAGAGTCAGAGAAGAAATATTTTAGGCTTTACCGGTCTCTGTTGCAAGTATTCAGCTCTGCAGCTGCTGCCATGGTCAGTACATAAATGATTGTGCATGGCTGTGTGCCAATAAAACTTTATTTATTAACACTAACATTTGAATTTCACCTAAGTGTCTGTGTCACTAAATAAATATTAGTCTTTTTTTGATTTTGGCCAGCCTTTTGAAATCATAAAACAAACAAAACCTTTTCAACCTTACAAAAAAAAACAGGCAGAGGGCTCATGAGCAGAAGCTTACCAACCTCTGATCAAGCTGGGTTTTCATGCATCTCAACAATGTCTTCAGAGAAGAGAAGTAAATTCATTTTACAAGTGGAAAAAACGCAGGATGAAGGTGACCCAAGTCCCCAACGCTTCCTAATGCTAAGCAAACACTTTCCACCACATAATCTCTTCTTGTCCTTTTCAAGGAATTGACAGTTGGCTATGGGTGTTGGTTTTTGCCCAGATTTTCCTGATAGAATCATTTCCCCATTTAATTAATCACTCTAAGAAGCTGAATTTCATTGACCAAAATAACTAGTCTCTTCTCAGAGGTTCACATCTCAGAAGCAGCCAACATGGCTGAGGTGGTGGCACCAGAGGGACAGTCTGGGTACAGCAGCAACAGCTTGTGACATGCAGGAAGCCGTGTTTGCTCTGGTTCTCTGTTCCCTCTTCTCTAACACTCTCAAAGAGTAATTCCAACCTGAAAAGGTTGTTGTGATGATCACAAGCAAAGAACATGTGCCAATTACAAAGTGTAATATATATACATGTAAGGTGTCTCGGCTTTCTTAAAAAAAAAAAAAAAAAATCTTATTGGCTTCCCTAAATGGGGAACTCTCTTCTTGACCACCAGCTCAGAACCTTCTCGTTTTCTTTTTTAAAAATCCTCTAGGGAAGCTATAATTAAAAACACAGGTAACAAGTATTAGAAAGGATATAGAGAAATGGGACCTTCATAGAGTCATTGCTCGTGGGAAGGTACAAGGTACAGCCCCTTTGAAAAGGTACAAGGTACAGCCCCTTTGAAAAAAGAGCTTGACAGTTCTCAGAGGGTTAAACAGCATAACTGTATGATCTAGCAATTCTATTTCTAGGTACACACCCAGGAGAAATGAGAATTACATCTACACTAGAACTTGCACATGAATGCTCACAGCCGTATTATTCATAATACAGACAAAAAGTAGAGACCTAAACGTCCATCAACTACTTAATGGAGAAGCACAATGTGTCACATTCACACAATGATTTAGCAATAGAGAGAAATGAAATACCGACACTACATTGTCGAAAAAAAACCTTGAAAATATTATGCTAAGTGAAAGAAGACAGGCATGGGACCAAATACTGCAGGATTCCATTTATATGAAATGTACGGACTAGGGAAGTCTACAGAAACAAACAGTATATTGGTGGTTAGTGGAGGATAGGATTGCAGGGATAGGCTTGAAGACGGGGTGGGCAGAGTTTCTTTTTCTGGTAATGAAAATGGTCTAACATTCATTCTGGTGATGGATACACAACTCTGTGAATATACTAAGACCCACTGAATTATACACTTTAAATGGATGAATTGTACAATGTGCAGATTCCATCTCAATAAAGCAACTGAAACCCCAATAACGTCTTCCATAGACATGGGGAAAAATCCTCAAATTTATATGGAACCACAAAAGACACCAAATAACCAAAGCATTCTTAAGAAATGGCAGGAGAAGAAAAAAGAAAAGAAAAGAAAAGAAAGAAAAGAAAAGAAAAGAAGAAAAGAAAAGAAAAGAAAAGAAAAGAAAAGAAAAGAAAAGAAAAGAAAAGAAAAGAAATGGCAGGAGACAAGGCGCCTGGGTGGCTCAGTCAGTTAAGCACTTAACTCTTGATTTCAGCTCAGGTCATGATCTTAAGGTCCTGGGATCAAGCCCCATGTTGGGCTCCACACTCAGTGGGGAATCTGCTTGAGGAGTGTCTCTCTCCCCTCTCTGCCCCTACTCCCACTCTCTCTCTCTCTCTCTGTCTCTAAAATAAATAAACCTGTAAAAATCAACAACAAAACAATAGCAAGAGAAAAAAAATGGCAAGAGGAATCATACTTCCTGGTTTCAAACTATATTACAAAGCTATGGTAATCAAAACTGTATGGTACTGGCACAAAAGCGGATATACAGATCAATAGAACAGAATAGTGAGCCCAGAAAAAAAAATCCACATATATGGTCAATTAATTATGACAAAGGAGCCAAGAATATTCGACAGAGGAAGGTATTCATCTTTTCAAGAAATGGTGTTGAGAAAACTGGACAGCCACATGCAAAAGGATGAAATTGGATCATAGTCTTATACCTCACACAAAAATCAACTCAAAAATGCATTAAAGACTTGAGTCTAAGTCCTAAAACCATAAAACTCCCAGAAGAAAAGATAAGAAATAGTTCCTTGACATGGATCTTGGCAGTGATTTTTTTTTTTTTGGATTCAACATCAAAAGCAAAAAAACAAGTGAAAATAAACTATTGGGACTATATCAAACTAGAAAAAACAAAACAAACAAAAAGCTTCTGCACAGCAAAGGAAGCCATCAATTAAACAAAAAGTCAGTCTATGAAATGGGAGAAAATATTTGCAAATCATATATCCAATGAGGGGTTAATATCCAAAATATATAAGAATTCATACAACTCAATGGTCAAAAAGCAAATAATCTAATTTAAAAATAGGCAGAGAATTTGAATAGACATTTTTCCAAGGAAGACTACAAATGGTCAACGGGTACATAAAAAGGTGTTCAACATCACTCATTATGGGACACCTGGGTGGCTCAGCAGTTGAGCATCTGCCTTTGGCTCAGGGCATGATCCTGGGGTCTGGGATCGAGTCCCGCATCGGGCTGCATTCAGGGAGCCTGCTTCTCCCTCTGCCTGTGTCTCTGCCTTTCTCCCTGTGTCTCTCATGAATAAATAAATAAAATCTTAAAAAAAAAAACCCACATACATCACTCATTATTAGGACAACGCAAACCCAAACCACAGTGAGTGATCACCTCACCCCTGCTAGAATGGCTATTATCTTAAGTAAGCAAGCAAAGAAGTAACAAGTGTTGGCGAGAATCTGGAGAAAAGAGAACCCTTGTGTACTGTCGGTGGGAATTTAAACTTACGCAGCTATTACAGAAAAAACAGTAGGGAGGTTCCTCAATAAATTAAAAATAGAATTACCATATGATCCAGCTATCCACTTCTGGGTATATGTCTAAAGGAAATATAGACAGGATATTCAGGAGATATTTGCACATCCATGTTCACTGCAGAATTATTCATGATAGCCATGGGGTGGAACCAACCTGTCTATCAAAGGATGAATGGATAAAGATGTGGTATATATACATTGGACTATTATTCAGCCAAGAGAAAGGAGGATACCCTGCCATTTGTAACAACATACATATATCTTTTTTTTAAAAAATTATTTATTTATTCATAGAGAGAGAGAGGGAGAGACACAGGCAGAGGGAGAAGCAGGCTCCATGCGGGGAGCCCGAAGCGGGACTCGATCTCAGGTCTCCAGGATCACACCCTGGGCTGCAAGTGGCACCAAACTGCTGCGCCACCAGGGCTGCCCAACATACATATATCTTGACAGCAATATGCTAAGTGAAATACAGCAGGCAAAGAAAGAAAAATACTGCATGGGATCACTTCTAGGTAGCAACTTGCTTTTTAAAAAGCAAAGTTGTGTGTAGTTCAGTAGGTTAAGCGTCTGCCTTTGGCTCAGGTCATGATCTCAGGGTCCTGGGATCGAGCCCTGAGTCAGGCTCCCTGCTCAGCCAGGAGTCTGCTTCTCCCTCTCCCTACTCTCATGGGTGCTCTCTCTCCAATGAACAAATACAATCTTATAAAAAAAATTTAAAAAGTGAAATTGATAGAAACAGGACAGAAAAGTGGTAGCCACGGACTGTGGGTGGAGGGAGGGGCATAAGGAGAGGTTGGTAAAAAGGTACTAACTCTCAGCTAGAAGATGACCATAAGGTCTGGGGAGCTAATGTAAACCTGTGACCACAGTTGATAACCTAGTGCTGTAAAAAAACCTGAAATTTACTAAGAAGAGTAGAACTTAAATGTTCTGATAAAACAAAGGTAAATACGGAGAGTGATGATGTGTTAATTAACTAGATGGTGCGACTCCCTTCACAATGTATACATATACCACATCATCACAACACGCACTTTAGATATCTTACAATTGTTTTGTCAATTATGGCTTGAAATTTTTCAAAAAGTAAATATAAAAAAAATTTTAAGGGGTGCCTGGGTAGCTCAGTTGGTTAAGTAACCGATTTGACTTCAGCTCAGGTCATGATCTCAGGGTCCTGAGATCAAGCCCTGAGTCAGACTCCATGCTGGGCAGAAAGCCTGCTTAAGATTCTCTCTCCTCCTTCTCCTCTTTCTGCCCCTCCCCACTTCTCACTCTTTAAAAAAAAATAAATAAAAGGAAAAATAACAAATTTTAAGCTGTTGAAATCCTCCAAAGCCTCTTGCATCCCATCACAGCACATATCCCAGCTCCTTGGCATGGTAGCCAAGAGCCCTTCATTATGGACCTCTACCCATTTCTCCAGGTCCAGTCTCACCTCCCCAGGTGTGCGTGCTCCACTCTGGTCATAGCAAACTTCTGTCCCTGCAGTCACTTGAATAGGTAAATATATATTTATAGAATAGATAAAAATTAATAAATTAACATGTATATTCTTAGGTTGAACACATTTTTAAGTGCCTCGTATCCGCGCACTGTTCTAGGTACTAGAGATACAGCGGTGAAGAGCAGAGGTGAGACAGCCCCTTGCCCTGAGCGGTCTACAACTGATGTCCTGTCCTTGGACCTCTTAACCTTTCTTCTATCTCTGCTCGTGGTCCTGCCGGAGAGACTCTTTCCCTCGGCATCTCTGCCAGACCAATGCTATTCACCCACCGCAATTCAGCTCAAGTGCCATCTCCCTTCATATGACGTTGGTGCCCTTCACTCTCAAGAAGCCGATGTCCCACCTGTGTGCCCGTAGCATCCTTAGCCTACTTCCACATAGCAACGTCCCTTGCAAGTTTCCCCCAGAGCAGAAACTCATCCCTTACCTATTTCGCATGTCAAGTTCACGGCCACCATCAATGCCTGTTATGTGAATACATGAATTTCCGTGTTCTAGCTTTCCTCTGGCCTCAGATGTAGAAAAGAATACAGCTTCAAAAGCCACCATCACATGGTTTCTTCCAGCTGGTCTATGGCGAGCATTCCAGCTGAGTTGTCTCTACTGTTCATTTGTTTCTAACCCAACTACCGGATTCTTGCTTAGCTCCTTGTTCCCTTACCCAGAACTCTGCAACTTCCACCCCTTTGGCTGTTTCCCCCCTACTGACCTTCTGGTTGAAGGGGAGCTCATCCCTTCTCTGCCCCCAGGCCCTCTGACTGCAACAATGATTTCATCACAAAGCCTAGTTGGCACAGAGCTTGGAGCCATCAGAGGCAACTTCTAACTGGCTCATCATGCCCCCTCCTTTCAGACAGGGCTTAAAACTCTGAACACGTGGGGCACCGGGGTGGCTCAGTGGGTTAAGTGACTGACTCTTGATTTTAGCACAGGTCATGGTCCCACGGTTGTGAGATCGAGCCCTGTGTTGGGTTCCACACCAAGCAAGAGCCTGCTTAAGATTCTTTCTCTCTGCCCCTTCCCCACTGGTACGCACATGTTTGCTCTCTCAATAAAACCAAACCAAAAACTCTCTACACCTACTGAAGCCCTAGAAGTTTTTACCATTCACATGAATTAGCAAACTGCAGAAACAAATGTTTGGGGCTAGTAAACAAGTATTGAGCCCTCCCCCCACCAATACAGTTTTACGTATTTATCTTCTGCATTAGTCCTTTTTATCTCCTTTAGACACGTGGGTATATTTCAGGCTATAGATTTTACAAATATTTTTAGCCTCTCTTCTCCTAAACGAAGTGAATATTTATAGATGTCATCTGTAAAGCGTCAGAAGATATTAAAATGGAAGGGGAAATTATTAGGAAAATCACATATAAGTTCCAAGCTTTGCTAAAAATAAGGCCAATGGACTTTGAATTGCTGGTGTTCCTGGGGCTTTTTAGGAATCTGTAACAGAATCACAGAATCTTGGTCTTTTGACATTGTTAGACTGCTCAAAGTCTGGAACTATGAGTGGCTGTGGCATTAGGGCCCTTTCTCTTGTCTGGTCCTTGCCTAGGCACTGCCAGCAACAGCATCATAAAAACCCACTCGTATGTGCTTCGACATAATACAGGAGTGGGGCAATGGGGATGATAAATTCAGAGTGGCCTGTTATCCTTTTCTATTTCTGTGTTTGTGTACCATTCTCCATATCATAGTTTTAGAAAGGTAACTCGGTCACACCACCTCTGCTTAAAAACTCCTGTGCAGAGGCACCTGGGTGGCTCAGCAGATTAAGTATCTGACCCTTGGCTTCAGCTCCGGTCATGATCTCAGGGTTGTGGATTGAGCCCTGAGTCTGGCTCTGTGGTTAGTGTGGAGTCTGCTTGAGATTCTCTCTCTCCCCCTGCTTGCATTTACTCTAGATAGATAGATAAATAGATAAGTAAGTAGATAATTAAATGGATATATAAGTAGATAAAGAGAGATAAATAGACTCTTTAAAGCAAACAAAAAAGTCCCATGCAGCCCTCAGTGATCCTGGATTCCAGTGATGGAATCCAAACTCCATAAACTGTACCAGAATTTTCCTGACCTCCCTCAGACCCAAGGTGGGACTGACCACTCTCCACTTTCTGCCCCTAAAACAATACCTTTCTCTCTCAAACATTTTTAAAACTTCTGCATGCGCATTTGTCTACCTCCCTCCCCCTACTGCTTCATCAGGTATCTGAGGGCAGAGACCATAAGGTCTTACCGATTTTTATATTCCTAATACTGGACATGGCACATAAAAAATGCTTCACAAACATATTGCCGGAAGAAAATGAATTTCCCCAGCATATATTTCCAAACTAAGTCAGGTCATTTCCACCCGCCCCTTGACGTTTCACAAATTCTACCCACTAAACTTCTCCCCTTTCCCGAACAAGCTATGCTCTCTGACAGCTTCAATCGCTTGTGTGTGGTTTTTTCCCTTCCCGAAAGGACTCCTCTGTTATGTCCCATTTCAAATATCACCTCCTCTAGGAAGCCCTCCTGCTTTACTCACACAGTTTATGGCTTCCTCTGGTGATTCAGCAGTTTACCTCCTGCTGCTCTCACTAGAGTTCAGACTGTTCGAGGGTAACAATGGGCTGTTGTACCTGTTGATATCTACCCCTAAGCCGAGGGGACCCTACACACTCAAGCTGCTGATTTGATAAACAATTGTAAGAGAATGAATCAACAACTTCATTGTTTGAGTACAGGATACTCTAACAGAATGTAAGAGCCCAACTGCTTTAGGATTTTCCTCTCTGTACACTAGTCCCAACATCCTGCTGAACCCTTCCATACCTCTTCTCCCTACTGCTGCAACAGGTGCTTTCTTCCCAGGGTCACATGGGTTACACACAACCTCTACACTCCACTCAAGTCAGAGCATGTCCTAGGCTCTCTTGACCTCAAGGAAGCAGTTTCCAACCTGTATCCCCAAGTCTTCCAGAGCTGTCCCTTTGACTGAGGGGTCCATCAGACCCCTGCCGATAAAATTCTCTAGCTACTACTTCCTTCAGCTCTTGGCCTTCCTCCCAGAGAAACAACTGGTTCTCCTCTTGACCATTTTTTTGATTACTCGATGAACCACAAAATGCCTAGTCATTGTAAATTTAGATATACACATGAGCCCTTTTACCTAGAACCTACTGGTCATGACGTTAAAGCTTTATTTATTTTTTAAAGATTTTATTTATTTATTTATTTGACAGAAAGAGAGCTTGAGAGAAAGAGAGAGAGAGGGAAAGACAGAGAGAGAGAACACAAGCAGAGTTGCAGGCAGAGGGAGAGGGGAAGCAGGCTCCTCACTGAGCAGGGAGCCCAACGTGGGGCTTGATCCCAGGACCCTGGGATCATGACCTGAGCTGGAGGCAGAGGCTTAACCGACTCAGCCACCCAGGCACCCCACCATTAAAGCTTTAAAACGACTACAACAACAATAATAACAAAATACTGTTGACTTGTGCAATGCTGAAGGGGCTCTTCTGCAGTCTCACCTTCACTTGCCTTATTAAAAATGTAGGTTTGCCCCGTTAAATAGAGAGTAGAAATGGGTGGTTTCACTTTGGACCCAATTCAAGGAAGAGGCCAAGCAGCACAGGAGAACAGGAGGAAAAACCCAAGACACAACTGGACTCGGTAGTAACAATACAGATGATGATAATCACAGCTAGCATTTCTCGAGCACCTTCTCTTGCTGGGCACCACACTACACGCTTTGTACCAATTATCTCATTTAATCCACACAATTCCATACAGAAGTTACTTCTGTCGTATCCTGCAGTCACTCAGCTAGTGAGTGGAGTAGCCAGTAACCAGTCTTAGACTGCTACTGGGAACTACTTCCTTCATGAAGGAACAGGGTCTGTTAGCCCTGACACCACGTGGTGTTTGGGGCATGAAGGACTGCTCACATAATCATGATGCACCTCAATCTTCTCTTCTGCAAAATGAAGGATTTGACCCACAGAAACCCAAAAGGCGTTCTCTTCCAAAAGGCTGTCTTGCAGAATGAACCCTGTAGCCAGTAACGGGAAGTACTATGACAAATCATTGTCACTCTAAAAGTTCGTATTAGAATTCACGAGAAAACACGGTATTTGCAATCCCTCAGACGAAATTTGGAAATGTGTCTAGTGAGTCAATGGATTCGGGAATCTCTGTATGAATATTTGAATAGAAATTATATTTAGTAAAACGAAGGCCACCTTGAAATATTGATTAATCACACGTGAAAGGCATTGAGTAGCAGCTGTGATCAATAGATCTTCTTTCTAAATCTATCATTTGATTACTTGTAAAGTATGCCTTTAAACTGCAAGTTACTAAATTTGGTTTTAAATCTGTTTAAAATATTACTAAAGTGTTTAAAATGTCTTGTTTCTATTAAATTTACTTGAAATGACATCCTAGGAATGATTAATGATGTTGTAATTCCTGTGATAATCCTTCACTCTTAATAGATTTAAAAGGAATTCAAATGAGAATAGAAAATATGTGTCAAATTATATTCCAGAAATCCCTTGCCTTCTGGGATAGATTCCTCCCTGAAGTTGATTTTTTACTTGTAAACTAAATCATATTCTTGTATTGACTACCAATGTAAGTCCAGTGATGATTTAGCCATATTTCTTGTGGCCATACAATGTACATTACTTCTAATTCACTTGGCTAAAAGTTTTTCTCCCTCTGTTCCTCCCCAGTTCCAGCTTCTCTGTCAGGTAGATAAGGCAGATAAAAGAAACTTAAGCGAGGGACGCCTGGGTGGCTCAGCGGTTGAGCATCTGCCGTTGGCCCAGGGCGTGATCCTGGAGTTCTGAGATCGAGTCCCACATCGGGCTCCCAGCATGGAGCCTGCTTCTCCCTCTGCCTGTGTCTCTGTCTCTCTCTGTGTGTCTCTCATGAATAAGTAAATCAAAAACCTTTAAAAAAAATTTAAGTGTACTAAAAAATTCTGTAATTCCTTCTAATTCCATATCCCAATAAACCTGGTCTATTAAGATGGCACCTCGGTGGCTCAGTGGTTGAGTGTCGTCTGCCTTTGGCTCAGGTCGTAATCCTGGGGTCCAGGGATCGAGTCCCACATCAGGCTCCTTGCAGTAAGTCTGCTTCTCTCCCTCTGCCTATGTCTCTCTCTGCGTCTCTTATGAATAAATAAAATCTTAAAAAAAAAAAGACTGCACCTGTATATCACACATGCATACACACACCATAGCACCTAACTTTCTACATTCAGTGTGGGTGACACTTTAAGAAAAAAACAGTTTGATGGCATAGTAGAGAGCACCTTGATTTCAAAGATAGGGGTCTGAATCTTTATTCTACCCTGTATGTGCTCTGTGTATTTGGCCATTAGCACCAAAATGCTATGGAAGCTTGTTTCTTTATCTGAAAATGGCTTCAGTATTGTAACCGAAACAGCAAAAATGAAAGAAGCAAACCTATCTTTGAGCATTAATGGTGAATTGTATTCTCCAACTTTTTCAAAACAGATGATTACTTGAAGCAAAGCATCTTTATTTATTTATTTATTTATTTTTTAATTTTTTAAAATTTTTTATTGGTGTTCAATTTACTAACATACAGAATAACCCCCAGTACCCGTCACCCATTCACTCCCACCCCCCGCCCTCCTCCCCTTCTACCACCCCTAGTTCGTTTCCCAGAGTCAGCAGTCTTTACGTTCTGTCTCCCTTTCTGATATTTCCCACACATTTCTTCTCCCTTCCCTTATATTCCCTTTCACTATTATTTATATTCCCCAAATGAATGAGAACATATAATGTTTGTTCTTCTCCGACTGACTTACTTCACTCAGCATAATACCCTCCAGTTCCATCCACGTTGAAGCAAATGGTGGGTATTTGTCATTTCTAATAGCTGAGTAATATTCCATTGTATACATAAACCACATCTTCTTTATGTGGAATCAGAAAAGACCCCGAATAGCCAGGGGAATTTTAAAAAAGAAAACCATATCTGGGGGCATCACAATGCCAGATTTCAGGTTGTACTACAAAGCTGTGGTCATCAAGACAGTGTGGTACTGGCACAAAAACAGACACATAGATCAGTGGAACAGAATAGAGAACCCAGAAGTGGACCCTGAACTTTATAGTCAACTAATATTCTATAAAGGAGGAAAGACTATCCATTGGAAGAAAGACAGTCTCTTCAATAAATGGTGCTGGGAAAATTGGACATCCACATGCAGAAGAATGAAACTAGACCACTCTCTTTCACCATACACAAAGATAAACTCAAAATGGATGAAAGATCTAAATGTGAGACAAGATTCCATCAAAATCCTAGAGAAGAACATATTTATTTTTTTTTAAATTTATTTATAATAGTCACACAGGGAGAGAGAGAGAGAGAGCGGCAGAGACATAGGTAGAGGGAGAAGCAGGCTCCATGCACCGGGAGCCCGATGTGGGATTCGATCCCGGGTCTCCAGGATCACGCCCCGGGCCAAAGGCAGGTGCTAAACCGCTGCGCCACCCAGGGATCCCGCAAAGCATCTTTAATACTAGCTAGTGGATACCAGGAACTTTTTTTTTTTTTTGACACTCTTAAGTAAAATGGCAATTGCTAAAATGTAATTTCACCTTTAATAAATGTTCAACTAGCTAGGAATACTTTTTTCCTTTTAAAGTGTGTTCTCTATTAGCCAAATACTTTTAGTTATGGGTTGCCTTTAAACTGCTAGTTACTAAAATTTGCTTTTAAATCTGTTTAAAATAACTGTTATCTTTATATATAAAGAAATTGAGAGAGAGAGAGTGGGCAAGGCCTCTGTAAAATTCTGCTAATGTAAAATCTCAAGTGAAGGCTTTCCAGCTGGACCAAAATTTTCCTTGGTTGCCACTAAATGGCCTCTTCAATGCTGAGTGAGAAACCAGACACATTTATGGTGCTGAACACAAAGCAAGAAACCTCCTCCTCTATGGAGCCCTACCAAATCTGCCTGCGTGCCTACAATCTTCACTACACATTTCCTTCCAAGTAGCTGGCTCTCCTGGCATACAGAAAAGAGAAGTCAAATTGAAAATAGCGTCCGGAGAACTTATCTAACAGAACATTCACTCCTGACAAACCATCAGGCAAGGTTAATCTTTGCAGGAAAGGAAATTTGAACTTCCTTTCCTTTGACGGTACAGCTTTGGGCTCTGGCAGTAAAAGTAGAAGGGTTAAACACTTGACCTCATTCTATTTTACAGACTAAAGGGAGCGCACCGCACACGAGGAAGGCAGGATTAGCAGTGTGGGCACCACCGTACGAGAGGAAGGCAGGATTAGCAGTGTGGGCACCACCGTACGAGGTCTCCCTTTGAATTAAATCCTTTAGTCGTATCAGAAGACAGGCCAACATCCATGGGTAGCTCCTTAAGACATTCCAGAGCATCTGGGACCGTAGAGATGATGCAGGTTACAAGCAGAGATCTGTGCTATAGGCTAAAATACATGCCTGCCGCCGCTGACCGTGTACACCGACACATTTACCCATGACAGTGTGTATAACTACGTATGGAACCACAATCTTGAGTGCAGAAATAGACCTTTCCCTACTGGAGCAACATTTACAAGTCTTAATTTAAATAAATCCCCAAGGTTGTGGAAGCAGCCAATTTGGGGAGCAATTCGGTCAACAGAGTGATTCATTCATAAATATTTTAGGGACACCTGGGTGGCTCAGTTGGTAAAGGTCTGCCTTCCGCTCAGGTCATGATCTCAGGGTCCTGGGAGAGAATCTCACCTTGGGCTCCCTGCTCAGTGGGGAGCCTGCTTCCCCCTCTCCTGCCCTGTCCTCTGTCAAATAAATATCTTAACAATTTTAGCCCGCATCCCATGCTCTGTTACAGTATATGGTAAAAGTCTGGCTTTGCATCATTCTGTTCATCCATTTATATTCCAGAAGTGTCATCAGTTTATACAGTAACCAAAGAACCCAACACATGCCGGGTAGCGTTCGCTTCTCATAAAAGGATGTCCTCCCCCACATGGAGCAGGAGCAGCACTGGTGTGCTCGACTGTGGCTCCAGTTTTCCTCCTGGATGCCTAGTGTCATCCTCCATAGCCTCTCTTACAGTTTAATCAAAGAAAAGTATAATTTACGCGGGCAGGACTCTAATTTTGCGAAGACATTAGCCAAGCCACCGTCACTTCATTACTCTGCACTTCAGAGGCAGACAGTGAATGGAGGGATCCTAAACAAGATCTGTTCTTCCAAAGGGAACAAGCTCAACCCGCCTGGTTGGTAGGAAAGGCTGCCTGCCCAAGCAGGTGTGAGTGTCAGCCAGGCCAGGCGCAGGTGAGTGTCAGCCAGGCCAGGAGCGGGTGAGTGCTGGAGCCAGGAGCTTCCGGCTGGCCGGGAGCTGATGCTTTCTCTGCAAAATCTGCTGCCTGAAACTTTTCTGCGACCTTCAGTGGCCCTCGCGAGTGAGCTGTGGGAGCTGCTTCGGAGCCGCCCGGAGGCTCCGGCGAAATGCACCGTCGCCTCCACATCTGCAGAGGCTTCAGCCTGGACCGCGCCGAGCGGTCCCTCCTCGGTCTTGGCTCCTTGAGCCCAGAGTGGCCGGCAGCCCGGCGCCCTGTCACCACCTCCCTTCAGATCCCATCTGGGGGCGGGGTGGGTGGGGGGAGCTCCGGGGTTCACACACTCCCAGGCTCACCTGGAAGCCGCTGCAAGCCCCTCCCCCACCTCCCACATTTGGGCCCATTAGGCACCATTCCAGGAGGGGCAGAAGCTGCGTGCGCTCCCCCGCTTCCCCCCGCCCCCCCCCCCCCCCAAAAATCACAGCCATGTTTTACTCCAAACAGACATCATTCACCAACTCCACAAGTCTCGGGGCGCCGGGGCCGAGGCCGAACCGCCTCCCCAAAGTGCACCCACCCGAGCCGCACATCTGTAACGCAGCCCAGCAGAGCCCTATCCTAATGCAAGGATGCGAGGGAGAAGAGCTAAGAAGCCCGGAAAGCTAGGCGAGCAGGTGTCACCAGCTTTCTAAGGCGAGTGATGCTACCCCCCTGACAGCCACCCATCACCCCCAAACCCCACCTTCGCGGGAGAAAATCCCAGAGCTTCCCATTTAACTGTTGCAAACCCCTCCCTGGAAGGAGCAAAGACATCCATGCATCCATCCATCCATCCATGCATCCATCCATCCGTGCATCCATCCATGCATCCATCCATCCATGCATCGGTGTCTGTGCTCGGCTGCGGTCCGGCTCGGGTCAGGGCAGCGCTCCGCCAAGCGCTCCGCAGTTCTCCAGGCAGACACGCCGGCTGCGCCCCCAAACTGGGCCCTGCCCCCCCGCCCCCCAGCGCTCGCCGCCGCCCCGTCGGGCCCCGGCACTCACCGTCCCGGGCGTCCTCCCCCCGGCTGCAGTTGCTGCAAATGTGTTTGATCTCCTTGCCTAGTTGACAATGGATCACAAAGGACACGTTGTTGTTGGGGGCGGGCTCCTTCAGGGGCTTCATCTTCAGCAAATAAAAAGCTTTCTTTCTGGGTCTCCGGGCGCTCGCGGCTGGCACCGCGCCCTCCCTGCAGCGCGGCGAGCGGGGCGCGAACCTCCCCGGCTCCGCGGCGCGCGTGGGCTCGGCCATCCGGCCCCGGCGCCCCCGCCCCCGCCCCCGCGCCCGCCCCGCCGCGGCCCCCGGCCCCCGGCCCCCCGCACCCGCGTCCCTACGGCATCGCGACCGCCGCGGGGCGGGCCGGGGAAGGCGCCGAGAGGGGCTCGACCTCGCCGCCGAGCCAGTGGGAGCCCCGCGGCCGCAGGAGGGTTCCGGGAGGCGCCCCGGGTCCCACCTGGGACGCGGCCTCGCGGGCACCGCCTCCCGCGGGCAGCCCCACCCTCCGCAGATCCCAGCACCGGCGACTTGCACCCTCACTCCTCCGAGCTCCGGGGCGCGATGCCAGCCTCCCCCTCCTCCCCCTTTCCTTCCAGCCGCCCTCTGCCAAACGAAAGCAAGATGTGCCACACCGAAGGCGGCTGCTGCGCTCCAGCCCTGCTGCTGCCCGCGCCTCCCTGGGGGCCAGAGCCCAGGACCCTCCTCTGGGGGGTCCTGCCCACACCCCTGGACTTTTCCCTGCACCTGGCAACCTGTTAGGACACAACTGATCTTGTCACCCTCTGTAGAAACTCCCCCACCTTCAGGGAGGAGAAGGGGGGGGCGCTTCCTCCACCGGTGTCCTTAAAACTTAAGAAGAACAAGGAACAGAGAGAAAAGGCTGCTTTTATCAATCCTCAGGAACAACAACTTGCGGCTCCGGGATCCCAGCTAACACGGCTGAAGGTTCCCCAGCTGTCTGAGCACGGTGGCTAAGGCTCAGCCAGGCGAATGACATCTACTGAGATCTCCAAAGACAGAACAGTGCCTTAAGTAAGGCAGACCCAGGGCTCCATGGTAATAACAGCTACAAGCTGAGCCCTTTTTGTTGTTGTTGTTGTGCACTTTAAAAAAAATAAATAAGTCACACTCTATTACAGTAGTCTGGACTCAGATATTGTGAATCCTACATCACCTTTCAGAGAACTAAGGCTTGGAGAAGCCTCAAATCCTAACCACCCACCGTGGGTGCTTATTTAAAAAATAGGGGTGTGTGTGGGGGAACCAAAGCACTGGGATTCTGGTTTAGTGGGTAAGTGTAGGGCCGGGAATCTGTAGCGTTAACAAGCTCCCTTGGGGTGATCTTGATGCAAAGCATAAGTGGTGAAAACAGGTGCATACAGCCAGGGGTGTATAAATCCAGCCGCTGTCTTCCCACCACACCTCATTCCTTATGAGCCACGACCTTTCTCTTTTTTGTCCTAGCCCACTAAAATAGTGTTAAAGGATGCACTATCACTGCTATTGTTTCTAGGAACTTCCCTAAAGTTAATGTCATAATACCCTGTGACTGATTCTTCCATGAAGTGCAAGTCACTGTTTGTCTCTCCTCCAACGGGGCAAACTGCAAGTAGGGTTCCCCTCCCAGGTAAAAGTGTCAGCACTCCCCTGGGGATATTAAATTACTGTGTTATAATAAGCTTCTGATCATTGCAATTGTACTGCTCCATCATTGATACCACTTCTCAACTGCAAGATATTCTGACGAAATCAGCACATTCAGTTTTTTCTTCATTGAGTGGTTAGGGGCCTCAAGTGTCCAGTGCCCTTTAATGACACCAGTCTCTCCTGGTGTCCATTGGGCCTTTAGGGACCCCCCCCCCCTTCTCACCTAGGTTACCAGCCAAACCAGCCACAGGTAAATCTCACTTGTATCTTCTCATGTCAGATTCATGTCACTAGGTCCCTGGCTAATTATAAGCCTTATCTTATAGCAGAGGCCCCGTTTCTTATGCTGGTGGAGTATATGATAGAATTTACCACACTGTGGTATAGGAAAACATTCATTACCCTCTTTTTCAAATGCTCAGATCCCTCTCCCAAACCATTTCACTTAACTACTTCCTGGAAGAAAAAAAGAAAGAAAAGAAAAAAGAAAAAGAAAAGAAAAGAAGAAAAAGAAAAGAAAAGAAAAGAAAGAAAAGAAAAGAAAAAAGAAAAGAAAAGAAAAAGACACATCTCTTCTTAAATGGCTTTTTAAAATTGCACGCCTTTCCCACCTATGCTGCATGCCTCACAGGTCAGAACAGGAGACCTGCATAAACCCCATATGGTCCTAAGCCCATTGCAATCTTTTATGCACTCACTAAACACTAAACCAGACCTACAGGCTCTGGGGGCCTCTATTTTTTTTTTTTTTTATGATAGTCACAGAGAGAGAGAGAGAGAGAGAGAGAGAGAGGCAGAAACATAGGCAGAGGGAGAAGCAGGCTCCATGCACTGGGAGCCTGATGTGGGATTCGATCCTGGGTCTCCAGGATCGCGCCCTGGGCCAAAGGCAGGCGCCAAACCGCTGCGCCACCCAGGGATCCCTGGGGGCCTCTATTTTAATTGGCCAAGCAGCATAGCACAGAGACACAACCACCAGCTTGGGCTCAAATATTAAAGGCGATGCCCCGCAGTTATGGGGGCTCTTTATTCAAATTAAAAAGACTAAGGTAGACCTCTGAGTGCTATTCCTTTCATTGGCGATCCATCTCCTTAAACTGCTTTTCTCGAGTTTGCAGCTTCTAACTGGCCACCTGTGGCTGTTTATACTTAAATTGATTAAAATTAAATAAAATTAAATCTCAGTCCCCTGGTTGTACCAGCCACCGGTCACATGCCCCATAGTCACATGTACTCAGTGGCTACTGTATTAGTGCACAGGGCGGAACATTTCCATCATCCCTAAAAGTTCTGTTAGACCATGCTGGTCTTAGAGGACGTCGGGATTTTAGCATCTCAGGTGGAGCTGGGAAGCTGAGAAGCCCTATCTACCTTGAATACTATTTCAGCAAAGCCTTCCTCTGATACCCATTACTATAATGTCCCTATAGCTCCCAAGGCCACAAGATACCTTATATGGAGTCTGGGTTTGTGTCATCCCAGAAGACACACCTGTTAATTATGATCCTTGCAATTATGGCCCAGCGTTATTGTGGCTATGAATAATCATCTCCCTGCGTGGATAATGAAAGAAACCTGTCATCTGAGAGCATTCTCGAGAAAAAGCTTTTTTTCGTGGGATTTTTTAATTTGAAAAGGAAGGAGGGGGCAGCCCAGTGGCTCAGCAGTTTAACACCGCCTTCAGCCCAGGGTGTGATCCTGGAGATCCAGGATCAAGTCCCAGGTCAGGCTCCCTGCATGGAGCCTGCTTCTCCTTCTGCCTGTGTCTCTGCCTCTCTCTCTCTCTCTCTCTCTCTGTCTCTCATGAATAAATAAATAAAATCTTTAAAAAAAAAAAAAAAGGACAAGGAAGGAGGGAAACATTGAAAGGAAAGACAGTGCAGAACATTATGCCACCTAAAACAGAGGTTCTCAACGCAGGGCCCATGGAGCTTGCGTGGGATTCTTACTCAGATGATCCAAGTGGGAAAAACTCTCCTGGGGTCCCTCTCAGCGTCACTTATCTACATGGCAATCTTGGTCCCATCTCTTCTTTAGGATACACTTAATTTGTAGATCCTCTCCTTGAAACTTGTTTGGGACCCTAAGACCTCTACTCATAAAGTACAATTGCACAAAACAGCTAATCCTGATCACCTGGGAGCTTGGGGGGACATGCAGCCTCTCAAGCTCTACCCCAGAACCTGCATATTAGCAAGACTTCCAGGTGATTTGGAGGCACAGTAAGGTTTGAGAAGCATCCCAGGGGCATCGGCCCCAAAATACTATTAATTGCCTACCGGTGGAATACATTCTGCTTCCAAAGTAAATAACAGGACCCCTGATCTCACAGAGGTTAAAATTTAATAGGAGAGAAGATACACTCAACGAAGGACCTATAAGACCAAGAGGACTGGGGCTCCCAGATGGCTCAGTCAATTAAGTGGCTAACTCTTGATTTCAGCTCCGGTCATGATTTCAAGGTCGTGTGATCGAGCCCCGAGTCAGGGCTCTGCACTCAATGGGAAGTCTGCTTGAGATTCTCTTTCTTCTTCTGCCCCTCTCCTCTCTCTCTCTCTCTCTCAATAAACAAACAAACAAATAAATAAAATATTTTAGAAAGAGAAACAGAACCCACCCAGCTGAAACATGTGCAAATTTATAGCTCAGAGCAGCCAGGGAGAAATAGGCATTTAATATCTGAGTGGGAGCCATGTGAAAAGGGAATTCTGCAGAATAATGTGGAAAAGATGGAGCAGGTGAAGCAAGACTTCCCTGGGAAAGTCAGCTTGAGGTATTGGGGGGTAGAGGGGTGGTGGCAGAGGTGGTGGCCGCGTGGAGAACCTGCAAGGTCACAGGCTAAGTGGAATTCATGGTGATGGGGTAGGTAGGTGGGGATCTATGATGATTCCTAGCCCGACAGGAGTGTTATACCCAGAAAGGCAGCATGTGAAAATTGGGCTTTCTAGAAGATACCACCATTATGATGACATGAAGGTAACTATAAACCTTAAAATTCCCCAAGGTCAAATGTGAGAAACCGAGTGTGATCAACTTGGAGCTCAGATTTTGTTGTGCTTTCTGCTTGTCTCTGGCCAACCTCCTTTTAAAGCTCAACAGTTATTAGGCTTAGCGGAAGTTAAAATCAAAGAATAGAAATTTGGAAATACTCACAAAGTGCTTTAACTCTTATGAGAAAGATAGACTAGAAATACAAAATATTAATGTCAAAAGAAGGCAAAGCAGTGGAGCCATTCAAAGAGACATGAGCTTAAGTAAATATCACTACACATATTTGATGCACAGAAAGATTAAATTTTTTTCTTCCTCACCATTTTTCTCTTCAATTTATACTCAAGCGACCCATTACATTCCCCCCCCCGTCTTTTTTTTATATTTATTTTTATGTAATCTCTATACCCAACATGAGGCTTGAACTTACAACTCCAAGATCAAAAGTCTTATGCTCTACCGACTAAGCCAGCTAGGAAACTGTCTGCTTTCTCTTCCTAGCATCCCTGAAGCAAATTGAATGGTGGCCCTCCAAAAGGTATATATCCATGTCAAATCCCTGGAATACATGAATATGTCTTTATTTGGAAAAAGGTTCTTTACAGATATAATGAGCTTAAGACTTTTTTTTTTTTTAAGAGAGGGAGCATGTGGGGGATCCCTGGGTGGCTCAGTGGTTTAGCACCTGCCTTTGGCCCAGGGTGTGATCCTGGAGACCCAGGATCAAGTCCCACTTCACCACATCGGGCTCCCTGCATGGAGCCTGCTCCTCCCTCTGCCTGTGTCTCTGCTGTCTCTTTCTCTCTATGTCTCTGATGAATAAATAAATAATTTTTTTTAAAAAGAGCATGTGTGTTCAAGTTGGGGGTGGGCAGAGAAGAGAGGGAGAGAGAATCTTAAACAGGCTCCACACTCAGCGCAGAACCCAACACAGGGTTCCATCTCACAGCCCTGAGATCAGGACCTGAGCTGAAATCAAGAGTCAGACACTTAATCAACAGAGCCACCCAGGTGCCCTGGAAGTTAAGGATCTTGTAATGAAAAGATCATCCTGGATCCCTGAATCCAATGACAAGTGTCCTCATGAAAGACACACCGAAGAGAGACACACAGGTGACAAGGAGACACAGGTAGGACAGGAAAAGGCAATGTAAAAACTGAGGTCAGAGCCTGGAGTGGGGTAGCCACAAGAAATGCCACAGTCACTAGAAGCTAGATGAAGGCAAGGAGTGGAATCTCCCAAAGAACTTCTGGGGGGGGGGCGGGTCATGGCCCAGCCCATACCTTAAATTTGGACTTACAGTCCCCAGAACCGTGGAAGGATAAGGAGGCTTAAGTTGTTTTAAGCCACCAACTTTGTGGTAATTTGTGACAGCAGCCATAGAAAATCCACTCTCTAAATATTAGCAGTATGTTATATTTCTAATTTCAGAAACATAGCCATTTTGTTCTAAGTTTGATCTAAATGTGTCCCATGTTAAAACCAGAACCATAAGCTCATCTACAAAATACAAACTTAAGAACAGTGTTAAAAATGACTTCTAAGCGGTTACGACATAGAACTGCACTCCACTACTGCCACTCCTGTGTGTGTGTGTGTGTGTGTGTGTGTGCGTGTGCATGTGTGTTCCTGTGTTTGCAGATGCCGGGATGGAAGTATGGAATGGAATGGAAGTAGACTTTCATTAAGAAGCGAACACAGCTTCCAGGCTTTTTTATATTTAGTATAATGCATTTGTATGCTGAGCAAGGAGACAGAAGCAGAGCTGGCTGTGGGAGGCCAGTGCAAATTCTTCAGACAACACAGTGACGTTTAGTAGAGCTCCTACCAGCCCCGTGCACTGGTACAGCTGTAGGCATCACTATGGCTGGCATCTGTTCTAGTAGGTTGAGTATCCTTTCTGACACTTGAAAATCTAGTTATTAAGATTTTGAATGTCACTCCCATAAACATTAGTAAGCAGCTGCATGACTGGCAAACTTTTATTCTCCTAAAAGATGAGTGTCTCCCATCATGTTCTTGAAAATGTGTTTAGGAGCCTATTGCAAAATTCCTTCTGGCCTTAGCTTTTCCCTTATTATTTGTTTCTTAAGATTTTATTTATTTATTCGTGAGAGACGCAGAGAGAGAGGCAGAGATATAGGCAGAGGGAGAGCAGGCTCCTCATGGGGAGCCTGATGTGGGTGGGACTCGATCTCGGGATTCCAGAATCACACCCTGAGCCGAAGAAAAGCACTCAACAACTGAGCAACTCAGGCGTCCCTCTCTTATTATTTCTTAACCTAACCTGGCAGGTTTTTGGTATAAGAACCAGAGAGCAGTCGGTGGACAGTTGCTTTGAAGAAACAATTTCATGTGTCTGTTTTTAGAACTTGAATTCTTAAAAATATAGTTGAGACATCTAAATGGTGTGAGTAGTTTTGTGTGTGTGTTTGTGGGATTTTTGTTTTGTCTTAGCTAAGGGTTTGCTTTTTTTCTTCTTCTTCTTCTTCTAAAACTGAATAGAGAGCAATTTTCCTTCTAGGCTTATGGTAATTATGCTTACTAAGGGGTTGTTCTGTGCAAATTGTTCTACAAACACTTAGCAGATAGCAACCCGATGAGAAAGGAAGATTGGAAGCATTTAGACAAAACAGGTGGCGAAAGAGGTGATTTGAAGGACAACTGTCAGGCATGTACTCCTATAGCTTGATGGCAGTGTCATCCAGAAATGTTTCTTTCTCTTTTTTGCATTGCCATGGATGGGAAGAGGACTGGAGTGGTCTAGTTCTCAAGTCCAAAGAAGAGGAACTTCGCCATGAGGTTAGAAGGACTCTAATCTTTGTTGCTGGGATGGAAAGAGCAGTCTGGTAGGGCATTTTCTGTTAGGTCTTGTTAGGTCAAGCACCTTTACAGTCTATATTGCTGATACCCAAGGAAGGCTCTCAGTCTACATTTTAAAATTTGGGATCAGGTATTTCTGTTCATGTCCAGGGGAAGACAGAGGATACAATAAGTAGAGGTTGGGAATTTTTTTTTTTTTAAGATTTTATTTATTTGAGAGAGAAAATGCATGAGTTGGGTGGAGAGGGGCAGAGGGATAAACAGACTCTTTGTTGAGCAGGGAGCCTGACTCCAGACTGGATTCCAGGACAATGAGATCATGACTTAAGCCGAAGGCAGATGCTTAACCTACTGAGGCACCCCAAGAATTGTTAAAGATTAGTAACTAAGAAGTCTGATGTTCCAAAGTAGTCCATTTCTTTACATTTTGTTCCAAATCATAAATCCCATATTAAATGAGATTTATAGCCGTATAAACACAACCTTATGTTTCTTCTTAGAAACAGGTTGATTTTGGTGATTTAGACACTTCAGGATATTTATCTTATAGAAGCACCTGAACACAGAGATGACATTAAGTGTGTTTATATTGCAATAAAGTAAAAAAAAAAGTCCACTGATAAGGAAACGGTTGCATAAATTACAGTATATTTAAAGCATGATGCCACTAAAAATAATGAGTTTTATCTTAACAAATTGGTTTGGAAGGATTTCCACACTGTATTGTTAATGAGAACTGACTCATTTTTGTAAGATAGATATTGTGGGTGGGCATTCGTATTATTCTCCATATATTTCTGATTTACTATCTTCAGGTACATGATAGGATTGCAATTTATACATCTAACTCCCCTTGAGGGTAACGGATAGAACCAGGTGGCCAATTGTAACCTATGAGTGATGAGCTGAAGTTCGAGATAGCAGCTGCTTTCTTTTGTGTTCTGAAGTGAGCAGAACCTACCTGCCAACCCACAAGGCCATGCAGTACGAGAAATGAACTTGTGCTGTTCTGAGCTGGAGATTAATCTAACCTATGAAGATTAATACAATAATGACAAATGTGTATGAGGGACGTTTTCGTGTATGTATTTGAATATTATCTATCCCTTTATTTAGCTATCATGCCAACACCATAAAATGAAACTATTATTTCCATCTTATGCTTCAGGAAACAGAAGCTGGGTAAGATTAAATAAATTTCCCAGGTTACACAATTAGCACTTTGCCAGTTAAAAATCGGAGCCAAAATATGTTAAACTGCAAAGCATACTTTTCCTTTTCCAACCATCCCACTGACACGCAGAGAGCTGCTAGATGGTTTTCCTTCAGAAGGACCCTCAGCACTATTTTGGGACAGAAACATATGGCATCATGCAACACAACCCAGAAGGGTTATCCAGATACAGGCATGGGACACAGAAACCTTGCCTGCCATTTCGAGCAGAGCTGCTGGGGGTAAAGAGAACAGGGGCAAAAATAGGATGCACAGGTTCTTACCTTTCATCTATATTGGCAGATTTCTGCCATTTAAGTCTTGAAATAGACTGTGGTTGATACTCATGGATGTTATCCTTTTAGGGCTGGGATCCATGGTGTGGTGAGCCCCTCAGGGCTGTCTGACAAAAGCTCACATCAGCTAATGATAATTGGCCATTAGGACCGAATCACAATTGTGTTTGTACAGAGCAGGTGCAGGAACAAGGTAATAGGATAATGTGACATCGGCGAGAAATGCAAATTGGCCCTCCCATCCCCCTTTTTTTTCCAAGTGTGAGAAACTTTAGTTATTCAAGAAGCATAATTGTGGTATGAGTAGCTGCGAGTAGCCAGCAATAGGGAGATCTTAAGTGGGAATTGCAGGTGTATAAATGTATGACATGCAAATTATTTCTACCACGGAAGGTAAGATGGGTCTAATTCACTGAGGAGAACATTATAATATGCTCTACGACTTGTGAAGTGAATGATCAAAGGCATATATCTGCTTCTAACAAGCCAAGTTTTTCTCTTCTTCCCAACACACCAGGATGCTGTGATCCAGTGAGCTTCCAAAACTGTTTGTGTGTGTGTGTGTTTTACACTAGAGAAGCTTTGCTAAAGAGGAATTGTATTTATTTTTATACATTGTATGTCGGTAGAATTTTCTTCTGTGATACATATTATTTCTGCATAAGTTATTATAACAACAGATTGTAGCCATGTTATATGAGAAAAGAATGTTATTTACAGGACTGGAAGGGCACATTACAAGGCTAAGAAGAGTCTCAAGAGAGATCATATAGAATGTTCTATTGGAATTTAAGAGTAAAATTGTAGATACACTTGTATACAGAGATAAACATAGGTTCTAAAAACCCATTCAGGGTCACAATGATAAGTCTGCAGGGAAAAAGTCCATTGTGCGGGTAGGCAGGCTGGGACACATCACTTGGTGAGCCTCCAGAGTGCTGGCGAAACTCTGCTGGGCTTTTTACTAATAAATATACTAAATGTTTTTATTTATATACTTATTTATAAAACGTATTTATGCAATAACAGATATTGTATATTAAAATTAAAGTTACATAATATTGTATATTTTGCATATGTTTTCTATTTTTAAGTAAAAAAAAAAAGTCTCATGTAATCCTCACAACAATTCCACGATTTGAGAGGTTCCAACCACCATCTGACAAAGAAGGATCCAAGGAGACGAGAGAAGCTGCACAAAGCTGTATCATGTGAACAAGGCAGAGTCCAGGTCTGCAAGGAATGCAAGCCATTCACCATTCAGACACTGTCCCACTCCACTGTATCACACGGCAGTCCAGAAATGTGCCCACAGGAAAGAAGCTATAGTGAAGGTAAAAATATCTTTCTAAGCCAGCTCAGGAAGAAATTCCTAGAGGGCTTCTTAAAGATGAAGGGCAATCCTGTTATATTCATTAGGATCTGCCTATAGACACTGGAAGTCAATCTGCTTTTCCATTTTATGGATTAAAAAAAAGTACCCAAACAAACATTCTTTCATTCGCAAATTCTGTCATTTGTTTTTAAAAACATGGTAAAACATGCCCTTTTTTTTTCTTGCAACACAGAAGGCAAAAAAAAAAAAAAAAAAAAAAAGACTTATTAAATCCTTGACAAAAATTACTTGCTCTTATGGGGATAAGTGACTCTAAGGCAAACTCCACTCTGAGCTCAGAGACCCACACAGGCTCGATCTCACAACCCTGAGATCATGACCTGAGCCAAAATCAAGAGTCTGACACTTAACCCATTGAGCCACCCAGGTGCCCAAAGATCCTCTGCTTTCAAGAAAATAACCATGTATCCCAAGTCTAGTGTCCCCCAGATCTGTCAATTCCCTTAAGGCGAAGACGCCTTTCATGCCTCTAAATCCGAATCTCAACTTTACTTTAAAAATAAAACATTACTGTTTTGCTTCCACGAGAGAGATGCAGACACTGCTCCACAGCCTAAACCTGATCGTTCCAAAGTTAAAAGTTCTCAGACATGCTGAAGGCATCATTAGTGTGTATGAATTATAAACATTACTCATAAAGCTTTCCTGCTCATATGTCCACAAGCCCACACAGGGCATGTCTGTATATTAGGATCTGCTCATTTTTCCTAAATGGCGCATATTAAGTCAACTGTGAGTTGTTCAGAACACTTTCTACACAGTTTGGGAACTATTACCCATCATTATATTCACATAGAGTGAACTCCCAACGCAGGCATTGGCAAAACTAAGCTTAGTTTCTGACAGTCACACCCGATCAGCAAACAACTGACACTGTGTCAATCTTCGGGATAGTTTGAAACAGAGACAGGCTTTGTTTCTGTAACTGGCTTTGAAATATGAAGGCATCATTGAAGACACAATAAATCACAGGATTGTAATGCAAGCTTTCTGATTACATTTTCCCTTGGGTTTTGTTAAACATGTAACTAATGAGAGATACAGATATGTCCATGAGTAATAGGGGAATAAAAAGAGAACTGAGCTATTTGCTATGAATAAATATTTACAACCAAGGATGAGAATGAGCAGAAATGTATAAAATGCTTTGTAGTGTATGCTGGTGTTTTTGCCAAGTCAGGAAAGAAACTGGGTGGCTGAGCGAAGATAGCGGGCATTTTAGCCTTGATCTCTGACACTGTGTGGTTTGCTCAAAGAGATGAGCAATGAGCTGCTGTGTTGTCCAACGTGACCTTAGCTCAAAATTGTGTAAAATAGGAACAAGATTGGTAACCCAGGAAGTAAAGGGTCCATTCCATGCAAATAGATAGTTCCGGATGTTAATTATAAATACAAAGATGAGTTTGATAGCATGAAGAGAGCCCAGAACTCTTTGGATAACTAATTGTTGGAGGAAGGAATGAAGGAATCAATTGAATCCCCATCTGCAAATCCAGACTGATGCTATCATTCACACTAATCACCTGCCAGTATCAGCTGGACATATCACCTCCGGTGATGGCAGTCTTATAAACTAGATGGATTCTTCCTGGATGTTTTAATTTACCCATGGCTCAAGCATGACCTGGAGGATCAGGAAACACAAAGGTTTCAACCAAAATGAGAAGGGAAAGAGAAGACCAGAAACACAAGAGCATTTCCCCAAAGTGAGGGCACACTATGTGTTAGACTTCATGTTTCAGGTTGCCACATTTTCCTTGGGAGGTGGAGCTGAATTAAGAAACCAAATTTCGAAACACTACAGAGAATCCTTGAGAAAGACTTGATTATGTTTGCTTGAGCTATTGCAAGTGGTGTTGCTGGGCAAGGGAATGAATCAAACTGATTTGGAATGTGTAGTCACATTTTGAAATTCAACACTCTGGCCCCAAATCTTTATCATCATTTCCTTGTGCAGACTGTTGCTTCTTCCCAGATCACTCATTCCTCCTTGTCACTTGGACTTGAATCCTCTCACCTCCTCAATGTCACTCCATCTTCTGCACCAAGCCTTATGTATCTTTCATCTTAATTCTTCTCTCATTTGTGATAAAAATTCCCAGAGCGAGGGGTGGGAGGAGATGGCTTCCCATCTCACTCTTCAAAACATGAATTCAAGAGACAAATTCTTTTATTAATTTTTATAAGAACCCATTAAAATAATGTATAATATATTAAGCACCCATATGCCTATATGACAGTGTTACTTTCATGAAATTTTCTACCAATGAAAAATGAACTACTTCTGATACAGTCTTTCCCCTGACTCCTTCATAAATCTTCTCTAGGAATCAATTCTCCCAGAAAGCCACTGAATTGACTTGTATTGCAAAGATAAAAACCTTCAGAGTGGCCTGTCATCAAAGTGATCCTTACATTCTTGGATGGCTAAAATGAGGGGACTGGACTAGTAGATGATTGCTAAGATGATCTTTCCAAAAATGCAATTTTTGACTCTAAAAGTGGATACATTGCAACCTCTGGAAGAAGGTCTCAGGAGGAAAGATACATAAAAAGTGTGTTTGACTGTGTTTGGAAGAGGGAAATGACAGTCTAGATAGAAGTAGGAGCTTTCGGGGAGCATTTAACTTTCCAGAGATAACAAATCTTGACCTAGAGCCAAGACCAGCCAAATCTTCCTCTGTAGCCACATCTCTTACTACTACCTTGTGTATCTCCTACCACTTCGTGGCTACTCCAGGCGGCTCCCATTCCCAAGCACTTTGCCTTGTTATGACTTCCCACCTGCTACTTCCTCATCTGGAAGACCTTCCCTCTTCTTTCTTTCAGGAGCCTCTTTTTCATTCATGTCATAGCATTAAGAATGACATTTTGGAAGGCTCTCTTAGCACACTTGGGTAGACAGAGGTACCTGCTCCCGGTGTTCAGAGCCACCCTGGAACCTACTGCTAACTGGACGTTTATTGTAACATTCTGTAAATATTGTTTTTTTTTTTAAAGATTTTATTTATTTATTCATGAGAGACAGAGAGAGATAGAGATAGATAGATAGATAGATAGATAGATAGATAGATAGATAGATAGATAGGCAGAGACACAGGCAGAGGGAGAAGTAGGCTCCATGCAGGGAGCCCGATGTGGGACTCGATCCCGGGACATCAGGATCACGCCCTGGGCCGAAGGTGGTGCTAAACCGCTGAGCCACCCAGGGATCCCCTATAAATATTGTTTTTATTTAAAATATATTTCAAAGACAAAAAAAAAGACAGTGGATCCTATTCTATTCATGTGAGACATTTTCTTCCCGATTACTGTTTATTGCATAGCACATCTTTCCTCATTGATTTATAAAGCCACTTTTGTTGTTTCCCAGTGTATTAAGTTATATTGAATAGTTTTTATGTATCTATTGAGATAATCATTGTTTTATTTTTCTTTGATAAATTATGTGGTGAAATCCTAAATAGCATTCCTAGGTTAAAACAACTTTACATTCTTGAAATAATTCTATTCTAGCTTGCTGTCTTTGTTTTCAAATTTTTAGTATTTTTGCACTTAGGTTCATATATTTCTCTCTTATATGGTCCTTGTCCAGGGTTCTATTCCTTCTTTTTCAATTTCATTGCATAGTTTGTGTAAGATGGAGGTTACATCTTTATTCTCTAGAACAGCTTTTATAACCTAAAGTTAACCCCTGTTTTTGTTGTTGTCATTTATTTAGAGAGAGAGAGAGCAGAGAGTGTGACTGGGGGTGGGGAAGGGGCAGAGGGAGAGGAGAGAATCTTAAGCAGGCTCCAGGCTCAGCATGGAGCCTGACCAAGGCTTGATCTCACTACGCTGAGATCATGACCTGAGCTGAAATCAAGTCAGATGCTTAACCGACTGAGCCCCTCAGGTGCCCCTAAAGATAACCTCACTTGAATGCTCATTAAAACTCATCAGCAAAACCTTCTAGTATTAGTGGTTTCTGGTTATCAGATTCTTTTAAATTGTGGATTCAATGTCCTTAGAAATTTTAGGGATTTCAGTTTTCTATTGGTCCATACTGATAATTTATAGGTTATCTAGAAAATTCCTCATATTACTTAGGTTTTCAAATCCTTAGATCATCCAGTTTATTGAATCTCTCTTCAACTTTGTCTACTTTGCTACTGAATCCAACCACTTATAGTTTCCAAGACTATATTTTTCATTTCTAGATGCTGTATTTCCTTTTCTAGTCTGTCTCTGGTTTTTAAAGCTGTCTCTTCTTTCATGGTGGCTTCTATTCTTTCTTTAATTTTCTTATTGTAAGCATTGTGTTTTATAATCTAGATTTTTCTCTTATTTCTAGTCCTTATTTGTTACATCTGCTGACCTTCCTTCTTGTGGTCTATCTCTTCTTGCGACTTTTTGAGCTTTTCATTGTGAATTTATGCTCAACAGGATGGTTTTTCATTCCCTATAGAATTTTAATTTGCTTCTGTCAGTATGCCAGTGGTTCCAATGGCCCAGGGGAAAAGAAAAAGAAAAATTATGTTCACTTCTAGCCCTGGGATTCCCAAATCTTATCAGCACTATCAATTCAAATCCCTAACATAAAGAGTGGGACAGGTTTGCAGTTTTGGTTTATCCCAGGGGCATTCCTAACTTATACCCAGATCCCCAGAGCTTAACGCTTCTCACTACTTCCCTGCCCTTCCAGGCAAGAAAAAAAATATTTTTGTTTTTATTGTACTATTTCCAGGTTTAAGTGTGGGAAGACCCCTGAGGAACCTTCCCTTAAGCAGGGTCTATGGTCATTGCCTTAAGCAAAGCCAAGGCCACATTTCTTGTCCCTGAATTGGGCATTGAAACTCTAGCCCTTAGTGTCTGGTGTATACATGCAGGCTAGGCACCCTGGGGAATGGCAGTTCAGTTGCCTGTACTGCTGAAAGTCCTTTTAATTGTGTCTCTGCATGTTTGTCTCCCTCCTTCTCAATAAGCATCACTAAGGCAAGAATCACAGTTTATGATTTATCATTCCACTCCACTCTGCTCCCCTAGCTTCTAGTGCAGTCCTGGCACTTGTTAAATAGGAGCTCAGTAAATATTGGATGGATGGATGGATGGATGAATGATAGCTTTAATATAGGTGAGTCTGACATCTACTACTTCTCTACAACTTGTCATTTGCAGTATGATGTAGAATATTTCCAAGACACAGATAGGAGATGTGTCAGAAAATGAGGAGGATTGGAGAGAGACACTGCAAGATTTCTGTGGTACCTGACTGTTCTGACCCGGTCACAACTAGTTTTCTCCCTCACTGTTTGAAACACTGTGTAAATTAAATAATTAAAACTATATTAAGAGCCAAGAATAGCACTCTGATGCTATATATAGCTTCTGGCTACCTAGTTATGCACTGCACTGAAATGAGGCAAGGAGCTTTTTGACAATTTAATTAACATTTTTCTAGATCTTCAATTTCTTAAAAATACTGGGATGTTTCATTTTCAAGGGGCTTACAGTGCAGGAGGAAGGTACTCTGATTTGTCCTTCAACATCTGTCACTGGGGGATTCAGGTGGAGAATTGGGAGGAGGGAGAAAGAGGGAAGGAAAGCCTTGTCTTTCATTAACCTGGGACTTATCCTTTTGCTCACCTTAGTTGTTTAGCTTCTGGACATGGTAAATAACAATGCATGTGTTGTCAGTGTATTTTGGTTATAAAAAAATAGCTCCTATGTAGAATTTAAGAAACAAGCAAAAAAAAAAAAAAAAGACAAACAAAAAAACAGACTCCTAAATACAGAGAACAAACTTCTGGTTGTCAGAGAGGAGGTGGGTGGGGGGGTGGGCGAAATAGGTAAAGGAGATTAAAAGTACACTTATTGCTATAAGCACTGGGAAGTGTGTGTACTTGTTGAATCATTATATTGTACACCTGAAACATATTACAGTGCATGCTAATTATACTTGAATTAAAAAAAAGGCAGATACCAATTAGGGTCAAGAACCTTTCATAATAGTAAAACACACACACACACACACACACACACACACACACAGAGTTATGTCAATGCCACACTGAGGAAGGCCTTGCATTTTGGTGTGAAATTTACAAGGTTTATCACATTGAATACCTGATATTTTCATTATCTGAGATCCTGAGCAAGCTTTTAATGAGGTGTGTTCAGAAAATAGTGTTCATGTGATTCCCCTCGCATCCCCAACATGACAGTTTAATTAAACTTAAGTCCATTTCTTTCTTGGTGCTCAACATCGTGGGCCGGCCACTCTGGATAATGTGCCTCGTCATCCATCCAAGTCTCAAACTTATTCCTCTGGGGCCAGCCACCTCCATATGGCAACAAAATGCTGATGAGGGAATTTGAGTTCAGTTATGGTTTTTTGTGCGATTTTTTTTTTTAGAGGAAGAAAAAGATATAGGAACAGAACTGTGTCAGAGAATAAACCAAAGAGCAGAAGGGAATATTTTAATAAAATCAGAAAAAAGGCAGAAGACTACTTTTCTGTATTGCTCGCTTCTCAGAAAGCATTCTGTTGGCAGATTTTCTTTTTTTTTTCATTTTGAAGGGGGAAGTAAAGCAGGGGACATGTACCTTTTATGCTCAGAAGGTTGCTCCAGGGTCACTAGATGCTGCTGCAACTCAGACATGCGGTCATATCAACCAGCCTGCCTGGCTGACTCTGCTAGAGCCTCCTTCATCTTCTCCAGCTCCTGGGCTAGGGGCATGGTTTTTCTTTTGGTTTGGTTTGTGTTTTAAGATTTTAAGTAATCTCTACACCCAACATGGGGCTCGAATTTACAACCCGGAGATCAAGAGTCACAAACTCTACCGACTGAGCCAGCCAGATGCCCCTATATCTATGTTTAAATTCATTAGGAAGAGCCCCAGCATCTTGTGCCATTGAATTTGGAGGCTGGGGGTTGAGTTAAACTCAAAAAGTAACTATAAGATAAAAAAGTACCTTTAAAATAAAGTTTGTAATCAGCAATGTGGAATCCTGGTTTCATTCATTCTTCTTTGACATACTTTAGTTTTCCAATTCAATTTATTTAAATTAAACCCAAAACTGAACACATTTTACCCATTTCTCCTACTCCCCAGTTCAGGCAACTATCAATCTGTTTTCTGAATTGATGAACTTAGTTTTTAATTATTTTTTAGAGCCACACATAAGAGAGATCATACTGTATTTGTCTTTCTCTGACTTATTTCACTTGGTGTAATGTCCTGAAGGTCCACCTATGTTGTCTCAAATGCTAAGATTTCATTCTTTCTTTATGGCTGAATAATATTCCCTTTTGTGTATGTGATACATACATGCATATACCATATCTCCTTTTCCACTCATCACATTGGAATATGATGGACATTGGATGGATGTCAATGGACATTTAGGTTGTTTCCATGTCTTGGCAAATGATGCTACAATGAATGTGGAGTGCATATATTAGTGTTTTTATTTTCTTTGGAAAAATAGCCAGAAGTAGAGTTTCTGGATCATATGTTAGTTCTATTTTAAATTTTTTGAGGAATCTCTAAACTGTTTCCCACAGTGGCTGAACCAGTTCATATTCTCACCAACAATGCACAAGGGTCCTTTTTTTTCCCACATCCTCACCTACACTTTTTTCTAGTTTTTTTTATGAGAGCTCTTCTAACAGAGAGCACATCTAACAGATATGAGGTGATATCTCATTATAGTTTTGCTTTGCATTTTCCTGATGATTAATGATGTAGAGCATCTTTTCACATACCTGTTGATCATTTATTTGTATGTCTTCTTTAGCAAAATGTCTATTCAGATGTTCTGCCCATTTTTAAATTGGATTATTTTACTGCTATTGAGTTGCATGAATTCTTTATATGTTTTGGATTATTTGTCCCGACACATATATGATTTACAAATATTCTCTTCCATTCAGTAGGTTGCCTTTCATTCTGTTGATGGTTGTCTTTGCTGCAGAGAAGCTATTTAGTTTGATATAGCCCCGCTTGTTTATTTCTGCTTTATTTGCTCTTGCTTTTGATGTCAGAATAAAAAAAAAAGTCATCACCAACACCTATGCCATGGAACTTACCACCTAGGTTTCCTTCCAGGATTTTTATGGTTTTAGGTTTTATGTTTAGTCTTTAATCCATTTTGAGTTAATTTTAGGGTATGGTATAAGATAATGGCCCAGCTCCACTCTTTCTGTCACAATGAGGTAACCTGTTGTAATTATTGAGCACTGACTTACTGGTCAGCTCTATAAGTGGAGAATTTTCCAGTGTGGGGTAGTCCTGGGGAGACACATGCTACTGTTCTACAAACCACAGCCATCCCTACAGTGTGAAGAGTTTTTGTCTATAGAAATGATTTGAGTCCTCCCAAATCAGCATGTCAGCACTAATCTCACCTGATTTACACACACACACATACACACACACACACACACACACACGTACTGGCATACTGGCTAGTGGAACAATGTGCTAAACTTGCTAGGCAGTCCACCCTCCTGGCCTCAATGGCCCACAACCAACCCATGGTGGGAATGCTGAGTTCCTTGGGGCATCTGGTCAACCTCACATGCCAGGCATGGGGTGGGATATAGTTAGAGGGTTTGAAATTATCCTAAAAAGGAGGAATAGTGATCCAGAGTCCTCAGTGATTCTAGTCTAGGTCCAGAGCTCCCCACTTAGCTGATATTCCTCTGGTCTCAGGTACCCAATAAAGCCTTAGAAAACTTCAAAGAAAATGCTTTGCTTCCAAGTAAGAGTTGGATGGGTAGGGAGTTGAGTAGCGTAAGGTCTCAGTCAGGAGTCCTGAGGTTATACTGACAGCCCACAACCCCAATATCCTATCTAGCTGGTTTGCCAGACACTGTTATGACCTGCAGCTCAGACTTCAACTCCTGGATGAAACTTTCTTGCTTATGTAGGCAGAGTTATTCACTCTTCCCTTGGTGCTCCTATAATATTTTCTTCATGCCTCAGCTCTCACATGGCTGTATGTACATGTGGTTATCTCTCTGCTTCCCCCCGTAGACTCTGAGACTCTGTGGAGAGCAATTATATCTTATGTTTCCCTGTGTCTGCAATGCCTGTACACATGGAATAGCAATGATGTTTGGAAAAGAATGGCTTGTCCACCTGGAAGTCACCTCATGTAGTGGTATTCCATATGCTGATTGCTAATTATCATGTTGAGGATGGAGAGCTCTATAACATGCAGTGTGATGCTGTGTTAAATATTCATATGAATGGTTAAAAACAGTGCTTTCCTCTTTAAACCTTTGTTGCATCAGCAGGCTGAACAAGTAGCACATTGTTCTAGGAGATCGATATTCCTTAGTGGGCTCTGCAAAGTTCAAAAATGTATGGGAACTTCACATTCTAGTCACACTGACGGGATCTCACATTTGAACCCTGCTTTCACATCCATTATCTCTTTGATCCTCTCAAAAACCCTGGGAGATGGGTAGGTTCTTTTACTTTGTAGGAAAAGAAAGCACGACAGACTGGTTAACCGATACATTCCTGCTCCCCAAAATTCAAACATGACTATCTTGACCAACTCAGAGTTTTCCCCACTATTCGTTTGTCACCGTGATGCCACCCAAATTGCTTCAACTCTCAGCAATCTTTTAAGATTTCTCTTCTAAAAAAGGAGAACTGCTTCCTATGCAGTGGGGAGGGAGGATGAAGGAAGTAAAAGGCTGCTTAAATACTTTGCAAATAATATCATTTTGCATCTTGGTGGTGTTTTTCCAGGATTGTTTGATGGACGTGTTATTCATATGCATTCATAATGCATCACCCCTACCAGCATTGTGGATAATTTTGTAACCAAGGATCAAAGGGGAACCTTCTGCTTCACTACTTCATTATGAATATTTAACATGGCATCCAAGCACTTTTCACACCCTTTTGCTAGCCACCCATGGTAATTGGTGATCTGTGTGATGTGACTTTGTGGCACATAATACTTTGAGATTATTTCTAGGTCATCTACAGCAATCAAGCTAGATGAAGACTCTTTAATTGTAATTGCTTATGACAATTCTTCCATATTTTAAGAAGCTCTGAAGGAAAGGGTACCTCTATTCCCCGTGTCTTTTGCCTATCAAGACACACTGCAATGGAGCCCAAACCCTTTAGTTTTCAGTATTGATTCAACCTGATTACCTTAGTTGGCTGTCACATGATAAATATAAAATTAGCAGTAGAGGTGTTCCCCTGTCAGATAGGCTTGCTCTTTTTCATGGCCATAGGCTGATCAAACCTTTCATAAATGTCCCCCCTGGGTCATGGAGGGGACTCAGCAGGATAACGAGTGGCTAGTACAACCCAGTTTAGTTGCTGGAAAAATGTATGCCTCCATAATAGAGATTGATGTTGACACTTCCATTTGAATGGGATCCTATGGCAATTTACAGTTATCCTCAGGACTCTGGAATTCTGCTCTACAGTGGAAGGACCATGAACTCTTTCCTCTCATTCAGTCCCTAGCCAATCTTCACCCATTCCGTTGACTTTTTAACTTTAAAACGTGCTACCTCTGCTGCTCTGTTCCCACTGCTTCTACTGGCTCACCCTACACGGAGATTAGTTAGTGCTTCTCCCACCACATCTCCCTGAGCACTGCTGCTGAATGAGCTTTATTTGTTCAAGAACTATTTTTATCCTATCATTCCTCTGCGTGAAAATCTCCCCTGGCTTGTACAATCAAGTCCAAAACCTCCCTCCTAGAACTAGAAGCTGTCACAACCTCCCTTGATTTCACCTATGCATCCTCCAATTTCATTATTTCCAAACAGAAGCATCTGTCCTCATCACTTTGCTTTTGATCACACTTTGCTTCAGCCTAAAACGTCCCCTCCCCTGCTTTTTCCTTGATCTAAATATTACAAGTCTTTCCAGGATGAGCTCCAATCCCATGTCTTTCCATGAAGCCTATCATTAACATTCTGATCCACATTGCTATTGTCTTCTCTGACCTAGTGCATATGTTGATATAACACATTTTGGAGCTGAATCGAATACTGTTCTGAATTGGTCTCCAGTTGTTGAAATTAATGTCACTCCTCTGTAAAAAGGCCTTCCTTATCTCCCATTTACCTACAGAATAAAATCCAAATCTTTAGGATTCTGGATCCTCTTAACCTATTCATAACATTCCAAATTACATTCCTGTAAAATCATATATATATTTTTTTCTGATTGTGAATATAGTACATTCTTATTCTAGAAAATGTGTAGTGATAGTCTTATATAAAGAAGTAGGAAAAATCTACCACTCCAAGGCAACCCCATTAGTACCTTGAGAGGTGTCCTTCAAATGTGCTTTCCACCAAACCATGCTTTTTTTCATTCATCTTGGTCTTTACTCACATTTTTCCTCCTAAACTATATTGTCCTACTAGGTCTTCTCAAATCACCATCAATCAAGAACTATCCAAATATCATCTCATTTGTAAAACTATCCTTTAAATCCCTCCTCATAGGTAGGATTAATCTTCCTCCACCCCAGTCTTCCATGGGTTTCTAATACACTGGCATCAGGTACCTGGCATACATATACACATGTCATGGAAGCATGCACATCCATCACCTCAACAAACTTGGGAGCTCGCTGAAGGCATAGAGTATTTTAGCCATCCCTGTGTCTAGCACACTTGCCTGCACAGAGCTGGTATTTAAAAAAATGCTAAGTGAATAATGAATATATCCGTATTACTTACGGTTCCTCACCTGGTGAGTTGAAGACTGAAACCATATTTGTACGTCATTTTGAAGTCCCACAGTAATAAGCACATATGGTTGATTTTACCTATGTTCCCAGAACATCATATCTTTTATGGTAAAAATGTTGCCCAATTAGGAATGAAAGATCAGGAATAGATCTAGACAATCCAATATCCAGCTCCATAATATACCAATGTCCATATCATTGTGAATGAAGTTCCAGGAATATCCATGCAGACATCACCCAGATCAAGATGAGGCCCCACTAATGCTCCATCCCAATCACTAACCACACCCTCCTCCCCAGTTCATGGTAACTAAGTTGTTTCTAAAGTATAATAACAGTGTAATTGTGCATGTTTCTGAACTTCATGTAAACTGAATCATACAATATGTATCCTAGCTTCTTTCACTCAATACTATGTTCATGGGATTTATCTATATAATTGTAGTTTGCTACTTTTACTGCTATGTAGTATACCATCATGATTATAATTTATCCGTTCTATTATTTATTATTATTATTATTCATGACAGAGAGAGAGAGAGAGAGAGAGAGAGGCAGAGACACAGGCAGAGGGAGAAGCAGGCTCCATGCAGGGAGCCCAACGTGGGACTCGATCCCAGGTCTCCAGGATCACACCCCGGGCTGCAGGTGGCGCTAAACTGCTGGACCATCGGGGCTGCCCTATCCGTTCTATTCTTGATGGACATTGAATTGTTTCTAGGTTTTAGCTTTTATTAAAAAGCTATTTACCTCATATATATATATATATATAGGTACATACATATTGACATGTGCAAAAAATATTTAGAGGGCAGCCCTGGTGGCTCAGTGGTTTAGCGCCGCCTTCAGCCCAGGTCCTGATCCTGGAGACCTGGGATGGAGTCCCACGTCGGGCTCCCTGCATGGAGCCTGCTTCTCCCTCTGCCTGTGTCTCTGCCTCTGTGTGTGTGTGTGTGTCTATCGTGAATAAATAAAATAAAAAATATATTTAGAAACTCATTTTAGCTAATATTCTATAAATGAAAGCTATAACTTGGCTAGTGTCTAGGAAATGACAAAATCAAATTGAAAATTACTTGTTTGGGAACTCCAGAAGGATAGTGGGATATCTTGAAAGTAAGCAATGGTAAAGTTTCTAAGATACACACACACACACGCAAGTTGATAGCATTTTTCATAAATGGAAATTTTTTTCATTCATTTTCATAAATGTGTATATATATATAATTTAATTTGTAGTACTTTACAAACTTCTGATGGAGCAGTATGTTCAGTGTAAACAGCAGCAACATTTAAATACAAAAGAACTTGATGTTTGTTGGAATGAAAATTAAGGGAGTCACTTGCTAGAACATTGGAGATCCAGTTATATCTACTCTCAATCAATTTTAAACCTCTATCTGCTGCTTTGAACCCTTGAAGTCAGATATCTAGTCTCTGGGGGTTAATGTCTCATTTGGAGAGAAGACCTCAGGCTTAAACTTTTGCCTGTAGAGAAAATCTGAACCCTAGGAAAATTTGGATTATTGAGATAATTAACATAGATCAGGTGTGAATTAGAGAAAATATAAAGAGTATTTTTCAAAGTGCTTAAAATATCAACTTAGAACAATGATAACATTGACAGACCTCATGTTCTATTAATGAAAATTCAATGTCAGTGGTTTCAATTGGACAACATTTCAGTTGTATATACCAGTGGAATACTGTGGTTTAGATGATGTTAACTTAAGGGACAACCTGGCTTTTGTTAAGTATAAAACTAGTTCCAGAACTTGTAAATCAGAAGTTTCAAACCCAAAGTACCTATTTTAGTTATACACTCTGGTCAAATTCTGTTCTTACATTTCCATGAATGTGCTATAGAAATCTACACAGGCTTCCTGTGTATTAAGCACAAGTTCTGAAACCATCGTCAGTGGATACTCCAGTATTATTGAACCAGAACTGGAAGGTTTGCTGTTTCCTTATGAAACAAGCTACTTAGCTGTGTAAGTAACATTACCCTCTTATTTTCCCAGCAAAAATACAAAAAATATTTAGGAATCAATCTTAGCTAATATTCTACAAGTAAATGATATGACTTGGTTAGTGTCTGGGAGATGACAAAATCATGTTGAAAGATACCCTTTCTGGGAAACCAGAGAGGGTAGCTCAGAAGTGATCAGTGATATAAATTCTTGAGGTTAGAACTGTCCATTTACATTCAGTCCTGACATGACATGTTTCTAGAATCTGCCTTCTCTCCATTACCATCATGTTTGTCCTTTTGGCCCTTCCAACCCATCCTAGACTGAACTTCTAGGTGTTACTTTTATTTTTTAAGATTTATTTACTTATTTTAGGGGAGGGGAAGGGATGCAGGCAAGAAGGGGAGGGGCAGAGGGAGGGAGAAAGAAAGAGTTGGGATGCTTAACCGATTGAGCCACCCAGGCACCCCTAGGGATTACTTTTTTTAAAAAATTAAGTTTTCTCATACCCTCAGCCTCTTCAAAGCTGCAATGGATATTCATTCACAAAAAACAAAACAAAAACAAAAAACAAAAAACAAAAACAAAACACACACACACACACACACAAAACAAAACAAAAAGCCAAACACCTCTAGATGATATGGCCCCAAACTATTTATGATTTTAATTTAAATTCTCAACACATCTACTTAGAAATTCTACATGCTACTTAACATGAGTCTTTCCTATATTTCCAGTCCTCACCACTCGCTCTCAAAACTCTGGTTTTTCCTTGTGCAATCTCCTCTGCCTGATATGTGTTTCCTACCCCTACTTCCCCATGTTTCCAAATTTTTCATGTGATGGTCAAACCCCAGTAAATGCCATATTCTCTTTAAATTAAGAGAAATTACAAACATGTTTAATCTTTTGTAGCATTTACTTCATTCTACCTTGCATTAGTTAGTTGGTGACATCTTTCTCTCCTTTGCTTGTTCATAATTATTTTGGGGAGCAAGAACTAGGCTTTCTGTACTTTTTTTTTTAAAGATTTTATTTATTTATTCGTGAGAGTCACAGAGAGAGAGGCAGAGACACAGGAAGAGAGAGAAGCAGGCTCCATGCAGGGAGCCTGACATGGGACTCAATCCTGGGTCTCCAGGATCACACCCTGGGCTGAAGGCGGTGCTAAACCACTGAGCCACCAGGGCTGCCCAGGCTTTCTTTACTTTTAATGCTTAACCTAATTCTTTGTAGGAAGCACAAAATTAATTTGTATGTGTTTGAGTTCGCAGATTCAGAATGTTACACAAGAAGAAACCCAATGGACTGGAAATCCTTGGGCAGGAGTTTGGTTCTCAGCTTTGCTACTAATTCTCTGATTGTAGGACCTGTGGACCCTACTTCTTTCCTTGTAAAATCAAGATATTGATCTTTATACCTTCAAGGATCCTAGTTATAATGGTAAAAGAAGACATTTAAAAATCCTCGTTTACAATGAATGTCACATCACCGATTACGCAGTTATTGTGAATATACACTTATTAATTGTAGATGGGGAGAACATCTTTTGAGGGTCAAGAACTGATCCACTGGACAGATGAGAACGTAGAGGCTCTAACAGTGATAGAAACTGGACTTTGGACCTACATTGGTTGATTTCAGGTCTAGTATTTTTTATGCAGGTAAACTGTCTCTTGAGAGCCAACCTAGAAAGGAAACTGTAGGTAGGTTAATCCTTATAATAGTAAATAACTGGGAAGGAGTAGAAAGGTCATCATGCATATCTCAAGGGAAAGAGCAAAAAATGGATTTAAACAGTAGCTGGAGAAAGTTGCATTGGGGGAAATGGAGCTTAGGCAGTTCTAGGCAGAAGAATATCAGGTGTATGGTGTTGCAAAAGCAGCAGTGGCAGTAGCAAGCAGAGGCCAATTGATTCAGGGGAAGTCACACAGGAGAAGCCACATCCCCATTAAGAATAGGGATGTGGGGACTTGCCGGTTAGAGGAAATGTGAACTCACGGTTTATCTCAGTTTCAGTTCTGGGATTTCTAATCAATAGGCAAACATTTAATCTTTTCCCAAAAACAACCAGGAAAAGAGGCTTCCTGGGATTTGGAAAGAAAATTGATGCAGGAAAGTGGATTCTGGGAATTTGAGCAATTTGATGGGTTCTGGTATCTCAGTGTTTGGCTTGAAGAAGGGGATAAACCACAAAAGATAAAAATATATATAAAAAATATGTAAGTCAAGATAAGCTGAGACCCACAATTAAGCTACCTGGTACAATTATCCACTTACATATGGTTTATACCTTGAAGAATCCTCCCCCTGCATTTCAGGAACTTCCTGATTCAATCAGCTCCCTGAACATAAGGAGCCCTCGTGAGGGCTGGGAACGAACCTAGGTCAAGACAGTGATCCCGTGGTCAGATTCTGAACTGGAAAACTCCTAATCCTTTAACTAGAATGAACATGTCTAGAAGTTAAAGAATATGTAAAGGAAAGTGCCTATGTTTGGGGATGCTTTGTGAAATTACTCCTACATGACCAGAAATCTTTCCAACATTTTTTCTCAGATTGTTCACATCCTAACATAAGAAAGAATGGACATATGCGTTATCTCTTTCAGCCTAAAAATTTTCTTCCTATTCGTGGTAGGAACCAGGAAATGCCACGGCATGTGCTCATAAGAAGACATTTGGCTAATGTGAGTTAACACCAGTTTGCTTTGCAAGAGAGGCAGAGATGCAGAAGAGTTTTCATAGTACGGTCTTTAGCATCTCTCGGGTTATTTATTTATTTATTTATTTTTGCAATAATACCTTATACTGTTATATTCCCGAGATCATAAAGTTCTTGATAATTACAAAATTCATCACATCAGCCCATTGAAAAGGCCGGTATTAACACTGTTTTCCAAAATGTTACACTTATGCAGGAAAAGAAACCAAATGCAATGTTGCATGGACAAGCCCATCTGGGCAGGCTGCATACCTGGGAACTTCCAATCTGTAGCCCTGTTTGGTGAACATTCCCACCAGTAAATCTGGGGGGAAGCTGGCCGGGTGTATGTCGCAGAGAATGGAAGTACATCCCTAGACATCTGTATAACCTGCACACAGCCCCAAAATGGGAGGAAGAGTAGGTGGAGCTATGAATATTGATGCACAAGTTTAATTATAAAGAAATTGTGTAGGCAGATTCAGTTCTACAAGGGAATTTCTGAAAAGTTAAAATAAGATGAAGGAAAGATTTTATAAAGGCATATAAATAACAGCCAGGCTATCTCTCTCTCCCGGCTGTCTATATCTTTGGTCTGCACCCATGTCTCTAGGAAACGGTAAAAAGAATTTGTATGAGAATTAGGAGATAGAGTCTCAAATAAACAGTTTTCATAGACATGCAGTGGGCACCTTTTAAAAACCAGCCCATGTCATCCTACTCACCTTGCCACAATCACACAGAGAAGTCATTCTATTTGTAACTCAGAAATGTGACTCCAAACTCACCACAGTTCCACCCCCCTAACTCTTTCATGCATTCAATCCAATGCTTATCGGGCACTGCTAGGGAAGTGCAAGGCACTGTGTCCTGCAGCCCAAGGAGAGCTCATTCCATTAAAGAATTTAAGTGTAAACTGGTAAGACAGTAATAGCAATGCAAAGAATGCCTATGAGCAGCATCATAAAAAAGATCCAAACCAAATGTGACTAGAGTGCAAAGCTTCTGGTTTAGAGGATCAACACATGACCCTGGGGCAGGTCGCACCTTGACCCGGACAGGCAGCCATGGGAAAGAGCGCAAGGGGTATTCTAAGCAAGGAGCAAAGTGTGAGAACAAGCAGAGAGGTCACCAGGCCCAAAGCACTACCCACAAAAGTGGAGCTTGCATGACCCACTTCTATGGAGCTAGCCTGATGCGCCTGGCCTGGGGCTGGGGAAGGGTGAAGGGTGGGGGACGATGAATCCTCCTCTCAACTCGGTCCCTTTAAGGACAACAGGGGCTGGGTGTGTAGGAGCAAAGAGTGAAAGAGGCAAAATAATAAACCTTTCAGTATTTGTTATCTGCTGTGCTTGCACACGCACACACACACACACACACTTAATTTTTTTTTCCTGTAAACTTTTTGAATCACCAGTGTTTCACTCTGTTTGATAAGAAACAATGTTGAAGACTTGGACTTTTCCCACCTTCCTTCTGCTAGGACACAAAACAACCTTCCATAATTTGATCATGATGTCATAATCACATTACCATTTTACCAGCAGCGACACTGAACATTTCTCTGGATTGTGATGAGAACTCTGTCTCTCTACTGTAGCTGATCAATCTGGCTAACTGCGAAAGTGATTTCATTCCTATGCAGACATGAAGGAACTATTTGGAGAGCACAGCCATCCTGGGAATGAGAAGTTTCTTGTTTTTTCTTTTTAAAATTTATTTATTTGAGAGAGAGAGAGAGAGAGAGAGAGAATGCACACAAGTGGCGGGGAGGGGTGGAGAGAAGGAGAGAATCTCAAGCAGATTCCCACTGAGTGGGGAGCCTCACACAGGGCTCAATCTCACCACCTCGAGAACATGACCTGAGCTGAAATCCAAAGTTGTATGCGTAGGGATGCCTGGGTGGCTCAGCTGGTTGCACATCTGCCCTCAGCTCGGGTCGTGATGCTGGGGTCTTGGGATTGAGTCCACAGCAGTGCTCCCTGCTCACTGGGGAGCCTGCTTCTCCCTCTCACTCTGTAGCTCCCTGTGCTTGTGCATGCTTGCTCCTTCTTTCTGTCAAATAAATAGATAAAGTCTTTTTTTTTTCTTTCCTGCAGGACTTAATAAAGTCTTAAAAAAAAAAAAAAAAGGAGTTGGATGCTTAACTGATTGAGCTGCTCTTGTGCCCGGAGAAGCAAGTCTTAAAGAAGCCATTCCAAATCAACTGTGTTATTTAGCAAGTATTTGACAACTAAAGGATGAGGGAACTTTTACCATCTGATTTTGTTTTAGAAAGAATCACAGTGTCTTAGTGAATTCCCAGAATACACTGCCACATTTGTTGCATGGTTTTAGGGGATCATTTACTTGAAAGGAAAACTCACTGCATTGGATCCCCTCCACACACAAACATGGAAAGGGAATGTCTCTCAAAGTAATGCCTGTTACCCAACGTTATCCGAGCTATGCCAGAGCGACACAATGCAAGCAAGGCTTGCATGCAGGTATATACAAACTGTATACACTGGCAGTCCTTGGGTGGGTCTCTCCTCACATCTGACTGCTGGGGGCCCACTGCCAACTGCAAAGCAGAGCTCAGGAGAGCTCCCTGGACCCCTAGGGTTTTTCTCTTGTAAGCACATTTGCACTATGAACTCCTGAATGTAAGACCACCAGCTGCTTTATATCCTTAGGTCAGTGGCCCGCACATCACTGCCACATTTAGAGAGGCACCCAGTGGATTCAGAAACACATCGAGTGGTTATAATAATGATCAGAAGGGATCCGTGCAAAGGGACACGCTGGGAGGTAGGTGGAATTTTTTCAAGTGGCAAAAAGAAAGTGGGATTCACCCTCCCTCTTCCTCTCATTGAAGGAAGACAAATACGATGGTTTCTGGTCAAGGCAGCCCCCTGGCCCCTCGGGAACAATGTGCCGGGTGGTTGGGTTGGAGGTGAGGAGGGGAGAGGGCTGTTTGGCCTCACATCTCACTTGAGCAGTCTCAGGGCCACTCTCTTCTTCAATCTTTTCCACGCGACACTGCAGTCGATTTCTCTTCCTGTACAAGTGCTACATTTTGGGAAAAGGTGTTAGTGCCAGCCTTTTCAATGGGCTAATGTGACTAATTTTGGAATTGCCAAGAAATGTGTGACTTAGAACCAATCAATCATTACTCTGTGCATACAAAAATATGCCGTCTCCTTTTCACCAGTTGGCCTCATTATCCCTGCTGCAGAGATCGACAAGAGGGGTAGACCAGGCCTGATGATGGCTAGGACTATTCCGGGAAAATCTATGATAACAATCCGGGTATTACAGGAACTTGAATGGAGTCATTGTGCATTTCCTATCTTATTAGTTCCTTTACATCATTCTGAAAAGTTGTCAAACACACATTTCCCTTAAGACATGAGTCTACCATGGTGATTACAGAGTTAATAAGGCAGGGGTCCTGGAGAGGTCGCTGTGGGTGATCTGGGGGCAGAGTTCAAAAGAGGAGTAGGCTGGACAGATGCTGAAGGCGAGACAGCGGACGTGGCAGGCTCAGAGGCAGGGAAGCCCGACCTATTTCAGGAACATCAGACGGTGTGCGTGGCTGGAGTGTGGAGGTGGTCCTCAGGGCCGGGCAAGAGGAAGTATTGGAGGGGCAAGGGTTTTCTCCCATGGAGGGCCTTCAATGCTTTTCTAAGGAATTTGGCGTTATCCATAAGATCATGGAGAATCAGGGAGATTTGCACAAGGCGGCGGTGGGGGTGACATGATTAGATTCAGATTTTGACTACTTACTGGGGCCACCCATGAGAGATGGCACTCAGGCCGGGGACCAGCCAAGGATCCTGCCATAAACCCAGCCAGACAGGGTATGGGCCAGATTTCTTAAGATGGACAGACATTGGGGCATATGGGTGGATTTATTGAAAAGGTAAAAGGTAATGATGCTTAAATTAGGCACAGGCCTCTTCTAAGGCTCTGAGGGAGTACCTAGCAATGTGTTCACAGGGTCATGGTTTTTCCTAAATTTCCCAAGTCATAGATTTTTGTATTTTTTTTCTTAGAAAGACCCCTCCAAAACAAGATCTATCCCTGCCAAGAAGTATTATTGCAACACAAAGAATCTGAGGTTCAGAAGTATTAAATGACAACTACCTTGGAGCAAGTCAGGCAAAGAGACACTGACAGAAGCAAGACAGAGAACACAGAAACATTTCTTTATTTAAAAAAGGAAAAAACAACTAAGTGGTCTTTGGTACACTGCTCAAAGTGGAGACCAAATAGGGACCAGGTCGAGAAAAAGATGGTTTCTATGAGAACATTCTCTGTCTCCATTCCTGGCATGCTCATTCAACTTCCATCCCTACATAGGGGTAAATTATCTTGCTTTCCGTGTTAAACAAATTACCACAATGCAAATCCTTGCAGACCTTACAGTGTTTTGTTTTTATCATTGTAAAGTCGAAGGTAACTTCACAACATTTGGGCAGGGGTGCTGTGTGTGAAGCTATTACATGTAGGCATAAGGTAAAAGAAATTAATCCTTGATAGTTGTCCTTTCAGATCAGGTGTTTTCCTGTTTTTTATTTTTTTTAAAGATTTTATTTATTTATTCATGAGAGACACACAGAGAGAGAAAGAGAGGCAGAGACACAGGCAGAGGGAGAAGCAGGCTCCATGCGGGGAGCCTGACGTGGGACTCGATCCCGGGTCTCCAGGATCATGCCCTGGGCTGAAGACAGCACTAAACCACTGAGCCACCCGGGCTGCCCATGTTTTCCTGTTTAAATGAACATCTTTGTTTTGAGAGGGAGAGAGGGAGGTAGAGATGGGCGAGTGGGGGAGGGGGCTGGAAGAGGGGAAGGAAGGAGGAAGGACTGTATAGCCATGTGGTGGGATAGAAAGAGCACAAGACACTTGAATCCATAAGCTCTCTGGCCCTGGTGGACAAATGTCCAAAACTCTCAAGGTCTTTTTTTTTTTTCCTTAAGCCAAATAATAGGGTCAATTCAGATGCTCTGGAAAGTCTGTTCTTATTCTAAGATTCTGAGTTGAATGTAAGTCAAATCTTACTTAATATTCACCCAAGGAGTTTCACTTTTTATTAGTTTGACTGTTTCCTAAAGAGGTTACACCTATACTTGGCTTTATTAGACTCTTCAATATGCCGTTAGCATGCCACCTCTCAAAGGAAATGTACAAGTCAGCAATCCTGCTCTCTTGTCTTGAAATGCAAAATGACTGAGGTTTAGAGCTCCTTGGCCCGCTGTCTCCTTCCCTGTCCATCACCTCCTTCCGAAGTGATTGATTGCTAAGCCTCCTCTATTTCATAGATCTTGGCAACTTGGGTTCTCAGAAATAAAGTTCAGAAGGGGGAAATGAATTTAATTATCCCATTCTTCTCACCCCACTTATTTCTAAGAGCATCTCTGAAGGCCAAAGCCTTTCAAGGAACAATGCATGATCATAGAACCAATTGCCCCATTTTACACATTGCACTGGCCTATGCGTGAAAGACCCAAACACATAAGGGAATGCTCCTAGCCAGACTGACCCTTCTATACCAAGAAATTAGGGATGAACTCTTTGTTAGTTAAATGTCATAGCATTATGACATTTTATTATCATTTTTCTGAAGAACAGGTAGTGAGAAAAATTGCACTGCAGATTTTTGCAGAGTGGTGTTTTAAGAGTGTTTCTATGTAAATAATATAGACAACCCATAATTTACTAACATACTGGTCAGGATTCCACACTGGTCAGGATTTTTGTAAGCTCTTTTCGACACTGAGCTACAAATTTATTTTCTTGTTTCTACCCACCATGTAGGTGCATATGCTGTTAAATACTGCAGACCAATGTCTTGTAATCTCTGGAACCTCTGCGGCAAGTTTAAAAGAAACCAACAAAAGGTTAGACCACTGATCTCTCATTTCCTAATTGACCATTCACTTCCCATCCTTCCCTGAACCTTACACACATTTTAGCAGATGCAGTCAGCGCCCTGCCTTTATCTCACTGGCACTCACTTCCATAATTAGAAAGCTTACAGGGAACACCTGCAACTCTGTACAGAGGCCATTTTTCCCCCTGATTGTAGGAGTAAAGGAGCAAGAAGTGCTGGAGAGACAATGCCCTCCAAAGCAGGATTCAACCAATGATGGAGAAGGAGTGTGTGAATAAACACCCAATTTCCGCACCCCCAAACTGGGCTAATGTGGAGGCATGCTGCATACAGTGGTGACTGGCTTGATAAAGCACTCCTTGTCACCTTTCTTCTCTTTTCCTGTCTTATCTCCCCAAACCTCTGCCAGCATTTCCTGTGTATGCCTCCTAAATAAACAACTTACACACAAAATTGTATCTCTGGGTCACTTCTTGGAAACCCCAAACGAAGACTGAACACATAGTTCCCATATTGACTAAATGTTCTGAGCTTATAAGGTACTGGAACCGAAAAGCGCCTCACAGTCCTATTACACAACACTGGCAGGCTTGAACTTCATGTGGAAAAACAGAGATCCAGACAGACTGATCCCGAGGTCACACAAGCAGTTCATGGCAGAGAGCAGGGTCCCTGAGTCCCCAGGGTTCTACTCTGTGAGACTAAATCTAGTCGACCACCTAGGACATTTTTATTTTTTATTTTTTTAAAAGATTTATTTATTTATTCATGAGAGACACAGAGAGAGAGAGGCAGAGACACAGGCAGAGGGAGAAGCAGGCTCTATGTTGGGAGCCCGACACGGGACTCGATCCCAGGACTCCAGGATCACACCCTGGGCCAAAGGCATGCGCTAAACCGCTGAGCTACCCCGGGATCCCCCTAGGACATTTTTTAATTAAAACATTACTTCTAGCTAACTCAGCCATGAGGTTCAAAGTGAACTAAAAAAAAAAAAAAAAGTCCATATTGGTAGGCTGAATTTAAGACAACAAAAATGAAGAGGGTGATCTGTCCTGTGAAGGTGACAGGAGTTAACAGAGAAAGGTATCATTGTCATTGGTCAAAGAGAGACAAGAATATACAGGAGAATTCTGAATAACAGCTGAGGGAACATTCCATCCTCTCCAACTCCCAACCTCCTACCATTGAATATTTTGAATGTATATTTAAAAATACACATACACACACGTATAGGATAGGGTCTCCCACCTTTGAAAGAACAACCTGCAGAGCCCTGAACCCTTAAATAACAACGACTAAGTCTCTTTCTCCATATTGTGCTCTCGGTCAGCAGATTCAAGGCTGCCTCATGGCCTCTGGTTTTGTTCTTATTCTTCTGTTGTAATTTGGTGCCTTAACTGACAATTTACAGCTGTTGCTGTAGGAGGTAAACCTACAGCAAAATAGACACCACACAACCTTTAAAAAAAATAAGACACAGGCCTATTTAAACAGTGCTTTATGAAGCACATGGTTGTCTTAAGTGACACTGTAGAAGGGAAAGTATGCCTCAAAACAGTTTCTGAGCAATATAAATATTATTCTACATGTGTGTTTGTTCTCATTTGTCGAAACTTCCACATTCCTTCAGGTGTGAGATCTCTCTGGGGGCTTGCCATGTTAAAGCAGGCCTGCAATTTATCAACTAATAATAATACCTTCAGAGGAAAATAATATTCTTAATGGCATATCATCAAGTTTCTTAATTATTTTACTCAAGTTTCCAGAGAAGGACATTTTAAAATGGGAGATGAATAACAGTATTATTTAAGTCTTGATTTTGGTTATGAATAAGAGAAGCTTTTGAGCTTATGTTCAAGGTCAAAATATAGAAGACTACATTTATTCTGAGACTCCTTTCAAACACAGGTTTCTCCTTTTAAACGCAGGGGTGTGGTAGGCTGAATAACGCTCCCTCCCCCCTACAAAGATGTCCACATTCTAGTTCCCTCACCTCTGACTGTTACAGGGCAGAAGGGACTTTGTAGATGTGATAAATTAAGGCTCTTGAGATAAAAAGATTATCCTGGATTATCCAGATGGGCCCAATGTAAATTACAAGGGCCCTTGTAAGGAGGAGACAAGATAGTCTGGTCAAAGAAGAAGGAGAGGTTGGGGACGCCTGGGTGGCTCAGTGGTTGAGCATCTGCCTTTTGCTCAGGTCATGATCCCGGGGTCCTAGGATCAAGTCCCACATCAGGTTCCACACAAGGAGCCTGCTTCTCCCTCTGTCTCTGTCTCTCTCTTTGTGTCTCTCATGAATAAATAAATAAAATCCTAAAAAAAAAAAAAAAAAAAAAAAAGCAGCGGTTGCAGTGATCCCATCTCAAAGAAAGAATAGCGAGCCAAGGGATGTAGGTGGTTTTGAGAGACAAGAAAATGGATTCTACCCTGGAGCCTCTAGAAGGAGCCTTCAGTCCCCCCAGAAAGGATATATTTGTATTGCTTTAAGCCACTAGATGTGTGGTAAATTTTTACAGCAGCCATGGCAAACTAATACAAAGAGTGTGTATAAGTATTTCTGCTGGACAATCTACCAAGCAGCTCTACTCTGTGAGGTGCACACTCATGCACCCAATCTCAGAAAAGCAGGGTGAGCAGAAAGACCAAGCCTTAGATCAATCAGACATCTCCTGGGCTCCAATCCTGGCTCTGTCACCTACTGTCCAGGTGCTTCTGGGCAGGTGACTTCACCTCCCTGAGGTGTAAATGTCTCATAGATAAAGCAGTGCTTTTCTATATTTCAGATCTAATAGAACTGCATCTCTACTGCAACAGCAATAAACCATCCAGCTAAAGTAAAGGTACCAGTAGGCTGTTGCGGCATTTAAATGAGATCATGCGCATAAGGTGTCTAGGCAGTGTTTGTCACACAGTAGATGCTCAGCTGAGGTCAGTTCTCGTCCCCTCACCAGAGCCTTAAACAGCAGAGATTGTGTATGATCCCATAGGGAGCTTCCTAAAATGCAGGTACACGAATCTGTATCACTAATACCTTCTTGCCTTAATTGGGAGAGCATCAAAACTTCTTAGCAGGGATTATAAGATGCCTGTTTATCCTGACGGCTTCATTGAAACATAACTTACACCCCGTAACATTCACCCATTTTAAGTGTAACGAGTCAATGGATTTTAGTATATTTATGGAGTTGTACGATCATCACCACAATCCAATTTTTGAACATTGCTAATATCCTAAAAGGAAGAGAAGGCCGTCACTCCTTATTCTCACCCTAGCCCCCATGCAACCACTAATCAATGCTCTGCCTCTATAGGTTTGCCTTTTCTGGCCACTTCATACCACCAGAAAATATGTGGCCCATATTTACTTCCCCAGGCTCACACCTTACCAGTCTCCCACCCCCCAACGTACTATGACAGCAAAAATTTATTTTCAGTTCTCCAAGTGTTCACAGTTTACAGTCTCTTGCCTCCAGCCTTATCAACACACACGCCCCTCTGCTTGGAACAACCTCTGTACATCCTTCAGGGCTCAAGGGAGACGCTGCTCTTTTCGAGAAGTCTTTGGCAGGTGCATCCACACTGTGATTTCTTAGCTCCTGATTCTACAGCTCATCACAGTGCATTATAACTGCCTGTTTGTCTGCATTCCCTGCAAGCCTTGAAAAAGTAGGACCTGTAATCTAGCTTATTCATCACTGTATCCTTAGGATCTTGCATGGTACTTGGGACCATAGATATTTATCACTAGGATGGATTAAAAATGTCTCCAATTTGAATGAGTTCAGATTTCTCTTTTGCTAAATTCAGAGAAGCTAAACTAAGGTTGATATATCAGACATTATCTGGACCCATTTATCACCTACTTATTACAAATAGATATTTTTTGGGGGGGCGCGTGTGTATACAAATGTGTTATATATCAAGAGATATATAGCACTATATAGCATTTCAGGGACGCCTGGGTGGCTCAGTGGTTGAGCACCTGCCTTTGGCTCAGGGCGTGATTCCCTGGTCCCGGGATCGAGTACCGCATCGGGCTCCCTGCATGTAACCTGCATCTCCCTCTGCCTGTTCTCTGCCTCTCTCTATGTGTCTTCCATGAATGAATAAATAAATTAATCTTATATTATTAATTATATTAATTAATTAAATTAATTAATTAAATCTATCTATCTGTCTATCTATCTATCTATCTATCTATCTATCTATATATCTCATTTCATTTTCCTTGACTAATTTCTGGACAAAACATGACTGAATGACTTACATATCAGTATTCTACTTAATCTGGGAAATATTTCCACCAGGGGCATATTGGGAATGCTCTTTCATTCCTAAATCTCTACTAAATAACTACCTTACTCAGTACTGAACTAAACACACACACACACACACACACACACACACACAAAACACAAAAAAACAAAAAAACCCAAAATCAAACACACACACACACGGACGCACACAGTTACAATTAATTTTAAACCTACATTTTCTAACACAACCAAATAAGTAAACCTTAATTTGTAAAAGTCCTTCATTTCTATGGTCTTCTCATTGTTTCTTATATACCATACAGTAAAACGTTGCTGTTTTATCCACAGCTTCAAGCATAGCACTGCCCAAGACAAATATAATGTGACCCACAAATGTAATTTAAAGTATTCTAGTAGCTGCATTTAAAAGGTATAAGTAGGTGAAATGAATTTTTTAAAAATATTTTCTTTAACCCAAGAGTGTGTATGTGTGTGTGTATATATATACACTATATATATATATATATAATTATTCAACATGTGAATAATATAAAAATTGTTAATGAGATGCTCTCTATTCTCTTTCTGCTAAGTCTTCAAAATTCAGTGTGTATTTAGTGGCACCTAGGTAGCTCAGTCAGTTAAGCATCTGCCTTTGGTTCAGGTTATGGTCTTGGTGTCCCAGAATCAGTGGGGAGTCTGTTTCTCCCTCATTTTCTCCCTCTGTACATGCTCTCCCTCAAATAAATAAACAAAATCTTTTTAAAAAATTAAAATTCAGTGTGTATTTAACAGATTTCAATTTGGAAGAGGCACATTTCAAGTGCCCATTGGCCACATGTGGCGCGTGGGTGCCATATTAGACAGTGCAGCTATAGAATGTCCACTCCAAGAACTAACTTTTGTCCCAACAGAAAGCACAAGAGAAGGTTACTGGTTGGGCTAGTGGATCCTAGGCTCTCAGTGTGCATGTAAATCACCTCATGGATGCTTAAACAAAGTTCCTATCCCTATGTCCCACCTCTGGAGATTTTAATAGATCTATGACAAATCTTGGAATCAGTATTTCGAAACTGGTCTGTTCCCAGGCTATTTAAGTAAGAACTACCAGAAGAACTTGCCTAGATTCCTTATGTTTGTCTTATTGTTGGTGTTCTTTATCAATTTTGGCATCAATTTCAGTCTGGATAATTTGTTAGGCTTTTTGAATTCCCATCTACTTGGACTATCTTTTGGTGCTCTTGACTTCCTCAACGGACCTATCCTTTAGGCTCTGAGGATGACTTCTAATTCTTACTTAATGCAATTCTTACCACTTTTCTTGCCTCAATTCTTGGTATTGTTTCTGACGGGTTCTGTTTCTGCCCATCCTTTGTTATTATTTATTTTGTTTTTAATGTTTATGGCAATTTTCCATTCTCTTTGGCCCATTTCGGTATTAAAAACCCATCCACCCTAAGACATCTGGTCAATCACCAAAAGCTGAAAACAACCACTAGCTATTAGAATTATAGGGCCTATCCCAGTGATTGTCAAGGACAGGATTTTAGGTTGTGCTCCTGCAGATAGATTCCAAATGTGGTCCTCCCTTGTTTGAAAAAGAAAATCTCACTATGTAAGCAAAGAGACACCCACATGTGTACTGGCCATCACTTCAAAATTCTACGTCAGCTTCTTTTCTTTTTCAAAAATGAGCAACTAGGTTTGCCTGGAAGGCCTCTGAAGGGAAGTGGGTTTTATTGGTCAGAACTTTCAGTATTAAAGGGAAATGAAATTCAAATGGTACATTTTCAAATCATGATTTTCCAAGAAAGTACAAGTTTAAAAGCTCCCTTTGTCATTCCTCTTCCTCCAGCCCCACCTCCAGAACTCTAATCTGAGTGATGAGAGGCCCCAGAACTCTAAAGATGAATCCAGATGGACCCGAGTCCAAGAGGGACCAATACCATCCCCCTCTCCCAGTGAATGCAGGTGGTTCCTACTCCCTACTCATCCCTTCACCCTACATGGATGTCTTCAGTAATCTGAGTGCCAGAGCCACATCACTTTGCTTGCCCCAGGCTTCTAGGTGGTCTGTTGTAATTGTAGCTGAACGGGCTTGCCTGAGGTTGTCAAAGTGGTAATGGCTTCCTTGGGGATCAAGTTGGACAGTAAGTTTCCACCTGGAGCAGTAGGGGATGTTGTAAGCCATAGGGTGGCCACACCCAAGACTGTGAGAAAGTCTGAGGGCTAAATATTGACAAGAATGCACATAAAAGGGGCACCTTGGAGGCTCAGTCGATTAAGCATCTGCCTTCAGCTCAGGTCATGATCTCAGGGTCCTGGGATTAAACCCTGCATTGGGCTCCCTGCAGAGGGAGCCTGCATTGGGCTCCCTTCAGAGCAAGCCTGCTCCTTCCTCTCCCTCTACCACTCCCCCTGCTTATGCTCTCTCACTGTCAAATAAATAAAATTTAAAAAAAAGAATGCAGATAAAAGGAGATGTATAAAGAGGCCAAGAGAGGTGTTCCAGGTGATTCACTGTCGGGTGACAAGGAAATCAGAGAAGAAACAAGTAAAAGGGTTCCTAAAGCATTTCCTCTAGGACTGGCTGCTTTGTGCTACTCACCCTAGTAGGTGAGAGGGTTAATTCCAAGTACACAGGAGGTGCCCTACAGTGTAGTGTCCTGATGAACAAGAAATCACTCTTTATGACTGTCCTGGCCATGTCTGTTGTATTACTGATCATTCTATTGATCATTGCTCTACAGTTTCAATTCATGGACATATGCTTAAGAAGACCACTTTTATAATGAGAATCACTTTGGTCTGTTTAGGTTCATGCCTACGAACTACTCATAGCATCAAATGGGAAACATTTACATGGCATCCTGAATGTCAATTCTTTACGTCTGTTGTAATAATACTACTAGCAGAAAGAAAGGAAAGAAAGAAAGAGAGAGAGAGAGAAAGAAGAAAGAAAGAAAGAAAGAAGAAAGAAAGAAAGAAAGAAAGAAGAAAGAAAGAAAGAAAGAAAGAGAAAGAAGAAAGAAAGAAAGAAAGAAAGAAAGAAGAAAGAAAGAAAGAAAGAAAGAAAGAAAGAAAGAAAGAAAGAAAGAAAGAAAAAAGGTGGATGGGGTGGGTGAGATAAGAATGGCTTTTTGGTGGATTACATTTAACTTCTAAAATATGCTATGTGTTTAAGTCCTCTTCTTTAGGATTTCATATTTAAATAACTGGATACAATTATTAGACAAATGGGGTCTGTATTCCTCTGCCAGAATAAATAGGAGTATATTCTTTTCTATCTTGCCATTGTCTTATTAACAGAAATTAGGAGTGAGCTGAAGAAGTAACTGCAACTGTTGGCTAATTATTGTGAGAAAGAGAAGTTCCATGTCAGTTAGGCTAAAAATGAAATAATTTTATTAGGTAGGTATTCTCTAATATTTTGGTGTATGATATTTAATTATCCCAACCGCAGATAGCACATTCAGCTACTTCAGGGTGCGTGCTACAGGTGGCTCATCCAACAAGTCCACTGGGGTGCAGTTATAAGCAGAAGCAGATGTTCCACAGAAGTAATATTATATTTATTTTATGCCAGAGACAAGTGAATTGTAACATCTGCTCTTAACATTTTCAGGCAATTTTTTATCTCAGTTTTTTTTTAAGTGCAAGATTCTGAGTTCTCAAATATGTGTCTAAGTACTTGAGCATATCAAACATTTTTTATTTGCATGTCAATGTTGGTTGTGCTCATAGTTATACCTGTAGCTCATCTGGAAGAGTAAATGGAAAGCCTCTGTAGGGGTGAGGATATATGATGGGTCGCTACATTTTCATAACTGAATGTCAACTCTGTAGTCAACCCATCTGGAATCTCAAGCATTTGGCTCTTTCCCTTATCAGCAAAGTAGAAATAGGCACTTAAGACACTTATGAGAGAAGTCAAGTGTGAATTCATTGCAATCAAGTACTCACCAAAGACTCAGGTAACACATTTGATTTCAAGAGAGGTAGCCTAGAATGGCTACCACTACTTTTCCAAGTCAGAGCTCCTTGATGTTGGCTGCACATTCGGATCACCTGGGGTGCTTTACAAATACCTACGGCTGAGTCCCACCCAGAATATTTGATTTAGAATCTTTTAAAGCTTTCTCAGGGCCATGAACCACTATGCTAGAACCTTGCCTCTCCAACTGTGGCTCATGGATGAGCAGTATTAGCATCACCTGAGAGACTATTAGAAATGAAGTACTTTGAGCCCCACTCCATCCATACCTATTGAATCAAAATCTGCATATTGGCAAGATTCCCAGGTGATTCTAACACATGTGAAAGTTTGTGAACCACTTTTTTAAATGGAAGGTTCTATACGCTCTTTATTTGTATTGTCAGATCATCAAAAAGCAGCACGCCAACAGAATTCTCTGGTGAAATGCCTTCAGTGAGCTCCAGTTTCACGATTTGCCTGAGGATCAGTTCAACCTATTAGTGTCAATTATACAATTCTCATCAAGGGCGTTTTCCTATTATATACTCAATATTCCTTATGCAAGATCCATGCAATAAAAGTCCTTTAACATTTTAATGACAGAAAAAGCATCTGTCGCCAGATGAATCTAGTTACTAACTTATATAGTTTTAAAGTCTACTAATTCATGAGGGTCTCTGAAGATTATAAATGTTTCATATACTTTGGCTTGGTGGTACTATTTCACAAACTAAATCTTTGTGGAGGCCAGATTTACACAATAATTCCAATAATTATGTGAACTACTTCACTTCTTTGGCCATGAATAATGGTCCACAGGAATTTCAAGATGGCATCCTTGCCAAATCACTGAAACATATCCCCAAGTAA